>NC_141693.1:1488885728-1489499478 GCF_964263255.1 Lissotriton vulgaris
TATGCAAAGCAGCAACTTAGTCTACACCGCATACCTTCACGAAACACTACTGTGTTGACGTGCAGGCAAGACAACAAGCAAATATGGGCCAGGCTGTATTAAAAGCTTTATTTCAGACTGTTGCAACAGACACTGGTGACCACCGCTAGGGAGGAAACTGCTGTGTAATCTATTCATAATGTACCATCTGCAGCCCATATGCCTCGAACGGAATATGCTACTTACCAGTATGCATCTGTTCTTGGCATAGAGGGCTGCAGAGTGGTACATGCCCTCCCTGCCTCCCCGGAAACCTGTGTCTGTTCCAACATTATCTTATTTAGATACACTTACATGGGCATCTCTTTCTGTATTGTATCATACTAATCCATCTAACCCTACTATGGCAAAACAATCTAAGGATGGAGCTGATACCCATGCGCACTTTCACCCAAGGGAGGAGTCACCAGCCTCGTGACTACAAAAGACTTCTCCAA
This sequence comes from Lissotriton vulgaris, assembly GCF_964263255.1. NCBI lineage: Eukaryota > Metazoa > Chordata > Amphibia > Caudata > Salamandridae > Lissotriton > Lissotriton vulgaris. The sequence continues at coordinate 1,488,886,205 of NC_141693.1, forward strand.
GAGAAAAACAAGTGCAATCATCCGAGCCCAACACCAAATGGGGATCTATTCATAATGTACCACTCTGCAGCCAAGTAGCATATTCCTTATTCATCTTCCTGCTCATGTGTAACAACTGTCTGAGCCCACCGAAGGCTCTTTGTACAACACTTCTTTCTTTCGCTCCTGCTTGTGGTGTTGTTTGTATAGCGTCTCTTTGTTTTTATCCCGTTAGTGGCAGTCCATTGTTTAGCTCCCTTTGCTGGATGGTCCTTATGCATTGTCTGTTTGTGTGATTGTCTACTGGAGTGTTCGTGTTGAACCCCTTTCTTTGGCTCCCTCTACTGCTGCCTCCCTGTGTAACTCTCTTTGGTAGTTTCCCTTTAGTTGAGGATACTTGTGCACCAGTCCACTGTGTATTTACCGCTACCGGAGGTTCCTTGTATAACATACCGTAGTGATTGAAGTTGGCAGGTAAGAGGCGCTGGAACTCTCAGACACCTTGTTGTTTAACTGGAGGCTTCATTCAGTGGGCAGGCACAGGTACAAGTATGTATTTCAGACCCAGCTAAAAGCAGATGTTGAAGGTAGGTCAGCCCAGACTAAGGTTAAAGGTAGCTGCCAGGGGCAGTCGGCATGGAGCCTCCGTAACATTCCACGGTCATCGTATAGAAGAAAGACAGGTTACCACACATCTCCACTTTTCACACAACAAACGAACAAGAATAACACGCACACTGGCAAAAGTCCCAAAGAGAATCACAATAATCAGTTATGAAAAAACAATAGAAAGAGAAACATAAATCAAACAAACCACATTCCAAAGACCACACGTATATCACACGCCACACTAAGACCGTGCAAGAGAAAACACTGAACACACTCCGCACACACCATATCAGTTGGCCAGATCAACCTGATGAGGGACTGAGAATGAAAATGCCTCCAGATAAAACCATGAGTAAAAATACTACAAATATGTATACCAACACATTTAAACAAACTAAGCTCATAGAAATGTGCAGGGAGATCCCGCCGCTGAGAAAACTGTGAGCAGAAGCTGCATAACAGCTTCAGAAATATTTTTCTCAGCCACGGAAGGAGGAAAGCAAAATATATATCAATCAGCTACACTCAGAAACACAGGGTGCAACATGACCCTCATTCTTCTCCGCCACTGAGTGGGATTCGCACAGAACAGGGTTCACCGCTGAGGGAGAACAACACAGAACAGGGTTCAACACAACCCATGGAACAGGGTACAACACAACCCAAGTAACTGCTCAACCTCTGAGGGAGAATCACACAGAACAGGGTTCAACACAACCCATGGAACAGGGTACAACACAACCCAAGTAACTGCTCAACCTCTGAGGGAGAATCACACAGAACAGGGTTCAACACAACCCATGGAACAGGGTACAACACAACCCGAGTAACTGCTCAACCTCTGAGGGAGAATCACACAGAACAGGGTTCAACACAACCCAAGTAACTGCTCAACCTCTGAGGGAGAATCACACAGAACAGGGTACAACACAACCCAAGTAACTGCTCAACCTCTGAGGGAGAACAACACAGAACAGGGTTCAACACAACCCATGGAACAGGGTACAACACAACCCAAGTAACTGCTCAACCTCTGAGGGAGAATCACACAGAACAGGGTGCAACGCAACCCAAGAAACTTATCAAAGACTGAGGCAGAATTAAATAAAACATGTTGCCGAACACAAACGTCTCATCAGGAAATAGAGTGCAAACAAGTCTAGAACTGGCCCTTCTAATCATTTAATAGTATTCTCAACCATTCAAATATCACAAGATAGTAACATCTAATCTAAAACTGGACAAAAAAACTGGGAAATGAAGATACCGCAAAAACCTGCATGAAGTGTAACTGTAGAGAATTCAATAGAAGACAATGCTGGGGACAATAGCTAAGGCATACGCCAACCAAATGCACCGAATTCGAAGCAGTGTATAAAAAAACCTCGAGAACATAGTAAGCTCTTGCCATATGAACAATAAGGGAATGATTGAAAGTCAATAAGAAGAAAAGGAAATGTGCTTTAACATCATAGTATGTTTCTAATGAAAGTCCATCTGAAAGACAATATTGGACATTAAATCGGGCTATAGTACAAAGAACACATGCTAACACACATATGTTTGAATCATCGAGCACATTCAAATCCTTAGTAAAACAGAAATACAAATGTGTTTTCCTAACAAAGGAGATGCTCTGATATTATTGGATCAGTTCGTCATTAAACCACCCATTAGGACCAAAGAGAAGCCAGTGGAGCTCAACTCCTTCCAATTAATGCAGGTGGCATCTTGAACTTTCTACAGTAGCTTGGTGGAAGGCAAACATCTCCAGTGGAAAAGAAAATCAGTATCCAACAATTTATCACTTAAAGGGTTCTACCAAGTGAAAGTGAAAGCAAATCGCAGGATCGTTTTCTTTCATATTTTTGTTTTGTGATAAACTGACTGCATAAGGTAAAGCTCTACCGTAGTCACAACACATGCACATCAATGACATTTTCAGCATAGACCATGATTATGACGTGAGGATTTGTGTGTAAAGGAAGATGTGAAGATGTTGAGCACAGGTCTTTCTTGCATCTTGTCAGAGGCACAGTCCAACAGCCAGCACTCGGTGAGGAAATAATAGCGATCACACCCTGTAGGCAGGGTTATAACGCCGGACCTCATTAATGGGGTTTTGGCGTAGGGCAGCGCAGCAAATCCCCTTACTGCACTGCCTGTCCTATGTCAAAGTGAAAGGACAGGAATGCACCGTATTTATCCAAAACACAGGCATTCGGTCTTTCCTCCTTGCGCTGGCGTCGTTTCGACAGCCTAGCGCCAACGCGGGCACCCTTGCGCCATGGTGCAAGGGAGCCTGTATTGTCCATGAGATATTTTACTGCCAGAAGTCTAACACAGCGGTTAGACATGGGTCTTATCACATAGCCCAGTCATCACAATCAGATTTTTTTCTGCTTAAAAAACTCTCATTGATCACACAACACTGTGAACTGGCAGACAGCAGTGGCATCTTGGGCAGAGTTCCCCCAGGTGAAAATCTCTCAGTGAAACCACCTCCCACTGGACAGGAAAGTAACTTTGAAGTATCCTTAAACACCACTGTGATCTTAGGCACCTTCCTCGCTGGGAGTCTCTTGCAGGAATAATTATTAATTTAAAATCTTAGCAATAAAACAAACTACCAGTGTATTGGGGCTTCGCTATCCTTACCTCATGGCAACCCCATGTCTCTCCCAAAACCGTTTTTCGCTCTTTGTAGGCTGCCTATTTATCACAGGCTGCCAGTTGGAAAGGCACTTGTGGGGTCATAAATTCAAAAACAGCACCCCCTTTTTTACGTTAGAAAAAGTAGGTCATTTTCTCTTATCCTTCAAGCCCACCTAGTACAGATCGGTTTTACGCATTTCTGCGTCCTTTACATCTCTTCGCCATTGTAATGATTTAAGTTGGCAGGTAAGAGGCACAGAACTCACAGGCACCATGTTGTTTATCTGGGGGCCTTATTCAGAAGGCAGACACAGGCACAAGTATGTACAGTAGACCCCACCAGGAGCATATAGTAAAAATATCTAAGCCCAGGTCTGACTGCCAGAAAGTCATTTCATTTTTCATTTGAATTCTTTATTCGATGATTAAAAGTACAAACAATCATTATACATTGAATTCATTTCTTTAAAACAATAAGTCAAATTAGTGTATAGCCCAATACGAATACAGCAGCAAAATCCCCATAAAATTGATAAACATTATGATCCATTGAAACCAACCACTGAGTTTTCATCATCATCGGCCCCCCCTCCTCTAGTTACTCTTAACCAACCACTGAGTTTTCATCATCATCGGCCCCCCCTGTCAACATGGAACCTCCAACCCATAACATTTGTTGATGTCAGCTAAGAGAAGAAAGGCAGGGTACCTTGCATACCTTTTTATAAAATGTTGGTCCCACAAGAAAACCACCTGCCTAGCATAAATCGGTTTTCCCAGAAAGATCCCCTCGAGTTTGGGAACATGAGGAAAAATACAAGTCAGGTCAAACATTCCATCCTGTGCTGAGAACCCTTGGGCGGCTACCAATCCAGGACGGTGTACCACAATATGTCCAATATTGGAGTTCAGCTATAAGTGGTGTTCGCTCTCACGGTGCATACAAACCACAAGCAAGGAGTGCATCACTGCGTCCCAAGTTCATTTGGTGTTAACCAGTCTTGCCTGATTGTTTGTTCCTTCTGATGCTTCTATTCCAGTGATGGTCGCCTCTGTTGGGCGGCAGGCTGGAGGGCTACTGAGTTACTGTGTTTGTAGGTAGGCAAGTGAGCTTTCCTTGTTGTTTTTACCTTTACGTGTGCGCATGTGCCTGACAGGATGGCTATTCGGGGGGCTTTCCCTGTTGTATGAGTGGGCCTTAATATCATCCCTGGAAATCTGAATTAGTCTTAGCACCACTCTACAATCGAATATGGATAATTGTTTAACTTTCCTCAGCAGAGGTACCCTCGCTGCTCCCTCTTATAAAGGTTCCTTGTATAATGGTTTTGTAGCTTCCGCACTGAGGTTCTTTGCACAACGCCTGTCAGCTGAGCTCCAGTAGTGAAGACTCCTTGCATAACAAGGCTTTCTTTATCTCTGTTGGTGGTTCCAGGTAGGCCTCTGCTGTTCCCACTGCAGGAGCTTCCTTGTACAGCAGACTATTGATTATCTCCCTAGTAGAGGTTCTTTGCATTAGCTATGTTAGCTCTCTAAGTCACTGTTGCTCCCCCTGTGGAGACTGGTCTCTATAGAAGTAATTCCATGATTCCTTTGTTTAGCCCAGTCTATTGACTTTTCCTTCTTTTATGTGTCTGTGTAACTCCCCTTCGGCGAAGGCTCATACGTAACAACTTCTTGTTTTTCTCCTAAAGTGGAGTTTTATTTTATGAGCTCCAATATTAAAGGCTTCTCATATTGCTCTTTGAAGCTTCCGCTTTAACCCCTTCACTGCTAGGCCTCCCCGTGCTAAACTTTTTTTTGTTGCTATTTGTTGTAGTTTGCGCTTAGTCCCTTGTAACTTTTTGTCCACATGTGGTATCCACATCAAATTTGTGACGTTTTCTTCCAACATCCTGAGGATTCTAAAGGTACCCAGGATTTGTGGATTCCCCTGGAGGCGACCGAGAAATTAGCCAAAATAAAGCTACATTTTGTTCTGGGGGTAAAAAGGAGGAAAAAGAGCTGCAGAAGAAAGCATCTGATTTTTTTCCAGCAAATGGTATCAACAAAGGGTTTGTGGTGCTAAAATCATAATTTTCCCAGCTTTCAGGAACAGGCAGACTTTTGTCAGAAAACCAACATTTTCTACACAGTTTTGGCATTTTACTGGGACATAGCCTGTTTGTTCTATTTTTTGTGCTTTCAACCTCCTTCCAGTTAGTTGTAGAAATGGGTATGAAACCAATAAGGTTGGAAATCTGAACATGTCTGAAAAGTAGACACAATTTTGAATTCAGCAAGGGGTCCTTTTTGTTGCACCTTTAAAGGTTTCCCATAGAAACTAACACTTAAAATAAAAAAACATTGAAAGTGCGTTGAAAAAAATAGCCATTTGTGCTAACGTTTTCACCTGTAAAGTCTTCTACATATGGCAGATTTTTTTAATGCAATATACCTTTATGTCTGCTGGACCCTTTTATTTGTGGTGATGTATAGGACTTGTAGGTTTACTAAGAACACGGTACTCAGAGCCAATAACTCGGCCTTATCCTTGCAATGTTTTTTTATTGTGTATGGGTATATAGCATTTCATTTTGTAAAATACAAAGAGTGAAAAATAGGTATCAAGGACACCTATATATATTTCTAAATTGATAACAAAATATAGAGTTTAGAAGCAGTAGTTATTTGCACATAACCCAATATTGTGGGTACCAATACTAGCATGTGAATTAGAGGACATTTCTTAAAATAATTTCTTTTTTACACATTGTCTTACATAGCAGAAATGTATAGAAAGTCAATCTGTAAAAACATTTTTTCTACAAATCTGTTCCCCTAAGTCTCCAAATAAAAATGGTACCTCACTTGTGTGGATAGGCCTAGTGCCCGCAGCAGGAAATGGTCCAGGACACAATGTGGGCACATCAATTTTTCCCATGGAAAACTGACCCTTTTTTGCAATGTGCCTAGCTGTGGATTTTGGATCCTAGTTCAGCCGGCACCCAAGGAAACTTAGCAAACATGTACATTTTTGAAAACTAGACACCCAGAAATCCAGGATGGGGTGACTTGTGTGGCTCTCACCAGGTTCTGTTTTCCAGAATTCCTTACAAACCTCAACCTTTGTAAAAAAAAAAATTTTAAAACATTTTCCTCACATTTCTGTGACGGAAGGTTTTGGAATCTGCAGGGAGCCACACATGTCCACCCACACAGCATTCTCCCAAGTCTGCTGATAAAAATGGTACCTCGCTTGTGTGGGTAGTTCTAGTGCCCGCGACAGGAAGCGCCCCAAAACGTAGTGTGGACATTTCAGAATTATCAATCGCAAAACTGTCTGGTTTTGCAAGGGAGTCAACTGAATTTTTGGTCCCGGGCTCGCATCTAGGGAAATGTACTAAACCCAGACATTTTGGAAAACTAGACACCCAGGGAAGACCAGGGAAGTGTGGCTTGCATGGATCTCACAACAATGTCCTACCCAGAATCCCCTGCAAACATCAACATTTAGCCCAAAAAATCACATTTTCCTCACATTTCTGTGTGGGAAATTTGTGGGCTAACCAGGCTGACACAAATTTCCTACCACCCAATGTTGACCTAGGTCTCTCGATAAAAATGGTACCTTACTTGTATGGGTGGGCCAAATACCCACAACATAGAAGGGCCCTAAACCTATTGTGGAGGCGTCAAAATCATCAATCACAAAACTATCTGGTTTTGCAACGGGGTCACCTGCGTTTTTGGTTCTGGGCTTGGTGGCCATCTAGGGTAATTACCAAATCCAGACAGTTCCAAAAACTAGACACTCAGGGGAGTCACATTTCTGCGAAGGATCAATGTACTGGCACAAATTTTATACCACCCAGCATTCCCCTACCAATAAAAATTATACTTCACTTGTGTGGGTGTCCTATGCAGAGCCAGCCTAAAACGTACATTAAAAGAATATAGCCCTAAGAGCTCGCTGTGCTATCCCCTCAAATCTCTAAGTTTTTGGCCCTTCTCAGTCGCAGGCTCTTGGCCCACCCACATAAGTAAGGTATCATTATTCTAGGGAGACTGAGGGGAAGGCTGGGTGGTAGAAAAGTTGTGACGGTGCTGTGATCCTACACAGAAAAGTGAGGAAAACATGATTTTTTAAAGCTAAATTGGAGGTTGGCAGGGGATTTTGGGTAGGAAAATGTTGGGAGACCCACGCAAGCTGAACCTCCCTGGACTCCCCTGGGTGTCTGGATTTCAGAAATGGCTGGATTTGGTTGGTTCCTGGAGATGCCGGCTTAGCCCGGTACCAAAAACACAAGTGACTCCATCGCAAAACCAGGTAGTTTTGCAATCAATAATTTTGAAGACTCCACAGTACGTTTTGGGACATTTACTGTCTCAGACCCTAGGCCTACCCACACAAGTGAGGCACCATTTTTATTGGGAGACCTGGAGGAACGCTGAGCAGTAGGAAGTTTGTGGCGGCCCGGTGATCTGAAAACTTTCCCACACAGAAAAGTGAGGAATATGTGATTTTTTGTTTCTAGCTAAATTTGAGGTTTGCAGGGGATTCTGGGTAGGAAGACTTTATGGGATCCATGGAAGCCGCACCTTCCTCGACTCCCTAGGGTGTCTAGTTTTCAGAACTGTCTGGATTTGGTAGGTTTCCTTAGATGGCTCCCGAGCCCATGACCAAAATCCCAGGTGACCCCTTTGCAAAACCAGGCGTTTTTATGCTAGATAGTGGGGCACCTGTGCTTTTGGTCCTGGGCTTGGCAGCCAGGGAATATGTTTCATACATAGGGGTAGGGGCTGCCCAAAATCGGCATGCCAATGCCCCTACACCACCCAAAACTAATTGGACAGTCTTTCTGCCCCCCCCCCCCGAGGGCAGTTAGGGCCAATAGCCCCTGATCTGCCTCCCCGGGGAGGCAGAAAGCTTACTAGGACGCCAGGGACTATTTTTTTTGTAGGTCTGGGATGGGGGCCTCCTAGAATGGGCATTCCAAAGTCCCCACCCATAAACAATTTGCCACAGTCTTTTACCCTACGTGGGAGGCAATGGGTGCAGTAGCCCCAGATCTGCCCCCTCTATGGGGCAGAAAGCCCACTAGGCAACAGGGATTATGTTTTTTTATACGTAGAGGTGGGGGCCTCCCTATATGGACATGCCATTGCCCCCAAACACAAATTGGACAGTGTTTCTGCTACCCTTGTAGGCTAGATGGGGGTTATTACCCCATATCTGTCCCACAGGGGGGCAGAAATCCAACTAGACACCAGGGATATGTGTATGTGCATGTCGGAGAGCGGTCCCATAGACAAGGGTCACTGCCTTATTTTTTCTAGGACACATTTTGGCTGTTTCCGCCCCATTTGGGGGAAGATCAACAATGCTTTTGCCTCATCTGATCCCCAAAGGGGGCTGAAAACCACTTGATAGCAGGGAAAGTTTCTCTGTGAACTGGAGTTCAGCTGATGGTCTGCATACTGGTGTTTGGCCGACTGTGTGGGTACTGGCATTTTGCTGGTGGTGTGTAAGGACTTGCAATTGGCTGGTGGTGTGTGTGTGGACTAGTGCTTGGTGGTGGTGTCCGTAGATTGGTGCTTACTTGGTGGCGTGCATTGACTGGCGCTAGGCTGGCAGTGTGCGTGGACTGGTGCTTGGCTGATGGTGTGCATGGATGGTGCTTGGCAGGCAGTGTTTGTGGACACTGCTTGGCTGGCGGTGTGAGCAGCGGCAGCTCCTCCACTATGGCGGAGGAGGGTCGCCCTCCCAAAAAAAAGGCAGGAAAGGAAAAATAAAACGATGATAAACACTTGTTTTAGTTTTCCTTTCTTGCCCAGTCCTGGGGGTGGGGCAAGGTGTGGTGACTGAGGGGAGTGGTAGATGCACTGCCTTCACTGCACATGGCAGTCTGGCCATCCGTTCAGGCCGGCCAAACCATCATGCGCAGTGAAAGCTCTCTCCAACCCAGCAACACAGCTGGGTTAGAGAGAGCAGGCACAGACTCACAGTCAGTCCTGGAGAGCCAATCAAGAACACTGAGGCCAATTCTGAAGCTGGTCCAAGCAGCTTCAGGATTGGCCACATGGCATTTTGGCAGCCTGTGTCGCCTGGAGAAGAAAGGAGAAGAGTGCGACGCAGCCAGCTGCAAGTAAATATTTTATTTTTTTGATTTTTTCCACTTGGACACCTTTACCCACCCCACCTCCCACTGCTCATAATCCCTGGTGCCTAGTGGGCCTTCTGCCAACTAGGCACTATATATATGCAGCATGTGTGGCTGTAGATACACGTGCCCTGCATATTCCTGCCATCTAGTGTTGGATCATGACATCTTTAATTTGTTTTTCTGTGATGAAATTCGAGTCACAAGGCCTGTTGTTACTCCACCCTTTGTCCACAACGCAACAGCACACTGTTTCCACCCCAGATTGTTTTCTTCTGCAATCAGGCTCAGATGGTCGGGAACGCTACTCCAAAACTGACATGTTTAAACGCTACATGTTTTGAGTTCTTTGATCCTCTTTGGGTCCAGCAGCTCTCTTCCCAGCTCTGTGTTAGGAAACAACCCATTGCATCGAGGAAGGCTGCATTCACATCAATGGGTTTCCAGAAAGGACGACTATCCCGGGCACCTGCAAGCATCATGACCTCGAACCATCATTTTTATCGAACTCTAATCAAGAATTCTCAAGAATGCACCTAGAACAATGGAATGGAACATGCTTCCTTCCACTTTTGTACTAGGTGTAAGGATAAATTCTGTGGGCTAACGGTCTCAAGATTCAATTCAATTCAAATCAGAAAATTTTTATAGCGCGCTACATACCCAGAGGGTCTCAAGGCGCTTAGGGAGGGGTGGGAAATTATTTGTCGAATATCCAGGTTTTAAGTTGCTTTCTGAATGCTAGGTGGTTTTGAGTGAGGCGAAGGTGAATGGGAAGTGAGTTCCAGGTTTTAGCCGCCAGGTAGGAGAAGGATCTTCCTCCCATGGTGGTTGTGTTGATGCGAGGTACAGCAGCCAGGGCTTGGTTTGAGGAGCGTAGCTGGCGAGGGGGGGGGGGTGTAGAAGGAAAGTCGTGTGTTGAGGCATTCGGGTCCAAGTTCGTAAAGTGCTTTGTGTGCGTGGGTTAGGAAGCGGAATGTTATCCTCTTATTGACGGGAAGCCAGTGGAGGTTTTTCAGGTGACCAGAAATGTGGTCATTGCGCGGGATGTCTAGTATGAGTCTGGCTGAAGCGTTCTGGATGTGTTGGAGTTTTTTCTGAAGTTTTTCGGTGGTACCGGCGTATAGGGTGTTTCCGTAGTCCAGTCGGCTTGTAACCAGTGCGTGGGTGACCGTTTTTCTGGTTTCGGTGGGGATCCAGCGGAATGTTTTTTTGAGCATGCGAAGAATGTTGAAGCAAGAAGATGAAACGGCATTGACTTGTCTGGTCATCGAGAGTGAGGAGTCCAGAATGAAGCCCAGGTTCCGTGCGTGGTCCGTCGGGATGGGTGCTTTTCCGAGGGACTCTGGACACCAAGAGTCGTCCCAGGCAGAGGGGGAGGTGCCTAAGATAAGGACTTCTGTTTTGTCAGAATTCAGTTTCAGACGGCTGTGCTTCATCCACTCGGCTACTTCTTTCATTCCTTCATGCTGGTTGGTTTTGGCGGTGTTAGGGTCTTTGGTGAGTGAGAGGATCAGTTGGGTATCATCAGCATAGGAGATGATGTTGAGGTTGTGTTGTCGTGCGATGGCCGCGAGGGGGCTCATGTATACGTTGAAGAGGGTGGGACTGAGTGAGGATCCTTGTGGCACGCCGCAAATGACTTCAGTGGCCTCTGACTTGAATGGTGGGAGGCGGACTCTCTGGGTTCTTCTGGCAAGGAACGAGGTAATCCATTCCAGTGCTTTTCCTAATGTGCATGCACAGGAAGCGCAGCGTACGAGCGCAGCAGGCGCGACGAATGCGCGCCGAAGGCGCGCATAAGGCAAGCTCGTCTGCGCTCGTCCGCGCCGAGTCCGGGCCAAGGGCCAGATCCCCTGTCCCCCGACCAACCGAACACATATTCTACAGCGCGGACCTCCTTCATAGTCTGAAGGCCTCCACGGTTAATCCCAGCTGTCACAGATACCCTGCTGACAACCTACCCCACCTCTGTCCAGAGTGCCACAAACTCCTTAAACCCACCACTACCCCCAAACCGCTCCACCATTTTCGGATGTTCATGCTGAACTGCCGCTCCCTCCCCAAACATACAACCGAAATAATGCTGTTAATAGAAGAACACTCTCCTGACATTCTGTTCTTAACAGAAACCTGGCTCTCCCCGGAAGCCGATCCAGCCATAATAGCTGCGCTCCCTGCGGGTTTTCAAATCCTGCGCCAGGACCGGCCAAAAGGGAGGGGAGGAGGTCTAGCGATAATACATAAAGAACACTTCAACTTTAGAGTGGTCGCCGAAACCATTCTAGACTGTGAAAGCCTCACCTTCAACATTGAACTGTCCCCCAATAACTGCCTTTCAGGCACCTTGATCTACCGACCTCCAGGCCCCCCCAGGCAGTTCCACGTCAGCCTACCCACAAATGTTTCCGAACGTATTAACTCCTCACCCAACTTCATCCTGCTAGGTGATTTTAACTTTCACTTTGACTCGCTCTCTGACCTCACCGCTTCGACTTTAACAGGCGACCTAGCAGCCCTGCTGCTCTCACAACGAGTCACCCTGCCCACACACGTAAAAGGCCATCTGCTTGACCCAGTCTTCAGCAACTGCTCTGACCTCTTAACCAGTCCTCCCATACCCCTTCCCTGGACGGATCATTTCCTGATCCCCATCAATTGGACAATCCTTAACCCCCCGAACCCGCCCCCACCACTAGACTCAAGAGAGCCTGGTCCCATCTAATGATTGACAATTGGACCAATGCTCTTACAGAGACCCGACCCCTGATCACGGATAATCCCGATCCAGCCAACCAGGCCTACGTCAATTGGATTTCCCAATCTCTCGACATTGCCCTCCCGAAAAAGGAATTCACTCTTAAACGTCTCCACAAAACTGCCCCGTGGTACACGGAGAATCTGAGAGACAAAAAACGGTGCTGTAGGAAATTCGAAAGACGTTGGCGAACCGATTATTCATCTGTACATAAAACTCTTTACCGAGAAGCCATCAGCAACTACAAAAGTCTGATAAAGGAAGCCCAGGCCGCCTACTTCTCGGAGAAAATTACCCTTGCAAAATCCAAACCGAAGGAAATTTTCAAAACCATAAAACTATTAACCAAACCCCCCCCCCCAGCCTACCAGTGGACAAACCCACCTCCCACTGCAACAAAGTTGCCGAATTTTTCCATCAAAAAATCAGTTCCATCTACTCGGCCTTCCCCCTGATCAACCCTCCTCCGCCCATTACATCTCCACATCCCGTTGAACCAGTTCTAAATCCCCAACCACCCACGCTGTCCCATTTTCCTCCACTGGAACTTGTCTTGTTGGAGTCTCTGGCACGCAAAGTCAAATCCGGTTCTCCTAATGACCCTGCCTCCCCAGAGATAATAATGGCGGCTGCACAAACCATCCTACCCATACTAAGGGACGTCCTAAACACTTCCATCTCCACTGGCATAGTTCCTACAGTTTGGAAGCAGGCCATGGTGAAGGCCCTGCTGAAGAAGCCCAGCCTAGACCCTACGGATATGAGCAACTACCACCCAATATCCCTGCTCCCCTGGGCGAGCAAGGTCCTGGAGAAATACATAAATCTCCAACTTACCAACTTTTTAGAAACTCATCTTCTTCTGGACCCCACCCAAACCAGCTTTAGACCCAAACATGGGACCGAGACCGCCCTCCTCATGGTCACCGAGGAGGCCAGGAAAATCTTAGATCAGGGAGGATCAGTGGCAGTGATCCTCCTTGATCTCAGTGCGGCCTTCGATACGGTCAGCCATGTCACCCTGCTGGACCGCATGGCCCAGGTCGGGATCAAGGGTAAAGCGTGGACCTGGTTCCGGTCTTTCCTGGAAGATAGATCTTTTCAGGTGTTCGATGGTGATTCAGTCTCCACCAGCATTCCCCTAAACTGCGGCGTCCCCCAAGGATCCTCTCTGAGCCCGGCACTCTTTAACCTGTACATGAGACCACTAGCTGATGTCGTTCGTCCGTTTGGGATCAAGATCATTTCCTATGCGGACGACACGCAGCTGGTGGTCTCCCTGACACAGGAGGCCAATCTACCTGTAGAGTGCGGACTCAGAGAGTGTCTAGAGGAGGTAAAATCCTGGATGTCCCAATCATCCTTAAAATTAAATGGAGACAAAACCGAGCTTATGGTCCTCGGCAACTCCGTCCCCAGCCTCCCGCCCACCCTTTGGCCACCCAGCATGGGCCCTCCACCTATCCCCAAAAACAGCATTAAAAGCCTGGGAATATGGATGGACAGATCTCTCTCCTTTGACGTACAAGCCACCAAACTTTCGGCCACCTGCTTCGGCATCATGAGGATGCTTAAGAAAATTCTCCCCCTCCTTCCTATGGAAGCCAAGCAAGCAGCGGTACAAGGCCTGATTCAATCCCGTCTCGACTTTAATAACGTCCTCTACCTCGGAGCCCCAGAATCCACCTTGAGGAGGCTGCAGATTGTGCAGAACTGCGCCGCACGTCTGTTACTTGACATCCCTCACAGACAGTCAGTTAGGTCCGGGCTAGTCACTCTCCACTGGCTACCGGTGCGCCAAAGAGTTTTGTTCAAAGCCATGTGCATAGCCCACCAGTCCTTCTGGAACTCTGGCCCCAGGATTACACAGGACCTAATCCACCATTACAGGCCCAACAGGAATCTAAGATCTAACCAGTCCTTCCTAGCAGTCACTCCGAGAGTAAGGAGATCCAGATCTGGAGGTAGGTCTTTCTCTTACAATGCGGCGAGGGCTTGGAATGCCCTCCCATTGCACTTAAGATCCAACTCTAATCTCACGACCTTCCGCAAACAATTAAAAACCTTCCTATTTCATCCAGCCTAAACTTCCCACCCTCCCTCTGTGTTTCTTTTCCCCTGGTGGGACCTGGTATTCTCAGCGCTTGGACGCCTCCGGGCAACAATTCGCGCTCTATAAATCCACATCCTATCCTATCCTATCCTTCCTTGGATTCCGATGTTACTGAGGCGTTGTAACAGGGTGCTATGACAGACTGTGTCGAAGGCTGCGGAGAGGTCGAGGAGGATGAGGGCAACTGTGTCTCCATTGTCCAGTAGAGTTCGAATATCGTCTGTTGCTGCGATGAGTGCGGTCTCAGTGCTGTGTTTGGCTCGGAAGCCGGACTGTGATGAGTCGAGGGATTTGTTGGTTTCGAGGAAGGCGGCGAGCTGGTTGTTGACAGCTTTCTCGATGACTTTGGCCGGGAATGGAAGAAGCGAGATGGGGCGGTAGTTTTTGAGTTCGGTGGGGTCCGCTGTGGGTTTTTTCAGAAGGGCGCTGAGTTCGGCGTGTTTCCAGCTTTCCGGGAAGGTGGCGGAGTTGAGGGAGCAGTTGATGACGTCTCGGAGGTGTGGTGCTATGATGGAATCTGCTTTGTTGAAGATGTGGTGAGGGCATGGGTCTGTGGGGGATCCTGAGTGGATGGAGTTCATCAGGCGGATGGTGTCCTCAGTGGAGATTGGGTTCCAGTCATTAAGGATGTTCAAGGGGGGTGAAGGTACGGCGGAAGGTTGGGTGGGTTGGTCTCCGGGTTGGTAGTCGAAGCTGTTGTGGATGTCTGCGATTTTGTCGTGGAAGAACAAAGCTAGGGAGTCGCAAAGGGCTTGAGAGGGAGTGATGTCGTTGGAGTTGGCAGTGGGGTTGGTAGACTCTTTGACGATGTTGAATAATTCCTTGCTGTTGTGTGCGTTGTTGTCAAGTCGGTCTTTGAAGGCGGCTTTCTTGGCAGTCCGGATCAGTTGGTGGTGTATGCGGGTGGCATTTTTGAAGGCATCCCTGGTGCTGGTGTTTGGGTCTTTTTTCCAGGCCTTCTCAAGGGACCGACAGAGTTTCTTGGATTTCTTAAGATCATCATTGAACCAGGGGGCGTTTTTGTTGCCAAGTTTGATTTGACGTTTTTTCAGGGGTGCTAGGATGTCGGCGCTGTTGGTTAGCCATTGAGTGAGGTTAATGGCTGCTTGGTTGGCGTTCGAAGAGTGGGCAGGGGGGTTTTGAAGAAGCGATGAGGAGATCTGGTCGATGGTGATTTTGTTCCAGTTTCTTCGCAGAGTAGGTTGGGGGTAGTTGTGGGTTGTGGTCTTTTTGTAGACAAAGTGAACGCAGCTGTGGTCCGTCCAATGGAGAGCAGTGGTGTGACTGAAGGAGATATGTTTGCTGGAGGTGAAGATGGGGTCGAGTGTGTGCCCTGCAATGTGGGTGGGGGTATTAACAAGTTGTTTGAGTCCGAGGTTGGCGAGATTGTCCAGAAGGGTGGTGGTGTTGCAGTCGATGCTCTTTTCCAGGTGAAAATTGAGGTCTCCCAATAGAATGTAATCCACGGAGGGGAGGACGTGTGGGGTGATAAAGTCAGTGATGTCTTCACAGAATTGTGCACGGGGTCCTGGTGGCCTGTAGAGGAGGGTGCCTCTGAGTGTGGTCTTGGGGTCGGTGTAGATCTGGAAGTGAAGGTGTTTGGCGCTAGCAAGGTTGACGTCAGAGCTGGTTGAGATGCGGATGGAATTCTTGTGGACGATAGCGATGCCTCCTCCTGTTTGCTTGGTGCGGTCTTTTCGGATGATTTTGTAGCCTTCCGGGATGGCGATGGTGATGTCTGGGGCTGAGGAGGCGTTCATCCATGTTTCTGTTAGGAAGGCGACGTCTGGAGAGATGGTGTCTAGTAGATTCCAGAGGTCGATGGCGTGTCTGTGGACCGAGCGGGTGTTGAGCAGGATGCAATTTAGGTGGTTGGTGTCAGATCTTTGCTTGGTGTTCGTGGATGGGGAGTTGGTTTTGGTGCTGTCAAACTTGCAGGAGTTGCATGTGAAGGGTCCATGGGTGTGTCCAGGTGCGGCTAGGGCGCAGTTGGGGAGTCGGCCGGTGTTAAGGGCCAAGAGGGTGGAGGCGGAGTATGTAATGCGGGTGGGGTGGATAGAACGGGGGCCAGGGGGTCTGGCGCTGGGCGCGGGCTCGGCGCGGACGGGCGTAGACGGGCTTACCTTTGGCGCACCTTCGGCGCAACTGGGGCGCAACCGCTGCGCGTGAACGCTGCGCGCAAAAGCATCTGTCATAGGTAGGTGGGTAGGGGGGAGGGGCATGCTGAGATATTCTGCGATGCTTGTCCCACCTTTTGCTGTAAGAAATCTTGAAGGTAGCACAACATGCAGAGGCGAGTGCCCTCAGGGACACCTGACAATTTTGGTGCCACGGCTATACCAGGACCAAGGAGGAAGAAGGAAGCTCATACAGCATCCCACCGCACCAAGCACCAGAAGAGACAGAGGTGTGTTTCCCTGACAGCTACAACCTCAAGAAGAAGGAGCAGCACATGACAGCCTCGGAGCCAAAAACAAGGTTTACACCGCATGTTTGTGTCAAGTCTATAGGTCAGTCGAACACCTCCAAACACACAGCGGAGTTGGGCATCAAACCCAGAGCCAAGCTGGAAGTCTTCGGGTTCAAGGACTTGTGAGATGGTATCAACCTGACAAAATCTCCATCAAGGGCACCAGAGCTCATCAAGCTGTCCTGCCCCCTCAGCCCGAGGTACCATAAAGCTGCACTCAGCATCAAACCAAGCTGCCTAGAAATATTCTTTGGAGTCGAAGCTGCCCCCACTGAAATCATGTTATGTTATATGTTATGTTATGTTATGTTATGTTATGTTATGTTATGTTATGTTATGTTATGTTATGTTATGTTATGTTATGTTACAGGGGTATTTGTAAAGCACACGGCCACTCTTGCAAGTGTCCAGGCACTGACTAAACCCTCCAGACAGAGCAGTTGGAAGTGACTACAAGATTTCTACTCTCACGTTCTAGATGAGACCTTATCCGAAACCAAGGTGTACAATACACTACTTGCCCATGCTTAAGGGGATGCTTAAATTGAAAACTTTCAAGGATCCAGTAAAGGCTACAATGGTAACCCCATGTATGGAAGAAAAAGGCACACCTTCTCAAAATGACCCAGCTTATATTAGCGGGCAAATATACCCTGACTCCCTGGTAGATCACACTGCATTTCAAAGGGCTTCTACTCAGGCCAAGAGGGACGCTCCCCCTCCTGTCATGGAGTATAAGAAGATTGGGCCAACAGGCAAATGAGTAGGTAATTGGGGTAGACACACATTAGGGCATTGCCAACTCGGTGGGTCACATTTCCAGGTATTATAGACACCAGTGGGAGGAGCTGACATAGCACCTACCAGAGGCCAACCGAAGAAGGGGACAAGAATTGGTAGAGGAGGACAAAACCATCAGTAATACTACTATCAGATGCCCCCTTGACACAGCGGACACTGAAACGAGAGGATGAATACCAGCACCCTCCTTCGCAGACACCTCTGCCTTAGGATGTCAGGATTTAGGCCAGAGTTGCAAGTGAACCTATTAAATGTACCATGTGATGACGAGCATCTTTTAATACCTCAGGTCGACCAGATGCTTGAGAAAGGAAATAAGGATGCAGAAATTGCAAAATCCATGTATGCCCTGCAGTTCCCCCAGTCCCAGGTCAGGCGGGCGGAGCCAAACCAGTGGGCTCCATTCAGAGGCCACCTAATCAGCCTATCCAGCAATTCTTGCAGGCCCCTCAATATCCAAGGTCTTTCTTTAAAGGGCCTATAAAGCCAATGACAGGGGCACCTCTGCTGCAAAGTAGTGACTCCTCCTTCCCCCAACTATCCAACATCTATTGGGGAAGACAGAGGCACCTCCTTCCTCAATGTTCAACCTCAGATCAGAGAATTTTCTCCATTATGTGGGAAGGTTACTGCCTTGAAATGCGCCTCCCGACATCACAACCCACCACCACATACCACTTATATATTTTGGAGGAAGAGACTCAGGCATTCCTTCAAAAGGGTGCAACAGAACCAGTTTCAGCACACCAACAGGGTGTAGGCGTATATTTATCCTCTTCCTTTCTAACCCCTAAAAAGAATGGCTCACTCCAGCCAATCCTCGACCTCTAGCCATTCAACAGGTCTTCGTCTCAATACACTTTCATTTGACCACGCTATAGGATGTCATTCCCCTGCTGCACCAAGGCAACTTCATGTTAACACTGGATCAGAAAACACCTACTTTCATATCACAATCCACCCAGCACATCAACTGTACCTTTGCTTCACGGTAAATGACCAACATTACCAGTTCAAGGTGTTACCATTTCGGAGTCACTACAGCTCCAAGATTGTTTACCAAGGGTCTAGCAGCCGTAGCAGCACACCTTCACAGAAATGCCATTCCCCTTTTACCATATTTAGATGAAAGGCTGATCAAGAGCAGCAGCAAGCGACGATGCCTAGCACACAGTGAAGAAGTAGCGTTACTTCTTCACAACTTAGGTTTCAACCATCAATGCCAAGAAAATGCATCTGCACCCACAGTTGATTCAGCATTTTCTTGGGTCAGTCCTCAGTGTAGTGACATGTAAGGCATACCCCAACGAACAGAGGATGATGCCATTCCAACAGCTGCTGCCTCTTTTTTAGGAAGTTGTGCCCTCACACACCTGTGAAGGTGTCAGGCTGCATCATTGGGCGTTTTGCTCCTTGTGGGGTCGGCGCTGCAATACCCCTTGTGCTCCACGAGAGGGCTCTTTGGCGTAGATCTTTTAGTAGAATGCCGTGATGGTGAGTGCTGGTGTGTGGAACAAGTGAAATGGTGGATTTAAACATACCATGGAGGTACCCTGAGGTTGAATTTTATTCCTGGATACCCATGGTAGGGTTACATACAGTAACTAAATTGTAAATTCCTACCAATGAGGAAACACAATTTAGTGGTAAGTGCAAGTGATGTGGATCGACATGTTTCACACCCTAGTTCCAGGAGGGATCTATGGCGTATCAGCAGGACAAGGGGTTGTTTAGAAAGGAAGAAACACTATCCCTACCCTTGTTAAGGGATGGGGGTCCAGGTATCAATTGATTACCAACCTGTTCACGCATAGTCGTGAGACTAATATACACTACGTTTACCTAGTAGAGGGTAAACCCTTTACGGTTATTTTTTAATCCAACCCTACAATTGTAAACTCTGTGCCCCTTAAGTAGGAGCATGGGCCTGCATCAAAACTGTGACATAAAATGTTTTCCATGTGGTGTTAGGTATAGTCACCTACCACATCGCCTGCTCGCCTGGAAGGAGGCTGTGGGATAGGTGACTTTCACTAAAGGGTGGATTAAAAAATAACTGCGAAGGGTTTACCCTCTACTAGGTAAACATATTGTAGATATTACATGTTTGTATACTTATGCAGGGATACAAAAACCCATATTTCACTGAGAAACATATTTCACAGGCCCTGTGAAGTAAAGATTTCAGCAATATAATGACAGCCCCCTAGTCACTTGAAGCATCATCAGGGATACTAGGATTTAAAGCACGGAGAACCAAATTATGAGGCAAGATTATCTACATTATGTTTCAGAAAGGTCAAATTATGTGCCACATTCGCTGGCAGTAGTATTTTCATCCATTTGAGTTAAATGTAATATTTTCGTGAAAATTGCAATTTAATTGGTGAATGTAGTACATACAAAAATTATGTTGTAAACGCTGTTTTCAGAGAATAATATAATTCCTGTGGTCCCTACCATTGTTTCCTGCTTTAGGAGCAATGTATTAATAAAAGTTAAATAAAATCTAAACATTCAGATTCCAATTAGTGCCCATTGTTAGCAGCCTTTTGAAGAAAAATGCATGTTCAAGCTAATTTAACTCTCTCTAGACGATGATCTTTGTATAACAGTTGAACATTCCTTTCCACAGTATATTGTTGACTGCGACAAGATTCACCAGCTACCGGATATCTCATTCCATATGGGCGGGAATGCCTACACACTCAAAGGGCCTGCCTACATCCTTCGGGTAAGTTGGTTCAAATCTGGGGCAGGGACATGGCAGCAAAGTAATAGAGAGTCTTTCCAGGGAAAGTTTTAGGGTATCTGGACATTCAGGATGGGGTTTGGGGGATTCCAGGAAATCTTCAAGTAGGATGTTACATCTGGTGGGGCTTGACCAGGATGAGTCACAAAATATAGAGGTGATGTAGGTATCCCTTTCCTTATCTCACAAGTATCTCCAGCCGGCCACGAGGTGGCTTGTCCTATGCTGACATGCCATTCTCCTGAGTTTATCCAACCTTAAAGGATGAAGGGCCTGTATCTATGTGAATCTCCTAAAAATTTACCAGCAATAGGCTTGGCAGTATTATATCCCTGTATCGGTCCATAGAGCTCACCTAGTCCTAAAATTGGCAGACACTCTACCACTGAAGCTATCACCAAATTGATCCATACTTAGAGGCGACAGAATTTGCACTTCTGTACTCATACCATAGATTCTCCATCTTTTGCGGTGATATTCTCTCTGTCTCTTCCTGCTCGTTTCCTGAGCCATGCATCACTGGAGGATGCTAACTAAGCTCTGTACATTCTTTATCCTGAGCCCTGCATCCCTAGAGCGCTACCATTGTTCTGACCATGTTTGTGTTCTCCTCTCTTCACAGCAATCCCAGTTTGGTGAGGAGGTCTGCGCTGTGGCCTTCTCTGGTCTGGACATCCCACCCCCTACCGGGCCGCTGTGGGTCCTGGGTGCCAGCTTCATTGGACAGTACTATACAGAGTTCGATCGTCGAAATAACAGAATTGGATTTGCTACATCTGCCTAGTGCTGTCTCCCGCCTTGACAGCCACATACACCACACCCAACCCAATCCAATTTCTAATCGATTCCACCTCCCACTCACAAGTCAGCCACCCACAACTCCAAGCAATGACTGAGGGATCTCTTCATGAGACATGTATCCAGACACTTCTCCCTGCCAAGGATGGAAGCAACATTGACCTTACCTCTGATCAGCGCAACCTTCCTCGAGGAGATGAACTCTGCCGGAGAGCCCCAGCACTTTTACTAGTCCACAAGACCCAAATGAAAACCAATGTTGTCTCCACTCTCCAAGAGTCCAGGCAATGTGGAACTCTCCACAGGGCTCCTAAAGGGACCGTCTCTGTGAAAGTTTGAAGTCTGGAAACCCTCCAGAGGCCACTCTACATATAACTAATCATGAGACCCCTACGGAAGGAAATCAATTACTTTTATTCCACCAGTACCACTCTGGCATACCTTTGGGGACGGAGAGTCCTCCACAGACTCACTCCACCTATACTAATGCACAAGACTTGGAGGAAGGGAGGGACAGCCTTCAGGAAACCTATCCAGCTACTCTGAGGGCCCATGGGCAAGGGAAACACTCCAGAAGAAATTGCACCATATTTGTAAGACCTTGGGAGAAGGAGAAGATTTGCAGACATGTCCACCTGTATCTGTCAAAGAGACTGTAAAGGACAAAGATCCAACCAGCAGCCTCTTCCACTGATTCTATTAAGAGCTAAGGATAGCAGTTATCTTCACACACAGATGCAGGGCTAGGCCTCTCTGTGGCATCAAACCCTGAGGACCATTTCCAGTTCACATTTATAAGACAGGGGGTTGCGATTGTTATTCAAGCTTATTATAGTGGTGATAAAAAACACTTAATAAAAAGAGGTTTAACAATTTTAAATAAGAACTTTGTGGATATCATGCAGAATAATTTCTGCGTTTTATAATAGCCGGATTGTCAAAGTCATTGGGATGTTTATGATGCATCAACTGAGCATATTTCAACATTTAGGGGGCACTTCAGAAAGACATTTATGTGTGTGTATACTTCTGAATTACTACTTCATACATTTGTGCATGGAATTCACAAAGATATGGGTGTGGATCTACATCTAAGCCTCTCCTCGCACTTGTGTGAAGAATCCTCTGCCAAGAATGTGAGGAACTACACACACGTGGTTTCATGTTTTAGGTGTAAATGTGAGAAACGCAAAGGGGGAATGGCTGGAAACGAGGAACGTGTACCACAAAGTGGAAATCAGAAAAGGAAAATCAAGCAGGGGCCCAGGAAGGGACACACACTTTACAAAAGGGTATGTCAGTTTCAATTTGCTTTGGTAACAACCTCATCTACTCTAGTAGTAGTGTAGCCCAAAGATGCCCTACTCCAGAAAAACCACAGAGTATGTCGCACATCCCCCATGGAATCTCAGGGGCAGCAAGAGAATCCTACAGGAATCAGTTGAGGCAGGTACAAATAGTCCCCGTACAAACACCAACACAAAGAAAAATAAAAGAAATCAAAAAAACAATGTAGCGTAACTTTACACATTGCAGACACCCACACAAACCGCATTGTAAGTATATTTGAAAATAAAGAATAAGAGAAATCAAATTCATTTCAAAATTGTCAAATATCTATAGATATCACGGACGTCCACACAAATCACATTGTGATTTTTTTTATTGTTAAAAATCTAAAAAGGTCAGATAACTATCCCCATTACAAACACCCATACAAACACATCGTAAAAATATCGATATTCCAACATGCTCATACTTAGAAAATGACAGATATGTAGCTTGTTAACATTATAGTTCTTCTCAAGTCTAACGCTACATTAAACACACACTCTGCAACATCATAACAAACACACACAGCCGGATTCCCAAAAAAGTAGGAAAACTATATATGAAGATCTAGGTCTCTGCCTGAGCGTACATTTCCTACTTCTTGGAATTCAGAAATATTCCCAGGGTTACATTTGAAAGTTGCAGTTGCGGGATAGTGTAAATGCTTGCTCAGATCTCCATTCAACAGTACCCTCTATACAAATACACATTGTTTTTTACCCTTTCCGAGGTGGAAAGGGTATGGATTGGAGTTTGGGAACACCCACAAACGTATGAGTCTGTGGGTGCAGCTAATGTTTGTCACCACCTCTGGCAGCACAAGGAGAAGAGGACATGACCCAGAGTATGGGCTAAATTTATGTGCTTCCACTTGAGATGACTGTCTAGTGTGTTATTTTCTCTAGGTAATACCCGTTTCATGTTCTTTCCAATGTGTACTTCTACAAAGGGATTTCTCTGGGGTGGGGACATGAATGCCTTCTACCTGGTGTAAATCCGCACCCACTGTTTGCAAATTAATTGCGTCTAGGCTCAGCTTTGCATCCAGGCAAATCGCTTTACCTGGAGATCTCCGCCTGCAGATTTACCTTTATGAATAGTCCCCTTTGCGAAAATGAAAACAAATAAGAATACTACATGTTAGGATGAGATGTTATATAGACAGTTCCAAGTCCGATATTACGCCATGCTCTGAAGTAGGCGAGGCCGAAGGTGCCCAGCAAACCAGGCGCAGGGCAGGTGTGCTGGGCTGCAAGATTTTTAACCTGGACCCACTAAATATTTATATGGAGGATATTTTTACATACATTTGACTAAATTGACGTGGAGTTGCTGTCTGAGGCCTAGGATACACCCTGCTTCCAATAAAGACCTCTGTTTATCGTCTGACATATTGTGTGTATGAATCTTTGACTCTTCTGTTTCTACCCTGATTCCTCATAAACTGCCTTCTGTAAAGAGAAGGGCGGGCTGCTTCTCTCTCCAACTCAAACCAAATATGTGTGCAACAGGCTGCATGGGAAGTGTAAGCAGAGGCAGGCAGGGCCCGATGGGTAATGTTGAAGATGTTAGGGTGATACTGATGCTATGTCTGGAGAGGACATATTTACAACAAGGGGTGGTGAGGGACAGAGTCTCTGAATTAAGCAGAAAGCTCTCACCCAGTCAAGAGATCAGGGCTAGATCCAACACCGTTTTTTAGCTCACTGCACCATCCCAGTTTCAGAACCTGGCTGTATGCAAATTAGTCTGTTCCTGTCCCAGTGCATGATGGGAACAGGGCAAACCAAACTACAAAAGCCAATTCTTACACTGGGAAGGAAACAAGCTCCCGGGGACCGGTTTCTGGCATTACAGCCGTCTTCGGCCCGGTTTGCTTGAATCCTGATGGTGCAATGAGCAAGGGTCTCACATCTGAGAATACCCTTCCACGCTTAGGGTGGACAAAAATATTTACAACAAGGGGTGGTGAGGGACAGAGTCTCTGAATTAAGCAGAAAGCTCTCACCCAGTCAAGAGATCAGGGCTAGATCCAACACCGTTTTTTAGCTCACTGCACCATCCCAGTTTCAGAACCTGGCTGTATGCAAATTAGTCTGTTCCTGTCCCAGTGCATGATGGGAACAGGGCAAACCAAACTACAAAAGCCAATTCTTACACTGGGAAGGAAACAAGCTCCCGGGGACCGGTTTCTGGCATTACAGCCGTCTTCGGCCCGGTTTGCTTGAATCCTGATGGTGCAATGAGCAAGGGTCTCACATCTGAGAATACCCTTCCACGCTTAGGGTGGGCAAAAATATTTACAACAAGGGGTGGTGAGGGACAGAGTCTCTGATGTAAGCAGAAAGCTCTCACCCAGTCAAGAGATCAGGGCTAGATCCAACACCGTTTTTTAGCTCACTGCACCATCCCAGTTTCAGAACCTGGCTGTATGCAAATTAGTCTGTTCCTGTCCCAGTGCATGATGGGAACAGGGCAAACCAAACTACAAAAGCCAATTCTTACACTGGGAAGGAAACAAGCTCCCGGGGACCGGTTTCTGGCATTACAGCCGTCTTCGGCCCGGTTTGCTTGAATCCTGATGGTGCAATGAGCAAGGGTCTCACATCTGAGAATACCCTTCCACGCTTAGGGTGGACAAAAATATTTACAACAAGGGGTGGTGAGGGACAGAGTCTCTGAATTAAGCAGAGCTGGGATGGGGCAGTGAGATAAATAACGGTGATGGATCAAGCCCTGATCTTTGGACTGGGTAAGAGTGGTCTGTTTTACTCAGACACTCTGTTCATCACCACCCCCTTTTGTAAATCGTTTTTGGCCACTATAGGTGTGGCAGGGTATACTCAGACATGAGTCCCTTTCTCACTGCTCCATCAGGATTCAAGCAAGCCGGGCCGAAGAAGGCTGAAATGCCAGAAACCGGTCCCCGGTAGCTTGTCTCCTTTCTGGTGAAGAATTGGCTTGGTAGTTTAGTCTGCCCTGTTCCCATGATGCACTGGGCCAGGGACAGACTGATTTGCATATAGCCAGGTTCTGAGCTGGGATGGGGCAGTGAGATAAATAACGGTGATGGATCAAGCCCTGATCTTTGGACTGGGTAAGAGTGGTCTGTTTTACTCAGACACTCTGTTCATCACCACCCCCTTTTGTAAATCGTTTTTGGCCACTATAGGTGTGGCAGGGTATACTCAGACATGAGTCCCTTTCTCACTGCTCCATCAGGATTCAAGCAAGCCGGGCCGAAGAAGGCTGAAATGCCAGAAACCGGTCCCCGGTAGCTTGTCTCCTTTCTGGTGAAGAATTGGCTTGGTAGTTTAGTCTGCCCTGTTCCCATGATGCACTGGGCCAGGGACAGACTGATTTGCATATAGCCAGGTTCTGAGCTGGGATGGGGCAGTGAGATAAATAACGGTGATGGATCAAGCCCTGATCTTTGGACTGGGTAAGAGTGGTCTGTTTTACTCAGACACTCTGTTCATCACCACCCCCTTTTGTAAATCGTTTTTGGCCACTATAGGTGTGGCAGGGTATACTCAGACATGAGTCCCTTTCTCACTGCTCCATCAGGATTCAAGCAAGCCGGGCCAAAGAAGGCTGAAATGCCAGAAACCGGTCCCCGGTAGCTTGTCTCCTTTCTGGTGAAGAATTGGCTTGGTAGTTTAGTCTGCCCTGTTCCCATGATGCACTGGGCCAGGGACAGCCTGATTTGCATATAGCCAGGTTCTGAGCTGGGATGGGGCAGTGAGATAAATAACGGTGATGGATCAAGCCCTGATCTTTGGACTGGGTAAGAGTGGTCTGTTTTACTCAGACACTCTGTTCATCACCACCCCCTTTTGTAAATCGTTTTTGGCCACTATAGGTGTGGCAGGGTATACTCAGACATGAGTCCCTTTCTCACTGCACCATCAGGATTCAAGCAAGCCGGGCCGAAGAAGGCTGAAATGCCAGAAACCGGTCCCCGGTAGCTTGTCTCCTTTCTGGTGAAGAATTGGCTTGGTAGTTTAGTCTGCCCTGTTCCCATGATGCACTGGGCCAGGGACAGACTGATTTGCATATAGCCAGGTTCTGAGCTGGGATGGGGCAGTGAGATAAATAACGGTGATGGATCAAGCCCTGATCTTTGGACTGGGTAAGAGTGGTCTGTTTTACTCAGACACTCTGTTCATCACCACCCCCTTTGGTAAATCGTTTTTGGCCACTATAGGTGTGGCAGGGTATACTCAGACATGAGTCCCTTTCTCACTGCTCCATCAGGATTCAAGCAAGCCGGGCCGAAGAAGGCTGAAATGCCAGAAACCGGTCCCCGGTAGCTTGTCTCCTTTCTGGTGAAGAATTGGCTTGGTAGTTTAGTCTGCCCTGTTCCCATGATGCACTGGGCCAGGGACAGACTGATTTGCATATAGCCAGGTTCTGAGCTGGGATGGGGCAGTGAGATAAATAACGGTGATGGATCAAGCCCTGATCTTTGGACTGGGTAAGAGTGGTCTGTTTTACTCAGACACTCTGTTCATCACCACCCCCTTTTGTAAATCGTTTTTGGCCACTATAGGTGTGGCAGGGTATACTCAGACATGAGTCCCTTTCTCACTGCTCCATCAGGATTCAAGCAAGCCGGGCCGAAGAAGGCTGAAATGCCAGAAACCGGTCCCCGGTAGCTTGTCTCCTTTCTGGTGAAGAATTGGCTTGGTAGTTTAGTCTGCCCTGTTCCCATGATGCACTGGGCCAGGGACAGACTGATTTGCATATAGCCAGGTTCTGAGCTGGGATGGGGCAGTGAGATAAATAACGGTGATGGATCAAGCCCTGATCTTTGGACTGGGTAAGAGTGGTCTGTTTTACTCAGACACTCTGTTCATCACCACCCCCTTTTGTAAATCGTTTTTGGCCACTATAGGTGTGGCAGGGTATACTCAGACATGAGTCCCTTTCTCACTGCTCCATCAGGATTCAAGCAAGCCGGGCCGAAGAAGGCTGAAATGCCAGAAACCGGTCCCCGGTAGCTTGTCTCCTTTCTGGTGAAGAATTGGCTTGGTAGTTTAGTCTGCCCTGTTCCCATGATGCACTGGGCCAGGGACAGACTGATTTGCATATAGCCAGGTTCTGAGCTGGGATGGGGCAGTGAGATAAATAACGGTGATGGATCAAGCCCTGATCTTTGGACTGGGTAAGAGCGGTCTGTTTTACTCAGACACTCTGTTCATCACCACCCCCTTTTGTAAATCGTTTTTGGCCACTATAGGTGTGGCAGGGTATACTCAGACATGAGTCCCTTTCTCACTGCTCCATCAGGATTCAAGCAAGCCGGGCCGAAGAAGGCTGAAATGCCAGAAACCGGTCCCCGGTAGCTTGTCTCCTTTCTGGTGAAGAATTGGCTTGGTAGTTTAGTCTGCCCTGTTCCCATGATGCACTGGGCCAGGGACAGACTGATTTGCATATAGCCAGGTTCTGAGCTGGGATGGGGCAGTGAGATAAATAACGGTGATGGATCAAGCCCTGATCTTTGGACTGGGTAAGAGTGGTCTGTTTTACTCAGACACTCTGTTTATCACCACCCCCTTTTGTAAATCGTTTTTGGCCACTATAGGTGTGGCAGGGTATACTCAGACATGAGTCCCTTTCTCACTGCTCCATCAGGATTCAAGCAAGCCGGGCCGAAGAAGGCTGAAATGCCAGAAACCGGTCCCCGGTAGCTTGTCTCCTTTCTGGTGAAGAATTGGCTTGGTAGTTTAGTCTGCCCTGTTCCCATGATGCACTGGGCCAGGGACAGACTGATTTGCATATAGCCAGGTTCTGAGCTGGGATGGGGCAGTGAGATAAATAACGGTGATGGATCAAGCCCTGATCTTTGGACTGGGTAAGAGTGGTCTGTTTTACTCAGACACTCTGTTCATCACCACCCCCTTTTGTAAATCGTTTTTGGCCACTATAGGTGTGGCAGGGTATACTCAGACATGAGTCCCTTTCTCACTGCTCCATCAGGATTCAAGCAAGCCGGGCCGAAGAAGGCTGAAATGCCAGAAACCGGTCCCCGGTAGCTTGTCTCCTTTCTGGTGAAGAATTGGCTTGGTAGTTTAGTCTGCCCTGTTCCCATGATGCACTGGGCCAGGGACAGACTGATTTGCATATAGCCAGGTTCTGAGCTGGGATGGGGCAGTGAGATAAATAACGGTGATGGATCAAGCCCTGATCTTTGGACTGGGTAAGAGTGGTCTGTTTTACTCAGACACTCTGTTCATCACCACCCCCTTTTGTAAATCATGTCTGGAGAGGACAGCAGGAGGCTGGACCAGCGGTGACTATTTAACAATTCCCGTACATGAGCTTTGTGGCCAGGTGTGTTACTGGAAGATGGTCTCTATGAAGGGTTGGGTGGAACATGGTGCAAATTTCCAAATCGTTTTTGCTGGAAGATAAAGAGTGATTTCTTCTTCCCAGAAAGTTAAAAGCTGCGCTTAGTGAGAAGGTGTTTTTCGTTAACTACAGCTTACAACATTGAGTGACAGGTGCAACTAATATGTGAAAAGGGCCAATAACGTATGTAACACGGTCATTTAGCGGAGGAGAGCAGGTGGGCAGTGACAGAGGTACTGGGTGTAATGTAAATAAGCATTGATCAGCCAACAGGCCAGAGTAATGGTTGAGTGAGTGAAATACTTGCTGCTGGCAGCTGTTCTGGTTTGCTGGTCATGAGTTAATTCACAGTAAAGCTCACCCAGAGTTTCAGCAAGAGTTCCTCTGCAGTCCCCTTGGGGCCAGTATTGAAAGTTACCAGAATTAGGAACTCTGCAGGAAGACCAGAGATTGTGTGTATTTAGCCCAGATATTTCAGATGAGGGATAACAAGGAGACATGGGTGTGATATTCCTAATTCCTTGGCTGATTTCACACGATCCTACTCCGAATTCTCAATTTCTGCACGTACCTCATCCAGTATTGGTAAACCCACATGTGTGTGTTGGGAGGTGCGGGGAGGATGTGGGGTGGGGGGGGGGGGCAGGTAGGCGTGCAAAGAATACCAGGAGGAATAATGGGACACTCATAATAAACACTCATAATGAGGCTCTCTACCTTCCAGGCTCCCAGTGTCAGTAAACTGAGTGTTAATAATTTGGGTAATAGCAACAGCTGTTATTAACAACACCTGGAAGAAGTATAGTTTAATTCGGAAACTCTTTATAAAAAATAAGCTATTGGCAAAGTCAGTAGTCGTAGAGATTGTATAGCATGCACAAAGAAACATGTACATCTTACATATGCATGGAGTACCACACACATTACAAACACCTATGAACGCACAGAGCAATACCTCTTCAGACTTCTCATGTACATCCACTTGCAGAGCCAAGAATTTGTAGATGTAAATGCTTTGTGCATCTTAAATTTTTGTGAATTACTAACAAAATGCAGAATGTGGATTTACATGTGCACATTAACATGATGCTATTGCATTTGAAACAAATGTTCTGTCTTGAATGTATAGTGTGTATTCCTGGCTCTCATTAACCAGGCCTCAATTTAGGCCTAGGCACCATTGGGTTATAAATGGACGTCTCCTCCTGAGAGTCATATTTATTTCAATTGGCATGTTCTTGCTGTTTTTGAAAAAATAATGCCAGCATGGTCACAAAGTTTCTTTTCCCAAGGACTTTCCAGTTGCAATTTGCCTCCTATTCATTCATAATAGTTTGCTGTTGTTAATGTAACTATTGTGTTCGCCCATCTCTGTGTGACATTAGCATTTAGTGTATATCAATAAAGAGAGGGACTAAGGGCTTTTCAGTGGTCCAGCATGTGTGCCCAAACAGTAGAAGTACAAGAGATATGCAGTTCCTAATCGCAAGGGAAGGGGAGGAGCCAGGCTCGAGTGGTCTACACACACAGGGTACGGGAGTTCCACCTGTTGGAATTTAGAGCCCTCACACACCCGGCTGGGTGTCATGCTTCATCATAGGGCATGCTCCTCGTCAGGTCGATGCTGCAATACCTGACGGGCTCCCTATGAGGGGCTCTTTGGCGGAGATCTTTTATTCCAAATAGCCATGAGGTGCCGTGGGGGTAAGGGGCCTAAGGAGTGTAGACGAGGAGCTTGTCAGAGAGTGATTATTAGGGAAGTTACAAAAAGGATAAGAAGTGTCACCAAAGAATATTTTAATCAATAGGCCTTCCAACCTGGTTAAAAAAAAGGAAAACGCACTCCAGAGGTAAATGTTCGGGTTTGGCGCTATATTATGTGGTCAACATGCTTCTTGTCTGATGGTCAAATGATCTACTGGCGATTCGTCAGGACCTAATAGAAACAGTTCTATCTAAACAGGAATGGTTGTCTGGTGATATTTGTCTGGAAAACCAACCTAAACAATACTCGGAATATAGTACTTGTTGAAGTGTGACCAACCCTAATCGGGACTGTTGTCTACAGCATCAATTCCCTAAAGAAAATGCACATGGAAATCCCCAGTGTCAGTTGCAGAGATTGCAACAAATCCGCTGACCTACCCAATACTGCACAGAACTGTTTTTATTAGGTCCTGACGAAATGCCACTAGATCATTTGACCATCAGGCGAGAAACATGTTGACCATATAATATAGTGCCAA
The DNA here is from genome assembly GCF_964263255.1 of Lissotriton vulgaris. Lineage (NCBI taxonomy): Eukaryota > Metazoa > Chordata > Amphibia > Caudata > Salamandridae > Lissotriton > Lissotriton vulgaris. The sequence continues at coordinate 1,488,917,215 of NC_141693.1, forward strand.
ACCCGAGCCTATCTCTTGTACTTCCATTAGCATAGAGTGGGCAGAATGAAAATACATGTAGTGAGAGAATATCACCAGAAAATGAGGGGCTAAGGAATTCTATGACGTGCAAGAGTGGGCAGGGGACATGGGTTGGTCCATGATGGCCAAGAAGAAGGTATATGCTTGGTGGGAGCCCAAAAAAATCAAGAACGTTTGGAATCCCTAGAGAAGATAAGGGGGCTACAGGGTAACTACAACTGAGACAGGGAAAAAGCTATGGTCGGGCCTAGTGGGCGGGTTTTGAAGGTGAAAGCAACGTTGATTTAACTGTCAAGGATGAGTTATTTACAATGAGTAGAACGGGCGGGGGGTACAATGGCTGTTACTGGTGGTTTGTTGTGTGTTATAAACTCAATTAAAAGTTTTAGGAAATAAAGATAAATATATGTAGTGGGATAGTGCTTAGATGCTAAGCCAGTATGATGTTCCATATAATTGTGCTCTGATTTTTTGAGAATGTAATTCTTTTTCTCACATCATGATTTAGCAAAGATAATGATTTTCTATGCATAAGAATTGTATATAAACCCTTAATTTTGGGGATGAGCCTGAGAACTTTTTTGATGAAACTAGGAGTGATGTACTTTGTCTTACTGATTTTGCTGCTCACTTGGGACATACATTTTTCTTGTTTGCACATTAGTTTGTATTATTGAGTCAGTCCTTAATTAACTGACTGTATTTTGACGTTGTGGGGTATGTGGGGAGACATTCCCTCATGAAAGTGAGGTTTAACACTGTCTCTGATTCATCAACCCATGGGAGAGTTCTTAAGGTGAAAGCATCCCCTGGCGCACTTCTCAACGTTCTCCTGGTCATGACAGGATTCCTTATATGAATAATCCAAAAGGTCAACAGTTCATGTTATCCAATAATCTTATTTCATTCATAAAATGCTCGGATATTTATTTCCAGTCCATTTAACTCTAGATTTTCATTTCATATCAATTCACAAATTACTTCGTCAGTCCAATGCATTTCGGGCATCTCTTCCCTTCATCTGGGACATTATGCTGAAAACAAGGTACAATAAAAGAATAATCAATACCCATATAGCTATGAATATAAAACGAAAACAGTAGATATTGCATGCTAAGTGTTGAACATTGTGTGCATCAGTGAAATCCCCAAGTGGCAGTGTGCAATAATGTGAACATGAAAATAGCCCTAAGGCACTCACACGTAAGTATTGTCAACTGAATGTCGTCTTTACACAAGTCGTTAAGGAAACTACAAAGCTGTGAAATGTGAAATAATGTTAGTTCCTCTTGTTGTTTCATGTTCGCGTCAATAGGCTAGCGCTTGTTCGCCTGTTAAACAAACTTACTAGTTAGACGCGCAGCGTCCCCTTCAAAGTATCCTCCACCATTTGCGGAATATGCAATGTTTCAAAGCAATCGCGCACGTTGCCAATCTTAATACTTATTACAAAGTGTATACGCACGTAATGTGTAAGCTGTGCGTTGATTGGTCTGGTTCCGGATCAACCCAGACCAACTTGTTAGAACTTGAGGTCAGCTTTTTAGGTTTTGCCTGCGGTTTGCACACGTAGTGCGCAAGCGCTAAAAAACCTCTTGAGTTCAATATCGGCTTGATGACCCGCCTCTTTCTCTCATTGGCTAGCTCCATAAATGGAGGCTAGCCATTGGGAGACAGAGGCTGTCAATCGCGCTTTCTCTTGAAAACGCGATTCGGGGGCGTTTCTGGTGCTTTTTTTAAGCCCCGCCCCTTTGTCCCGGGCCGCGCTGCGATTGGCTGCCGGCCCGGGACACCCCCGTGACGTCATTCCCGGGCCGCGCTGTGATTGGCTGCCGGCCCGGGACACCCCCGTGACGTCAGCCAATCACAGCGCGGCCCGGGACCTGACTTGTTTATTTTGTTCACAATGCTCGATGCTCGCTATTTCGAGCTCGAATACATTTGATGCGCCGGTGTACGTAGTTTCGATCTTCCCATCTGGCTGATCTTCCCCCTCGTTTGTGCGCATGCGTATCAGTAAGCGCATACGCAGGATGCCCTTTTTTGTAAATCCAGGTATTTTCGATCTCCCCCTGTACTGCCATTTTAGTGCGCATGCGTGCCATTTCACGCTTGCGCACGAAGTAATTTTTCATTCAGTTTGAAGCTCCCGCGGCAGCGTTACCACCATTACCAGTTGTGCTCCCCAGCTGCAGCCTTTTTTAGTGCGCATTCGTGCATGTGCAATAAGTCCTTGTTTTTTCTCTTTTCAAAACCACACCCCAATCTCCAAGGCTTCTGTCCTTCACGAACGTCTCCTGCTCAGCATTCTTCCCTCGCTGTCTTCAGCATGGGGAAGGACTGGTTTGCAATCGAGGGACTTCTTTGTAAGCAGAAAGAAGATATATTTGCTCAAGGCCCTCCTGTGCAACAGGTGAGTACAATGAATGCTTCTAAAGACTGCGTTTTTCTAGAATGTTTTTTTTTCTACTTTCATCACCATGTTTTTTTCATCATTAAGTGAATTTCTCCATTGGTAAAGTTTTGGCATGCAAATATTTGTTATGTTACAGACCTTCCAACTCACACGGTTGCCACTGTGTGTCACATTATATACGGGTCACGGGTATCGCACATCTGCAAAAATTAGCTGGAAACCCCTGCAGAGAGAAGATTTCCGGCTAATTGTTTGGGGTGGTGCTCAGCTGGTGTCCATTAGCAGGTGTGAACCCTCCCGGACATCTCCCGCAGTCTCAAAAGCTTACATTTTAGGAGGTGCGAGAGAGGGGGGCGGGAGCTTTGAAACATTGAATTTAAAAGTGTCCCCGGCTTTGCCGCTTAGCTGGCACTAAGCGCCCTACCCCTCCTCACACACTGAAAAAATCACAAATTGGCAGCTCTCTTGATGATCAGGGTTACTTGTTTTAACTCATTTTATTTATTGTTGCGATAAGGTTTTAGCCTGAAGCTGCCTGCTAGAAACGAAGGCATGGGCGTGGGATCTGCTTTGAAGGAATTCTTTTTCAGCTGAAACCCCCATCACTGCAGAAAACTTGCTCAGTGTTGATGTGTGCGAATCTCAGCAGATACTCTCGGAGTTTTACTACTTTTAAGAGGGTGTTTCCTCTTTTATTTACAACATGTATATTGTGCGATAGCGCCTTTCGCGGTTCTCTCTCTGTATTTCAAGCACAGGTTACAACTCTTAATTGTCTTTATTTGCATCATAATATGTAATGTTATAATGTCGTTTGCAGTAAATAGAAAAGAAAAAACGCACCTCCTGGGGCCGCATTACAGAAAATCGCCGTGTGGCAAAGGCTGTTTTCGCCCCTGAAGAGTTTTCGTATTACGGAAGAGTCATGAGTTGCTCGCGCGACCTGTAAGGAAAATAAATTGTGAATGCGCCTCCTCCGAAAATGTACAATTTTCACGTCCCTTCTGGGTGCATTAATAGGGCTTCTCTATGAAGTGCGCACACTTAGTGCAAGGTGCACATGGTTTGGTTGCAGGGCACAAGTCCTATAAAAAGAAGTGGGGGGACTGATAGTATGCAAATGACCTCGTGACGTCACGTGCCGAACATGTCCCGGTGTCTGAAATTTACACCGGGACACCTTCAGCATAATTCTGTGTGGCCCAGTTTCTTGGCAGGGGGGCGGCGTCCATCCTGTGAAAAGAGTGGGGGGACGCGGTTCACCTTGCGTGGACCCCCGACTCGAGCCCATTGTTTCCATGTACTCCACAGGTGGAAGTATGCAAACACTGTACCCGCCTGTGGGGACTCCTATAGTCCCCACTTCAAGCAGATTCACCTGCATTAAAAAAAAGCAAGCATTTGAAATGCAATAGGTCCCGCATTAGTTAAATGCAGAGCTATTGGCTTTGCAAATGTAAAAGTAATACAACATTACAACATTAAAAAAAAATAATAATCTATTGACTTCTGTAGTAATGGCGGCGCGGCGGCATGCTGCCACTGTTACAAAAGTGAATAAATAGGAACAAAAGTAGTTTGTTCGCCGCATTACTTTTACATTTGCAAAGCTCATAGCTCTGCTTTTAACTAATGCGAGACATATTGCATTGCAAATGCTTGTGCTGAAAGTTGACTGCACGCGGGAAAGGAGCTTTGTGAGGTACAGATGAAAGAGGGGATACTGTTCTCAAGCATCTGAGGGCTTAGCTTTGCATTGAAGAGCAGACGAGCCATTTTAAATTTACTTCCAAGCTATCTCCCCGAGTAGAATATGCAACATATTAGGGAATCTTTAAAACGGCATGCCCCTTGAAATGACTGCTGCTCTAAGCAAGTACTCAGTCGAAATACTTATTGAAGCTTTTATGCTGCTCTTGCATCAACGTTCTTACCCCCAGTCCATTCATGAGGTTGTCAGTAGTCAACAGTGTCCCATCTTTGATTGGCCACGTATCGCTTATAAAAGCAGGAAAGTGGCAGTGACCTTTTTCAGCGTGAGCACTAGGTTGTATACTCTGTGTGCGGTGCTTTAACATGTGAGTCCGTGCGAGCAAAAATCCATGTTTTGCGTGAAAAGATGCTGGTTATGCAGCAGGTGGTGGAGGGCTAATACAAAGCCACGTGTCAGCGGAAAGGCAGTCAATTTTAAGGGTCTCGTCTACAGTAAGCTTGCTCCTGGCTGGAAACTTCTATAGCGCATATGAATTTGTGACGCAGCCTCCAGGTGTTAACACTCACACTTGAGTAGTATTTTCTATATAAAAGTATCAGCACACGAACAAACCTCTTTGGACACACCCAGGGCTTTAAGTGGGTCTAAGCAAGGCGCGCAACACCCATTGGGCTCACGGGGCTTCAGCCTGGGCTGACACAGCTTTGCAGGCTGGCGACGACCGAATTACAGCCGCACCCGAGTACTTAACAGGTCTTTAAAAGACAATTAAGACCATCTACTTGTAAATTAGGCTTTTGTTATGTTTTCACCCCTGCACACAGCCACTCTGTCTATGGTCGCCAATAGCTCTAACTTTTCCAAAGGCGAAACCATTGCATTGTAAATGCTTGTTTAAGCTGATGCGAAAATTGAGGTTGCGCCATTTTTTTTTACAACATTTCAACAAAACCTTTGACCCAAGAATCTGATCAATTAAAGGGTTTACGACCAAAGAGTACATTTATGGCCCCCATGAGCCACAAGACTTTGGACCTAATCGAGACGATAGTGAAACAAGATTTGAACAAAATCAAATGCGAGAAGAAAGTGAAGAAGAACATGACTAAGAAAGGTCTCAGTCTGTTGAGAAACTTGGCGAATAATCAAAACATCACTTGCATGAAGGCAGACAAAGGCGGAGGCCTCGTCATAATGAATAGCACGATGTATCAGAAGAAAATTACAGAACATCTATCTGATGGCAACACCTATGCTCCTTTGGATCACAATCCCACACAAGAATACCTGAACAAATTTACAGACATTATCACAAAAGCTAAAGTTAATGGAGTGATTACTGAGAGAACCAAGAATTTCCTTATTAAATCCAATCCAAATAGTCCTGCTTTTTACATTGCTCACTCTGCATCCTTTTTGTCCCTGATTTTTACAAATTGTGTCTGTAGCAGGATTCCTTCAGGATGTCTTTCTTTCTAGGAAGTGGTATGTTAGGCTCTATCTCAATACTGACTCAGTATGATTTTGGTGCCTTGTTTATTACCGCCCTGCTGGCGGTCGTGGAGAGTGCGAGGAGCATGCTGGATTCGGGGGGATCAGTGGCAGTGATCCTCCTGGACCTCAGCGCTGCTTTTGACACCGTGGACCATCAGGTGCTTCTCCAACGGCTGTCAGGGGTGGGGGTCACGGGTTTGGCCCTCAAATGGTTCGCCTCCTTCCTGGAAGGTCGTACATTTGAGGTGTGGGAAGGCCAGGAAAAATCATCTTCTACCCCTCTCCAGTGTGGTGTGCCACAGGGCTCTTCATTGAGCCCTACCCTATTCAACGTTTACATGGCCCCCCTGGAGAATGTGGTACGGCCGCTGGGTATCAAAATCATCAGTTACGCTGATGATACCCAGCTGGTGGTAGGTCTCTCCCAGTCGGCGTACCATCCCGACCGGCTGCACACGTGTCTTGAAAAGATCTACACGTGGATGTGCAGCTCAGCCCTAAAGTTAAATGGCTCCAAAATGGAACTGATGCTGCTGGGGAACTCCTCTCCATCTTTGCCCCCCAGCAGCTGGCCAGACTGTTTGGGACCGATGCCCCCCCCCCAAGCAGGAGATCAAGAGCTTGGGGGTATGGCTGGAGCAGGACCTATCATTTAAAACCCATGCCAAAAAGACTGCTGGCGTGTGCTTTGGCCTGCTCCGTTCAGCCCAGAAGATTCTGCCCCTGCTCCCAGTGGCCACTCGAAGGCTTCTCATCCAGGGACTTATCATCTCGCGGCTGGATTTCAGCAATGCGCTTTTCCTGGGCGCACCCGAATCTACCCTGAACAGACTGCAGCAAGTGCAGAACGCGGCTGCCAGGCTTTTGACGGGTCTCCCTAGGCGGCAATCTGCCCGCCCGGCGTTGAGGGCACTGCACTGGCTCCCTGTGAAGGACCGGGTGAAATTCAAGTCACTCTGCATCGCCCACAAAGTCCTGCACGGGGTGGGTCCACCTATTCTTGAGGAGATGGTCCAGCCCTATAAGGCCTCTCGTTCCCTCCGCTCTGACCACCAACATCTCCTTCAGGTTGGCAGGGTGAAAAAGGCAAGAACTGGGGGCAGAAGGTTTTCAATAAATGTGGCCTCCTTGTGGAACTCACTGCCCTTACAACTGCGCTCCGAAGCCAGTCTCTTCAGGTTTCGTAAACTTTTAAAAACTTTTTTGTTCTCTGTTTAATCCTTGCATTCTTGTAGCTGTGTTATGTTCTGATAAGCGCGGGGATGCCTATTGGTAACCAGGCGCTATACAAAACTCGGAATAATAATAATAATAATAATTAAGTTCTATATCATTCATCGTCTTCAAACTAGAATCACCAACATTTCCATGTAGATTTATTTCTGCTCTTTATGGCTTTTTCCTCCTCACGTCTCTTAAAGAGACAGCTGACACCTTTCATGTGTTTATTGAACTTCAGTTCAGCACAGGAGTTAATGGGAGGAACTGCTGTTTCTTTGGGAAATCAAGAAGGAAACTAGAGAGACCTTCGCTGCATCCTGTCCTTGACACTAACAGACATACAGCGACCAATTTGCAAAGGCTCACAGAAACACCCAGAGAACACACACACAGTCACATCCTTATTGGTTCTTTGATAATACTCTCTTTTAATGACCCGAGGGCGTACTAAATTCTCGGTGGCAAAACTGAGAATTCCAATGATGGAGCCTGAGTGTGGACACACACTGAGATAAATTGATGGATGCCTAATCTGAGCAGTCATTGAAGATTACTGAGTGATGGGATATAATTGTATGTGCACTGGTGACTAACACATCTTTCTGGTTAGTCCTTACACTGCATTTTATGCTCTATGTTGCTTTCTGCTGTTGCATTCCTTGCTAATCTTAATAATGTTGCTATGGCATTCTTTGTTAATATTGGTTCAGATCAGTTTGTCCGATTGTAATATTTTATCAGATGCCATTGTTCACTATTTGGATGATCATTGTGCGTCAAATTTTAGCTCTTCGCCTTTTATACAGTTCCATGTTCTTTAATTTCTCACCTTGGCCTTCATTTTACATGAGTAGTTCAAGGTGTGCCACTTGGGTACCGCTGCCACCATCTTGGTAGATGGTGTAGTCTAGGTGATCTTGCAATGTGGCGGCTGGTTGGGCACTATTTACTCTCGTTGGCTATATGTAGCGCAGCTGATGTGTCGAGGGGTCATGAAAAAGAAGCGCCTCCACATCCAACCACACCAGAATGCCGTCAACCACCAACCATGCTGCTCAGTCCACTATTACTCCACCCTTCATCTCAGGTGAGTTCACAAATAGAATGCACTTCCCTGAAATACTGAACCGGTGTTAAAATTATCGCCGTTTTATCGTCAGGAAACTGCAGATAAAACGGCGATAATGGGCTTGATAATGTGCCCTTGTTAGTTACCATAGAAGCCCATGTTCTGATGTTAACATGGGCTTCTATGGGAATTAACAAGGGCGTATTATTAAGCCCATTATAAAACGGCGATCATTTTAACACCTGTCCTTGATAATATGCCCCTCCGTCCTTTATTTGCGACTCAAAGAAAGCTTTGCAATGATTCATGCCTCTGAGCTGAAACTCTGTATCACTCGATACCTCCTACTGAGAGATTTCTCCCCCACAAACAGGCACAGCTGGAATGGGGATCCAGGGGGCGAGACGCTTAATGCTCCTCCTGTGGGGTCTTCGGGTGAGTGGTGCACCCCAGGTACCAGGAGGTCACTGATTGGTCAGTTTGTTCCCGGTGGTGGTGACATGGTGACAGTTGGAGGCTTGGAGGTCATTGTGACCTCCCTGTCTCGTCGCTGTGGTGCTGGCGGGCGTCCTGGCATCGCCTAGTGTCAGGGTTGTGGCGTTTTGTGCCTGGGTTGCTTGGGGTAATGGGCTAGAGTGGTTTCTGGTGCAGTGCGTGAGGCACTGTGAGCTGTGTGAGGTTGGGAGGGGTGATTTGACTAAGCCAGGGCTTGGGTGGGGATGGTGAGGCCCAGAGGGAAGTGTAGCAGCCGCATTCCTGGCATGTTCTCCCCCGAGCTATAAATCCCAAAAGAAACACACGCTGTCTAGTGTGGGGACATCATAGACACTAAGCAGCACTGCGATCCCTGACAGACTATATTCAGGTGAGCGAGAATGGGCAAAGCCAATAGGTCTCGCAATTTGAGCGTTAAATGAATTGTCAGTGAGAATGTCTTTTAACTAAACTGGTTTTTACTGGCTCCTGTTTTGAAAATGTGTGTCACAAACATGTCTCAGAATACACTTAGGCGGGTTTTTCTGCACAACGTAAATGTGAAAAGCAAGTGGAACAAGAAATATAAAGCACTTGTGGGATAGAGAAACAGTTACTGTGCACATTATTTGCAAGAACACAAATCTCACTAAACGTGCGATCACTATAAATTCTGGAAATTTTCATCAGACTGCCCTCATGAGCTTATTTTATGTTCATTCAGTTTTCTTCCAACATGTTCCTACCGCAACTTGCATATTCTTAATCAGTGAGGCCTGTTACAACAGGGCCCTGGAAACAATAATGCATGCTGTGCAGCAGCTTCCAGGGAACATAACCACATCTGTGCTGGCTTCAGATCTTTGAAAAAAAGGAGAATTTGACAAGCCACTCCCATATAATCCTGCTGAGTATCTGTAACTTGTCAATTTTGTTGTGTGAAGAAGGCTATCACCTCCTGATAGTGGATGTGTATGAGTGAAAAGATCTGTTTGTTCCAAAGGGATTGATACCTGAATTAGACCAATGTTCATTTAACTTATTAATCAATTTGGTAGCTCCAATTTACATCTGGCAAATGTTCAACTGAGTATCAATGAAGCTCAGACTGATGTTCAACTTGTCAATCATTTAATTTTTCCATGATATCTTCATTCCATTCCACAATATAGTCAAACTATGCATACATGGATAAATCATAAATCCCAAAAACATTTTGGGTTATGCCCTTCATCAGGGGTTATTATTTTATAAAACAAAACAAACCAAATGAAATGCAAAATTAATTACAGGATCAGTGCTTAATAATACATGCAAACGGAACCAATCATCAGCCATCCTCATAAGCTTTAAACAAGATCATTAAGTTGTATATATCACTTATGCACATGATTGTGTTGGATCAAAAAGAGGCATTTGTACCAAAGACCTTTTTATGTGCTTGACTGAATTAAAATGGCATTGCAATAAAAAAAAACCTGTGCTGTTATTTTTTCATTTAAAATAGTCATCGTTATATGGGTCATAATGATAGGTTTGTGAGTTCTCAACACTCAAGCCCATGCCTCGCAAACTTCAAGTGTAGCTCATCAGTTGAATGCACTGCTTCTAATGTATGTAAGGCACCACTAAGATAGGTCTCCTCAGCCCAGAAGGCAGGGTGCATTATATTAAAAGTGTGGATATATAAGTGCAGGCCTATATGTCCCTATAGTAGCGTTCTCCTTTGAAAACTACTATAAGTGTTAGCAGTCCCTAGAACAACATGAGCTGCCAACCAGGCACTTTCGAGATAGGCAGCTCCATTAAGGTTTCACTAAAATATGTCTTCTCACCCCTGACATGATTCTAATGCCCTGGGTGGCTTGACTTGCACCCAGGTGGCACCTTAGAGGTTGCCCACCTAGTTGCCCCAGCTTTTCTGTGCTCTGGCTGACTAGCCCGTGCTTTCCTGCACCTACTGCTGCCAAGACAGGGTTCTGACCACCTGCCAGGCAGCTTGATCACTCCCAGAAGTCAGGAACTACGGGGCCCATTATGATGGCGTGAGGAGGCACCACCGCAGTGCTGGCGGTAAATGCAGCATCATATGGAAAGGGGTGACCACTCGGTCCCCCCGAACGTATGGTGGAGTACCCCGATCCCCCCGGGAAACCATTTTGGGCGGGAGGCGAGTCTCGGCTGGTATGCCCGAAGCGGCGTAGCCGGGGCGCGCCTTTTTCCCGCCCAAGAGGGGGTTGTCCTAGACACCAACACCGCTAGCCACGCCCTGGAGGCGGATTGGAGGTGGGTACACGCCCGCCCGAAGAAGGAAAAAAGGAGCGACAAGCCAAGGAAGCATCCTCTTGTTCCTGTGCTCTGAAGCTGCACCTCCCCGTTGCACGTGAGCTCGAGACGGAACGAAGAGCCATTTTTGACCCGCCCACCAGCCCCTGATGACAGCGATTTGTTGGAATAAAGTCGAGTGTCATGATATTGTTTTTCTTACAGGTTGTTTTGAATAAAGTTGGTAATTTGGGTGTAATAAAGTTGATAATTTTTCCTTTTCAGCATGTTTTATTCAGCAAAGTAGTTGCACCGGATACTCGGTAGAGATTATATTTCGATTCGCTTAAGTATAAAGTTGTTTCTCTCCACTTTAGTCTTAGATTGTCGTATTTATTTTGGTCGGGCGGTAAGGTCATGATCGGTGAGCAGGAATTAGAAGATCCCTAGAGGTAGGGCGTCACCCATTATGGATGGGAGCGCCCGGGGGGGAGGCGGCCATTGGCCCCTCAAACGGGGAGGCGGTCCCCTCTAAGGATGGGGACGCCGAAAGGGAAGGCGGCCATAGGCCCTCCCTGGGGAGGAGGGGCTAGGGCCCCTCCTGGGAATTTCCCGGGGCCAGGACATCTGCGAAGGCAGATGTGGTAAGTTGTGTGGGGTGGGAGGGGGGTCTACGCTACCTTCTAGACACCTCACACGAGTCCTCGGACGACCACTAAAGATGGCGTCGAGTTATCAAGGGGCCCCCGCTAAGACAAGGGAAATTGGAAGTTGGCGCAGAGGTACAGTCCTCTGTGCGACCCCCCTCACAAGTGAGGGGGGAGTTCTGGTAGTGGGGATCTGACACCGGTTACGACCTTGCCGTTGGTCCGTAAATGTTAGGATGTACAATTTCAAAGTTTGAGTAATGCATTTGCAGGATGTTTAGTATCGGCTAGGAGAACCTTTGTATTAGAGATGTGTTAAGGTCAGCCAAGAACATCGTAATGTGTAAATGAAATTGTACATGATATGAAACTGTTATTTTGACGTTTTAATTTTGTTTCATATTTTAATAAATACGGACGGGAGGGTAACTCCCTCCCGCCTTCCACAAGTTCAGAACTGTTTCCGTCTTCCCATCCTTGGGGATTGTGTTGAGAGGGGGTGGTGGGTATCTCAGCCATATTAGTATGGCCAAATATAGCCCATGTCCCATCCGTCGTGGTGCAACACGAACCGCATCAAAATGCGCCCGCCAATGGGGCGATTGCGGCAATGGGAGCCAATAGAGACCCACCACCATGCGGAATGACTTCCCGTCTGCTGTACTAATCAGGATATTTTCAAAAACACAAGGGAACCCGAAAGGTACATAAGGGCCTTGGGTAACAGTTTAGTATTAGAACAATGGTCCTTAAAAAGAACAGTAAGGTCTCCAATCAGTGCTATATTAAGAGTGTCCAGCCGGACAGTCAATTTAATCATTAAAACATTTCAAAACCAAAAGTATAAACACATCAATACAGTGGGACACAATCTAGCATCCTACATAAACCCATGATAAGTACACTTTAGGACAGGAACATATCAGACAAGAAATGGTAGCTTGTGGAATATTAAACACAATTTCTAACAAGCTTGAGGAAACAGTAAATACACTTTTGTAATCAGATTCAATTAATGTGCAAACTGTTTACATTAGTTGAAGACATTTCGATCCTATTCAAAAAATAGTAGGCTCATCATCTGGACAGTAAGGGTACAAGCCTGAATAATTAGAGATTGCCTGTGGGAAATGAGGAGAAGGGAAGGAGATTAGGGAGCGTCTAATACAGACCGTAAAACATTGTGCTGTCCAGGGGGTCAGGGACCAGCCCTGGTGTAAAGCAACTACACCGTGCTCGTGATTGAACAACCGTTATTTTAGATCCCAAGAAGACTCACAGCAAGGCAATAACTGAACAGAGATGGCTTGTGTGAGTGAACGTGAGCATCAGGGCTACATTATAGAATAAGATGTATGTGGAACCAAGCGCGGAACCAAGGACGCTCGCAATCATTCATTATAGGATAGTGACAAGCAAAATAATCTAAGCGGTATAGGCGTGAGCAAGGTGAAAAGGCCTACAATTGTATATATACCGAGTGCCTGCATCGCATATGAGGTGACGCTCGCTCGCATCATTCATTCCAGGATGGTGACAAGTGATCAATCTGGGCGGTACAATCGTGAGCAAGGTGAAAAGACCTACATATGTGTATGGGCCAGGTGCCCGCATTGCGTTTTAAGGTGACGCTCGCTTGCAAGAGAAAATTGACTAACCTCAATTAGGATGTTATCCAGTATTTCCGTTATGTTACGCCTAGTTTTTAAACTTTCACGGAAAATGCTAATAATTTGGCTACCGCCAACAAATGCTTATGCGGCTTAACCTTCTGCAAGCCTAATTGAGGTTAAACAAATTTGCCTTGCGAGCGAGCGTCACCTTAAAAGCGATGCGGGCACCTGGCCCATACACATATGTAGGTCTTTTCACCTTGCTTGTACTGGAATGAATGTTGCGACCGAGCGTCACCTTATATGCGATGCAGGCAGCCAGCCAGGTGTACCCACATCCTGCACCACACACAAAACAACTAGGGAGACAGCCTCAGCGGATATATGTCGTTACAACGCGCGTGTTACAACGACCTACCATTACAACGCAGTTGTAACAACGCAAGTCGTTACAACGACTTGCGTTGGGGGGGCGCAAATTTAAAACATTTAAATTACTATTCCAACACCAGTCCCTGTGGATAGCAGGGAAGGTGTTGGGATAGTAAATTAAATGATTTACTATCCTCGAGCGCCCCCCAGCGCAATGCGTTGTAACAACTTTCGTTGTTACAACCGCGTGGTAATAGTAGGTTGTGGTAACGCGCGCGTTGTAAACGTTGCGCACCGCCTCAGCAGGTGTGGCTGCAGAGGAACACACAGCACAGAAGCACAGTGCCGGGGCAACCCTCACACCACACCTACACTACACTCAAGGCATAAAACTGAGTCCAAGCACAAAATGAACACACTCATACTGATGCTGAACAATCACTCAACTGGACACACAGCCTGGCAAGTCACATAGACATACCCCACACTGACACACAGCCACATACTCAGACCAGATGTCAGCAGCAATGGAGGACAACCAATAGGAAAGCTAAAGTGAGGTGCACCCAAATGGAAGTCCAAGGAGACAACCACTAAGCATGTGTACATTACATGCAAGAGAAGAAACACATAACAACACCCTAACTCATCACATCACACATGGCTGGCACAGTGAGTGAAATTAAACCACAGTCACCTCTGTGCAACAACTCAAGGAGACAGCAAGGCAACCCATGTATAGGCACAGGGATGAAAAGAAGTCTCTGAAGTCAAACAGTAAACAGCCACACATCTTCGTCCACCTACTTGACAGGTGTATGTCAGCAGCACAATACACTCCATGACTGTCAAACACAACTTGGATCCTTCACACATACCCCCCTCCCACCCCACATCTGCAGCACACAACACCAGTGTCAAACACACAGAAGGGTGCCAATAATGTCCAGTCAATACACTGACAAACAATCACACTCCCTGGGGGGGTCTCCACACACATCACACACACACTCAGGAATGCCTGAACCAATGCGGGCACAAAACCAACAGCCAAACAAATAAATCAATTACAACATACACAGAAGTATGACAAGACCAGACCTGAACTGTGCAGAAAAACAGTGGAAAGGCAAGGGGAGCAACAATATCATCAATCAGGGACAATGCACAGACAACATACCCCAACACAGACAAGAGGTGCATCATCTCAAAACAATCATGGACAGAAACTGAGAGCAATGGGCCTTCAATGAAACACAGACAGACATACCACACCACCCATCAAGTCAACCTGGTGTCATAGTGTACCACATGCTTGCACATGCACAATCCTGACAAATGAAGGGTTAAATATGAGAGGATAAAACCCCAAGGGTGCACCCAAAACAAACCCAGGAACACGAATAGCCCTGAGTGCATGTGACAGACACACAAATAATGCACACTACACAGGCAACACACATGTGAATGAATTACAACGTGCCAACCAAACACACACACTCACATGCAAATAGACTATCACACACAGAGCATCTGTAAGCTGCAAGAGACAACACAGCCCAAACACTGCACACATCCTCATCAAACACACAACAGATGCACATGCCAATACATCACATTGCAAACACAGATGGACATCAGGGGGTGCACCCCAGGCAAGGACAAGGCAATATACACTCACAGCACTGCATGCACGACAAGCAGTGTGTGCACACCAAACATACCAGTTCCACGCAGATATGAGTGACATACCATGAGACACCCACAACACTAATCAGCACAGTGCACAGCACGCAGTACCCCTGCAAACACGCATACAGCTAACCCAACATATACAGAAGCACAAGTCTGGGACACCCAGGTGAAAACAACAAGACCAGAGGACTGTACAGAACAAACAGGTGAACTGAACATGGCCAACCATGGCTGCAAAACAGTACAAGAAAATCACATATAACCAATTTTGAAACTGTCCTGAGTGGCACATTGGTCCTGTACACAGATCAGCATCACAAAGCATAGTGTAACAAATGAAGTGGTGGGGAGGCACACACACTGGCAACCCAAGGGGACAGCTGACATGCGAGTGAAGGGGTGTGTACGTCAGTAGTGGACAGGTGAGGACTGCCGCATACAAAAATAGATGGAGTGTAGACTCACAATGGGTAGGCATCAGAAGCACAGATAGGGGAAGGTATGACTCCACACCCCATATGCCATACTGGAGCCCAAAGAGGCCCAAGTGACAGCAATGCATGAGAAGACACACCCCCAATGTCAGTGTGGCTGAGCATTTCCACACAGTGAGTACACACAGTATCAAGACACATGGATGATCAACAAAACACAACACTGACTTGCCAGTCACACACTCTGCATACTCACAATTGCCACCAACAACAAGTAGGTGTCCCCCAGAAGTGCACACTACACAGTGCACAACTGATAACTTCCACATGTGCACACAATCACAAGCACAGGGCTGACCAATCAAACTTACAGGCACTCAACTCCTGGGTGACACACATGGGCAGTTTCCATTGCAGGGGCACACACACATCACCACAACTGACAAAGTCACCCCTTCACACTGCATACTTCTTGATCACCCAAGTGCACACACTCAAAGTTACTCATATGACTAGGATGACTGGCCATCACAAGATGACCATACACCAACACTGCTGTTCACACATCAAGAAAGAACACAAAGACATAATGGCCCTAGCCAGCCTGCCTGCAATCCTGTGGATAGAATCCCACTTTGTGCTGGCAGTGCATCCAAACATGACATGTGCACAATTTAGCCAACCTGACCAACCTGACCAAAGAATGATCATGACAACAGTAGTTCATTACAAACCACTATCATTGCACCCACAAGCCTCAGAGTCAATACAAACTGAAGTGCCTGTCACCCCTGCAAAACACTGAAAAAGTGGAACATGCCATTGCCAATGTTGAAGTGGTATACAGTGCATGTGTCACGTTAAACCATACCCACACAGAAAACCCTTTATTTAGCAAAGGACACTGACTAAGCAGACAGCATGAGTAACTGTCTTTATTCACATATTACACAGATAGGCACCAAAAGTAGACAAGACCAAGGCCAGTGGCCAGCCAGTACAAAGTGCAGTGAGTAACATGAGATCCTGCACAGGGAAGGGGCAAACAGCAGTGAACACAAGGCGAGTGGCCAGTCCAAGGTGCAGAGTAAGTACATGAGAAGCTGCACAGGGAAGAGGCAAACTGCAGTGAACATCAAAGCCAGTGGCCAGTACAAGGTGCAGAGTAGGTACATGAGATCCTGCACACCGAAGGGGCAAACTGCAGTGAACACAAGGTCAGTGTCCAGTCCAAGGTGCTGAGTAAGTACATGAGAAGCTGCACAGGGAAGAGGCAGACAGCAGTGAACATCAAGGCCAGTGGCCAGTCCAAGGTGCTGAGTAAATACATGAGAAGCTGCAGAGGGAATGGGTGAGACTTTACCCTGCCATGGTCAGCAAGACAGTTAGGGAGATGCCAAAGGGCAGTCCAGGCACCGCAGTGGGAGAGACAGGTGTGTGAGGAGATCTTTCACTCAGACTTGGCTGTCAGTCGGACTGGGAGGTGGCTTAGTGTCGGGCCAGATGGAGGACTGGACCGGGGTGAGAGAGGCACAGCTGAGGTAGCGGTATCAGTGCCTTTGGAAGCCGGAGGGCTGCTTGGACCGGGTGGTGTGGTGGCATGTGGAGGTGGAGTCATGTTGCCCTGAGATACAGTGAGGGTGGGAGAATGTGGAGGGGTGCCTTTTCACTTCTTGGGGATTCAAAATGGCTTTACAATCTTGGTAGGAGTGGGAGCTAGGGTGGACACAACAGGCACACTCACCACCAAAGCTTCATCAGGTGCAGCCGGTGGTCTTCCCTCTGGGGACATGCTGGATCCTGCAGGACGCTTGGCCTGTCCTTGCCTTTGCCCCTGCATCTTCTGTTTACCAGGTGTATCCCCTACAGTGCCTTCCTTTCCCTGCTTCACAGGGTTGCGGATGGGAGTTGAGGTTGTAGGTGAATCTGCCTTGAAGTTCTTTTTATGTGGACTCTTAGCAGGGACCAGCTTCTCAGCAGGCACGGCAACTGTCTGCTTGTCTTTGCAAGACGCTTTTGAGACAGGAGAGTCCTTGGCAGGGGATGCCTCTGAGGCATGTGAGCCTGAGGCCTGCTTCTTGGCTTTATGCCCCTGAGTGTCGCCTGAGGGCTTTTGCCTTTGCACTCTGGGGTGGCTTTGGTTTTTTGGGGAGATGGTGCTTGAGCTCTGGCCCGCTTGGGCTGCTGCTGTTGTGTGCTGCGGGTGCTGTCTCTTGAGCCTGAGGCCTGTGGTGTGTGGTCACTATCGTCAGATGTGGCCACTGGCAGGGGTGGCCGAAGGGACTGGAGCTGGACTCTGAGATTGTGACAGTTAAATTTCTACCGTCACTGCAGAGAACAAAGACTGGATAGCCAGGTGGAGCCCACCCACATCTGAATGAATGCTCTCCATGAAGGCAATTACCTGTGCCAACTTTTTGTCATGGTCTAGGACCCACGCACAGCTGGTGCAAAAGGTCCGCAGCCTCCACACTGATGGCAGCAGGGGAGACAGGGGCAGCGGTGCCTGGGGTGAAGGTCACTCTTCCCTTCATACCGGTGTGAACACAGGCTGCACTAGTGGAATTAGGTGGGAGGGTGGGCTCTGGATGCTGTGTGGCGGAAGAGGAGTTAGAGTACCCGCTCCCTGTGCCCGCAAACATAGATGTGTCACCGCTGGCATCAGATGAGGTTGAGGTTGGTGTCTCGTGCTGGGATTCCTCAAGCAGACTCCTGTCCCCCTTCCGAGGTGCTGGTCACATCAGTGTCACTGTGCTCGTGTGTAGCAGTTATGCTTGATGCCTCACCACTGGTGTCCGGCCCCTGTCTTTCTGTTTCCACAGTAGATGCTGCAAGAGACTGAGACGTTGGGTCAGTTCAGTGGCATTAACACAAACATCATATGCAAGCAAACCACAAAACAGGGCTATGATATCCCCATGTTGCACACCACGTTGTGCAGTAATATTGTGCAAAGTCAATTCAAGAGTCGAGTTGTGTGCGTTATCATGGAAACGTGGCATAAGTTACCCATTTGATGAGCACACAGCCAAATAGCCTGCCGGTGGCTCCATGTACCCAGACACACAGATCACTGTGAGCACACCTAGGGCCTTGAGGGGGGAAAAGATGTCCCTCCAAACATGTTGCCACTGTCACATCTTGAGGCAGCAGAAGTGTACAACACAGAGACAGACTCCAACATAACAGTCCACAGCCCGTGCCATCCACCATGTCGTTCTTTGGACCACAACTACTGTTGCACATTGGTGCCAGATGTGTAGTCCTCTCAATTTGGACGTCAGGCAATGCACACTTTCATGAAAGCACACTCAGATGATGCACACTGCTGTTCCCTTCCATGGGATGTCCATGACTAGCCCAATGCAGACAATGGCAGAAGGCCACGACTCAAAATGCATTGTCAAGGGCCATTACTCCAATGACATAAGAAAGTACAGGTAGTAAAAATGCATGTCAACTGCACCCAACACAAAGGCCACTTACAAGCCAGTAAATCACAACAGCAACATCACAGAGCTCAGCACTGGCCCAGGTGTGGGACACATGCAGTCACTCGCAACCAAAGTCACCAGTCCCAGAATACTCACCCCGAGCTTGCTGCTGATGCTCCTTCAAACGTGCATCCAGCTCACGCTTAGTCACAGCTAAGATGCATGCCATTAGTGGTGTCATGCCCCTGTGCACCAACCTGCCAGTCAGAGGAAGCAGCCCCAGCGTCATCTCTGCCACGTTTTTGCTCAGCCGGCAGATGTCATCCCACCTCTTGTGACAGTGTGTGCGCCATTGATTGGAGACACCCAGAGCCCGCACCTTGCGTGCAATGGCCCTCCACATGGCCTTACGCTGGTGGACAGTAGGGGGAAAATCAGTGACACTAGGTTATGTACCACTATCTATCAGTACAGGAGCATGATACTAACTCAGCACTACTTCACAGATATGTCTAGCAGAGACAATACAGCACCTCAAATAGTATATTAGCATGGGAGGATAGTTAGAAAATACATGCAGGTATGAGGGTGGACACAGTACCTGCCCATCTCATACACATGTAGGATGCCAGCACAGAAAGCAATGTGTGGGTTTAATCCATTGTTATTTTACTCACCAAGCCACCCCAGTTCAGACATGGGCATATGGAAATCAGTCTTGACCCTGTGCCTCATGGGAACAGTCCGGCCCGAAGTGCCAAGCCACGTCTTCCCTGGTCCGTAATCAAGCATCCTACGACCGGTTTCTGGCTATCAGCCGTCTTCCGCCAGGATAGCTTGACTCCAGTGGCGCAGTGAGCATGGGACCCCCGTCTGGGCATACTCTTCCCACTTAGGGTGAACAGCAAAACACACAAGATGGTGGACGGAATGTCGCAAAATGGCAAAACATTCACCCCCAGTCACAGATCTGGGTTTAATCCATCGTTAATTTGCTCACCAAGCCACCCCAGTTCAGACATGGCCATATGCAAATCAGTCTTGACCATGTGCCTCGTGGGAACAGTCCAGCCCGAACTGCCAAGCCAAGTCTTTCCTTGACCGGAATCAAGCATCCTAGGACTGGTTTCTGGCTATCAGCCGTCTTCCGCCAGGATAGCTTGACTCCAGTGGCGCAGAGAGCATGGGACCCCCGTCTGGGCATACTCTTCCCACTTAGGGTGAACAGCAAAACACACAAGATGGTGGACGGAATGTTGCACAATGGCAAAACATTCACCCCCAGTCACAGATCTGGGTTTAATCCATCGTTAATTTGCTCACCAAGCCACCCCAGTTCAGACATGGCCATATGCAAATCAGTCTTACCATGTGCCTCATGGGAACAGTCCAGCCCGAACTGCCAAGCCAAGTCTTTCCTTGACCGGAATCAAGCATCCTAGGACTGGTTTCTGGCTATCAGCCGTCTTCAGCCAGGATAGCTTGACTCCAGTGGTGTGGAGGGCATGGGGTACCCATCCTACTCAGGGTGACAAATGCAAAAACCACAGTTGATGGACAGAATGCAGAACGATGTTATACATTCACCCCAGTACAGAGATCTGGGCCTAAATCCATCATTTTTTTGCACTCCACACCACCACAGTTCAGACATGGCCATATGCAAATCAGCCTTAACCCTGTGCCTCATGGGAAAAGTCCAGCCCGAACTGCCAAGCCATGTCTTTCCTGGACCGGAATCAAGCATCCTAGGACCGGTTTCTGGCTATCAGCTGTCTTAAGCCAGGATAGCTTGACTCCAGTGGTGTGGAGAGCATGGGACTCACATCTGAGCATACCCATCCGACTCGGGGTGACAAATGCAAAAACAGTTGATGGACAGAATGCAGAAAAATGTCATACATTCACCCCAGTACAGAGATCTGGGACTAAATCCATCGTTTGTTTGCACTCCACACCACCCCAGTTCAGACATGGCCATATGCAAATCAGCCTTGACCCTGTGCCTCATGGGAACAGTCCAGCCCGAACTGCCAAGCCAAGTCTTTCCTTGACCGGAATCAAGCATCCTAGCACTGGTTTCTGGCTATCAGCCGTCTTCAGCCAGGTTAGCTTGTCTCCAGTGGCATCGTGAGCACGGGACCCACGTCTGGGCATACCCTTCCCACATAGGGTGAACAGCAAAACACACAAGATGATTCACGGAATGTTGCACAATGGCAAAACATTCACCCCAGTCACAGATCTCGGTTTAATCCATCATTATTTTCCTCACCAAGCCACCCCAGTTCAGACATCGCCTTATTCAAATCAGTCTTGACCCTGTGCCTCATGGGAACCGTCCAGCCCGAACTGCCATGCCATGTCTTTCATGGACCGGAATCAAGCATCCTAGGACTGGTTTCTGGCTATCAGCCGTCTTCGGCCAGGATAGCTTGACTCCAGTAGCGTAGTGAGCACGGGACTCACGCCTGGGCATACCCTTCCCACATAGGGTGAACAGCAAAACACACAAGATGGTGGACGGAATGTTGCAAAATGGCAAAATATTCACCCCCAGTCACAGATCTTGGTTAATCCATCGTTATTTTGCTCACCAAGCCACCCCAGTTCAGACATGGGCATATGCAAATCAGTCTTGACCCTGTGCCTCATAGGAACAGTCCAGCCCGAACTGCCAAGCCATGTCTTCCCTGGACCGGAATCAAGCATCCTAGGACCAGTTTCTGGCTATCAGCCATCTTCAGCCAGGATAGCTTGACTCCAGTGGCGTAGTGAACACGGGATCCACGTCTGTGCATACCCTTCCCACATAGGATGAACAGCAAAACACACAAGATGATTAACGGAATGTTGCACAATGGCATAACATTCACCCCCGTCACAGATCTGGGTTTAATCCATCGTTATTTTGCTCACCAAGCCACCCCAGTTCAGACATGGCCATATGCAAATCAGTCTTACCATGTGCCTCATGGGAACAGTCCAGCCCGAACTGCCAAGCCATGTCTTTCCTGGACCGGAATCAAGCATCCTAGGACTGGTTTCTGGCTATCAGCCGTCTTCAGCCAGGATAGCTTGACTCCAGTGGCGTAGTGAGCACGGGAAGCACGTCTGGGCATACCCTTCCCACATAGGGTGAACAGCAAAACATACAAGATGATGGACGGAATGTTGCACAATGGCAAAACATTCACCCCCAGTCACAGATCTGGGTTTAATCCATCGTTATTTTGCTCACCAAGCCACCCCAGTTC
Source organism: Lissotriton vulgaris (assembly GCF_964263255.1). Classification (NCBI taxonomy): domain Eukaryota; kingdom Metazoa; phylum Chordata; class Amphibia; order Caudata; family Salamandridae; genus Lissotriton; species Lissotriton vulgaris. The sequence goes on from NC_141693.1 coordinate 1,488,939,341, forward strand.
AGACATGGCCATATGCAAATCAGTCTTGACCCTGTGCCTCATGGGAACAGTCCAGTCTGAACTGCCAAGCTATTTCTTCCCTGGACTGGAATAAAGCATCCTAGGATCGGTTTCTGGCTATTAGCCGTCTTCAGCATGGTAGTATGTGATGTCCTGTCCGCTATGATGATCTACAAGGACAAATCTATCCATTTCCCCAGGAGGCATGAATTGGCAGCTGTGAAGGGAGATTTTTATGCACTTGGGCACATCCCCCATTTTGTTGGTGCCATTGACTGCTCACAAGTTGGCCTAGTTCCACCACTGGCACGTGAGCACATCTACAGGAACATCAATGTGCAAGTGGTGGGCCAGGCGGATATTATCATCTCACACGTCTGTGCCAAATTCCCCGGATCGGCCTATGACTCGTACATCATGCATAACAGCATTGTGCCACAACTGATGGATAATCTGCTTCCGGAGCATGCATGAATTGTGGGTGAGTACGAATAGTCTGGTAGCGTGCTGTGTGTGTGACATGCTGTCCTCTGCCACAGTTACATTACAAAGTTGCTCTGTGTATCTCACACCAAGGTGATTCAGCATATCCCAACCGGCCTTGGTTGTTGAGCCCACTGCAGAATCCCAGGACCCCAAGTGATGTCCGCTACAATGATGCCTATGGCAGGATACGTCGTGTGGTGGAGCGTACTTTCGGTCTCCTGAAGTCACGTTTCTGTTGTCTGGACAAGACCGGAGGTGCACTGATGTACTCTCCCAAGAAGGTGTGTCAGATTGTAGTTGCATGCTGCATGCTCCACAACCTGGCCTTGTGCAAGCAGATCCCCCTGCTCCTGGATGCTGATGAGCAGCCAAGGCCCCTACCTGCAAAGCAACCCATCTACAGTGACGAGGATAGTGGAGAGGAGTAAGGTGGCGACCTGCGTCAACAGCTCATCAATAGCTACTTCACTTGAAGGTGAGTGACAATGTACAATGGAGCCATTGTCTGCTGATGTTGTTGGCAAGGTGTATGTGAGCTTTGTGACTGCAGCGTATTGTTGACTCAGTGCTGGGGGCAAATGTTCCTGGGACAGGGTAGTTTGTCACATCTACGGGATGTTTGTGCCGGTACTGTTGCTCATTGTATGTGTGCAAATTAGAGTACCTTGATGACAAGTGTTGTGTGATGGCTGTGATGATACCTGACTAGTGAATCTTGTTCTTTTGTGTTTTCCTAGGTCCCTTCAGCCTGTCCTTGCCTACATACAATCCATACTCCAGGTACATTGTAATCATGGTGAAGCTTGCTCATCCTGGAATAAACACGGAGCAGACACAACAACATTACAAAGCAGAAAAGCGAGTATAAAGCCAGTCCAGAGACGAAATCCTAGACAAAACCCCAGGGAGGAGGCTAACTGGAACTGAGAATAAAAATCATTGACATTGTTTTTGACATTGTGGCGTGAAAAAACATTGTAATTACCCAAAGATATTTGATGACATGAAGCCTTTCATATTCATATAGGGCAGCTCATTAATAACATTGTTTTAAACATCAACAGTTAATTTTGATAGATTATGGTGCTTCTGCTGCAACCAACAAATAGTCTCTGACAAAGTGTTGAATCAACGTTAGAAATGTTTTTTTCACGAAATGACTTCTTTTCAATGTAGCACTATTGTGCAATTGTTACCTACAGCTTCGCTGCCAAAACGGCAATCACAGCTAAAATGTAACTTTATTCTTTATACCATCAGCGTAAATAAAAATATGCGAACCCTTTATGCCATACACCAAACTTGGCTAATATATATTACTAATTGAACAACAGGATACCAAGACAAGTATAACGTCTTTAATTAACACACTCCAGCCTATATATATATATTATCAGTCGCAAAAAGAGCTCCTTACGAGAAACTGGGACCCAAGAGGGTTGGCGCAGACTCCGGCGGAGCGTGCCGGTAAATCACAATCCAAAGTCTTTACACAAAGTTGTACCATGCGCTCTCAGGAAATGAGTAAAGTACCACGAGTAAAGTTTTCACAGGTTTTAATCCACACAACGCGTTTCGCCTTGCAGCTTGTTCACGTGTGGATTAAAACCTGTGAAAACTTTACTTGTGGTACTTTACTCATTTCCTGAGAGCGCATGGTACAACTTTGTGTAAAGAAACACCGACCTCTGTAGTTTGGAAAAAAAGTCTAATTTATTACACATATATTATTTTTAGAATTACAATATCATATATAAAATATTGAGTTATACTAGATTAAAAAGAATTTGTATTTTACATATTAAAATCCTTATTAAATATCTAAATATCAGAAAACTTTTAGTTCCATTTGAAATAAATCACTTCTTCTGATTATTCTGAGCAATAATACTTTGTATTCACAGATAATTAAAAACAAAACAACATTAAAAATTACTAAATAGCTAAACACTTCCAAATAAAACTGTAACTAAAGTTTCTGTTAGTGAATTCACTTTGAGACCCTGCCCCTTTTCGACTTATAGGGTATCTCTCCCAACTTTGTGGAGGAAGAGGAAGATGTCAGTGAAACCCACCGGATCACTGGAAGGATGGGCTTCTGACGCCAGGGACCCCAAATCTGGGGCAGCAGGGCAGTGGTGGACCCCCAAATGTACAGAGAGGTCATCCTTACTTTGGCCTGGGACATCCCCCTACCTGGACATCTTGGACAAACCAAATTCTTGGAGAGGTTAGAGGTCTGAAAAGTGAGGGTGTTTTGTCACTCCTGTGTGACCTGTCAAGCCAAGGTAAGACACCCACACAGCCAAAGGCTCCCTGAATTCCACTGCCAGTGTTTGGGACTACCTTTGAGAGGGTATGGATTGACATTATTGGTCCCCTTGACCCTCAAACTGCATCTGGAAATAGATGTATCCTAGTAGTAGTGGACCATGCCACTAGATAACCAGTAGCAATTCCTCAGCAGAATGCAACTGCTCCTCCAGTAGTAAAAGCCCTCCTTGGAATCTTCACTAGGGTTTCCAAAAGAGGTGGTCTTTGATAGAGGGACTTACGTCATGTCTTACGTCATGTCTGCATACCTAAAAGCTTTGTAGTGAGAGTTACACATTTTCTACCCCATCACCCTCAGACAAATGATTTTGTTGAAATGTTCAAATATCTGAGATTGGATCTGATAACAACAGAAACTAACCAAAGCATCCTCAAACTAAATGTGCCTCAACTTCTAGTGATAACTGGTGAAATCTAGTGATGTAGGGACTGTTGTAAATATATAATTTACCGTCTTAATTTCTATGCAGGTAAGTACTTAATCAATAATAACTCAAATCGGAAAGAAAAAAACAGAGTCCGTGGTGTTAGAGTTCTTAGGGGTTTTATTCCTAAAAAAGGAATGGTCAAGACCTGGATATCATGTTCTTCCCACCACAAGGGTGGAAGAAGGGATAGAGCAATATTTTATTGACAATACATAGCTTATATACTTAATTTACACCATAGAAAGCAATATAGTAGGCGTAACAGCTGAGAGAAGACAAGATAACAGTATCCACGTGTTACTAGTACGTAATCAGAAGGCGTGGACTAGGCGTAAACTAGAGGTGTGTGCTAGAAACGTCACAGGCAGGTGTCACAAAGGGGTGGTACTAAACAGAAATGTTGCAATGTCAGCAGAAATCGGAAGCTTGGATGCGCGCGCAGCTGCATGACGTGTGATTGACGTGAAACCGGAGGGTGCAGGGGGCTTGACATTTACACTGATGGAAAGAGACAGAAGTCTGGCATGTCAGATCAACTCGTACTTCTATCATATCTGATATCTGATGTTTGGGAACCATGTTATCTGAACGGAAAAGGTCTCTGGGGCAGAAGCTATTCTATACTGACTATGAATGCGTGTATAAGCGCCTGAGTGTCTGCATGAGAAGCGTGGGGGCATGGGCCTTCCAGGGGAGCATGGTAACAGAGGCTATGAATTACTTGCATGGAGACAGGCCGGCCCTTTGGCTCTGCAGCTGGGGAATGTTTACTTGAACTAGTAGGCAGGAATGTATTTTCGAGGAGCGGAACAGATAATTCGAAGGTTGTAGTCAGTCTTGGCAGGCAGCAGGCTGAGCTAAACGCGGTGGGCCACGCTGGGAGTAAGTCAGAGTTCACGGGTACAGAGGCAGCCTGGGCTGAGGCTTTCAGAGTCAGAAGCCAGAAAAAAAAACTCGATGGCAGATATTCAGGGCCTACTTTGTCAGAGCTGAAAAACGTGTAAGGTACACTACAAAAAGACGTTGGCATAGCATACTTAGGAACGGACTATTTAACCCATTCAGGGTGGGTCTGAAAGAGGACATGTTAACGTTGGACGCAAATGTATTTGCGTCTTCATAGCTGGCACAGGAGGGAAGTTACATGCACTTTAAGCTGGTACATGGAGACGGTGGGGTACGCGCTAGGGAACACAACTTGACCATAAAATTTATATTTCCTCATTCCCTCCTTGTTCCCTACGGACCCTTCATGATATATCGATCCTCATGAATTGATCAGTCTGTTCTTGTAACATCATTTGCTCTTCTTTCTTTCTTTCACGTCTTGAAAGGAAACTGGAATGTTCAATGCATGAAGTGGCACACAGTCCACAAATCGCTGGCCCACACTGCAAGCACAGGCAGCAACTGAATACTAGGACTAGGCCAATGCCTAGGAAGGATAGGATCTTCCATCCCCAAGCGGTTAACGTTGTCCAGAACCAACCGGACCAAGTCCAGGTGCCTGGATTCTGATGTATCAGATTAGCAATTTTATGAAGACGTGTAATAGCTTTGTATACAGATGGCGCGTTTTCTGGAATGAAAACACAGCAACTTGACCCGATGACCTTACAGGCTCCACCTCTATCTGCCAAGATGACGTCAATAACAAGACGATTCTGAAGAACAACAACCCGCATGGCGGACTGCTCTTCTGTTAAGTTACCTAGGGCGGAGGCAGTTTCATTCACTACTGCTTCAAGTGTTCTAGTTAATCTGCGTATCAGTTTACTATTTTGGACAGGGCCTAAAAAGAAAAAGAATCCTTTATTAAAATCGGTGTACTGTTCCCATGCCGTTTCTGTGTAGTCGACAAGTGGGATATCTCTTCTGAGTCTATTCTTTACTAGATTTGTATTTCTGTGATAATCAGGAGGAGCTAGAAAAACAGGTGGCAGAAGGAATGCATATAACAGGTACCATCCCAATCTGGAGGTAAACGTATGTATGCGGTATGACCACAAACAAAATAGGAATGACGGACAGCTTTAAAGGACGATTTACCATGATCACTGAATTCGACCACAGTAGTACATTTACTATGACCCACGTGTACTGAACCTTTCTTCCTGACACATAATTCACCAGTGACGGGTAATACTGACATAGCGGGCAGAACTGGTGCAGCTTCGGAGTCAACAGTAAGAATCATAAGGTTAATTGTGTAATTGCTTAATCCATATACTTCATTTTCTAGATCAGTTCCTATTCTAATGGGGAGTCCCTCCTTATCAGGGGAACAGACGTCGAGCAGGACCAAGTTCAAGTTTCCCCAAACCCAGCCCCCATTGAAAACAGCAATATCAGGATCCAAGGAATTAATTATTTTAAACCATGCCCCACAGGAGCCGTTGTGAGTGAACGGATACGGAAAGAGGGGCAGAGCTCCCTTGTAATTCTGGTAGGGAGGGAGTCGGCCACATATCCAGCAATTTGTAGCATTATTAGTCTGATGGGAATGATGTAACATACTAATGAAAGTGTTGTTGCGCAGCGCAAGTCTGTAAGAGAGTTCATGTGGAGGTAACTCGCTGAAAGTATGTTCGGCAGAAACATTGTAAACAGATTGTTCACGCTTGAAAATAGGCCAATAGATAGGAAGGAGTATACTGGCAACAATGATCAGAAGACTTAGAAAAAACATTATTAACAATGTCACTATACAGTGACTACACAGTGATTTGCAGTATGTACGTTTCTTGAATTGTCTCTCTCTCTCTCTATCTCGATTTAGGGGTTACATGTCAGAAACTATTTAACCGATTCACCTAGGGGAGGACTTAAACAATTAAACTGTCTGACTTGCTAGATCGGAGCTTTGATCTGTATTCTTCTTGTGTAGTTTTCTCTCGTTCGGAAACTTTAAAGTCACTGGGCTCGATACAGTCTTTGGAAGGGGTGGACGAGCCTGGGTCGGATTTCAGTTCATTACATAGTTTAACATGGCTCGTGTGGATCCACCCCTTTCGGCCCTCCACTTTCACCGCTGTCCTCGTAGTAAGTAGAACGGTCTTCGGCTCTTTCCAGCGGGGCTCCAGCTGACTTTTCCTGTCAAAGTTCCTTATTAGAATCAGGTCGCCTGGACGGACATCATGCGGCTTTACATCAGTGTTGTCAGGGAAGGCTGCGGCAACCTGTGAACGACATGATTGGAGTGCAGACATCAAGGAGGCAAGGTAATCTGTCAACATATTGCAATCAATATCAAAGGGGGCGTAGGAACATCCCACGCTGAATCTTGGGGAGCGCCAATGGGCCTTGGCCTCTGGAATTTTCAGACGTTACTCCAAGTTTGAAGTTGAATATGTTTTTATTCACATTATATCAACATTGCAGTATATTCAAATATCATATATTCAATTGTAGATTGGTTATTGGAATCGTTATAATCCTTTAGAAATCCCGTAGTTAATCCCAATGCATTTCGGGACAAGAAGTCCCTTCATCAGGGGATCTGGTGAGGAGATAAACATCGTATTAGGGTGGACACTAGGGTAAAACTCATCTATCACCCGTGAAATTAAAGAAACAGAAAAGTGAAATGCGTCGCGTAAACCCAATCTGGTTACTAGTTATAGGATCCATTCTGTGTCGAGGTGATCTTAGCATGCAGGTGATTTAAAAAAAATGGGCGTCCAAAAATCTAGCGTCAAGAGAAACGGCATAAAATAATAATAAAAGTCTGGCAGGAATCTTTGCAAAAGTGCTCCAGTGATCAAGAACGTAAACACACTGTTACATGCGAGAGTAAAGATCGAGTATATGAATCGACCCGCAGTCAGGATGGTTATAGTGAATAAACAAGAGTGCTCGAGTTATAGTGAATAAATAAGAGTGCTCGAGGCGCAACCAGTTCTAACGGACTCAAAGGTCCGGTGTAAAGTGCCTGTTGGAACTCACCAAAAGGTCGGGCGTGCAGTTAGTAATCCGGCGTTTCCGCGTTCTGTGAAGCTGGATGGCGTGTTATGGCAGTTAATAAAGTAAAAGACGGACAGCGTGATTAGGGGAGTACGTGAAACGAAAAGTGGACTAAAAAACGGACTGCGTGATTAGGGGAGTACGTGAAACAAAAAGTGGACTGAAGTGGAAGAATTATGGGTGAAACAGTAACAAGTAAGAAAACGGACCATAGGAGAAGGCTGAGATATTTGACACAAACAAGGGACTATGTAAACATCTAACGAGGGAGTTTACTGCTAAACATGACAAAATCTAAATCATGGACATTAAATGATGCGGTTAAAACGAGAAAAAATGATATATATGAAAGATGATATATATAAAAAAACACAAATGGTGGAACTGAAAATATGAGAGATAGAAACTGAGAGTAAGAAAGTTATAAAGGTGGGTAAGGAAGATAGGAGAAAATGAGTGAGGGAAGATGAGCTGTCATCCATCTTCTTTGAAAAGACACTTACCTTATTCCCAATTGTTACGGGCTAAAAGAATATGTTCTGAAACTCTGGATTACCAAAAATCTGAAACCAACATCTTACACAAATACAAAGACAGGAAATACCCTGACACAATTCTGTCAGCTGCACAAGAACGCATAAAGACAAAAACCAGAGATGAATTATTGTCCCAGAGCACACGTCAAAAAAAACTTGAGAGACCGGTTTTTGTGTCAAAATACTCATCCAACAGTCCTAACATCAAGAAAATCCTTTTACACAATTGGTCCATGGTACAACTAGAACCTGACTTTCAAGGAATTTTCGACAGTACCCCCCTGTTTGCTTACCAAAGAGCAAAGAACTTAAAAAACATGTTAGAATACAGTCAACCACACAGAGCTGAAATTTTTTCTGGAACGAAACCATGCCACAACTGTGGTCACTGTCACAATATAATCAGTGGCAATTCCATCAACCATCCACGTACGGGCAAAGTCATACACCTTAAAACCAACGCTACATGTGACTCGATGAACTTAGTGTACCTACTTAAATGCCCATGTGGGTTACCTTACGTTGGAAAGACCGAGAGGAAATTAAAGACCCGTCTCACGGAACATAAAAGTACCATCAGAACCCAAAACACTAAATCTCCGCTAGCCGCTCATTTCATATCTGCCTCACATAACATCAGTCAGTTGAGGTTCCTGGCACTGGAGGTTGTCCCCATGAGACCGGGAGTTGACAATCATAAAAGACTTTTACAACGAGAACTAATATGGATGAAAATCTTGGACTCGTGTCAACCTTTTGGTCTTAATGACCGTACAGAATTTAGTTGTTTCTTATAAAACTGTCCTTTCTCCAAACCTTCCAGCTCATCTTCCCTCACTCATTTTCTCCTATCTTCCTTACCCACCTTTATAACTTTCTTACTCTCAGTTTCTATCTCTCATATTTTCAGTTCCACCATTTGTGTTTTTTTATATATATCATCTTTCATATATATCATTTTTTCTCGTTTTAACCGCATCATTTAATGTCCATGATTTAGATTTTGTCATGTTTAGCAGTAAACTCCCTCGTTAGATGTTTACATAGTCCCTTGTTTGTGTCAAATATCTCAGCCTTCTCCTATGGTCCGTTTTCTTACTTGTTACTGTTTCACCCATAATTCTTCCACTTCAGTCCACTTTTTGTTTCACGTACTCCCCTAATCACGCAGTCCGTTTTTTAGTCCACTTTTCGTTTCACGTACTCCCCTAATCACGCTGTCCGTCTTTTACTTTATTAACTGCCATAACACGCCATCCAGCTTCACAGAACGCGGAAACGCCGGATTACTAACTGCACGCCCGACCTTTTGGTGAGTTCCAACAGGCACTTTACACCGGACCTTTGAGTCCGTTAGAACTGGTTGCGCCTCGAGCACTCTTATTTATTCACTATAACTCGAGCACTCTTGTTTATTCACTATAACCATCCTGACTGCGGGTCGATTCATATACTCGATCTTTACTCTCGCATGTAACAGTGTGTTTACGTTCTTGATCACTGGAGCACTTTTGCAAAGATTCCTGCCAGACTTTTATTATTATTTTATGCCGTTTCTCTTGACGCTAGATTTTTGGACGCCCATTTTTTTTAAATCACCTGCATGCTAAGATCACCTCGACACAGAATGGATCCTATAACTAGTAACCAGATTGGGTTTACGCGACGCATTTCACTTTTCTGTTTCTTTAATTTCACGGGTGATAGATGAGTTTTACCCTAGTGTCCACCCTAATACGATGTTTATCTCCTCACCAGATCCCCTGATGAAGGGACTTCTTGTCCCGAAATGCATTGGGATTAACTACGGGATTTCTAAAGGATTATAACGATTCCAATAACCAATCTACAATTGAATATATGATATTTGAATATACTGCAATGTTGATATAATGTGAATAAAAACATATTCAACTTCAAACTTGGAGTAACGTCTGAAAATTCCAGAGGCCAAGGCCCATTGGCGCTCCCCAAGATTCAGCGTGGGATGTTCCTACGCCCCCTTTGATATTGTTTCCAATCCTTTCTCTCACCGGCCGGGAGAGAAACATTCTTGAGGCGCCCAAAAAAGCGAAGTAAAAGCTGATTACGTAGTACCACCGGATTACAAACTAAACCCTTAGGTGTGCCACACCACCACTTTGTTTTGAACATATTGCAATCAACATCAGTAATTTTCTTAGGAATGGGCGTCCCCCACATATTCGGTGGTCTACCAAAGACCACTTCGTACGGGGATAGTCCTGATCTCGAATGGGCGACCATTCTCATATAGAACAGTGCCACTGGCAGGGCGACTATCCAGTCGACCCCTTTCTCTTGACATATTTTTCCAAGGCGGGTCTTTAATGTCTGATTATGCCTCTCTACAAGGCCTGCGGCTTCGGGATGTCGGACACAATGGAATTTCCATTGATATCCTAGCAGCAAGGAAACCTGCTTCATTAATTCGGATGAGAATGGCTGACCGTTATCTGAGTACACGATACGAGGCATGCCGTACCGTGGGAAGAATTCACGAACCAACTGCCTGGCAGTGGTCGGAGCAGTGTAATCTGGGACTGGGTATGCTTCGGTCCAACGGGACAGTGCACAAACAATTACGAGGACATATTTGAATCCCCGACAACGGTCCATCTGGATATAATCCATCTGGAGGACTTCAAAAGGGTGATCGGGAGGATGAAATCCACCTTGCTCTACAGGGACGCTTTTACCTGGATTGAACTGACAACAGATCATGCAAGTACGCACTTTCTGTTTTGCTGCTGCTCGTAAGTGTTTATTGCTCCAAAGATTTTGTAAACTGTCTAACATCGCTTTCTCTCCTAGATGTGCTGGACTATGTGCTGTATTGATCATGACTTGAACCATAGAATCAGGGAGAAACCATGTAGATTTTCCCTTCGTCATCCAACCTTGATCTGTCTGGATCCCTCCTAGTTCAATCCATTTCTTTATTTCATCTGGGGTAGCATGTGTCTGAATATCAATAACATCTAGTGTGGGATCCCTGACTGTCATACAATTCGTCGGTCCTATTGTCTTTGTCATGTCTGTTGTCTGAGTGTGAGTCAATGCTGTATGTTTTGCTGTTTGGTCTGCCAGGTCGTTACCCTGGGACACAGAATCTGTAACTTTAGTATGTGCTTTACACTTCATGACGGATATTCCTGAAGGCAGATGTATTGCTTCTAACAGTGCTTGAATGAGGGGACCGTGTTGGATCTTGGCACCATGAGAGGTCAGAAAACCTCGTTCTTGCCATAACATGCCGAAGTCGTGTACAACTCCGAACGCATAACGGGAATCAGTGTATATGTTGACATTTCTGTTCTTGGCTAGAATACAGGCTCGGGTCAGAGCAATAAGCTCTGCCGCCTGAGCGGACAATGTGTCAATACGATGTGTTTCTTTTACTTCGGTTTCAGTGGTCACTGCATATGCGGCCACTAATTCTCCTGTACTTGTTCGCATACATGAACCATCCACATAAAGTGTCAGGTCTGGATTTGTCAGTGGAACATCTGTTAAGTCTCGTCGGGGCTTTGTTACTGCATTAATGATTTCTATACAATCATGCGGGGCTGGATCTGTCCTAATTGAAGGTAACAGTGTTGCTGGGTTCAGAATGCTGCAGTGCCTGATTTCTATGTGTGGCTGGAATAGCGTTAATTCGTAACCTGTCAGTCGTGCTATGGTCAAGTGCTGAGTCTGGGTTCTGTTTAAAAGAACCTCTACAGAATGTGGAACTTGTACTGTCAACTGATGGCCTAAAACAATTGAATCGCTCTGTCTGATCGCTAGTGCTGTTGCTGCTACTGACTTTAAGCACGCAGGGAGTGCCTGGGCTACTGAATCCAATGTACTTGAAAAATAAGCGCAAGGCTTATGTGAACCGGCTTGGTCTTGAGTGAGGACAGACAATGCTGTGCCATCACGTTCTGTAACAAAAAGTGTAAACGGTTTGCTGTAACATGGTGTCGCTAAAACTGGTGCTTGACATAATGCTTTCTTTAATTCCTCAAAGGCTTGTGTGTGTTCCTGAGTCCAAGGGAGGACAGTCGAAGTCGCTGCCTCCTGTGTCGTTAGCTGGATGAGTGGTTTAGCTAGAAATGCATATTGAGGAATCCATTGTCTGCAGTACGAGGTGAGGCCTATAAAGGCCCGCACTTCCTTTTGTGTCTGGGGTTGTGGAATATTTACAATTAACTGAATGCGATCGGGAGTGAGCTGTCTCCCCACTTTGGACAGCAAGTGACCCAAGTACACAACTTGCTGAACACAGAATTGTAGCTTCGAAGGGGACACCTTGTGTCCCTTGTCTGCCAGGAAATGTAAGACTGTCAGTGATGCTTGTTCACATTCGGGCTCACTTCGTGCGGTGATCAGCAGATCATCGACGTATTGCAGTAAAGCGGTGTTAACTGGCATTTGAATACAATCTAGTTGTCTTTTCAGTGCTTGACTATAGATGCTGGGGCTTTCTGTGAATCCTTGAGGTGCGCGGGAAAATTTGAAACTTCGTCCATTTAAACTGAATCCGAAGAGATATTGGCTCTCTGGATCAATAGGTACACTGAAGAAAGCGTTCTAGAGGTCAATTACAGTAAAGAACGTTGCTTCTGAATCAATAGCAGTCAATAGGGAAGAGATATCGGGGACCACAGGGTACTGTGGTACAATGCATTTATTCAGCTCTCGCAGATCAATCACCAACCGATATACTGGCGGTGCATTGGGATCAGTACGTTTAAGAATTGGAATGATGGGTGAATTACAGATATTGGAGTCGGTCTCTACGACCACTCCTTGGACAATGAGCTCTTCAATGATTTCCAGTAAAGCCACTACAGCATCGGGTGGTAACTTGTATTGTCTGATTCGTGGTAGAACAACTCCTGTCTTGAGTGTAACACGGTATGGTGTAATGTGCATACAACCTACATCAGTTGGGCCTTTTGCCCACAAGTGATCTGGTACCTTTTTCAATCTGACATCGAATTCTCGCAACACATAATGACCCTTGAAATCCCGCAGAAAGAGTCTAACTCCCTCCGGGGAACAGCAAATTATGGCTCCTAGAGCCTTCAACGTTTTAATTCCTAACAGATTTTCTGGGCATGATTTCGTAAGTAACAAGTCTGTAACTCGTGATAATGGACCCACAGCCAGGGGGACTGGTTCTGATACTTCATTTACAATGGGCTGTCCTGAAAAACCAAGGGAAACATTCTGTGAGCCTGAGAGGGGTCCCCCTGGGACTTCGTCATGGCTTATGGTGGTGCGGCTTGCCCCTGTGTCAATTAAAAACTTTCTGTCTTTTCCCAATACTTGACTGTGTACATAAGGACCTTCTTGATCTACAGGAATTTCAATAAGAGGCAAACCCATCTCCCTCTCTAGGCTGTTTCATGCGTATCGTTGGTAATCGGGGTAAGTACCTTGGGCATACTGGTACATCTGCTGAGAAACTTGTTGGGTCGCGGCAATGGGCTGTGGCTGTGATACCGCTACTGTCTGTGCTGTATGAGATGAAGCATGCATAGGCTGCGTGTTCTGCATGGGCTGTACGTTCTGTGAGGTCTGTTGCTGGACCTGATCTTGTCTTGGTGGATGCGGTCTCTCTTTAGTTTTTCCTGTTGATATGTTATGTTTCAGGACTGGACATTCATGTACGTAGTGACCCGGCTGCTTGCAATAGTTGCATGTCCCTTTAACGGGAGCTGCGGCGTGACCTGTCTGGGTCGTACCCTTTCTGTTTCCGTCGGTATGGACCGACTGGGCTACTAACATTTTCATTTTCGTGTCTTTCATACGTTTCTGTTCCTGATCCTGTTCTTCTCTAATTCTGTTCTGATGGTATTGTAACATTTGTAACATCTGTGATGGCGTATTTGCTTGCCATGTACTCTCAACCTTGTATACACGATTCTTGACTGCTAACAGGGAATTCTCAACTAACTTGGATACAAAAAGATGCGGGTACGACTCGCTACTTGGTTTAAGACCACTATTAATAATAAAACATTTCTCGAATCTTGAATAAAAGTCACTAGTATCTTCGTCGGGTTTCTGTTTACATGCTGAGATTGCATCCCAGTCTTCTTTTCTAGTTGTCAGTAATCTTGGCAGAACCTGTACTATCAAACCTGGTAATGCTTTAGTTTTCTCCCCAAGGCCTAGCCCTGGGACACGTTTGTTCTCTTCATCTTCTATTTCTGCCCATGCAATCTTTTTCTCTCCAACCTCCCATTCTTTTTCCTTTAATTTCTCGTAGATGCCCGTGGGCAGCAGTACCTTTAACATTTTCATGATATCTTCATATGTGTAATCCCCCATCAGTAACATGTCTTTAAGTTCTCTGTGAAAACCTGCAGGGTCTTTATCATGGCACGGGACTAGTTTCTTCATTTCTAACAGTTCTAACTTAGTCAGTGGCGTGTGAACATACACACGTTTCAAGGTATGATCCTCACCCATAACTGGGTGTACTTCTCGTAAGGGGTTCTGACTTTCAATGCCACTCAGGCGTTCCATATGATACATTTTTCTTTCTGGGTGTGGAGCGGGAACATATTCAGAGTTTATAAAAGTGTTATATCTATGTCGTTGTTCTAGAATTATTTGTATTAACTTGGTACTGAGACCTCTCCATCTATCCATGAGTAGTGCTTCTAATGTTTCGGGTAAGGGACCTGGATCAGAATGTTGGTTTCTGTACTTCGTGAGGAGGTGCTGAATCATGTATACACCTGCTAATTTCTGCTCGTCTGGGGAGAGGTTCAGAAATGTCTGCGCTACGGTGTCATCATTATATATATCCGGATTTTCAGTCCATAATATGGCTGACCGGGCTAGTTCTTGTTCATCCATAGAATTTAGTACATGGTACCCCATTCTCTCTCGGAGTCTTTTATCAGTTTCCTGGAACTGATGTTCAGAAGAATTCGGGTTTGTTAAGGCAGAGAGGAAAACTCTCTTGCTTTCTGGACGGATACCTTTCCTAAGGTAAGTTCCCTTACCTACATACGCTATAGTATCTGTAGTCTTTTCTGGTTCTTCAAGTTCTTCTTCCTCCTCGGAGGAAGCCTTTTCTTTCTCTTTTTTGTGCATTTCTATCACTGCTTTTCTAATTTTCTTGTACATACTGGCTATGCAAGTCCCCTTGTCGTGTTTTCCTTCAGATATATTTTGACCCCACTTGTTTAGTGCATCTAATTCACTCTGATCTGTCCCAGGCCTGTCTCGTTCTCTTATTAGGCAATTTATGAAAAAACGTAGTATCTGTGCTTGAACGTCAACTTTCTGACGCTCCATGGCATCCTTAATACTGTCAGGGTCTTTCCCAGTCTGAACAAACTCATATATTCTATCTAGGCGCTCCTTCATTCCTGCATAGCACAGCAGGAAATCAGTAGCAGATCTTAACCGTAGTGATGCCAGCATCATTATATCGTCTTTGCCGGGTACTGGATCATATCTGCAAACTGAAAGGTTTTCTTTGAATATGTCAAGGCGGGGTGACTTGAACGTAAAAGGATTCCGCAAGTCCCCGAGCTGTAACCTGCGTGCTAATGGCGGGGTGTGAAGACCCCCGGTCGCACCCCCTGAGGCGGAAGCTTGAACATTATCTCTCTGTGGGGTCTGTACCTGAACTTGAATTTGTCTTTTAGTAGGATCAGGTAGACGTGGTTTCGGTAGATCAACTTTAGGTACGGGAAGTGGTGGAGGTGTTGGAACAGGAGGATTCTGTTGTGGTACTGGCGGAATATGATCTTGGGGCGGGTTACCACCCCCGTCCCTGTCGTTAGGCAGGGCGCGGACAGGCAGATTGGTGTAAGCGGGTGCTACATCCTCTAGATAGGAATTCAGGAATATGTCTTTAGTGGTCCTATGAGTTACTTTAGTTGGAACCAGTGGTGGCGGCAGATTTTTCGGTATTTCTGAAATGGCCTCAGGCGAACCCTCAGCCGCGAGATACATACCGTTCACGAGATTGTTTCGGGCGCGGTCTACTTGCTCTGATTTTACTCGGATCCCCTCGGTAACTAACTCGTTTTCTTGGGCTTTGTCTGATTCTCTAAGTCTATCTTCTCTACGTAATTCTTTTTCAGCACGCTTATGTGATTCCTTACGCCAAAACTCTATGGCGTCTTTCTGAGATTGTCTGGCTTTCTTTTTCCATAGTGCTTCCTCTACCTTCATGATGCACTCGGCATCCCATGTTCCGGTAACAGGCCATCTGTGTCTTTCGTCTAGATGTTTAGTATACTCGGCCCATAAGTCTAGATATAATATGGCATCTATGCCATGCTTGTGGTACATAAAATTTCCTGGAGTGTCCCTAGGGGGGATAGGAATTTCTTCCTCTAACATCCCTTTTCTAGTTCCTATCTGCTTTAACTTGTTAAAAAGCGGCATCTTGTTTACTTAGTACTGAATGCTCAATCCTTGCTATTTAATACTGGATACAGTTAGTTATACAAGAACACACTAATGCACATTAAAAACAGTCACACTCATACCACGACATTAATCACATGAAGAAGACATTTGAGACCTATATGACTACCCCCTATACCGGATGTACTGCTAAACAGCACAGATACACTGCTAAAACAGTGCAGAAACTTGAAATCACGGATGTACTGCTAAACAGCACAGATACACTGCTAAAACAGTGCAGAAACTTGAAATCACGGATGTACTGCTAAACAGCACAGATACACTGTCTAAAAACAGTGCAGACCGGACTTGTGTACCCAAACCCGTCTAGATACGTCCCAGCAATGGTACTCACCGGGAAGCACGGAAACAGAAGGCCTCGGAAAACTCGACTGGACTGGACTCGACACGTGGATACTTCGGAAAACTTCGGAAAACTGGTGGGCCTCTTGACACCTCGGACCTTGCTTCTTTCGGCTAGGCTCTGGTCGGGATCCTCCGCACTCCTCACCGCCTCGTCTGGGTACTGATCGCAGTCTTCGTCACCTCCGTGGGCCAGAGGGAGATGCAGGAAATCCTGCCGGTACGCGTAGTTTCCTTCTAACTGATGGCAGGGGACAGAGCTTGCAACGCACCAACCGGCGCGTGAGGTGGGGGAGGGGTCCCTATTCGGGTGCCAAAATGTTGTAAATATATAATTTACCATCTTAATTTCTATGCAGGTAAGTACTTAATCAATAATAACTCAAATCGGAAAGAAAAAAACAGAGTCCGTGGTGTTAGAGTTCTTAGGGGTTTTATTCCTTAAAAAGGAATGGTGAAGACCTGGATATCATGTTCTTCCCACCACAAGGGTGGAAGAAGGGATAGAGCAATATTTTATTGACAATACATAGCTTATATACTTAATTTACACCATAGAAAGCAATATAGTAGGCGTAACAGCTGAGAGAAGACAAGATAACAGTATCCACGTGTTACTAGTACGTAATCAGAAGGCGTGGACTAGGCGTAAACTAGAGGTGTGTGCTAGAAACGTCACAGGCAGGTGTCACAAAGGGGTGGTACTAAACAGAAATGTTGCAATGTCAGCAGAAATCGGAAGCTTGGATGCGCGCGCAGCTGCATGACGTGTGATTGACGTGAAACCGGAGGGTGCAGGGGGCTTGACATTTACACTGATGGAAAGAGACAGAAGTCTGGCATGTCAGATCAACTCGTACTTCTATCATATCTGATATCTGATGTTTGGGAACCATGTTATCTGAACGGAAAAGGTCTCTGGGGCAGAAGCTATTCTATACTGACTATGAATGCGTGTATAAGCGCCTGAGTGTCTGCATGAGAAGCGTGGGGGCATGGGCCTTCCAGGGGAGCATGGTAACAGAGGCTATGAATTACTTGCATGGAGACAGGCCGGCCCTTTGGCTCTGCAGCTGGGGAATGTTTACTTGAACTAGTAGGCAGGAATGTATTTTCGAGGAGCGGAACAGATAATTCGAAGGTTGTAGTCAGTCTTGGCAGGCAGCAGGCTGAGCTAAACGCGGTGGGCCACGCTGGGAGTAAGTCAGAGTTCACGGGTACAGAGGCAGCCTGGGCTGAGGCTTTCAGAGTCAGAAGCCAGAAAAAAAAACTCGATGGCAGATATTCAGGGCCTACTTTGTCAGAGCTGAAAAACGTGTAAGGTACACTACAAAAAGACGTTGGCATAGCATACTTAGGAACGGACTATTTAACCCATTCAGGGTGGGTCTGAAAGAGGACATGTTAACGTTGGACGCAAATGTATTTGCGTCTTCATAGCTGGCACAGGAGGGAAGTTACATGCACTTTAAGCTGGTACATGGAGACGGTGGAGTACGCGCTAGGGAACACAACTTGACCATAAAATTTATATTTCCTCAGGACTTAAGTGTTGAATGAAAACAGCAAGGGGCCTAAATGGGGCCTACCTACTTCGGACAACTTAAGAACTAAATGTGTTTCAACTTCTAATGAGAAAACAACAAAGGGCCTAAATGAGGCCTACCTACTATGGTCAACTTAAGCTAATGATGACACATGAAATCTATTGGTGTAGGGGCTTGTTTGTGGGATGAAAATAACAATGGGCCTAAATGAGGCCTACCTACTATGGTCAATTTAAGGAAACATTTTGGTGAAATCTGAGAAATAGACATGACAAATTATTTTCAAGGTCTGGGCGAACATTAATACATAATCATACCAAAAGACACACCTCCCAGGACAACCTAAAGTCTAGAGCAACCACCCTTTGATCAATTAAGGTGAAATTGTAATAACAGGAAAAAATGAAGACAACCCCATTACTACAAGATAGCTGGTGTATATATATAACACCTAGTTTCTTCACACTGTGGAACACATGTGTGCACCACCATTCTTTTTTTTTTCTTTTTCTCTTCATAATGTTTTACCATGATGACATATTATTATTTTTTTTTTTTAAAGTGAGGCCTGTTCATAGTGATCGCAAAGAAAAACATGGGAATAATGCAGGCCAAGGAATTATATAAGAAAATCCTTTTGCAGGAAATCACAAAAAAAAAGTGTCTTGGTATATTTAAAAAAAAAAAAAAAATTATAAGTCCAATGTCAATTTTGGGACATCAGTGTAGGTCACCACCCGGCATCTTCGGTATCCGGACACTTCCTCCGATGCGGCCATCCACCACTAATCCGGTCTGGTCTGGTCTGGATCCATCTTCCAAAAATAACAAACCAACATAAAAACATGAAAGTAAAAAACTAAAATAAGAAAGGAAGTGGGGGGGGGGGCCGACCCACGCACCAACACCACAACCCAGCAATCCTAGGACAAGAAAACAAGTATCATTAATCTTGCATGATAAAATTTTCTATTTAAAAAGCACCCCGGGTGCCTTTCATTATTGAAAAGAAAATATCCTAATTAATTAAAAACATTAGCAAAATCTAATTTTTAAGTACATCTAGAAGGGCCTAACATACCCTAATCCTCTGTGAGACAGCCCCTCCCTTCAGAATACGCAGGAGCCAGGCTACAGTGTGAAGTAATTTGAATCACTGCCAAATGATGATTTCATAGCAGGAGCAGGGCGCTGCAAGCCTCCCTTTCCCTGATCAGGGAAGCCCGCCCAGGCCTACTGTATCTAACTAACTCCAAGGGCCAAGAGTCTGCAAGAATCCCTTATCAGCAGGCAATGAAGCTGCCTGCGTCGACAGCCAGGAAGAGCGAGTTCACCCCTCCCTTACATAAACATTCCGTCTGCAGAACAAAATTGGATTATGGCCAATCATAGACAGGCCGTGTTCGGAGCCTGCAGAGGAAAAAAAATGTCTTCACAAACCAGCTGGTCTGCCAAGGTCGACAAACAAATTCCTTGTAAGCTTGTTCCCAGGCCTGATTTCTCTAACTAACGAAAGCTAGCATTTTTTTTAAAAAACAATTCTGTTACAATGTACTGCTACTTAAAAGCTCCACTTCCTAAAAAGACTTTTGTCTAACTAATGCAGCTGAAAGGCAAGATAATTGAAACATGGGCACTTATTTAGAAAGGGGCAACTTACTTCTGCACACAAGATTATACAGTCTGCATTTGAAAAAACGAATTATCATGGACTATTCGGTTTAATATTTCTCTGCACATATATCTATCAGGCAGCATGTTTATCGTGCAAGGTATTAAAAATATATATTGTCAGCTGTTGAAAGAGAAATAATTTTAAAACAACATAAAATGCAGACACATTTCACCATTGTATTTTGTTCAGCTAGGGGCAACATGTAATTATGCATTACAGCGTAATTTATAGCGCAAACTTTGCAATTCAACCTAATAAAAGGGCCACATTCAGATATTATCAAACAGCCATTTAATTTCTAACTGAGTGAGTCAACTTACAGATGCCGTTTTAACTGCATACATTCACATTTGAAAAAAAAAAGGTTCAGTTTGCATTTGGGAAAATAATAATGAGAACACATTTATTTTAAAAGCACACGGTTGCCTTTCACTAATTAAAAGCACATATTACCATGCACTGTCGGGCAAGATTGATTATTCTCAACCTGTGATCATTGCAAAACATCGGCCAGCACATTCCTTTCTAGATGGAAAACCCTCAAAGAAATAATTAATGAAAACAGCCCCGTAGCGCGCGCACACCAACTGGGCCATCTTCTAATATTTCACACATTTTAAACCATGCATTCAAAAATAATTCTCCACACGTCTATGGACGCATATTAAGAAGCACATTTAAAAGAACACAGCTCTCTCCGTGCAAACCCTTATCTCAATCCGACTAGTTAATTTATAACTTACCGACCCCTAAGAGCCAGACACATGAAGTCATCTGTTCCAAGGCAAACCCATACAAATTCGTAGATGCACTTCAAAAAGAATGTGAAATGAACAGAGCCCTTCGCAAAGCACAAGACGTTACCTTTCCGTCAAGAAGCTGACAAAGCACGTAGGCAGACCCAGAAACCCATAAAAGTCAAAATCAAACCACCAATCATTAAAATAATCCACTGACTTTTATAGTCAGTTCAGATAACCATGCAAGGTAAAACAGCATGTTAAAAATAAAGACTGCCATCTCAATTCAAGATATTAACCCTTTGGCAGCTCAAGCACAATCAATTCCCAATGACTGCAGATACATGGGAAAATCATGAACTCATCTCTCCACGTTCACAGATAACACAAAACAATTTCTCCAAGCATTTGAAAGAGAACCAGCTCTCTCCTACCTAACGCAACAATAACATGCTCTATCCAAGTCATGACCACATGGCGCTATTCACAAGCCATATTTACAAGACAAGCTCTTCACAAACAACATATCCAAGGCGCAATGCACAAGGAACACAGCAAATCAACATAAGAACATGCACCTCACAAGCCACATTAACATGGCGCTATTCACAAGCCATATTTACAAGGAGCTATATGCAAAGAACTCCACAGATCATATAACAATGAACACATTTCACATTGCACAGCATAAGCAGATGCAGCAAGCAATTTAATGGACAATTTAAAAGCATTTTTTACACACATTTATACAATTGGACCATCACAAAGATGTAACTGGCTCCCTCATGTAATGCCATCCTTCAACCCTGACAGTTTAAACACCAAGATGAAAACCATTCCTTCCACCCTGAATAAGCCAAATGCCATGATGTAATGCAATCTCCTCACGCTGCAACTGTTCAAGCCCATAGGTCACACAGGCTACATAAACTGCCAAACTACGCCAGATGGAACTGGCGCTCAGGGCACTCCCCCACAACACATGGGAAACTCTCTAAGCACATGGCCAGATCACACAGGCTTCGTAAACTGTTCGTAGACGCCAGATGTAATGTACCTTATAGTCTCGCGGCCACTCAGACCCAGACTAATCTACCCCAGGGCAGATATGACACACAATCCGGTGCGTCTACACATGGGCCTGCAGAACCCAATGCTCTCTTTTCCAAACGGTTTACAATCCGGCAAACCTACACGCCAGTATCCCCCCTGGCGCTCTCACTTACACAAGCCACAATCCTGTGGGTATACACGCTGGTCATCCGCCCCAGCGCTCTCACTAACGCCGTATATCAACGACGACCACATTCCTATGAACACCTTCAGTTATATGTTGGGAAGTCTCTCTCTCCCTATTCACTAAGGGCTTGCTACTACAATATTAGGAGTTAGCCAATTAATATAATGTACCTCTTATTCTTGGCATCATAGGTCCACTCGCTCCCTATTTATGTGATCACCACTTACCTGATTGGGGTTACTCATCCATTCATAAAAATAATAACCACCTAGGAGATACATTTACCTGGATTGAACAAGAATACAAGGCACATTGCAGTTTGCTACCAACTGGGGGTTTTATTAGAACAATATAAACACCTACACAGATCTGTAACTGACAAAGACTATAGATAGAACACACCGCTGAAAGGTAAAAGATTAGCAATACAATAGCTTAGGGAATAAAGACAAGATTAAGATGCAAGTGTACTAGTTCAGACTACCTCACCTATTAGAAGGAAGATTTCTCTCTGCCTCTGGTGGGATTAGGGCTCTCTCTGTCTCTCCCTCCTTCACCACATCACCACGCCTCTGGTTCAGTTGCTCCAGCTGACAGCCTTCTTTGATGCTCTCTGCACTGCTCTCTCTCTCCTCATCTTCAGCAATCGTCTGCCTTCTTTCTCCATTCAAGAACTGCACTCTATTCTGCAGCCGCAGCAGACATCCTGTTCTCTCTCTCCAAGCTGAACTGAGCTCCAAGCTGAACTGAGCTCCCAGCTGTTCTGAGCTCCAAGCTGTTCTGAGCTCCAGGCTGAACTGCACACAAGCTGGAATGAATACTCCTCCTTTCCTGCAGCTCGCTAATATGGAAGCTTGTCCTTTCATGGAAAGTTACGGCCAGTAACCTGCCGCCCACCAAATTCTTGTACCTCCCCGTACCAAGGACACGTTCCCAGCTGGCCAGCCTGAAGTTGTGTCTTCGGAGTGGAGAAAAATACATTCCTTCGATAAGGGCCAGCCTGAGCCGGTTCTCTCCAAGCGAACAACAGCTTTAACTATAAACTTTACCTTTACCCTGAAAAGCCTCTCAGCTCCCTCAAGATGGAGTCCCTCTAGTTCTAGGCCTGTAGGCCTGAAAGGGATGAAATACCCCTTAGCTCTGTCAAAACACCTACATAAACCATACCAATGTGTCAAGCATGTCAAAGCCAATAGGCAATAGACAGGTTAGAGTCAAGAATAAGGGATCTATCATCATATTAAGCAGCTATCCTCTTCTAGGTCTGGAAGAAAGGGCTTAAAAGGGCCAACAGGCTAGGAATACCTATCCTAGATGTGAGCAAGACTAAGATCTATATCACTGCTAAATAGAGCCAAAAACTCTGCCATTACAGATGGTCACCAATCTGGTAAGCGACCCCCACACTCGATGCTGCATCTACAGGGAACACCAGGCAACCATCATCCAACATCAACAGCTATGCATCTATTGCGTGTTTTTATTCTACTTCTTATAGCACTGTGTATCTGTAAAATCAGCACCACCTGGGGCTCCCGTTCAACACCAACGACAGCCAGAACAACTCTGCACACAGACTCTAAGGGCTAGGTAAAATTGATCTGACTGATGTGGCCTGGTCCATGTAACTCCGCCTGCAAGGGACCGATTGTCACAAGTAGAGTTTACCATCGACCGCAATGTTATTTTGTTGATGTATTTTACTGCACTGATTTAATATTGCGTCACAAATCTATAATTCGGGTTCTATGTATGCTATTCCATTAATTTTGGTGTCTAAGTTAACATACAAATACACTCTTAGGCATATTCTCAAGGACTTATCGCTGAGATTTTGTCACTTTATCAAAGCCAAAGTAGCAATACAGTTATCGCCCTATTCACAAGCTGGTGCTAACAGTCGATATCACCAGTTTTCCTGCGATACCAGCCGCAAAAAACACCACCACAGATGACACCGGCAACTAACACTAATGATATGCAGAGTAGGCGTTCCCGTGCATAAAGCTGCGACAACACCACTCCGCAACATTCTCAATGACCAGCCAGATCAGAGATAAGATCCCAAAACAGGCAATAAGGCGCGTTAGCAGCAGGGGTTTAACACCTGCTCTTACCTGGTATTAAGTTAGACGACAACCTGCACCATAAAAGGGAGCCCAGCCCAGAGCCACACCTGAAGAACAACAGATGCCATGGAGCTATTGATCATGCAGCTCGGAGCACCAAGAGGGCCACAACATCCACCGCCACCACCCCCAGGCTCGCCACCCCCCCGAGCCTACCCGGACTACCACAGAGGCAGCGCAGACAAAGACAGCGGACCTTCAGAAAACGCACCAGCATCACAGACCTAACACCAGAGGATGACATTGTAATGTAAATGTAAATTGATACTTGTATATGTAAATGTAAATTGATACTTGTATAGCGCACTACTCACCCGCAAAGGGTCTCAAGGCGCTTGTACGAATACCGCTATGGAACCCGTCCTGGCTTTCCCTGGTGAAGGCCAGGCATCCTAGCGTTGTGGGGGCCGTTGTGGAGATTAAGCAAGCTATTGTCCAGAGTTGCAGAGTGGGACTCTATGATTAGAATGGGCACCGAGGCGAGAATTATCAGGTCCGTGGAATTTTGAGCCCAAGACCCGCCGAGGCGGGGAATTGAACCCTGGTCCCGGGCTAGACCTCTGCATCAGGGTCTGCTGCTCTAACCATTGAACCACACTTCTCCATTGCCCACTACAGGCTCAAAAGGACAACCATCCTCTGCATCCTGACCATTATTGCCCACAGGCTGACGGTACCAACACATCGGACAACTGTGAGAAAGTGCCATCTTTCTTGCATTGGTATGCCCCCACTTTTTGCTGAACTGCTGATGTGCTTTGACTGAGTGTGCCCTAGGCACCTGCCAACCAGGTACCCAGGGCCTGTGTTCCTTCCCTAAAGCTGTGTTGAAACAATACCCAACTGGCATCTATGGCCTCCTGTCAGCCCCTAGTAAATGGTACCCTTGGTACCCAGGGCATGATGACCAGAGAAGACCCCTAAGGGCTGGACCACTTATTGTGCCACCCTTAGGGGCCCTGTACCCAGACACCCACACATTGCCTTTGGAGGCTGAGTGTCTAAGTACAGGACTAAACAGAGAGTCAACATGGCACACATCCCTGTGTGCCATGCCTTCAACCCCACTGCCCTGGCATACACCAGTCACCCCTCTAGCTGGGTGCCCTATGCCAGTGGTGTGGGCACAGGTGCATGAGCCCTGTGCCCCTACAGTACCCAGGGCCATTCCAGGGCACTTTAAGTGCAGTGCTGCCATTAAGAGTATATGGTACTGGGAGGTCGTCATTACGAACTCCACAGCACCATGATGGCTTCACTGAAGACTGAGAAGTTTGGTATCAAACTGCTCAGCACATTAAACCTGCACTGATGCCAGTGTGAGGTTTAATGTAAAATGCACCAGAGGCCATCTTAGATATGCCCCTGAAACCTAACCCACAATTCACGTCTGGACTGAGAGGCTGCCTAGGCTGCCACACAACAGACATGTTGCTGGACCCCTGGGCGGACATCCCCCCGCTCCTGGGCCTGCAACAATGCAAATCCTGGGAGAGATGCTGGGTCTCCTCCCCCAGGATGGGCAGGGGGAAGCTTCAAAGGCCTGCCGCCTCTATGAGCTTCTCCAGACCATTTGCTGTACCCAGCAACTGGCCCCCACCAGTTCTGACCCCCACTCTGGTAGGAAGACTGGCGGGAAACACTACGTCAGGAAGTGAGTGCCAGCCTGTGCCAATCCCACCCATCAGGTGGGAGAGACGAGGTGAAGCACGATGCAGGGCTCCGGCCATCTTGAAGATGGGGAGCCCTGCCCAATCACATCTAAGTTCCTGCCCCCCCTCCCACAGGAGAGGAGCAGACATGGGGATGTACCCACGCCAGGACAGGGACCTATTGGTCCCTGCCCTTGCCCTACCTGTAATGCCCCTAAATTCAGTATTTAGGGACTCCCTGAACCTTCCTTCCTCAGATCCCGATAAAAAAAGAAGAAAGAAGATCAAGAAGAAGAAGACCCGCTGTGCTGCTGCTGCTAACAACAGGACAACACCAACTGACTTGGCCCCAGCCCTACCGGCCTGTCGATCCTAGAACCTGCTCCTGCTTAATCCCGGCGACTCCTGTGGACAGCAACCTTGAGACCCCCGGAGCACCTGCCTGCCTTTATCCTCTTAAAGACTGGGACTCCCATAAGCAGAGGATCTGCTTCAACAACCATACCCCTAGCGCCAACCAGGAAACACAAGACCAACCCACTCTGCACCCGCCGAGCCTGGCCCGTGCCGAGAGATCCAATACCACGAGGACATCCCCCGGCAACTGGGACCCAAAGTCCAGTGCCCAAAGACCCTCCTCGATGAACCAAATGACACCTGCAGCCTCAGAACCGGGGAACCCTCCAAACCCGACCAGCCGAGGGTAAGATTTCCCAAAGCCCAAAGTTACCCCTGCACCCGGCGCCCTGCGGCCTCCTGTGCCTCCCTTTGGGGTACCTACCTCTTCTCCAAGCTCCCAACTTACCTCTCTCATAGAGGTGGTCGCACCTGAAGAATGACCGTCCCCGAGTTTGCAGCCTTTGTTCCCTTTTTACCTTTCCCATTGAATACCATTGGGCGCCCGAAGGCTCAAAAGCACCCTGCACCCAGCCGCCCGAGTGCCTCTGGCCGGGCACCCTGTGCCCTATCCTACTTCCCCATTTGCCCTGAGCAAGTGACCAGGAGCCCAGCTCCTACAACCGCGTGGCCTTCTAGCCAGCAGCCACCAACCGAAGGCCCCCTGACCCTCATTGGATAACATTGGGCCTAACTACCTCTGCACCCGGCTGCCCCTGTGCCACTGAGGGTGTACCAACTGTACCTACCTAACCCTGGGGGACCCCTGAGTCTATGCCCAGAACCTTAACTTCACTGGTCGAGTACTCACCTGAAACCGATAACTCACTTTCCTGCCATAGGATAACATTGACTGGTTTGACTCGAAAAATCTTCCAAGTGGGAAGTTTTGAAACTCTAAAATATTCCTATAAAATCAGCCGAATACCGAATTCCAAAGTACTCACCTGTGATCAGGAGAGAATCCAATACTGTACCTTTTAGCCCAGTACTCAACCTCAAAAGTAATCCTAACCAGGTTTACTAGTAACCTGTATTTTCTCCATAGGAATCCATTGTCTGCTTTTCTGTGATATGTCTACTTTTGAAAACTTAAAATATTCCTTAAAAATCGTACCAACTTCTGAAATGTAATTACTTACCTGGCTTAAGTAGAGATCCCAGTGCTGGACCTAGGAGCCCAGTACTGGATTACAAAAGTAATGAGAACCTGAATTTTCTCCCATTAGATACCATTGCTAGATTTTCACTGAAAATTTCCAAGCGTGAACTTTGAAAATACCTTTATATTTCTTAAAAATCATTGCAATATCCAAAACGTTTTTACTAAACTATTTTCAGCTTAGACCCCAGGACTGAATCTAGGATCCAGTCCTGGGATTACAAAAGTAATTTACAAAGTAATCACTGCATTTTTTGTAGAAAGACCCATTGCGCTCAATGTTAGATTGTGTTTAGAATTGTGTTGCCTACTGCAACCCCTGTACCTGTTGTGTTTGCAAAGTTATTTCCTTTCTGCAAAGTAATTACCTGAGATCACTCATAATTGAGAAAAGTATATTTTGATACCCGTTGGTTCTAAAAATAAAACAACTTGATCTTTTGATATAAAAACAATTGGCCTGAAGTTCAGTCCTTGAGTGAGTGAAACCTTTTGCTGACTGAGTGTGTACAACAAATGCTTTACACTGTCCTCTGAATTTAACCTCTGTTATACCTCTGGGGTTGGTGGTCTCTATACACACTGTACCTTACTTTGGTCCAGTATTATAGAGCCACTTTCTCACAACAACCAACATCCCTCCACAGACAAAGCTGCTGGCTGTGCTGCATCTGTTGGCCTCTGGTACCTTCCAACCAACAACTGCCAGAATCGGAGGAGTCTCACAGCCAACCCCATCAAAGTTCATCACAACTGTCTTGGATACCATCACCCGCTTAGTACCTCAGCACCTTCACTTCCCCCACACTGCTCAGGAACAGCTGGAGACCAAGCAAGGCTTCTACGCCATAGCTGGCTTAACGCACTTGTTGGGGGCAATTGACTGCACACATGTCCTCCTTGTGCCCCCTGCCGACACTGCACACAATTACCGCAACAGAAAGTACACGCATTCCATCAATGTGGAGGAAATAGTGGACCACAAGCGCTTCCAGGCTGGCATCTATGGAAATGCACTGCTCGTTAGTAAGTACCAAATGAACACACCACACACCTCAACTTCACAATCATGCAACTCACAACTCTGAGATTGCACATGTTACAAACTCACATACAACATGCCAATCAACATGCCCATCTATCAGACACAACAGCACAACTTACTGTGGTAACCTGGGCTAGCCATGTACTCAAGCCATCAACAGCATGCCACGTCAGCCACACAATAGCAGAATTTTGGGACAGTTGGGAACCAGGCATGTGCAAAGGAGGCAACTGACCCATGAATAAGAATGTGTACAATGCCAAGTCTGGCATGGATGTGCTGGCCAGACTGCAGTATGCAGACCACAGACATGTCCATGTCGACATATACTGCTGGTGTTTGGAGTGCAGCGGACAGTGGACACAACCATGCTACCCCAGGCAGTGGTGAAGATCGCAGGAATGTAGCTTGTTACGTCCGGAGTGGGCTGGCTAGGCGTACGCCAGGCCAGCGTAGGGGTATTAATCAAAAGCCAGTTGTTCTGGGCATGGTTCTCTTCCGTGATGGCCAATGTGTCTGCCAGGGCGGCGTCTCTCCCCCCGCCACGAGGCCGATGCCATGAGCGGTGGTACCTGCGATCCTGTGCGCCTGCTGCACCCCAGGCCGCTGGTCCCCAGACCCGTCTTGGCCGCCCCTGCGCTCCCAGGCCTCACTGCTCACCT
This sequence comes from Lissotriton vulgaris, assembly GCF_964263255.1. NCBI lineage: Eukaryota > Metazoa > Chordata > Amphibia > Caudata > Salamandridae > Lissotriton > Lissotriton vulgaris. The sequence continues at coordinate 1,488,968,147 of NC_141693.1, forward strand.
GCCGACACCGGCCTGTGTCAAAGAGGGCCCACCAAGTGCCGGTGCACGCCCGAGGCCCGCAACCTTGACAGCCTCCTTAGACCATCGCTGTAATCAGTGACACAGGCCCCTAGCACTCCTTTCTCATTGACGTACTCCACCCCTGCCTCCGGCCTACAATGCGGTCTAGTAGGTCACACATTTGGAACTGAGTCTTGATATCATGATGGCCGAGTTCATATGTTAATGGGGCGTTTGATATCACTGTACTCCCTCAATGTGGTGCCACCAACTATGTGTATAGCATTCCAACAACATGTGTCTGTGGTCCCTTGCTGACTACTGCCTTCGGCCTACACTGCGGTCAAGTAGGTCACACATTTGGAACTGAGTCTTGATTTATTTGTGGCAGAGTTTATATCATTGTGCAGGCCTAATCGCAGACTGCGTTCCCACTTTCAGCTCTGGTGCCACTAACTCTTTGATGCAAAATTCATGGTCACTCTCTGATTGAACTTTGGTGGCGCCTGAGTATATGGCCTGGGGGTTGTCTTCATCATCATGTAGCTGATACTGACTTAGTGGTAAAAATGAGTCTGTAGCATTCCTCTACTCCATATTGCTTGTTTCTGCTTGGTTCTGCCCTCTGCATCATGCCTTGGAAGAACACCTTCCACTGTCCCCCGAAACACTCTGCAACATTCACCTTGGACATCGACGAGGACCCGCTCAGCTCTCATGCCCCTACCTCAGTGCACCTCAAGTCACCATCCCGTGGCAGTGTGCCTGTGCCGGCCGCAGTGTATACATGGCCACTAACTCTGTGCAGCTCAAGTCATGGACCCTTGCTATTTGAACTTTCAACTTCTGATTGTCTGGTCACTGTTGTAGTTGTTGCCAGCACCAACCACTCCGTGATGGGTGGCTTACACTCACCCCACACCCATCCAGCACAGGCGTCACTGGCCATGTGACCCTGGCAATAAAAGGGGCTGGGCGAACGTGCCCTTAGCTAGTTCCACAAACTATCTAAGTGTGTCCGTGTGGTCATTATGTATGCATGAGGGCCCCGGGCCCTACCACATTACTTTGTGCTGTGTACAGTGGACACAACCATGTCACCTCAGGCAGTGGGGTAGACCTGGGCCATGTAGCTGTGTCGTACCGTAAGTGTAACCGGAGTGGACTGGCGTACGACAGTCCAGCGTTGGGGTGTGGTTGATCAACCAGGGGCTCTGGGCGTGGTTACGTTTTGGCCTTGCCAAGGTAGTAACAAATACGTGAGTCTCTGTTGTAGTGTCAGTGCCCTCGTCCCGCAATGGACAATGTTGCAATGGAGCATGCCCCCGGAGTGCGGACTCGGCCGAAGGGGTAAATGAGGGAGTGCAAGCCCGCTCGGGGTCCAGCATCATACATGCCAACTGTTGTGTGTGTCGCCGTACCATAGCATAAGACAAAGGTCTACCCTCAACCGCATCGCAAGTTCAGCCAGCCATGAACTCTACATCTGTGTCCGCCCTATCCTTACCATAGGCCTACCCACACTTGGCTGCCCATCTTCAACGCACAACATCACAGTGTTGTTGTCAGGCTTGTGGACAAGCCCAGACAGGCATGACAATGGTGTGCCGTAGGAGTGCAAGTGATGCAACTGCGCTGTGCACACTAGTAAATAGGCTCAGGGGGAGGGAGGAGCCGCAGTGAGGTTACGTAATACACATGGATGCTGCTCCTTTGCTACAAGCAGTACATGTCAAACAGGAATCATTAGGTCACACATATCACACACCAATCAACCAGTGAGCCTGCCAACACATCATGCAGAACCAACTATTGACCCTGTCACAGGGGATCAAGGATATTCACTCTGCCCTTGGATGATGACACCCCTCCGAGCCCCGAACACACAGGCCCAGAGACAGTACGATTGGGCCCGCAAATGCACCGGGGGCATCGTGCAACGCACATTTGGAGTCTTGATGTCAAGTTGTAGGTGCCTGGAGATCACAGGTGAAAGGCCCCTGTACAGCCCAGACATTGTGGGCAAGATGATCGTTGCATGTTGTGTTTTGCACAATATATGTGTACGCACCAATGCCCCATGGATACAAGTGCCAGATGCACCGGACGATGATGAGGAACATGAGACAGGTGGACCACACCCCACTGCAGCCACTGCAGGACTAGCCCATAGGAACACCATCATTGACAATTTCTTCACATGAGCACATCACATTGTCACAGTCCTTAGCAATCATGGGACAGTACAAAATGACCACAGTTACAGCATGTGCAAATACATTCATTACAACACATATTCCCTGAGTGCTCATCTCTCCTCTGTACAAGCACATCACTCTGACAAGTGTAAGTGCAACATGTAGTGCTAACAATCTCATAATTTGAAAATAGATGGTGGGTGTGTCACCTTTGTACAGAGAGGCTGTTTAGGGTGTCATGTATTCGAAACGCCATTTCTGTGTGTCACAGATAGTACGGAATCCCACTCATCAGCGTTTCGCATATGTCCCAAATCATTACATATATGCTGTCATTTGTGACCTACAAGTGACAACAGGGTTTCTTTTGGGGTCAAATATGTACCACCATGATGCAGGGATGCACCTTGTGAGTTAAGTCCCACAACATGAGCAACATGGACGAAAGGAGGAATCACTGCCCCTATATTTGTTCATGATTTCATACTTGATTGATCATAGACACGACACGTCTGTGTGTATTAGTATGTATCGTTCACATTCAGTGGAGCGTTGAAGCTTTCTTAGTACTGGGCCATGCAGACAACACTTTACAATGTTGCCCCGTGGAGGGCCAGCCAGAGTCTTTTAGGGATTGATAAGTTACTCGGAAGGGGAAGAGTCCAGTCCTCAGGTTGATTGCTGTGTCATTGTAAAGCAAACAAAATATGGTAGTCCATGTCGAGGTCCAAGGTTAGTGTCGCAGAGTGTATCGGGGGACAGTGGGAGGTGTTACTCCAGGGCATGATGTAGAGGGCAGAAACAAGCCATATGGGTGAGATAAGTGCTACTGCTTCCTTCTTACCACTAAGGCAGATACATCCTCATTTTTGTTCTCTGATGTTTCATGTGCCTCACATGTGGGTGGTGGTGTTTGGTCTGCAGCACTGTGAGACACTGACACATCAGGGGCTGGAGATGTGGATGCAGAAGTAGCAGCAGCATTCATCTGCAAAATGTCTTGTGGCATCATTCCCATGATGAGGATCTGCAGGGCATGGAAGATCCCATCTACAGCTTTCTCGTGTGCAGCCGTGGTAGCCATTCTTTGCACCTGCATCCGCTCCATGTTCTCCATGAACCTCCTTATGTTTCCCAAATCACGGATGACATCACGGTGGCCAATCTGACTAGACGGTTGTTGTCTCCGAGTCATGACTTCAGCGACACCAGCCATGGATTGTTGGAGGGCGTGGGGTGGACTGTGGGTATCCATCAAGGAGTGTAAGTGGTCCCTGATGGGACTTAGACACCCACGTATGGCATCTAGTTTGGCTGCCTTGAGGTCGAACCCCACCGCACCTGTTCAGCCAGCTCCTTCTGGCGGTCTAACAAACAACGTTGGAACCCCATGTGTTCTTAGGTGAGGTGCTGGGAGGCAGTCATGGTGGTGGGTGCTTCCTGCTGTGTGGTCTGTGCTGTGGTGGGCTCACCTCGATAGTGCTGGGCTGCCTTGCTTTTGGAGGTGGAATGCGGAGGTTGTCCATGAACAGTTGGAGTTCGTATTCGTTGTCCGGGGGGGGCGTCTCCATCATCACTGACGTGATGTAGGGTCTGCTCTGCAGGAGATGTTGATTGTCCCTCTGCAATGTAAAGGTGAGATGCAGTTTCACACTGTGTTCCATGTATGTTTACGCATTGGTGAAGTTTACATACAGACTGCATGACAATGTACATAGTGACTGTTTGTGAGGAGGTGCCTATTTGATGCGGGACAGTGGACATTTGTACTACATCACGGATGTGAGGTTGTACTTGTCCATTGTCATCACACAGATTTTTCCTCTTCTTTTATGGTGCATTTTCCTGCATGATGCGTGGGAATTGCAGGCCTGCAATTCCCACGCATCGCTGATTTTTGTATCGCGGTTTAGGGCATCGCCACTTTTTTTCGCATTCATGTTTCTCATTTTTTAAGCGTTGCGCTAATTTTAACGTAGTCATTTGACGCATTATCGGGAGAATATCGCATTGTACCGCCGTGTTGAGAATACAAAGTTGACAAAGAGTTATTTTCCCGCGATAGGCTGCGATATGAAGAGTTGTGTTAAGCTAATTTTGCGATAATTATCACACGTTCTTGAGAATATTGCCTGCTGTGTGTTAGATTTCTCTTAACTCGTGTCAATTAGTGTCCATGTTGGTACTCTGAAATGCTTAGCACATGTTCCTGTAGTAAAACCTGACTTCTCTTTGCCATTACTCAAGTACTGAGCTAAATATTTATTAGTGTGAATCTTTGGGGTATTGTGATAATATTAAATGGTAAGGCCACCCCGCCATAAAACATAATATTCCTCTTTCTTCCAGTCTGAATCTATGGTTACCTCTAGGTTTCTTACTTTTCTTGATGTAGTTGGAAGGAGCCTTGAATTCCTATGTCCATTTGATGGAGGCTGGTGATAATGTCTGTCTATGTTGTGTTGAGCTTTTGGTGTTGACTCGTCTGCCATGCACTTATCGGCACAAAGGCAGCCGTCACACTTTGATTTGTAGAGGTCTTCCGGGCCTTCAATTTTCAGCATGATTTATGCATCATATTTGCAACAGGTTAGGATGAATGATCAAATAAGGTCTGGTAACGGTTTAAGTCGCTATTGATTAATACAGGAGATATGGTGTATCAAAGAGGGATGCCACAGTGTTGGATGTAAAGGTCTGAGGTGAAAGTTGGTATGTATACAAAGCTTTCCCACTCTTTGAGATAAAAGGAAATCCATTTTAGAGCATTTTCATATATTCCGAGAAAAAGGATTCTTTGTAGTAGTGTGTGGTGGTGTACAGTATCAGATGCTGCTGAGAGGTCAAAAAGCAATAGAGCTGCCACTGCTTTCTTGACCAATAAGTTTTAAGTCATCCCAAGTGGATAACAGAGGGATGACTCTTTACTGCTACCTGTTCTGAATCCTGATTGTTGTCTGGTTTCGTCATATTCTTCCATACTCATGGAAATTTTAGTAAAAACCATTCTTTCAAATATTTACCTAGGAACAAGCCATTAGATATCGGTATGTGGTTTGCTGGGTCTCATGGCATAAGATTTATCTTTTTGAGGAGTGGTCTAATATTGGAGGTTTTCCGCTCGGGTGAGAAAGCACCTAGTACAAGGACTTGCTTAGTAAGCTTCTAGCTACCTGCCCTGCGTAGGCTCTGTTAGACGTGTGTAGTATGATTTTAGTTATTTTCGTCTCTTGATTTCCTCCACTTGCATTGTGGTATGTTGAGTTGTGATTTCATTCTTTTGATGTTGTCATGAGGCCAAATGGTTTTCTTTTCGTGGTTAATCCCTGCTGTGGTTTTTATTGGTATCTAGTTGTCCACTTCAGTGGAGATCCAGCTGTAGAAGGTGCGTGTGTCATGAGGTTGCATATATATTGGGGCTCTTTTGAAATTAGATTTGAGTATATTGAGTTCTAGTTTTTTCCATTGTATGTTTACCTGTTTGTTGTTGACGATTGTTGCTGTCTTTGAAGTGCTGATACTGATAGGTATGTTTATCCTAAAGTTAATTATGATGTGATCACTTCAGACTACTTGGGAGTTGTCTATCACTGCGGCTTACCCATAAGGGGCAAATATGATCCTGTCACCAGGCAGGTCGCTCCTCCACGCCCCCACACAGCCCTCCTGTGTGCCCTGAACCGCTGCTGCCGCTCAATCTGGTTGTGCCTGAGTGATTTACATTTTCTGTGCTCCCTGTACTTGTGCCCCTCTGTGCCTCTCTTTGCCTTGTGTATCCCCCGCTCTGTGCCCCCACCTGTTTAGTTAGCATTGTTGTTTTTGCTGTACTCTTGTGCCCCACTGTGCCCACTTTTGCCTTCTGTATCCCGCTGTGCCCGCTCATCCCCGTACTCGCTCTTTTCCCACTGCTGCGTCCCATGCGACCCGCCCCCCTGTGCTCCCATCCACCACCCTGCTCCCAGCTGCTCCTCCCTCCCACTCCCCCTCATATGGAGGTCGCGCGGTGGGGAGGAGAGCGATCTTTGACCATGTCACCAGGCAGGTCGCTCCCCCACGCCACCACACAGCCCTCTTGTGAGCCCTGAACCGCTGCTGCCAATCAATCTGGTTGTGCCTGAGTGATTTACATTTTCTGTGCTCCCTGTACTTGTGCCCCTCTGTGCCACTCTTTGCCTTGTGTATCCCCCGCTCTGTGCCCCCACCTGTTTAGTTAGCATTGTTGTTGTTGCTGTACTCTTGTGCCCCACTGTGCCCACTTTTGCTTTCTGTATCTCGCTGTGTAGACACTCGTCCACGTCCTCGCTCTTTTACCGCCACTGCGTCCCCTGCGGCCCCACCCCCCTCTGCTCCCATTCGCCACCCCGCTCCCACCTGCTCCTCCCTCACACTCCCCCTCATATGGAGGGGGCGAAGGGGCCACACGCAGCAGGCGTGAACATTGGTGCGCCAGCGGTGCGCCGAAGGCGTGCCTAAGGCAAGCCTGTCTGCGCCCGTCCGTGCCTGGACCACGCCCAGTGCCAGTACCCTTGGCCCCCGCACTCACCACGACGCACACCACCGCTACGACTCCAGCACCCACCACGCACTCAATGCCGTACACTCATACACCTGCTGCCTGGCCACCCCGAAGCGCACACAAGGACCCTTCTCCTGCCGGAGCTCGACAACGGAGAACCCGCGGCCCTCATCCTCCTGGACCTGTTAGCCGCTTTCGACACAGTCTGCCACCGCACACTAAAAGCACACCTCCATGATGCCGGAATCCAAGAGAAGGCCCTGGGCTGGACCCCTTCTTCCTCACCGGGAGAACCCAGAGCGTCCACCTCCCGCCCTTCCACTCCAAAGCCACCAAGATCATCTGAGGCGTACCCCAAGGATCATCCCTCAGCCTAACGTTGTTCAAAGTATACATGGCACCGCTTGCCGATGTCGCCTGACGGCACGACCTAAACATCATCTTCTATGCTGACAACACCCAGCTAATCCTCTCGCTCACCAAGGACCCCCACACCACCAAACCCAACCTCCACGAAGGAATGAAGGCCGTCGCCGACTCGATGAGGAACAGCCGTCTGAAGCTGAACTCATAGAAGACGGAGGTCCTCATCCTAGGATCCACCCCCTTAGCCTGGGACGACTCCTGGTGCCCGACGGCACTAGGAGCACCCCCTACACCCACCGACAATGCACAAAACCTGGGGGTCATCCCCGACTCTACACTCTCCATGACAAAGCAGGTCAACGCCGTCTCCTCCTCCTACTTCAGCACCCTCTGCATGCTTCACAGGATCTTCAAGTGGATCCCCACCACAACTAGAAGGACGGTCACCCAGGCCCTCGTCAGCAGTAGACTGGACTACGGCAACGCACTCTACGCAGGAGCCCCGGCCAGACTCCTGAAACGGCTCCAACGCATCCAGAACTCCTCTGCACGCCTGATCCTCGACATCCCGTGCCGCAGCCACATCACAACCCACCTGAGAGACCTGCAGTGGCTCCCCATCAACAAGAGGATAACCTTCAAGCTCCTCACCCACAAGGCACTCCACGACATAGGAGCAGCGTAGCTCAACAGCCGACTCAGCCTCTAAACCCCATCCCGCCAGCTCCGCTCTGCAGACCGCGCCCTCGCCACTGTCCCCTGCATCCAAAGAGTGACCGCCGGTGGCAGATCATTCGCCGACCTCGCCGCCAAGATGTGTAACACCCTCCCCATCCGCCTACGGCAGACCTAAGACCTCCTAACCTTCAGGAAACTCCTCAAGACCTGGCTCTGCGAACAGTAGCAGCGTCCTCCCCTAGTCCCCCCCCTGCGTCTTGAGGCCCTCTTGGCAATGTAGTACGCTTTACAAATGCTATGATTGATTGATTGATTGATGTAAAAAGTGTGTCTGGCAGAGTGACTTAGACCAGGCACAACTTGTTGGAAGTTGGAGGTCTCAAGTTCAACTGTAAGTGCTGTAGTTGTAGGCCTCTTGCCAAACCAGATGTGAAAGTCTCATAGAAAAGATAAGATGGGGTGTTTTAGAAGAGTTTTAGTTACTGTATATATGAAGACATATTTAAAGTATGCCTTGCTGGGTGGGTGATTGTTGAAGGGTTTGCAGTCATTCATGGTGAAGTTTTTAGTGGTTTCCTTTGGATGACTGCCAAGCCTACTTCAATTTTGCCATTACGATCTTTGCTGATGATGCCAAGTTCAAGTAGAATGGTTCTGTGGCAGGTGGTTGCGGAGTCATCGCTGAGCCACGTTTCTGTAGTGAAAGTGAGGTCTGGTATTGTTTCTGAGAGTAGAACAAATGTTTGAGTGCAGTGGTGTTGAATAATAAGCATTTTAGTTGTTGGGTCGCTTCTTGATGTGACAGTGCTTTGAGGGTGTGTGGTCTACTATAAAAAGAGGAGCAAAGGCATGGGGTACATGGGTGGGGGTGGCTTGAAGGTAGGGGGTAGTCCAGATGTAGTTTCACATTGTTGTGTTGTATAGTGTTTTGAATGGGGTGTGGAGGGCTCCGGGTGTAGGCCATGTGCGATCAGTTGAAGAAGTCAGTTCTGCTGACTACCAGAGGTAACCTCCTCTTCCTTTCCTACATCTCATTAATTCACAGGATCTTCCATGATATTTGGAAATCAGTAATTCTGAAGCCATTATCAGATAAGCTGTTACTTAATCCCCATGATGCAACAAATTTCTGCCATATTTCTTTACATCGCGAACTGGACATGCTGCTGGGAACAAAAGTTGGCTTTGTCTTAACTATGAAAATTTGCAGGAGAAAATGGCCTACTTCTGATAATCTAAAATGATCCCCAAACTCTTTTTCGGCCTGGCCCTACTACTGCCTTTGATGGCCTGCAACCGTGGCGTTAGAACACTGAGCGTAATAGATCTGTCAGTCAGTTTGACACTATTAACCATAGCCTCTCGTTTAACAACCTAGCAGACCTGGGTTTTTCTCACCCATTTCTTAATTGGATCAAATTCTTAACTGAAAGAACTCAAGCTGTGGCCCTCACTAATTTATCATCTAAAGAACAATTCCACAATGATCCATTCTTGCTCCATTTCTTTTCTGTCTATAGGTGCATCCCCTTGCCCTAGTGATCCAACATGCAGGGGACTACCTTTATATGCACACGGAAGGCACTAAGCTCATCTTGTCAGATCTACAGTCCCAGAAATCAACCGACTAATGTTCTGGCACCCTGACAGACTTTGTATCTGTCACCCGATGGTGTTGTGTAGTTCCTATATTCCCAATAGGCTAGTCAATCGTACATGCTTCGTTTCACTAGAGGTGCAGAGAAAGTAGAAAGACGGGTGTTTTCAATAAAAGGTTTTATTGAACAGTCTTCTTTCTCAAGCATAAGAAATTAACTGCTACAATAGTAGAACTGTTTGTAAAATATAATGCGTACAGTATAAATAGTAGAATAAAATAATACTGTAAGAGCATTGTATGGTTCCTAAACCATATATAAATACATACATAAATAACAGAGGCTAAAAGTACTTAACTGGTACCTCTAAAATACGCCTACCCCGGTGTACCTAACCTAAGCTTAGTACAAGGAAAGAAGTAAGTGAGGTGTAGCATAAATGTAGTATTGTTTTGCCACAAATCTGCCCAAGATTTCTCTAAGGGTCTAAACAGCTCCGTACCTTAGTTTAGAATGGAGACGGTCAGTCTCGGGACTCGATTTCCCAACAACCCGCAAGGGTAGCTTGGAAACACTGGAGTTGGATTTCACGGCAGGAGAAAAGACAGCGTCTCTCTCAGTGCGTCTGCTGGAGGGTCGGCTTCCTTCGGCACTTGCTGTAGCAGGGCGAGTCGGGCAAGTAGATAGTCGAACTGCTCCAAACCACTGTGTGTTTGCTTGGGCGAGTGTGGGCATATTTATACCTTGAAGGTGGCCGACTTTGACGTACAGTTGGACATAATAACATCATCAAAGAGTCTCAGTCTTTGAAAACTCCATGAGTTCTTGGACAAATCAATATTCAAGCAAGGGGAAGTCCCCGGTTGCTGAAGCTGAGTTTTCCAAGAAATCGTTGTGGATTTTCGGAACTAGTGGAAGTAGCCCTGCCGTATTTGGACTGCATGAGCTATGCCTAAATATGGTTATGATTTCTATGCCTATATAAGGATATGGTGATTTATACCTATATAAGGGCATGAATTGGGAAACTTACAATAGGGTCCTAAAATGATACATAACGCCCACTCCACGTTATCATGTTCATCTAAGTTCAAGCACTAAAACATATAATCTAGAGCAAGTGTTTTCACAACCCCCAAAAAATCATATAAAATGCATTTAAAATGGTTGTACATGAAAAATTGAGCATTTTGTATAGTACAAATTCAAGGGAAATGACTTCAAAGTAAGCATATGATATGATATTAGCAATGCTAACTGAATGAATCACGAAAATTACATTTATGAAATGGCTCTTAGTTACAGAAGAAAAAGGTGGAGACCATTCCATAGCAGTATATACAAACTGTTTTTGTTTGTGGATTAGGCTAATATTGTTTCTAGGAAGTGTTCAAGGAATTTCTTGTTCTCTATGAATAGTTAAACTTTAAGCAGATTACTTTTTATGCCAAAGTCTAGTTTGTTTCTTTTAGGAAAAAGTCAAATAAATCTGTCGTTAAAATAGAGTTTTAAACTTGGTAGTTTTTGTTTTGAAAAAATTGAAGGTCGAATTTCAGAGTTTGAAAGAACGCTGTGTGCTAATTTCAAAAGTTATTCTCTGTATCAGGAGAAAACATTAAGTCATCAAGGCTGGCAAAGAAATCGTCTACCACAGTAGATGAAAGTTCGCCGACTTCATTAAGAAGGTCAATTGTGCACAGATGCGAAGCATCGCCGTAAGCGTCAGCTGCGTTAGCAATGTTCATATCAGATGGTACCTGTGTGCCTGTTGGTCTGCATATCTCACCTCCAGTTGGATTTACCAGTGAGATCTCAATGAATGCCGTCATCATGATTGGTAGCCGCTGGGGGCAACACAACACATGAGCCGTTACTGTTGCTTCAGCATCCGTTGGCATAAACGATGGTAGTGTTAGACAGATATCCAACACACATTCCTCTCCACAAAGCAGGCATCGTAGAACAAGTAAGATGCAATCTTGCCAGATTGGTCTGAATGACTGGAACCATGAGGTATCCAGATCTCTCAAACGAGCCAAGCCAATGATCTGTGTTATTTTCTCACGATACCTCATGGCCTGAAGCGCATTTTCCATGCTGGCTTCGGTATCGCTGGTGGCCGGATTTGCCATAACGGAGCAGGAGCAATAAAAATAAGATCCCTGCTACGAGTCCCAAAATGAGAGGCAGGCCGCCGAACACAGAGTGAACGAAGTTAGGAAAAATACTCAGGACTGCTTCAAAGGGTGCTAACAGTCCCAAAAAAATTGTCTTAAATATATTTGCAAAACCGCTGGTATCAGACATGTTAAAGATACGACCTAACATTTCTGCGAAATGTATTGGGCAGTTTGTTGATAATTATGCAGGTATCTCTGCAGAGGGCCTTGCAACTTGCCGATCATACGTCTCTCTGGACGAGGTCAGTGGCACAGTTTTATGCAAAAGAATGGCTTTCATTCTGCTTAAAGTATCAATTTGTATACAAGAGATGTTCAGTGAAGTCCATAGTTGTGACTCCTCATCTGTCTTGGTTTTAGGAAACAATACTTGCATACAGCAAGTGACCCTGGCTGACACAGTAACGAGATAGCTTATTCCTGGCATCATTCCACAACAGCTGTGATTATTTAACATAATGTAGCTACCATTGGAAAGCTGCCTGAAAATTGGATCCATCACCACTGTGGGTGAACTCTGCAGGTGGCAAGAAAGGTTATTCAAAGAACCTTCGTAGGCTCTGTGTAAATTAATACCTTGACACAATAGTGTACCGCTTAGTGAGTTTTCACAATTTTTACCACTAAGAAATACTTCCTTTCCCCCACTCCAACATTTGCTTGTGTATGGTAAATCCCAGGTCGACTTAATGTATTCTTTACCGAACCTTTCATACAGGCCTGTTGGTATGTGTTTTAAGCAATACTGAAACTGGAAAGTCGTCACTGGTATCGTGATGGTGCCATGTATTATCCATTCAACTGATGGTTTCTCAGAAACTGTCAATGGTAATCTCTCCAGTGTTTCAATACTCAGCACCGTATAGTCTGCTCCCCTCTGTGCCAACCAGATTTGTTTATCTGTAAGGTTAAATGCAGTAAACGTGATGTAGTGTTGATTAAACGCCAAGGCACATAGCCAGAACAAAGGTTTTGCAACATCCAGCCTAATAGCATTAAAGAACGTAATTGAGACTGGCCATGTTGTAGCATTAGCAAGTCCTGTTCCATTATGTCTATTGCAGATGATACAAAGCTGTCCAAAGAGTATATTCTGGACAACAGAGTTGTTAACCCATTGTCAACTACAGAGAGTGATTTCTCTAAATTAATACGATCATCTCGTATTCTTTCAGCTGTTTCCATTTGCGTGACTTCCCAAGCTTCATTGTAAGCAGCGTATATACCGGCGTATATGAAAAGTTTAGGATGTGGATTACGAGGTCCCATTAAGAATTCTCGTAAATCAACGCCATCTTTAAGCAAAGATAAGTGTTGTTTTATTTCTGGAAGTGTGGATTTCTGTAGCCATTCAAGGCATAGTTTTCCTACACTATAAGTTGGTATTATCCCTGGATGTTGTCTTTGGATATATCTTGGATCTGGCAGAGTTACTGTGAACCCTTGTGTCTTGTTCAGGAATCTATCTTGACAGTTATTCGTGTCTGTGGGCCAGATTAACAATTTTTTCCATTCGGATTTGTTCTGTTCTGTTGTAAAATATAATTTACGTCTACCTCCTCATCTGAAGTTCAATTACTATCAGGTGTGGGTTTAGGTATGGACGGTTTGTTTAAATCTTTTATCTTAGCAATGCCAAGACAAGATGTCTGTTGAACAGTGTCATTTAGGAACATCATTTGTTCTGGAATGATACAGGCTCTGAACAATGCTTCTAAACATTGCACCTGCCAGTCTTTTGTGCCCCAAACTGTTTTTGGCTTAATGTTGTCTTTCCAAAAGTCAAAGCCTAAGGTGGACAATTGAGCATAAAAGGCAGCAGAATAAATGTGTTTAGTATTTGCCAACATACTTTTCATGCCTGTCTTATTCACATTTTTAAAGTAAATACTTTCTGGGTTTGTAACATTCAATCCTGTGAAATATGGAAATTGTTAAAGAAACATTTTAGAACTACCTTTTGGAGGTGTGGGACAATGTTCCCATTGATTATAAGTTAAAACATATCTAGGGTTTGCAGATGTATGCAAGTAATGAGGGCCAAAATGATTAAAACAATAAACTTCTTCATAATTTGATGAACCTAAGTATTCATGTTTTGTAAATTTTGCTGACGTTTCTATGTCTGCCATCATGTTATTAACAGTCTCAAAGTCCCAATCATCAGAAAATGTGCTAGGTGAGACGAAATCACTCAAGGAAACCTAAAATTGATGAGGAATCTTTAGCAGCTCAACCGGGCCATAAATGTCATAATTGGTTGTATCCCATGCTATTCCACCAGGTAGTGGGACCGCTGTGATGTTTACAGATGACAGGTCTCATTGTTCACAATGAGATGATTTGTGTGGCTTCAGGAGCAAGTTGATGTTATTACTTGCTGTATCCATTTTAATGAGCTTTCCATCTATCAGCTTTCCCAAAGTTAACACAAAAATGAGCCATAGCAGGAGATAAAGTACACCTAACACAATCCAAAGTTCAACCCAAGGTGAAACCAGATATGTATTTGTAAGCTCTTGACCAAGTTCCTTTACTTTTTTCTTGAAAGTTTTGTTTGCTGGCGTAGTTTCAGGTTCACTGGGATCCTCAGAAAAGTTATCAAAGTTGATAAAATAGCCAGAGGCAGTTCTGTCAATTGTTGGTATTGCATCCGGATTCTTTGAAATCGCTGGAGCTGTTTTTTCCCTTGACATGTTTGTATAATCAGGTGCTACATCATTGTAGACGGGAGTTTCTTGACAAACTGTTATTTGGGTTTCAAGAGGTACAAGTTCCATGACTTTATTGCGTAGTCCTTCTTTTCTCACTTTAGAATCGTCAAAGGTGATGAGTCTTTCAGTTTGAACCTCTTGGATAGGAGCTGGATTTGGTCGTCTGCTACTTCTTGGGAGTCCAATGGGCCTTCTACTTATTATTTACCAGGTCAATTGACACAGACTCGTTCTCCTTTTTACCAGCAAGGGGCGGCAGTAGTACTGTTCTTCATCCGTGGATTGCTAGTACAGGTACTGGTTTTCTGTAAGAAGGCCCGCATTCCTTCTTGCCTGCTATTTTCTCCCTGACCAGATCCCCAATCTTTGGAATCCAGACAGGTCTTCCTGGGACAGGTGGTTTTTCTTCAGTGGTCGTTGGCTTTTTGCTGGTATTGCTTAGACTTCTTCTTTTTCATTTAAGTCCTGTAAAACAGCCAAACTATCTTTGATATCAAAGGGTTTTTGTTCCACCACTGAAGTGTGACGATCGAGGTTTTCAACCAACATTCTAGTACCAAAAAGGATTTCATATAGAGTGATTCCACCCATAGAATTTCTTGGTAGGTTATTAAGACTACGTTGGACATTTATTAGATGTTTGACCCACCCATCACCCGAACCTAATACCCTAGCTGTTATAGATTGCTTTATGTCACTGTTTTTTCTCTCCACAACCGAATTTCCCTCAGGATGGAATGGACTCGAAAATCGCAATGCAACACCCAAGCTGGCCATGGCCTCCTTGTAAGTCCCAGAGCTAAACGCAGGACCCTGGTCAGAATGTAGTGTGCCGATTGCGTATGTGCCGATAAAGACTCGCAACTCTTTTATAACAGTTTGGGCGACAGCTGAGCACTGAGGCCACATCCAAATGAATCTCATCTTAATATTTGTGGGACTGTATCAGTCCATTCGAACGTCCGCATGTAGATAGTCTTATGCTGTCTAACGGTGGTGTCTGTACTGGGCTGGCTACGCTGTAGTCAGGAATCTGGTGGTGTTCAAAGCTATGGTATTTGTAACAGTCATTGCAATTAATTCCGAATTCGTATATGATAGCTTTCATCCCTGGTCACCAGTACATCTCTTCTAATTCTAGTAGAGATTTAGAGATACCTTGATATATCAGACCCACTTTGTTAGCGCGTTTCCTTCTAGCGCTCGGCTGTGCTCCCCCCTCCGCCTCCATTTTGTTTATTATTGTTTGCCCTCGTGAGCCCGACCCGCCTCCCAGCTGAACCGCCCTCCCACTGACCGTAAACAGCGCTCCCCTACCTGCATTCAGCGTGACTCGCTCCTCTCCCTCGAGCAGGGTGGTCGCTCCCAGTGTCCCCTGGAGACATCTGGTATCGTTTCTGCTGCATTGCATTTGAATTGCTGTATAACATTGCCTGCTGTCTGCCTGTGTGCCGCTTGGCTTGATTTAAACGCGATTTGTACATTTTGCGCTGTTTTCACTGGTTTTCACTTTGTTAGCGCGTTTCCTTCTAGCGCTCGGCTTTGCTCCCCCCCTCCGCCTCCATTTTGTTTATTATTGTTTGCCCTCGTGAGCCCGACCCGCCTCCCAGCTGAACCGCCCTCCCACTGACCGTAAACAGCGCTCCCCTACCTGCATTCAGCGTGACTCGCTCCTCTCCCTCGAGCAGGGTGTTCGCTCCCAGTGTCCCCTGGAGACGTCTGGTATCGTTTCTGCTGCATTGCATTTGAATTGCTGTATAACATTGCCTGCTGTCTGCCTGTGTGCCGCTTGGCTTGATTTAAACGCGATTTGTAAATTTTGCGCTGTTTTCACTGGTTTTCACTTTGTTAGCGCGTTTCCTTCTAGCGCTCGGCTGTGCTCCCCCCCTCCGCCTCCATTTTGTTTATTATTGTTTGCCCTCGTGAGCCCGACCCGCCTCCCAGCTGAACCGCCCTCGCCCCTCCCCTTCACTATCCATATATGACAGTAGTTCCCGCGCGCAGCGTTCACGCGCAGCGATCGCGCCCAACCCGCGCCGAAGGTGCGCCAAAGGTAAGCCCGTCTACGCCCGTCCGCGCCTGGACCGCGCCCAGCGCCAGACCCCCTGCCCCTCGCGCTGCCCAGCCCCCCCGCATTACCTACGATGCCGCCGCCCTCCTAGCCCTTAACCCCGGTCGCGCCCCCAACTGCGTCCAAGCCGCTCCCGGACGCACCCATGGACCGTTCTCCTGCTTCTCCTGCAAATTTAGCGGCACCGACAACATCTCCGCTCCGACCACACCACAGATTCCCGACCCCAACCACCTACAATGCATCCTTCTCAACACCCGCTCGGTCCACAGACACGCCATCGACCTTTGGAACCTACTAGACACCATCTCTCCTGACATCGCCTTCCTAACGGAAACATGGATAAACGCTTCCTCCGCCCCTGACATCGCCATCGCTATCCCTGATGACTATAAGATCACACGCAAGGACCGCACCGACCATACAGGAGGAGGAACCGCTATCGTCCATAAGAAATCCATCCGCATCTCTTCCAGCTCCGACGCCAACCTCGCTAACTCCGAACACCTTCACTTCCAGATCCACATCGACCCCAAGACAACTCTTAGAGGCACCCTCCTCTACAGACCACCAGGATCCCCCGCGCAAAATTCAGTGAAGACATCACGGACTTCATCACCCCACACGCGCTCCCCTCCAAAGACTACATCCTTCTGGGAGACCTCAACTTCCACCTTGAAAAGATCAACGACCGCAACACCGCCACCCTCTTAGACAACCTCGCCAACCTCGGACTTAAACAACTGGCCACTTCCCCCACCCACATCACAGGTCACACACTCGACCCCATCTTCACCTCCAGCAACCATGTCTCCTTCAGCCACACTACGGATCTCCTCTGGACTGACCACAGCTGCGTTCACTTCACCTACAACAAGCCGAAACCCATCATCTACCTCCAACCAACTCTACAAAGAAACTGGAACAAAATCACCACGGATCAGATCTCCACATCGCTCCTTCGAACCTCCCCAGCCCTCTCTTCTAACGCCAACGAAGCCGCCTCCAACCTCACCCTTTGGCTATCCAACACCGCCGACACCTTAGCACCACTGAAAAAACGTCAACACAAACTTGGCAACAAGAAGGCCTCATGGTTCAACGATGACCTCAAGAAGTCCAAGAAACTGTGCCGCTCCCTTGAAAAGGCCTGGAAAAAAGACCCATCCACCAGCAACAAGGACGCCTTCAAAAGCGCCACCCGTACTCACCACCAACTGATCCGAAAAGCCAAGAAAACAGCATTCAAGGATCGACTTGACAACAACGCCCACAACAGCAAAGAACTTTTCAACATCGTCAAGGAATTTTCCAACCCCTCGGCCAACTCCAACGACATCACCCCCTCTCAAACCCTCTGCGACTCCCTAGCCTCTTTTTTCCACAACAAGATTGCTGACATCCACAACAGCTTTGACAACCAACCCGGAAGCCAACCCACCCTACCATCTGCTGACCATCTTCCCCCCGTAAACACCCTTAACGCCTGGAACCCAATCTCCACTGAGGACACCATCCGCCTGATGAATTCCATCCACTCTGGATCCCCCACAGACCCATGCCCTCACCACATCTTCAACAAAGCAGACTCCATCATAGCTCCGCACCTCCGAGACGTCATCAACTGCTCCTTCAACTCCGCTACCTTCCCAGAAGACTGGAAACACGCTGAACTCACCGCCCTTCTGAAAAAACCAACAGCAGACCCCACCGAACTCAAAAACTACCGCCCCATTTCACTTCTTCCATTCCCAGCCAAAGTCATCGAGAAAGCTGTCAACAACCAGCTCGCCGCCTTCCTCGAAGCCAACAAATCCCTCGACTCCTCACAATCTGGCTTCCGAGCCAAACACAGCACTGAGACCGCCCTCATCGCAGCAACAGACGACATTCTAATTCTACTGGACAATGGAGACACAGTCGCCCTCATCCTCCTCGACCTCTCTCCAGCCTTCGACACAGTCTGCCACAGCACCCTTTTACAACGCCTCAGAAACATCGGAATCCAAGGAAAAGCACTGGAATGGGTCACCTCGTTCCTCACCGGAAGAACCCAGAGAGTCCGCCTCCCACCATTCAAGTCCGAAGCCACTGAAGTCATCTGTGGCGTACCGCAAGGATCCTCACTCAGCCCCACCCTCTTCAACGTATACATGAGCCCCCTCGCGGCCATCGCCCGCCAACACAACCTCAACATCATCTCTTACGCGGATGACACTCAACTGATCCTTTCTCTCACCAAGGACCCCAGCACCGCCAAAGCGAACCTACACGAAGGAATGAAAGAAGTCGCCGAATGGATGAAACAAAGCCGTCTGAAACTGAACTCAGACAAAACAGAAGTCCTCATCTTAGGTAAATCCCCCTCCGCATGGGACGACTCCTGGTGGCCGGAAGCCCTCGGAAAAGCACCCATCCCGACAGACCACGCACGGAACCTTGGCGTCATCCTGGATTCTTCACTCTCAATGAACAGACAAGTCAGCGCCGTATCCTCTTCCTGCTTTAACATTCTTCGCATGCTCAGAAAAACATTTCGCTGGATCCCCTCCGAAACAAGGAAAACAGTCACCCACGCTCTAGTCACGAGCCGACTGGACTACGGAAACACCCTCTACGCAGGTACCACCGCTAAACTCCAGAAGAAACTACAACGAATCCAAAACGCCTCAGCCAGGCTCATATTAGACATCCCACGCAACGAACACATCTCTGGTCACCTTAAAGACCTCCACTGGCTACCCGTCAACAAGAGGATCACTTTCCGACTACTTACCCACGCACACAAATCACTCTACGACATCGGACCAGATTGCCTCAACTCTCGACTGTCCTTCTACACCCCCTCCCGCCAACTTCGCTCTTCCAGCCAAGCCTTCGCCACTGTACCTCGCATCAACAAGACCACCATGGGAGGCAGATCCTTCTCATACCTGGCTGCCAAAACATGGAACTCACTCCCCGCTTACCTTCGCCTCACCCAGAATCACCTAGCGTTCAGAAAGCAGCTTAAAACGTGGATATTTGACAAATAATTCCTCCTCCCCTTCCTAAGCGCCTTGAAACCCTCTGGGTATGTAGTGCGCTATACAAATTTTATGACTTGACTTGACTTGACATATGTGCTTCAAAAATGAGAGCACCTCTCCTGTCCTGTTTGGAATTACCCTATCCCCCACTCCAGGGATTCGAGCAAAAGGAACAGAGTTTGCATCAATTATGTATGTATACTCGAGTGGATAATTTAGAGGTAACATGGCTCCGCTGCCTTTGCTCGTGGCATTGACAGCGAGCATGGTTTCACCGTCTATCTTTGTTTGCGAACGATTGATTGTAGCTACGGAAGCAGTTTGCACAGCTGCCTTTACGACTTCATCAGCCAATGAATTCCCTGCAACGTGAACGCCATCACGCTGATGACTTAGTGTATGGATCACGTGAGTTTTTTGTAGTTCCTTCTGCAAAAGAACTACTTGTTCCCAAAGCATTTTATGCTTGATTGTGCCACCTTTTGTGTTTTTAAAACCACTTTGAACACATGTCTGCAGATACTCATTGTAATTCCCGGCGCAGTTATATAAAACGCACACTATGAGTGTGGGGAATTCGCGATCTGTATTTTCCAGCGCCATCTTGAATGCTTGGAGTTCAGCTCGCTGAGCTGTACAGTCTCCTAGGGGCAGATGTATCAAAGAAATTTTTAGTCGCAAATGCTACAATTCGCAAAAAAGCAGCGTTTGCAACAAAACATTCGTTAAACGGTATGTATGAAGGAAATTGCATAGCAAAATTAAGGAATCGCAAAATTTGCAATTCCTTAATTTTGCGTAAGCATTCAAGGAATCGCAAATTGCCATTTCTTAAATGCTATGAATAAAGCATTCAATTATTACGATTTCTCCTTAAGAAATCTCAAATTACCACTAACTTCAAGTTGGTTGCAATATGCGATTTCTTTCACTAATGCAATTTTTGGCATTTGTGAAGGTGCCATATGGTGCACATACATGCCCTTAGGGCATGTATGTGCGTCATATGCGCACACATGTAAATTTCAGGGGTGCATCAGGGTGTCCTTATGACACCCTTGCATCCTTTAAATTATTCTCAATTTGCGATTCTCAAATTGCGAATCGCAAATTGAGAATAACTTCACATTCATTCCTATGGGCATACTGGCCCATAGAAATGAATGGGAAATTATTCCTTAATTGTGATTAGCAATTTTCTAATCGCAATTAAGGAATTTTAAGAAATCGCTAAAAAATGGTGATTTTTCTATATACATACCATTTTGAAATTCTCAAATAGAGAGTCTCAAAAAATTGCTATTTAAGAATCGCAAATAGGTATTTTGATACATCTGCCCCCTAGTGACTGAGTTTTTGTTACCATAGGTCTGAATTAACCATCGCGCTAGCAACCTTTAACAATCGCGCACGCAGCACTGTAAGCTTGTTTGCCCCCAATCGCGGGCTGTGTTAACCGTCTGTATATATTATACAGCTCTAATGTTCTAGAGGTAGAATTTCAGTAGGCAGAGGACATTCTTGTTGGTATTGGAGAGATTCTTGTGTCTTCAAGTAAGGGTCAAAAACGTATTCAACGTCTGTTGCAGCAAGAGAATTAACCCATTGTATCCATCCTGGATGTAGAGCTTTTGCTTTTGGAATGCTTGCCTTTGTCACTACCTCTAAGGCAGGTACAAGTGTAACGATTTTTATGCGTTTACCCTGTGCGAGGGCTCTCTCCTTTGCTACAGCAGTCTGAACCGCTGTCAGAATTTTTTCTGTTGAAGTGAATTTCATTTCATCTTGTGTGTACAAGTGTGATTTGTAAGCTATTGGTACCTTTTCACCTTCTTTAAAGGTTAGGTAAATCCGCATCTCCCTGGGATGATTCGGATAACAAGGTTGCGTACATTGTCGCGTGTTTGTAAGTGTGTTATTGCCAACATGTCTGTTTTTACTGAACGCAAAATTTCTGTGTGTTTTTGAGTCCAATTAGTAGGTTTGAAATCAGATTTGATTAGTTTGTAGAGAGGTTTAACCCTTTCTGCGTAATTCAGAATGTAAGTTGTTCCGTAGTTTAGGAATCCTAGAATTGAATGTAAGTTTTTCAGCATTTTTTGGAGTTTGGAGCAGCGCACATTTTTCTAAAAAGTTTGCTGCCAGGCTTTTGCCTTCACTCGAAAGTTCGGATCCCAAGAATAGGACGTTGAGGTGGGCGATTCTTGATTTTTTAAAGTTGAATTTATACCCTTCTGAGGCGAAACCAAGTATTATGGTGTTCACCTTGGTATAGAGTCAAAATATCGAGTTTTTATTATCGACTAGACATAATATAGAATCAAAAATATAGAATGGACATAATATCGACTAGACAGAATATAGACAACAAAAATATCGAATTTAAGGTAAGTTAATATTAATTTTAAATTTTTATGTAATATCATTCTGCAGCGGGTTGTGGGTTTAAAGGGGAATAGAGTGGGAAGTAATTTAATTCTAATTAATTAAATATGTTATTTTATTTATTGGTATTTATTTAGAATTAATTGTTAATTAATTATTAATTGGTAATTAATTAAAATATAATTGGTAATCAATTTTAAATGATTAATTGATAAATATGTTAATTTTAGTAATTTCTTTTCTGTAGCGGGTTGTGGGTTTATAGGGAAATAGGGTGGGAAGTAATTTAATTATAATTAATTAAATATGTTATTCAATTTATTGGTATTTATTTAAAATTAATTGTCAATTAATTATTAATTGGTAATTAATTAACATATAATTGCTAATTACTTTTAATTGATTAATTGATAAATATGTTAATTGTAGTAATTTATTTTCTGTAGCGGATTGTGGGTTTATATGGGAATAGGGTGGGAAGTAATTTTATTATAATCAATTAAATATTTTATTTATTAGTATTTTTTTGGAAATAATTGTGAATTAATTATTACTTTGTAAATAATTAAAATATAATTGGTCATTAATTTCAATTGATTAATTGATAAATATGTTAATTTTAGTAATTTATTTTCTGTAGCGGGCTGTGGGTTTATAGGGGAATATGGTGGGAAGTAATTTAATTATAATTCATTAAATATGTTATTTTATTTATTATTATTTATTTAGAATTAATTGTTAATTAATTATTAATTGTAATTAATTAAAGTATCATTTGTAATTTATTGTAATTGATTAATTGATAAATATGTTACTTTTATTACATTATTTTCTGTAGTGGGTTGTGTGTTTATAGGGGAATAGCTTGGGAAGTAATTTAATTGTAAGTAATTACATTTTTTAAATATTTTTTTGTGTCTAATTTTTATTTATTTTTATATTGTAAATTAATGTATTGGTAATTGGTAAATCATTAGTGTTAGTAGGTAATTTTTATTATTAGTTAATTTTTATTTGTAATTTTAATTGATTAATTAATATATTTTATAAAATTGTAAAATATTTTAATTATTTTGTAATTGGTATTAATATTTATGTTATTTATATTTATATATGAAGTCTTTACTTTCCCTACTATTGCACTCACTGGAGTGGGAATAGTAATTTTTAACCCTATGCTATCCAACGCTTTCCCTACTGTTGCACTCTCTGGAGTAATAGTAATTTTTACCCCTACGCTATCCAACGCTTTCCCTACTGTTGCACTCACTGGAGTGGGAAAAGTAATTTTTACCCCTACGCTATCCAACGCTTTCCCTACTGTTGCACTCATTGGAATGGGAATAGTAATTTTTACCCCTACGCTATCCAACCCTTTCCCTACTGTTGCACTCACTGGAGTGGGAATAGTAATTTTTACCCCTACGCTATCCAACCCTTTCCCTACTGTTGCACTCATTGGAGTGGGAATAGTAATTTTTACCCCTACGCTATCCATTGCTTTCCCTACTGATGCACTCTCTGGAGTTG
The DNA here is from genome assembly GCF_964263255.1 of Lissotriton vulgaris. Lineage (NCBI taxonomy): Eukaryota > Metazoa > Chordata > Amphibia > Caudata > Salamandridae > Lissotriton > Lissotriton vulgaris. Next base: position 1,488,991,412 of record NC_141693.1, read on the forward strand.
GAATAGTAATTTTTACCCCTACGCTATCCAACGCTTTCCCTACTGTTGCACTCACTGGAGTGGGAATAGTAATTTTTATCCCTACTCTATCCAACGCTTTCCCTACTGTGTGCACTCTCTGGAGTAGGAATAGTAATTTTTATCCCTACACTATCCAACGCTTTCCCTACTGTTGCACTCACTGGAGTGGGAATAGTAATTTTTACCCCTACGCTATTCAATGCTTTCCCTACTGTTGCTCTCTCTGGAGTGGTAGTAGTAATTTTTACCCTCTCACTATCCAACACTTGCCCTACTGTTGCACTCTCTGTAGTTGGAATAGTAATTTTTACCCCCACGCTATCCAACGCTTTCCCTACTGTTGCGCTCACTGGAGTGGGAATAGTAATTTTTACCCCTACTCTATCCAACGCTTTCCCTACTGTTGCGCTCTCTGGAGTGGGAATAGTCAATTTAACCCTCTCGCTATCCTATGGAAAAAATAATGTATATATTATGTTAATAATATGTATATATATATATATATGTGTGTTTTAAAATTAAAATATTTTTTTTAAAGTGACATTAATTATTTATTAATTTTAAGTTCATTTAAGTATTTTAAGTATGTTTAAATTAATTATATTTATTATTATATTAGTTTTAAATTACTTTTAAGATATTTTAAAAATTTGATATTTTGACTGTCTATATTTTTTCCTATCGAAATTTTGGAGTCGATATTTTTGTACTTACCTGTTTGTAGATAGGAAGTCGATATTCTGGCATTCGATATTTTAACCTCGATATTTTGGCAAGTCGATATTTTGACTGTTGATATTCTGTCAGTGATCCGTTCACCCTGTTCAAGTGACTGTCCAAATCATCATCTGTAAGATAGATGTCATTGACATAAGATAATGCCTCATCATCCTACATTTGTAGTAACTCTGGTACTCTGGCTGAAAATAATCCAAGACTGTTCTTGAATCCCTGGGGGAGACAACAGAAGTGTCGTTGTGCCCCCATTATTGAGAAAGCGGTCAAGTACCTGCTTTCTGGTGCAATGTTTTGACAGCAAAAACAGTTTGAAATATCTAAAGTAGTTTTATATTTCTTCCGAACTATATAATTCATCAGTGCTGCACTGTGTGAATTTTATACTGCAAACGTTTTGCAACAAGAGTTTAAATGTCTGTAATCCAAAACTAGACAATATGTTTCATCTGGTTTGGGGACAGGAAACAAAGGATTGTTCATTGACGAGGTGCATGTTTCAATCACCCCTTGGTATATTCAAGTTGATCCAAGATCTCCCTGACTTGTTGTTTAGCTTCCTGCTTTACTGGATACTGCCTCTGAGCAGTAGGTTGATTTTTTAACTGGATTTTATGGTGAGTAGAATCCTCATCCCATCCCACATGATTTTTATGTAATGCTGGAGCCTGGGACACAGCCCATTTTCTGGCATAGGTGTATTTTTTATGAATAGGAATATGATTAGAGAAAGCTGGCATAATGATCTCTTCGCCATGTGGGCACTCCCTGACAAATTTAGGTGGCCAGTCTTTTTCAGCTAGAAGGATGTCATAACCTTTAGATAATTTTTCCTAAAAGAGTGCTTTTATTTTTCTAGTTATGTCCCCCTCTATCCGGAGTGTTACTTCATATAACCTATGGGTACACTAACCCTGGTGTCTGCAGTTTCAACCTGAATGCATTCATTCAGATCCTCTGTCTTCAGATGATCTTTCAGGATCCTGCGAACTATGGTGACCTCTGCTGCGCTGTCCAGCATTGTCTGGACCCACTTCTTGTTCTTGAGTTGTGTCCTCAAGATCCTCGGCATGTCTGATTTTAATACTTACTACCTTCTTTTTGGAAAATTGAGTTTTCTTATTTTTTGGAACGTGTTGATCGTCTTTGGACTTCGCGCGTTCTTCTTTTTGTTCTGATCGTCCTCTTCTTTCGGATCTCTGCGAAGGAGTCTGAAAGGTACGAGAGGATCGTGTATCAGTATCTTGATATCTATCAGGTTTTCTTATGTTATCCCTATTTCTAAGGTTATATCTCTTTTCAGAGTGCTCCTTTTGAGGAGATCTTCCTCTGGACTGAGAACGCTTATCTTTAGGAAGTAACTGTCTACTGTTTTCCCATTTCTTTTTAGGAGTAGTTAGATTGTTTTTGATAAAATCTTTTTCTGGATTATCTGTTAGTTCAGGCTTTACAGGTTTCCCTTCCAAACTATCTCTTCCTAGTTCTTCATAGGATTTTTCAAAAATTCTGGCAAGTTCATACGGTTGCTCAGTAATATCAAGTTCTTTTAATTTTTGGCGGATTGCCACTGATGCTGCTTCACCTTTAATGTTAGCTAATAAGATAGCTGAGACCTGTTTAAAATCTTTCAGCAATTTCATACCTAGATTCAAGGCCGTTTCTGGACCGTATTCATTTAGAGTCTGTCTCAGAACGTCTGGTATTACCACCATAGACGGGACACCATGTGTTTTTGTGTAGATTGAAGCAAAGACTGTACCCCAAGTGTCACAGTCCTCTACGTGCGGTGCAATCCCCATTGGTAAACAGATTGTTAGAATCCTGTGTTTCTCATGAGGTGTACTATCGGGAAATACTGCCTCTATTTGAGTAATTTTCTGGGCTAACCAGAATGGAATTTGTTCCCTTTTTACAGGCAACTTACCGATTACTAACTGTATAGTCTGTGGTGTGATTTTGTTTGTGTTCACCTGATGAGGGGTGTGCTGTGGAATTCTTATAGCAGGTTGGACTGTTAAAGTCCGCATGACATATTGTACCAATTGTCTATGTATTTTAATTAATTATTTTAGCTGAGCTAACAATTCTACATCTGACATTCTTTCAATGTTAGGATGTGGTGTATAGCTGGCTAGTACCTGCCATGTAGCTCCTGGTCTACCTAGTGGACCGAGCCTGGTAACGTGATTTCGATGGTGTAGGGCACCTTTAAATTGGCCGCTCACTGACCTGATCAACTGCTTTCTAGACGAGGACCTGCTTCTCTGCCCACGTCCCAAACCGCATTCCCTGGAGCTGCGGTCGGCTGGTGGGAGCGTTACTGCAGTCGGCAGTTCACCATCTCGCTCTCAGCGCGACCCGCCCAGGTAGTAGTGCATTGGTTGCTGTGCCCTGGAGAAGCCGACCGGGGGACTGCGAGGCCCAGAATCCACCGCTGTTTGCAGCCGGCGCCTCTTCCCCCGGCGGCCACGCCCATTGATTGAACGCCGCTATTTAACCTTTCGCGACACCCGCTGCGCGGGTGCCGCTCACTGACCTGATCAACTGCTTTCTAGACGAGGACCTGCTTCTCTGCCCACGTCCCAAACCGCATTCCCTGGAGCTGTGGTCGGCTGGTGGGAGCGTTACTGCAGTCGGCAGTTCACCATCTCGCTCTCAGCGCAACCCGCCCAGGTAGTAGTGCATTGGTTGCTGTGCCCTGGAGAAGCCGACCGGGGGACTGCGAGGCCCAGAATCCACCGCTGTTTGCAGCCGGCGCTTCTTCCCCCGGCGGCCACGCCCATTGATTGAACGCCGCTATTTAACCTTTCGCGACACCCGCTGCGCGGGTGCCGCTCACTGACCTGATCAACTGCTTTCTAGACGAGGACCTGCTTCTCTGCCCACGTCCCAAACCGCATTCCCTGGAGCTGTGGTCGGCTGGTGGGAGCGTTACTGCAGTCGGCAGTTCACCATCTCGCTCTCAGCGCGACCCGCCCAGGTAGTAGTGCATTGGTTGCTGTGCCCTGGAGAAGCCGACCGGGGGACTGCGAGGCCCAGAATCCACCGCTGTCTGCAGCCGGCGCCTCTTCCCCCGGCGGCCACGCCCTCATTTCCTCTCTTATATTCAACCAGCCACTAACGCGCAGCGGGTCGCGCGCGGGTCGCAGCCCGGGGCGAAGACCCGGGCAAAGACTGGGCCGTTCTAGGCCGTTACAGGCTGTTAGAGACTGGACTGGGCCACCCCCCTAATATTTATTTATATTCCTGTTATATGACTCTTTTCTATCTGTATCTATTTACGATTTTACTTAGACCCATAGTTTAATATCATTAGTAATGGTCTTTACGAGAGGGAACAAAACCAAAGCCCCCAGTGCAGCGGGCAAAATGCTTGGCCCCATGGACGATTTTTTAGCGAAGGCCAATATTCTAATAGATGAAAGCATATCAATAATCGAAGAAAGGGTTTCTCTGGACCTGGCATTCGCAAAAAGATCCTCATTAGGTACCTTGGCGGAAGCCAGATCTCCAGCCCTAGGAGCATCAAATGCAGAGTTGGTGCCGACCAGGGAGAGACGCAGCCTACCGAATACAGTAGACCTGTCAGTCTCTCAACTGGCGGACTCTCAACTTAGCTTTGACCTAGAAAAAACACCAGTATTGCTTCCAACAACACCTGTGCAAATTTCTTCTTTAGAAAAAAGGTTAGAGAGGGGCAGGAGGGAGGGAGCGATTAGTAAAAATAGGGTACCCAGAAATCCCAACACATCAGAAAACATGACAACACCATCAATCATTCCACAAATCCAAGATGTTAGGGCGTCACATATTGAGGTATCAGCATCAGTTCATCAGGTAGAGAAGGAACCACCTCCTCTGATAGTCGTGGACCCTCAAACCACTAAACAAAACGAAGTAGACTTGAATACTGTTGAGGTCCAGGAATTAACCATCCCCAGTATAGCCAATGTAGTCAAACACGCATTACTACCTCTAGAACACCGGTTAGCAGTTATAGAATCGCAAATCTCCAAATTACTTAAAAACCTACACCCATCTCTTCCGCCATGTCCTCAAAAACCGGGCGGAAATAATAGCAAAAAATCAAATAACACTAACCAACCAAACGCCAATCCATCTATCCCCAACCCACAACAAAAGACCCTCCGAATAACTACCCCAAATTTGCCCACAAATAAAGTCGTCACCAATTCGACTACAACAACAAAAACAGCACCAGCACAAAGTTCTTCTAGTAACTTACAACAGACAAATACCTCGATCACCCCAGCTGTAGCTGCTACCGCTACTATGACCCCGAAGGCACCTACCACCTCAGCCAATAAAACTCCACCAAAAAAATCGAATAAAACAACAACAAAAACCCTACCCCCTCCACCCGTACCGCCAAAAACATCTGTGGCTAGGTCCAGAAGAAACACTGCGGGGAATCTTACCTTTCCAAGACTTCCAGCGGAGTTCCCTCCTGAGGCCTCACCTTACGTGGTGGTTATGGCTGGAGTTCCTGAATTGACAGATCATACCCCAGAACCGGCCTGGTCCCTAAAAAATAAAGCACAGCATTGGCTCCAGACTAATCGCCCAATTCCATCTTCCTGGCGTGGTAGAATCAGATCCGTAGCCAGGGTACCGTGGGTGGGCAATACCAGGAAAACCATCCCTGGGGATTGCATAACAATCACCTTCGAGGACCCTCGTATAGCGGATTATGTTTGTGCTTGGGAAGACATTACCCCAAATGGAGGAATCAAAATCAAGTCACTCTCCTTTTTTTACCCCTTTAGGCAAGTGGACGGATACATACAGGAGCAGGAACCTCCTTGGTCCGTCCCTTTTCCCAGGCAGGTTGACCAATTAAACACCCGACATCATGGTCCTCCTAACCTTTATGAGCCAGATTACTCATGGCATACAGTGAGACAGCGCCACCAGGGGGGAAGGTGGGATGACAGAAGACCATACACGCAATGGCCTCCACACAGAGAACAACCACGATGGGACCCATGGCAGAACATCCCGCTAAACAATAGGTATAGCGGCCTAGACCTGGTCGATTGACCATTATCAGAAATTCCTTCCATTGACATTCAACTACCCTTCTTGTCACAGTCCGCCATCACTTCCCAAGTTATTGGTAATAAAGATCTTATGACCCCAAAATTAGATAATTGCGATGTCCCCCTACAAATCATAGCATCCTATTGGAACATTGCGGGCCTACGAAATAAAATCAACGATGGCTCTGCGCAGAAGTTCCTAGCTGCAAATCAAATAATTTGTCTCCAGGAGACATGGTCTGTAGAAGCATTACATCTACAAGGCTTCAAAACTTATAACGTCCCAGCGTTACCCAGTACTATGGGCAGACCAAAAGGTGGTCTTACGACCTATATCTCCAATTCCCTTTCTCTAAATAAGGTGGCCATACTCTCCCAGGATCCTAACCACCAAATCTTATTACTAACCCTTCCCAACAAGGACACAATAACCCTGGTCAACATGTATAACAATTTGTCTGAAGAAACTTTTATAATTCTACTTACCACTCTAACCGACAAATTGAAACAAGTTTGTCACCGGAGTCCTGTAAATAAGGCAAGCAATATAATTTGGGGAGGTGATTTTAATCTCCATCCCTGTACAGCTACTAACTTACTGTGTTGCGGGATTGTGGACGAATTCAACGTCCCACTAGCCCATCTCGCTCACACTAAATTAGGAAACATAATTAACATCGCCTTATCAGATCTGGATCTTCAGATTGCCAACTACCCAAAAGCAGACCCTAATGAATTTGTTCCGACCTATGTGGGTAGAGGACACAAGACCACAGTAGATTTTATATTTCTCTCCCAAAACCTAATGACCAAACTTAACGAGTTTGAGGTCATAGATACTCCCCTCAGCGATCATGCAACTTTAACAATAACACTATCTGTGCCAACCAAAGCCTCCCATAAATTGGAGATGGCGACCACTCTTAATCAGAATAGGATCCAGGTTGGGAAACGAAATGGACTAACTATTAAATGGGCCAAAATTAACCCAACTGACATAATAAAAAAATTAATAACTCGGTCCTACTCAAATATACTGAAATGCCTGGATCTTGCAACTAGTAACAAGGAAGTCCTTAGAAATTTTAATGTAATTTTAGACGTCATAAAGGACTTACTTACTTCAAAATCTAAACCAAACCGTGTTACTAAACCAAAGTGGTTTAACCATAATTGCACAGTGGCCCTATCAAAGTTAAAAACCGCACTTAAAAACAACCCACGTGATGCGGCCCACATCCAGCTCTTGAGGCGCCAATACACAGGGGAAAGAAAGTTGAGAATGGTCCAACTCAAACAAAAATTATGGGATGATCTCCATCAAGGCGCTGTTTCAAAAAATAGTGAACTATTTTGGCGCACACTTAGAACCCCATACCTCACAGAAAAGGATACCCCTAAAATAGAAGTCGCTATCGACGAAAACACATGGGTCTCCCACTTCGAGGAAATTTTTAAAAATACCCTACCAACAGAATCCCCACCCCCCAATGTGAATTACCCTATCCTGGTTCCCTTTGACATCTCAGACCTCATTGATGCCCTGCAGAGCAGTAAATCAGGCAAGGCCCCAGGACCCGACGGGGTCCCGGTGGACCTTTTTAAAAGTAATCAAGACCTATGGGCCCCCATTTTAACCCGAGTATGTACAGCTGCAGCGAGTGAGGGAATTCTAACCTCCTGGACAAAGTCAATAATGGTCCCCATCTTTAAAAAGGGGGACCGGCAAGACGTAAAATGCTACCGGCCCATTTCACTGCTGGACTCGCTCGGGAAAGTAGTGGGGAGAGTGATACTCGAGCGTCTCCAGCAGTGGACTGAGGATCGGGGCATAATCTCGGATATCCAATTTGGCTTCCGAGAAGGTTTTGGTACTTTAGAGCAGGTCCTCAATCTCACCCTAATAATGGGGAAATACACACAGGCCACCCCCACTAAAATATACATGGTCTTTGTAGACCTTTCCGCAGCTTTTGACTGCGTGTCACATACAAAGCTGTGGAAGGTCTTAGCTCAACTAGGAGTAGATCCACCCTTGTTAGATTTTCTCAGAGAGCTCTACACCGGGGCTACAGCCAGAGTACGCTTCGGTGTGAATGGAGAGTTGACGTCTCCGTTTAGTGTAGGGCGTGGTGTCAGGCAGGGATGTGTCCTGGCCCCCTTCCTCTTCTCCCTCTACACTAACGGTCTGGAGGAGGAGATGTTGAGGGGGGCTCAGGACCTCCCACGCATAAATCGCCGCCTGATCCCCGCCCTGCTCTACGCGGACGACGCGGTCATTTTAGCACGAACCCCCAGGGAACTCCAGAAAGCAGTGAGCAGATACACGTCCTTTATGGGTAACATAGATTTAAAGGTGAACGTAAAAAAAACGTTCGTCATGACAGTTGGCAGAGGTAAAAAAAAAAACATATCCTATCCTGCTGAACAACCAAAAGTTAGAATGTACCCCCCAGTATCCCTATTTGGGGGTCATGGTAGACGACCAACTTAGCTGGAAGCAAGCAGTAAACACTAGGGCACTTCTATTTAGGAGATCAATTGCTGCAGTAATATCTTTCTCTCAGAGATTAGGCAAAAGACCACCAGTAGAGCTTCTCAAGATCTACAAAGCCAAATGCCAGGCAATTGCAACATATGGTGCAGGAGTTTGGGGGTATACAGATATTAACCCCATTCAGAAGGTGGAAAACACCTTCCTAAGATTTTTGTTAGCCACCCCCAAAGGTACCTCAACTTACGCAATGCACCTAGAACTAGCTATTCCTCACTTGGAGGATCTAATCAAAATAGAACCCCTGATGTTGTGGCGCCGAATCTGGACGTCAAACAAAAATGCCTTGTCACAAGCTATCATCGCAGATTCAATGAGCATGGATAACTCCGCAAAAATAAAGTGGCTTTTATATGTCAGGAATTTTTTTAAAGATCTAGGCCTTGAGAATCATTATTTAGATCCGGCTTCTATCACTGACATTTCAAAAAAAGATCTTAAACAGAAAGCACTAAGTCACCTTGAACTGTTAAGACTTGCATCCAATTCCACAAAAACGGCAGTGATCCACGCAAACATGATCCAAGTAGCCTTTGTCATTCACCCGTACCTTGAATTGCAGTTATCAACCTACGAGAGAATGCTAATTACGAGATTTAGGCTAAACATCTTTTTTAGAATGGTCACTTTCCCGTCACAAAACTCTTGGGACGCTATACTGCCGCCTTGCCCCTGTGACGGCTCATCAGTGCAGTCGAATTTGCATGTGATCCTGCTTTGTAAATATCACCAAGCCCACAGAAAGACCTGGCTTTTACCGATACTTAAATCGTGGGGATTGAGACAGTGTAGACCTGCTCTTTTAAGATTGCAAATGTTGGAGACAGTGAATGTCTGTTATTTTGTTAGCAGTTTCCTAAAGTGCATTATGAAACATAGGAAAAACCTTTAAAAAACTATGTTATATCTACCATAACCGGCACCTCGCACTTTCTGAATAATTCTTCCTTTTTAACTATGAAATGAATTTTACCTGAAACGTCTGTAATATGTGTATTTTTATAATGTATGACATTCTGTGTTCTTTTATGGTTTTTTTCCACTGTGAACAAACCGAATAAAGAAGATTTATTATTATTATTATGTCTGATTTTAATACTTACTACCTTCTTTTTGGAAAATTGAGTTTTCTTATTTTTTGGAACGTGTTGATCGTCTTTGGACTTCGCGCGTTCTTCTTTTTGTTCTGATCGTCCTCTTCTTTCGGATCTCTGCGAAGGAGTCTGAAAGGTACGAGAGGATCGTGTATCAGTATCTTGATATCTATCAGGTTTTCTTATGTTATCCCTATTTCTAAGGTTATATCTCTTTTCAGAGTGCTCCTTTTGAGGAGATCTTCCTCTGGACTGAGAACGCTTATCTTTAGGAAGTAACTGTCTACTGTTTTCCCATTTCTTTTTAGGAGTAGTTAGATTGTTTTTGATAAAATCTTTTTCTGGATTATCTGTTAGTTCAGGCTTTACAGGTTTCCCTTCCAAACTATCTCTTCCTAGTTCTTCATAGGATTTTTCAAAAATTCTGGCAAGTTCATACGGTTGCTCAGTAATATCAAGTTCTTTTAATTTTTGGCGGATTGCCACTGATGCTGCTTCACCTTTAATGTTAGCTAATAAGATAGCTGAGACCTGTTTAAAATCTTTCAGCAATTTCATACCTAGATTCAAGGCCGTTTCTGGACCGTATTCATTTAGAGTCTGTCTCAGAACGTCTGGTATTACCACCATAGACGGGACACCATGTGTTTTTGTGTAGATTGAAGCAAAGACTGTACCCCAAGTGTCACAGTCCTCTACGTGCGGTGCAATCCCCATTGGTAAACAGATTGTTAGAATCCTGTGTTTCTCATGAGGTGTACTATCGGGAAATACTGCCTCTATTTGAGTAATTTTCTGGGCTAACCAGAATGGAATTTGTTCCCTTTTTACAGGCAACTTACCGATTACTAACTGTATAGTCTGTGGTGTGATTTTGTTTGTGTTCACCTGATGAGGGGTGTGCTGTGGAATTCTTATAGCAGGTTGGACTGTTAAAGTCCGCATGACATATTGTACCAATTGTCTATGTATTTTAATTAATTATTTTAGCTGAGCTAACAATTCTACATCTGACATTCTTTCAATGTTAGGATGTGGTGTATAGCTGGCTAGTACCTGCCATGTAGCTCCTGGTCTACCTAGTGGACCGAGCATGGTAACGTGATTTCGATGGTGTAGGGCACCTTTAAATTAGAGCTGATGCTCTTGGTAAGTTAGTGGAATTTCAACGTCCTCGAAAGGAACGTATTCCGCTGGATGTTCCTCCATCTTGTAGAAGTGGAACACATGTGTTGTTGTATTTGCTTGTGGAAAGACAATCCATGAATAGAATACCTCTGTCTTCCGATATTCATGTGCCTCTATGACAAATATAACCGTACCACCTCTCAGTGATAGGCCATTTTCTATAAACTTTATAGCTGTGGCTTTTCTCACGTTTTCTGGGATGATTATAGCATCCGGGTCATTTTGTTGGAGACTTGTAACTTCTAAAACCAGTTGGGCTGCAGTTCTTACAGCTCCATCGCTCTCTTCGTCGCTATCTTGCATTTTGTTGCAAGTTTGGCAGAGAAGGTTTCAGGAAATATTTTAGAACACTGTATCCTTCAACATTAAACAAAACCAAAAATGAACATAGGATTTTTCGTCCTACTCAGTTTAAGGCAGATATTTTATCTGTTAACCCACTCCAGACATCTATTGGAGTTTTTACGGGATAAAGGGGTCTCTGTGAAAAGCACGACTGAGTTACTCTAGTATCTAGCGTTAAATTAGTGCCTTACCAAACGTTGGGCGCCATGTAGTGTAGTTCCTATATTCCCAATAGGCTCTGCGCATTGGAATAATATATCCTTTAGATTAGACGTAGGACTGAAGTCGACTAGGTCTCTATCAAATATACTAGACTTAATTGTGTGTGCCAGCTAGCTAAGAGGTCACTAGAAACTTTCCCGAATTCACAAGAAGGGATTAGTCTCTGACACCCGCATAAACATGACAACTTTGTTTCCCCAAGAAAAAACGTATCTTCAGAGTCGTTTAAACAATAGATAGATATTTCACTCAGTCAATCGTGCATGCTTCGTTTCACCAGAGGTGCAGAGAAAGTAGAAAGACGGGCGTGTTCAATAAAAGGTTTTTTTAAACAGTCTTCTTTCTCAGCAAAAGAAATGAACTGCTACAATAGTAAAACTATTTGTGAAATATAATGCGTACAGTATAAATAGTAGAATAAAATAATACTGTAAGAGCATTGTATCGTTCCTAAACCATGTATAAATACATACATAAATAACAGAGGCTAAAAGTACTCAACTAGTGCTTCTAAAATATGCCTACCCAGGTGTACCTAACCTAAGCTTTGTACAAGGGAAGACGTAAGTGAGGTGTAGCATAAATGTAGTATTCTTTTGACAAGAATCTGCCCAAGATTTCTCCAAGGGTCTAATCAGCTCCGTACCTTAGTTTAGAATGGAGAAGGTCAGTGTCGGGACTCGATTTCCCAACAACCCGCAAGGGTTGCTTGGAAACACTGGAGCTGGATTTCTCGGCAGGAGAAAAGACAGCGTCTCTCTCAGTGCGTCTGCTGGAGGGTTGGCTTCTTTGGGCACTTGCTGTAACAGGGCGCGTTGGGCAAGTAGATAGTCGAACTGCTCCAAACCACCGTGTGTTTGCTTGGGCGAATGTGGGCATATTTATACCTCGAAGGTGCCAACTTTGGCGTACAGTTGGACATAATATTGTCATAAAAGAGTCTCAGTTCTTTGAAAACTCCATGAGTTCTTCTACAAATCAATATTCAAGTAAGGGGAAGTCACTGGATGCTGAAGCTGAGTTTTCCAAGAAATCGCTGTGGATTTTCGGAACTAGTGGAAGTAGCCCTGCTGTATTTGGACTGCATGAGCTATGCCTAAATATGGTTATGATTTCTATGCCTATATAAGGATATGGTGAATTATACCTATATAAGGGCATGAATCGGGAAACTTACAATAGGGTCCTAAAATGATACATAACATGGTGGATGGCCACCAATTTCCTGAAATTAAATGCATCAGAGACAATGATTCAACCTATCTTTCTTTGCAACATAGAGTGTGAGATGTCCCTGTGACCTGAAATCATGGACCCGCAACCCGAACTCCTAAAGTAGTGTGTAATCTTCACGCCCTGTCTTTGGAAGCCTAGGCCCCAAAAGTCAAGCACAGTAACCAACTATACAACGTACCCCTCAGAAGATCCTGATCGTCACTGATCCAATCTACGTATTATCAGTAGTGGCTGCTACTGGGGAGTAGTGGTGGGGTGGGTGAGGGAGGGTAAAAAAAAGAAAAGGGGGAGAAAATAAAATAAACAAAAAGAAAAACGCACTTACTTTCCTTACCTCTCCTCCGTTCTCTTCTTCCAAGAGCCGCACAGGAACATGAAGCACCCAGGCTTCCCATAGCCAATCACAACACTGCAATGTAGTGTTGTGATTGGTCAGAGCGCTGTGGATCGTCCCTCAGATGGAGACTGGTGGCCTGGGCATGTTCCCCACCAGCTGTGTAATGCAGCCTGGTGGGGAACATGCAAAGTGTGCAAGACTGTTTGCAGGGTCGCACTGGCCGTAGCGGGCACCGGGCATTCCCCCGGTGGGCCGCTAGGGTGGGGGCGGGTTTTGGGCCACTGGGGAGCCGTTTTTCTTACAGGGTCGTTTTTGCAGCATAGCTGCAATATCGACCCCTGTAACAAAATAGGCAAAACAGGCCATGGCAAACAGCTAGGCCGCACCCCCGACCCCCTGGGGGACCAGCCGAGCACTTTGCCAGGGACGGTTTTGGTTCCCAATCCGGCCCTGACTGTTTAGCTGGGCCAAGACGGCCGGCCAAGCAGTCATGCCCACTTTGGAGTGTGCAAACCACTCCTCCCCCTGGTCTGCGGTCGGCACAGCCCTGCCCGGACCTTTACAGCGCCAGAGAATAGTGATAAACAGAACGATAATAACGTTGTAATAATCATTTTATTTTTCTTGTGGGCGACACTCTTCCGCCTTAGTGGAGGAGCCGGCTCTCCATATTATGGTTCCCAACCAAGTCATCCAGCCAATACTCTGTCTATCTGTCCTCCTAAGAAACACTCTTTCATTGGCCTTAGCTTATTTCAAATCAAGTCACCTGTGTTGATACTGGCACTACAAGGAGAGAACCCATGATACGAGTGCCAAGTTCTCTACAGTGTATTCGCTAGAGGGGTTTTGTCCTACAGGACCAGGCAGGACAAATTTACAATATACAATAAAGATTGCCTGGTCTCGGGTTCAGTCGCTGTTTTTTTATTTATCAGCAAGTGTGAGCTCTATTATGTAGTTTTAGAGACTCATTATTAATTAACTCTTTTATAAATGTTTATCTTACTTATACATTTGCAGTAAGAGGTTATAACACAACCTGAAGCAGTTCTTACACATAAATCAAAATTCAAAAAACAATTGTGCATGGAAAATCATAACAGCAGTGGTTTGCATGACCATTACATACGTAATCATAAATTTCAATCATTAAAACGGTACACCAGAATTTTCAACAATCAGTCTTAGGTCATATTTCGTTTTGAGAATTTTAAAAAAGACTGACACACTATGGGCATCTACTTTATGCAAGGTTCGAGCACGTCCTAGCAGCGCGGGACGTCTTTTTCAGTTTAATGCCTTATAGTGGATGTGGAAAATGAATCACATGTGGAAAAGCCGACGCGTTTCCAAACCCGGTATGGATACTCAGGTTTTTCTTCAGGGCAAGCCTGGGTACCTGTTGGGTTAGAAATTATATTTTAGTCTCTACTCTTTCTCATGGTTTTTACAACTAGGTGGTATTGGATGTGGCATTTGGTACCTGTTAGTTTTGAGTGCGCGATGTCATCATTATCATTCCGGTTTCCTGACCTTGACTCTGTATCAAGAGAAAGGAGACCGTAAGTTGTCACTATGTCTCACTCTCTTAGGGCTACATGGGCATAGTCGAGGGTTTGAAGTAACTTTACTTACTTAGTTTCAAGGTTTGTGGGCGTCAGTCACGCTGGCTTTTTCGAGCGGGTGCTGGCAGGGAAGTGTCCGCGTTAGGCGCGTGTTCTTAGCTGGAATTGTTTCTTTGTTGCAATCGCTTATGGCTACAAAGTTAACGAGAACGCTCAGATTAGTACGGCGTTTTTGGCTTCAGAAATGAAAGCTGAGTGCGCGAGGTTGCACACGCGAGGCTGTCAGAGCTCACCTTTTTCGATTCAATCACGGAGTTCTTTCGACCACACTGACTCTGCCGGACTTCACCCGGATGTGACAAAGGTTAATCACCTGACATAACCCGCTGATGGAGTTATGGGAGTTGAAGTGCGCTTTTTATAGGATTTAGAAAAAGCTGAAAGAAGCTAATTCATTTGTTTACATTGAAGGCAGGGTGGGTGCTCCAGACGGCACGGTGGCATTACATGAGGGCTCAATGAATGTTCCTTTGTAATTCAGATAGTTCATTCATCCCCTCTATTACACAGTTGAACTTGAGAATTAAGTAGGCTTCTCGTTGTAACAACAATGTTTCTATGTCTCCTCCTCTTGGTGGAATTTTTATTCCTGACAGGACTGTCCATTTAAAGTCATTTTCTGTGTGTCCACTTAGGGTGAAGTGTTGTACCATTGGGGCTGTTAGTACTTTTTGTTTAATACGGGACCGGTGTTGGGCCATTCTCTGGTTTATTTGCTGACTAGTTTTTCCAATGTATAGTTTAGGGCATGGGCAGATGACCGCATACACCAAGTTGCGGCTTTTACAGTTGGTAAATTCTTTATGGAACCATTTCGTATTGTTGAATTCGAATTCAGTGCCTTCAATTGTGGTGGCACACGAGACACACGTTCCACATTTGTGGTGTCCTTCAATTGGTTTCAGTCGCCATAGTGTGCGTAAGTCTGTTCTAACTTGGCTGACTCCTAGGTCTGCCCTCACAATCTGTTGTCCAATACTTTTATTCTTCTTTAGGGCAAAAAGAGGTTTCTGCATTGGCATCTCTAGCCCAGACAGCAGGTGCCAATTTTTGAGAATTATGGATTTGAACTTGTTAGTGTGAGGCCGTAGGTACTAACACAAACCAGTCTGTCTAATGGTTTTTTCTGTTTTTTGGACAACAACTCTTCTCTTGGAGTACACCAAGCCCTTTTGATGGAGTGCTTTAACATTTTGTCAGGGTAACCTCTTTTTTTGAGTTGGTTACTAAGAATTTCTGAATGTGCTGTGAAGTCTTCTTTTCTAGAGCAGTTCCTCCTAATCCTTAGCGTTTGTCCATAGGGGAGGTTAGCTTTCAAACTTTGAGGATGGTAACTTCGGTAGTGGAGGATAGTATTTTTGTCTGTATCTTTGCGGTGTAACGTGGTAATGAGTTTTTGATCTTGTACACCAACCTCAACGTCGAGAAACGTTAGGTGGGTAGTACTGTAGGTTAGAGTTAATTTTATGTCCGGGTGTCTCATGTTCAGCCATTCATGGAATTGGATCAAGGATTCAACTGAACCCTTCCATTGACACCAGATGTCGTCAATGTAACGATACCAATTTAAAATGTGGTTCTGATAGGGGTTATTGTGGTACACAAACCGTTCCTCGTACAAGGCCATATAGGGGACCGCCATTTCCGGGGCGTAAGGACACCCCATGGCGGTCCCCTTGACCTGCACGTAGAACGTGTCCATGAACCTGAAATAGTTCCTCTTTAGTGCAATTCGAGCTAGATCGATTATAAACTCGGTGGGCACTCTGTGTGGTTTGGGGCGGGTTTCCAGAAAGAATTCAATTGCTTCTAAGCCTTCCTCCTGTGGGATCTGTGTGTATAGGGAAACTATGTCAAAGGACACCATTAGGTGTTGGTTCGGATCAAATGGGACCCCTTCGACTTTAGTTATAAAGTCCATGGTATCTTTTAAGTATGATTTTACTTGGCCCAAAAATGGCTTCAAAAACACATCAACATATTTTGCTAATGGCTCTAGCACAGAATCACACCCGGAGACTATGGGTCTCCCGGGCGGTTCTGTGAGATGTTTGTGTATTTTGGGCAAAAAATAGATTACCGGGGTACGTGGATTCTTTTTGAGTAGGTAATTAAACTCTTTCGGACCTAAGATGCCTTTGTCAAACCCTTCTGTTAGTTTGGAGCTTATTTCATTTTGAATCTTTTCTGTGGGATCTTCATTCAATGCTCTGTACCACTCAAGGTTGTCAATTTGATGATGTGCTTCCGCGACATATTTATCTTTTGCCCACACCACTAGTGCTCCCCCCTTGTCTGCAGGTTTCACCACTATTGTGTCATCATTTCTTAAATCATGAATGGCTTTTTGTTGTTCTTTTGACAAGTTATTTTTCAAAAAGGGTTTCTGTTTGCTCAACTGTGTAATAGAGGAGAGAACAGCTTGTTCGAACGTGATTATTTCTTTTGGAACCAAGTGTGTGGGAGGAATGAATGTAGACCTATTGGCAAGGCCCGAGGGTTCAAGTACCCTTGTATTTTCCTTGTCATAAAAGAAAGCCTGTAATCGCAGTTTCCGACAAAATTCAAGTGTTTCAATCTTGAGTTTGGTCAAATCCGTATGCGTGGCTGGTACAAATTTGAGCCCTAACTCTAAAACTGTTTTCTCATGTATGGTAAGTTGTTTCTCCGACAAGTTAACTATGGATGTTTCAGCTAGCTCTTGTAGTAGTTGCGGCGTGTCCTCATTTCCCATGCTGTCGGCGGTTTGAATCTTACCCTGTTTCTGGCCTCTCCTTTCTCTAAAAAAGGGTTATTGCGTTTAGAGGGGCCTTCTCTGGGGTCTGAATCACCTGCTGATTCAGATGAGGATGTATCTGAAAAAGTGGAAAACCGATTTTTAGATCGCCCTTGATATTGGGATAGGGCGCGTCGTGATTCGATTTGGGTGTAGTAATCGTCCTTTAAATATGGATACACCGACTCTATTTTGAATGTTTTAACGTCTTTTTCGAATTTATTCGACCTGAAACTGATGGTGTTGTCCCTAAATGTTTGAATCTCTTTGTCTATCTTATCTAAGAGGGCCTGTGCTTCTGCCACGGTATGGTTGTCATTAATCGCCTTTCTTAAGGCCTCAATTTCCTCCTTTTCCTTGTCACAGATTCGTTTGGCTGTTTCGACTGTGTGGACCATTAGGTCCCTGCTACATTTTGTAGCTATGTAGCTAAATCCCTTTTTGTATAATGGGTCCTCTGTAAATACCACCGGCACGTTCTTAACTTGGAGTCCCCACGGAATGGTTCCTGCCTTCAAATGTTCAAACAAAACTGTAGAGCTGCTTTCAAAGCATTGACAATTGTTCACAAAGCTTTGAATTAACAGACCCCTGCCTATAAGGCCTCTAAATGTTTTCCTTAGTGCCCGCCTTCCACCTTCTTTCCGCCTGCTTTTTCTTACTAACAGTTCTTAGATCAATAAAGGCTATTTTTGGGCATCAATGTGTTTTTTTCTATATGGCAGCAGCAAAACTCTGGAATTCCTTAACCATAAACCCCCGTGCTGAGACTAATAGACTTTTTAGGTTGAGCCGAGCAGTAGTAGAGTATGATGTGTAAGCCTCACCTACTCTCCGCCCATACTTTTCATTGGCTGGTGTCATTGTCCTTTGTAAATGCTGGCTTCCGATTGATAATGAGGCTTGTTAGTCCGGCCTTGTTACCACCCTGTCACCATTTGTTATCGCCCATGGTGACTGGCCTTTTTACTTCGGAAATTACATGGTCTTCTTTAGTCTCTGAGCACTATTTACTTTAATGAGTTTCTCTTGTAGGCACAATGTGCTCTTCTTACATTGAGCGCACCATGCGTGGACAATACTGGTATAGGTCTTGCATTTAAATGCGAAATGCATTGCAAATATCTTTTTTCCTGCCTGCAGCGCTCTCCCCCATTGCTTTTTTTAGGTCGAGGACCGTCGCACTGCGTAGCAGTGGGCGGAGTCCGAAGATTTTATGTTTTTTAGTTAGGTGGCTTGAACCCGTCCCTTTTCTCCATTGGCTGGCTTCCTAAACGGAGGCCAGCCATTGGAGGAGAGGGGCGTCACTCGGTTCAAGCTCCGTCTTTTTCGGATTCGAGGGCGTGTTTTTTGCGTTCGTTCTATCTGTGACGTCATCCGTCACTCAGCAAAAAACACAACCCCGATTCCGAAAATTATAGAGGTTTGCGGCCGCCATTTTTTTTTTTGTTTTCAGTCTTTTCCCTTTACGCTAACATCCCTTTCCCTGCAGGAACAGGCTTCATATTGTTTGTTGACCTTTCACATTTCCACACTGCCAGGGAGGGTAAAGCGGGTTTCCTCCGTGCTATTAATATTACGTTTTCGGCAGGGGAGAAAGGAGCTCGGGGCCCGCAGCTTTGAGGAACATGGACGAATCCTCTCAAATGTGTAATATTAAGGCGCAGTGTCTCTGTTTTATTCTGAGCCTGAATGTTTGTTGCTGGCTTATCTGCTTCCATTTGATTTTACACTTGTTCTAGAATTCAGTATCTTTTAAAATACATCGTGGCACCCCTGTCTTCGGACCGAGCGTGGTATGCTCCCAATGCACGCACCCTAGTGTGTCCGGAATCTTGGCATTTCTCTTGCAGCTGCAGGAGAGAGTGTCTCGAGCCCGGTCTGTGCGCGGGCCTTCGTGGAGGCAGCGTAAGCGGGGGGCTTGAGTCTCCGGGGCCGCCTGTGGCTCGCCATCTTCCCACAGTTTCACAGCGCAGAAGATGTACGGCTTCCGGGCTGCTGTGTAGCGGAGCGTGTGACAGGAGGTTCGGACCAATCCTTCACTCATCGCAGCCATGTCAACTCCTGGGTCTGGCGAGAGGAACCCGAGGCGTGCCTGTAAGTACAACTTTGTATTCACTCCTATTCAGTAACACCGGTAATTACTAATGGGGGCATGACAGGTTCTCTCGTGTGTGGGGTAGTGAAACAAACTCCTCTGAAGGACCGACGTTACAACTGTTTGCAAAGGGCGTAGCTTTCAATGGTGCGGCGGGTGCAGTGGCACCAGAACCAAGCAGACCGCAGGCCCACTTTACTCCATATTAGTGGCTGGGATTTTACTATCAACCCAGTGGATGGAGGGTTGGGCTGGGTTACTTCTCACTTGCTAAGCCACTGCCTTCTTGAGTTTCCGCTGCACAGTGGGAGGAAGCGTGCTGTCACAGGGGTTCGCGCTTGTTCTTGTACATTGTTAATACGGTAATGATGCGCATCACAATGGGGTGTAATGAATGAAGAGGAAACAGCTAAAGCAGAGCAGAAGAAAGTGGGAGGCTTAACGTGGATTTGTTGCTTCGTTCTGTTGTCCTGTAAGCTGTCAGGCTGTGCTTGCTTCCCTGCCCCCTGGCTGTGCTTGCTTCCCTGCTCCCTTGCTGTGCTTGCTCCCCTCACTGTGCTTGCTTCCCTGCCCCCTCACTGTGCTTGCTTCCCTGCCCCCTGGCTGGGCTTGCTTCCCTGCCCCCTAGCTGTGCTTACTCCCCTGCCCCTGGCTGTGCTTGCTCCCCTGCTTCCTGGCTGTGCTTGCTCCCCTGCCCCCAGGCTGTGCTTGCTTCCCTGCACCCTTGCTGTGCTTGCTTCCCTGCACCCTCGCTGTGCTTGCTTCCCTGCCCCCTCCCTCGCTGTGCTTGCTTCCCTGCACCCTCGCTGTGCTTGCTTCCCTGCCCCCTCGCTGTGCTTGCTTCCCTGCCCCCTCGCTGTGCTTGCTTCCCTGCCCCCTGGCTGTGCTTGCTCCCCTGGCTGTGCTTGCTCCCCTGTCCCCTGGCTGTGCTTGCTTCCCTGCCCCCTCGCTGTGCTTGCTCTCCTGTGTGTGTATGTGGCTCTATGTGTGTATGTGGCTCAGGGTGTGTGTGTGGCTCTGGGTGTGTATGTGGCTCTGGGTGTGTATGTGGCTCTGTGTGTGTGGCTCTGAGTGTGTGTGGGGCTCTGGGTGTGTCTGGGGCTCTGTGTGTGTAGGGCTCTGTGTGTGTGTGGGCTGTATGTGTGTGTGTGTGTGTGTGTGGGGCTCTGCATGTGTGTGGGGAGCTCTGTGTGTGTGGGGGCTCTGCGTGTGTGTGGCTCTGTGTGTTTGTGTGTGTGTGGCTCTGTGCGGGTGGCTCTGTGTGGGTGGCTCTGTATGTGTATGTGGGTGGATTTGCATGTGTGGCTCTGTGTGGGTGTAAATGCAATCGGTCATGCATTTGCGAGCGATTAAGCTATTGGCATTGTAAATGACAATGCCATTTATTTAACGATTAAGCTATTGGCAATGTAAATGACAAGGCCATTTATTTATGATTTAAAAAAAAAAGTCATGAGCAATGCCAATAGCTCTACCTTTAATAATGCCGAGACCATTGTATTGTAAATGCTTGTTTTGTATTGGCTCTAAAGAAAGCTCCTCCTCGTTGTTTGAAAGATTTCCTCCTAAACTACCCATGGTCTTTCTTACTGTACTCGTTGGCACTCCGCTAACACAAATTTGCAGTCTCTTGTGCCCACTGCTGGCTATATTGCGGCTGTGCCCTCTCCCACCTCATGTATGGTCTCCCTGTCCTACTCGCAGTCTCTGCTGCTTAACGTGAGGAGTGTGTGGTTACTCAAGGTGCATGCGGTCTCTCCAGACTCTGATATCTGCACAATCTTTCCAGAGTAAGTGGTCTGTCCAGAGTGTGAGGCTCTCCCAAGTGTGCGTCTGTTCTGCTGCTGACAGCCCCCTGCCTCTCTCCTTACCCGGGGGCACGATTGAGGAGAGAGCAGAGAAGAGGGTAAGTAATTTCAGCTGAATTATTCTCTTCATGTCTCTGCCTTGGGCGTCTCTCCTGTGAAGAATCATCAGCTGTTCATGGGTGCTTTGCACGTGTGCGTGTGCAGGTATGTATGCTTGCGCCTGAAGTAGGGCTGTGTACATGCATGTTTATAGCTTTATATCTTTACATATATAATGGTTACATGTCTATATGTGTGTGTGTTTGCACGTGTGTTTTATGTGCATGTCTATTTCTGCGTACTTGATTGTGTAATCAATGTATTTGTGTAGGGGAGGAATGGCTTATATGTCTGTTTAAAGTAACATGCATGCGCATATGTGTCTGGAGCCTGTGTGCTTGATCTGATTGTTCCCGTGCATCTTCTGGAAGTGCATGGTTACGTAAAAGTGTTTGTGTACAAACATGGGTACAGATGTGTTTAAGCCTGTGAGCTTGTGTGCGTGTGTGTTGGTATCGACGTGCATGAATCTACATGTGCATCTAGATTACATGCCTGTGCACACTTGAATGAATAGACATATGTCTGTATACAGATTATGTGCATGTGCAGCTACAGGTATGTGCCTCTGGATATTTATCTACTGGGCTGTTCCTGAGGTGGGACACTCTGATAGTATGGCATTGCACTTGTAAGTGTGCATGGATGTCTCCCTGACATGGTCTGTTTAGGGGTTCTGTATACACGTGTCCACATGTACATGTGTGGTGAAGTGCATGTCTGTGTGAAGGCATGTGTAGTCTTTTTGGGAACTGAAGTGAATTGTTCCAGTGTGAGTATATGTGAAATATTTAATGTGTAGCTATGTTTGTGTGTGTGGCTCTACGTATGCGAGTGCTGACATATCTTGGTGTGTGCGTGCAGACTTTCGGACCTGTGTGTATGTGTGTGTGTGCATGTGTGTCTGTGTGTGTATTGTGTGTCTCTCTGAGTACAAATTCGCCAATCTATTCTCAGGTCCAGCTATCTTTGCATGGATGCATGTGTACGTGTGTCTCAGTGTATGCGTGCGAGTGCTTGTCACGTTGTAGTTGTGCTCCCAAACGTAGCTGTCGTTAATGGATCAGTTGCGTGCATTTAAGCTGTACATCTGTGTGAATGTGAGGGTGAGTGTGAATATATTCCAAAATCTATCTCTCCATTTCTTTCTCTGTGTGCTTGTATAGCTGTACATTTACTGTATAGCTGTATATTTATAGCTGAGCTCCACTGGACCATAGAGCCAGAGAGCGGCTACTCAGTTTGCTTTTAAGAAGGTGGATTACCAGCCTAATAAAGAGTTTATGTGGACTATCCAACCTTTTTTAACATCACTCACCTGCACCACATCCACACTGTTCTTTAGGACCCTCACACCTACGCACCATACGGCAGGAACAAAAGATCTCCGCTAAAGAGCCCCTTTAAGGGTGCCCGTCGGGTATTGCAGCGCTGACCCGATGAGGAGCAGACCCATATGATGAAGCATGACACCTACCTTGCTGGGTGTCTGAGGACTCTAGTTCCGACAAGGAGGACTTCCCTCCTTAAATCCCCTTACCACATTGTCCGCCTTGGGGAACAGCATACCTTTCATGTTAAGTATTGTTTGGGCACGTATGCTGGACCCCGTCATCAAGCCCTTTAGTCCCCCTTCTTTGTTAGAGACACTGTCCATATTCACACTTTATTATTGTGTATAGTATCCTACAGTGTGCTATGTCATGCTAGGCTGTATTATGATGCAAGTCTGTGTTATGCTGAACTGTTATCTCACAGTAAGTTGTGTTATGGCATAGCACGGTGTGGAATGGTCAGGTATGGTGTATATGAGTTTCGTGTGTATGGTATACTGTGTAATTCGGCACTATCGCACCTATTCTTTGCGTACCAAAAGACACCAGTGGAGGTAGCAGCACTACTAACTGCCATCGTCCAACAGGTCCATTTGTTTCAGTGTTGCCCTCTGTACATAAGCGCACCCAATGCAATGTTCAACCCACCATAACATAATGTCGACCTAGCGGCCTGACTGCTCATTGAAGTGAGGTCGGCGCTGCACGGGGTCGCCGCACCACACACACAATCAAATGCGGCGGCGCCTGCATATGTCTCTGACCGAAGAGCCTGTCTGGCTGCTGCATTGAAGCAAAGAGGAGCGTAAAACTACTGGAGCGCTGAGCTGTGGCAGGGAAGGGACGTCCCCTTCTCGACACTGTCAATGCAGCACTTGTCCACATAATTTAGTGCCACAGTGACAGCCTGCGCAGTCAAAGCACCGACAATATCCAGTGTTTTCACCTTGCTATTATTATCACCATCGGGAGGATGAAAGGCTGAGGTGGCTACGGCGAGCCTTCAACCCTGTAATCTTTAAGTTGCACATTTATTTGTGCAACAGGCGCTTTAACCCATTGAAGGACGTGGCCCATATCTGACACCAGTTACTTGCAGTTTACACACAGGCTGTCTGCAGGAGACACAGTAACCCACTGAGCTACATACGAAAGTCTGACATCTCTGAATTACCAGTTACGTGCTGATGTCTGCAATATGATTAGTATTTAGGGGACCCCCGCTAACGAAAATGCTTTCAGGTCAGGGAGAAGAGGGGAAAGAAACAATCAACACTTATAGAAAAGCTCCCTCATGACCTCTCTATTTTATCAAAGGATTCAAAACTGAATTCCAACATGGACAACACCAAATACCAAAGACATTTCTTACTTTCTCATTTTCTTTTTTATTTTGTTACTTTTTTTCCCTTATTAATACTTTTTTCCATATTATTATTTTCAGCATAAGATTTTATCAAAAAATACAAACTTTTCATCAGAGATCTATAATGCACACATTATTATCCACACTGCAATCCATTCATTCCTGGGTAGAGAACCAACACAACCAAACCACTCAAAGACTGGGTCTTTTTCTAAAATCCTACTGAATGTAGTAACCCTTTATTGGGCAATAGATGAAAAACAACAAAACGTGTTAACTTGTTCAGATAGATTGTTTTGTGATTTGAATGTGTATGAGGTATGAGTGAGTGGTTTGGTTGTGTTGGTTCTCTACCAGGAATGAATGGATTGCAGTGTGGATAATAATTTATGCATTATAGATCTCTGATGAAAAGTTTGTATTTTTTGATAAAATGTTATGCTGAAAATAATAATATGGGGGAAAAGTATTAATAAGGGGAAAAAAAGTAACAAAATCAAAAAGAAAATGAGAAAGTAAGAAATGTCTTTGGTATTTGGTGCTGCCCATGTTGGAATTCAGTTTTGAATCCTTTGATAAAATAGAGAGGTCATGAGGGAACTTTTCTATAAGTGTTGATGTCTGCAATATGCACATTAATCCACTAAGTTATTTTGTCAGATTTGACCCCCTACAATATGCCTGTTATAATTAGATCTCTGCAGCAGGTACTTTAACCTACTTGACTATGGGCCTTATGTATGAAGATTGGAATTTACGATTCGGAATCTGCGATTTTTACCGAATCACAGATTCGGAATCCCAAATCGGAATGTATCAGCATAATCGCAAATATTTAGCGATTTGGATAAAATCGCTAAATATTTGCGAGAAAGACAATTGCGATTCCTTAATTGTGAAAAATCGCATTATTGCGATTCCTTAACGCGAAAAATCGCTAAATTGCGATTTTTCAGAATTCAGCCAATCGCAATCTTGATGCAGTTTGATGACATCACCATCCAGGAAGTGACTGACTACCCATGCTGCAACAGTATTGTTTGTGAGAGAGTGGGAGAGTGAGGATTGCTACTGAGGAGCCATGGCTGAGAGTGGGAACAAGGAATTGCCTGCAACCTAGCAGGAGCAGCAGGAAGGAGAAACTTCTAGAAAGAGAAAGATAAAGTTCTCAGAAGCTGAAATGGAAACACTCATTACTGAAATGGTGCCAAACCACGATTTGTTGTTTGGAAAGAACTCACTCAAGGTGCCTGAGGCAAGGAAAAGACGCATCTGGGCAGGCATATATGCAAAAGTCAATGCCCTGGGAGTTACACACAGGAGTGTAGAGGTACTGCGCAAGCGCTGGTACGACCTGCGCCAGTGCTCAAAAGAAAAGTTGGCAGCCAGGCTGGAGCAGTCACAGCTCACCGGTGGAGGGACCTTCAATGTACCAGAATCTACACCGCTTGAGGAACTTGTAGAGGGAACACTGGCTCCAGAGAGTGTGGAGGGCGTGTCTGTGCTAGACAGCTCCGACCAACCAGCTTCCAGACCAGGTAAGATGCATGCCATCACACCCCAAACCCCCCCCCGCCCCACCCCCCTACAGCAACCTAGGGATTAGGGGAACCACATGTCACGCTAGAGCAAGTACACAGGCAGTCACAGCAATGCATTGTGGGAGATGTAGTCACATGAAAAATAAATGTTGTGAGAAGCAGCCACGCTAAGCACTTTTACATGTGCAGGTCAGGAAAGGGGAATTAAAAAAAGTATAGTAAGGCTAAACTGTGAAATATTTTATTTTCACATTGGAAATTAGTACAGTAAATTAATTTGTGCTGTTCTATCCACAGCACCTGCAACTAATAAGCCCACAGGCAGTGGAAGAGAGACAGAACCTCCAGACTCTGGAGACGCAGGGCAGGAGCAGGAAACAGATGGGGAGGACAGCCTGTCATTCCACCAAAGCGACCCAGGAGGAAGATTGTGAGGCCATTGGCAGTCATGGAGGATGATGATGAGGACACCAATAACAATGTGCAGTCTGATGCCATAGGTTCACAGCAGGAGTCAAGGCCACAACACAGCCAAGGTCCACAGGGCACAGGCAGGCGTAGACCCCGCACGGCCAGCAGCTCCGTTGATCAGCAGGAAGACCACCAGGCCACCATGCCTAGGTGAGGCCCCCACACCTCGGAAGGAAGTCAGAAACCTCGGGGTCTGGCTAGATGCTGACCTGTCTTTCGGACCACAGATTAACAGGGTGACGGGCATTTGCTTCAGCATTCTAAAAACTCTGCGGAAGGTCCTAATTCTCCTTCCTACGGCTGCCCGCAGAACGCTGGTGCACGCCCTTGTCACCTCACGCATGGACTTTGGCAACCTACTCTATATGGGAGCTACCTGTAAAGCGATAAATCGACTTCAGGTGCTACAGAATGCTGCAGCTCGCCTTATCTTAAACCTCCCAAAAAGATCGAACTCCAAGGCTGCCCTCCAGTCACTCCACTGGCTGCCAGTGAGGAGTAGAGTTGAATTTAAGTCCCTCTGTACCTGCCACCGTATCCTCGCTAAGAAGGCGCCAGCACCACTCCAGAACCTTATCACAAGGTATGCACCAACTCGTGCTCTGCGCTCCTCGCATGGAGGCTTACTTAAGGTCCCTAGGGTGAAAAAGGCCCGTATGGGAGGAAGATCCTTCCAATACCTGGCGGCAAAAAGCTGGAATACTTTACCTCTCAATCTCCGTCTGGACCCCTCCGAATCTAGTTTCTGGAGGAAATTAAAAACTCACCTCTTTTCAAAATAGTGGCCTCCTCCCCTACTTCTCTTCAGAGTGCTTCAGTTCAGCGCGGGGACACGCATTGTGCGTAACCAGGCGCTCTATAAATGCCCCTTAATAATAATTAATAATAAGACTCGGTTTTCGCAGGGCTGGAATTGAACATGCTCCAGGTGCAGCGCCTACAAGCCAAACACATGAAGGCGTTACAGCGTGAGATGAGGGCAGGGCTCAGGGGCATACAGGAAGAAGTGAGGGGGGCTGTGCAAGTGCTTTGTGAGGAGTTGCGTGCCGAACGCGCTGCTAGGCGCAGAGAGCTGGGCCGCATGGAACGGTACAAGCGCGCAATCAACCGCCTGGCCTCATCAACCAATATTCTGTCTAGCCGCACCATTGCAACACAGCGTGAGTTCTCACACGGCATACAGGACATCGCCACTGTCGTTGTGCAGTCCACATTTGCTCTGGATGAACTGCGTGCCCTACGTACCACAGGCCCTGGAGTACTGACTCCAAGTGAGGAGGACTCCCAGTCAGTGCGGAACTCCACCACCCCACCACCCACCGTAGAGAGGCGCCGTAGTGGCAGGAGCAACAGGCCTGCTACATACCATTAGAATGTGCAGCCAAATATCAATGATTAGCAGGGGCCACATATGGACAACTACAGTGTTGACTTTGCAGACACTCCAGTTACTTAGTTGCACTGTGAATTAAACATGTGCATTAGATTGGGAGTGTATGTACTTGCCTATAAGGATGTGTGGCATTGTTGCTGTAGCTATTAAAACACAGTTGCACAGATTGAAGTTGTCATTGTGTCATTATTTCTCACCTAGAAGTACTTGCGCGTAATCTCATCCCGCCTCTGGCGCCCAGCTGCAGCACCAGCTACGCCAGCTGCCATGCGTCCAGGTCCAGGCCCCTCCATGTCAGAGGATTCAGATTCGCTCAACTTCACTGGTGTGGCTTTCCTGGTAAGGATATTGTGCAGCATGGCACATACTACAACAATTTTGCAGCAAGTTTCGTGGCTGTATTGGAGTGCTCCTCCACTTTTGTGAATGCACCGAAATCTGCTCTTCAATATGCCAAAGGTTCTCTCAATGGTGCCTGTTGTTGAAATGTGTGCCCGGTTGTAGCGCCGCTCCCCAGCATTAGCAGGATTGAGGTAGGGTGTCATGATGAAATCCCGGACTGCATAAGCACTGTCACCTGTGGTTGGAAATGTAAACCGTTAGTCACTGGAATGCACTTGCTAGTCAGCTGTAATGTGCCCTATGTATGTGAGCATTTACCTAGTAGGTATCCCTCGCCAAAATCACCTCTTGAGAGTCTACGGTATAGCCCACTGTGACGGAACATAAACGCGTTATGTGTGCTTCCCGGATACTTTGCCACTATGTCAGTGATGATGTTTTTGGCATCACACACCACCTGTATATTTAGTGAGTGGTAGCATTTCCGGTTCCTGAATACGTACTCATTGTTTGAGGGGGGGGATATTGCAGCATGTGTCCCATCTATGCATCCTATGACATGGGGGAATTGGGCGATGTTGTGAAAGTCCTGCTTGGTCTGTGCTAGTTCCTGTGGGGTGCTGGGGAAGTGTATGTTGTGTTGCATCCTCTGTGTCATGGCATCGAGGAACGCATGGAAAAAGCACGACAGGGCACTTTGTGGCACCCCTCCTGCTGTGGCTATCACCCCCTGAAAACTACCTAAGGTCAGCAGGTGTAGTGAACACAGGACCTGGATGTGTGTGGGTATGGCTTGTGTCCTGCGTGTGGGGTGTTCTAGATAGGGTCTGAGTTTGTCAATTAATTCTAGTATGCTCTCTTCCTCCAGTCTGTAGTGGGTATAGATGTCCTCCTCAGTGCGCTGGTAGATGGTGGTGCGCGAACGGAATATCCTCTCCTGCCGTCTCCTCCTCTGCGCCACAGCTCTCAATCCTTGCCTCACCGCTATCACGTAGAGCCCAGGCATTGTGGAAAAGAGTGTGTTGCATTGTGGGCTTCCTTAAATACTTTGCACCTGGTTACCACCTGCTCCCACTTGGTGGTAATTGCGATTTCTAGAAAAGCGAATTTCGTGTATTCGTAATTTTTGATTTTTTGATACATACCATTGCGAATCCTTATTTGCGATTTCCCGATTTGTGAATATCGCAAATTGGGATAATCGTAGATTTGGAAATCGCTATGGATTTCGCAAATTTCTGGCTCTCGCAAATTTTAGGAATCGCTATATTAGCGATTCCCTGAATTGCGAACAATTTTGGCTTCATACATTGGAAATTGCTAATTTTCTGTCGCAAACGCTATTATTCCAGATTCGCTGCATTTGCGTCAGAAAATTAGCTTCATACATATGGCCCTATGTAACCAACCCCAAATCTTTGACTTGTCGGTTGCACAACATCTCGGCAGAATGCGAACCATCTCATTTTATGTGTGTCTTTGAAGGTGGTGCTTTGGGGTTAGTTTGCTACGCTTTTGTCCTGACAAAAGCAGGGAACAGAAACCACTCTACGGATTCAAACACCTGAGAGAAAGTGGACCTTGGCTTTGGACCCCGTGTGAACACTCCTCTGGGGGTGAACGACTTTTCATCTAAGGATTCTCAGATGTTTATTACCCAAATCATGAAATACCAAATTTCACGAACAGACAGAGGTGGTAAAATACCAGAATCACTTTAGCATTCTCTAGATTCCAGTCCATAGAAATTGTCTTCCATGAGCACCCATTATATATTTTTTCAAATTTTGTATTTTCAGCGAAAGGACCACTGAAGGCCCTGATTTTATATTAAAAACAGAGCTATAGAGTGAATATACCATTTCCCGGTGAAAGGCAATATTTCTTTCCATGTGTTCCCATACCTGGCGCGTCACGCAGTTTGATGTTTACTTTTCCCCCATGTTAAAAAATGGTACATGTTTCAGCACCCAGGATAATGTCTGCATAGATAAATATATAAAAGGTCCCAAAGGCGAGACTGATTGTATGGCAAATGCTTTTTTTAACATGTAATTCACTAGTATTACGTATAATTGAGTATTGGCTATATTCCCTGACTGGCGTTGCGTTTCTTGAGTGCCAAGTAGCTGCCACAGTTGGGCTCTTCACAAATGATTTATCATAACATAACATTATTACTGCATAATAGCTGGGATGGGAGGGTGCCTTTTTGCAAGAGTTATTCCTAGAAGTAAATGCCACGAAATGTAACTGCAGAGGATGGGTAGGAAAATGTTATAGTTTTCATGGGCGGAGTGGTGAGAAATCTGAATATGTTACAGGCTTCGAGCAGAAGTCCAATACAGTAAATTCAGTTATTTGACAAGGGACCTTTATAACAGAACAGGAGACAATAGCATTGAATAAGCCAGGAAGTTAGAAATAGGAATTGTACAGCCCTATTTAACTTGTAGTATTTTTCTTTAAAAAGTCATATATTTATATAAGGACACATATAGTGCATTAAATGGGAAAAAATAAGTGCAGCTGAGCTAGAAGTGTGGCAAGTGGGTGGGGCTAGGGGCAGGGCTCAGGGCAAGATATGATCATTCATATTGATTTCTGTACCAGTTGCAGCACATATCAAAACGCAGGAGAAATGAGTTTATGTCAACAAAACATATTAGCTCATTACACAAAATGAAAGCCAAACATGATGATATGTTAACATGTCCTTGTTTTGTAATAGTTATGCCCCTCTTACTCCCACTTCTCGTTTACTCTCTCCACAAGTCTCTTATATTTTCTCACTTTTTTCCCTACTTGCCTCCTGTTCTCCCCTCTATGCTGTACACATCCCCTAAGCTTGCCACCTGGCCAGTATTTTGTTCTGCTATATTTCATTATTATTGTGTGTATATATATTAAAGTTAACAAGAACTATACCAGAGTTTTGACTTTATACAAATTTGTTTTAAAACACCTTTTCTAAGCCCATTTATGATTTCAGAACCAGCAAATATCTGGCATTTTTATCTGAAAAAGTGGCAATCCTAACTTCACCTGTCACTTCACTTCTTTACATTCCTCCCTCCCCCTTCCTTCTATGTTTATCCCTTCTTTCCCCCAACCAAATACATCACCAGTTATCATCGGAGCACATTCCTGGAGTTCTGCATGTTCTCTGCTATTCATGTAATTGTAATTGTAAAATTGCTTTTGTATAGCGCATTCTATCACTCCAAGGAGCATCTTGGCGCTGTGAGCCACCCCAGAATGGAAAAAGGTGGGTAAGCTGGAACATCTCTCAAAGCAGATGAACCTTACACCAAAGCCTTGCAGGCCGTGTCATTGAGCGTAAAAACCCAGGTCTTTAAGGCTTTCCTAAAAAGAGGTTCTGATGAGATTTGACGAAGCGCGGGAGGAAGTTTGTTCCAGGCTCTGGAGCCTAACACTACGGTGGATTTTCCACCTTTAGTCGCTAGTCTAAATTTTGGGACAACTAGCAGGTTAAGGTGGGAGGATCTCAGATTCCGAGTTGGAAGATGCTGTTTGAAATTTTTGGAGAGATATCTAGGTCCCTGTGCGTGATAAGCTCTAAAAGTAATGATCAAGATTTTAAACAATAGGCGCTTATGGATAGGAAGCCAATGGACGGCACGGAGTGCGGCCGAGGCCGATGATTTCCTGGGCCAGCCCAGGACAAGGTGGGCGGCGGCATGCTGGACCATCTGCAACCTGTGAAGCACAGTGTTATTAGCTGCAGCATATAGGCTGTTGCAGTAGTCCAGTCTTGATGTAATAAGTGCCACCGCCACCGTCTTTCTCGTGGACAAAGGAAGGAGATCGAAAAACTTCCTTAGCATTCTGATGATGTGAAAACAGGTACTTGCTATCCCAATGGCTTGTTGCTTGAAGCATAGCGCATTGTCGAACTTAACACCCAGGTTGCGGGCAGAGGAGATGGTGTTTGGGGGAGCTTCAGCGCCCTCAGGCCACCACTGCTTCGGGGAGAATAGATTTTGCGGGCCGAATGGAAGTATTTCTGTTTTTCCAGAATTACACTTCAAGTGGTTGGTCTTCATCCATTCAAATGTTGCTGTTAAGCACGTTTTAAAGTTCTCTTCCGCTTGTAGTGACTCCCTGTCGAGTACCAGAATGAGGTGCGCATCGTCAGCGTAGGAAATAGTGCTGATCTGATACGAAGAAATTAGCTCAATCAGAGGTACCATATAAAGATTGAAAAGTATCGGGCTCAGAATAGAGCCCTGCGGTACCCTGTTTTGATCGATTTTTCCTCAGATCTAAATTGGCCCAGCACTGTGATTTGTCGTCTATGGCTCAGGAAGTTTTTGAACCAGTCTATCACTACTCCGCCTATCCCTGCGCTCAGGAGACGGTCAATCAAGATGGTGTGGGAGACCGTGTCGAAGGCCGCCGAAAGATCGAATAGTATCAAGACGGCCTTCTTCCCTAGATCCATAGTGGAGCGCAGGGATTCAGCGGAGAACAAGAGTGCAGATTCGGTCGAATGTTTGGACCTGAAACCCGACTGATTCGAATGCAAGATGTTATTGTCTTCTAGATATGTAGTAAGTTGACTGTTGACGAATGACTCAGTCAATTTAGATAGCAACGGCAACAGTGAGATGGGCCTTAAGTTGGAGAGAGTAGTAGGGTCAGGTAGAGGCTTTTTTTGGAGGGGTTTAACCGCGGCTAATTTCCATTCTGATGGAATATCATTGCCATATGGGCGGGACTAGCTTCACACCCATGAACCCATTACCAAGGGCAATCGCTGTTTTCATGTAAATGAACCGATTAGTGTTTGAGGGACACACAAAGGGAAGCAGCTCCTGTGCTGAACAAAAACTTGAAAAGAAAACCGAATTTGATGAAGGTGGAGAACTGTCTTGCGCTGCCACTCACTTTACTACGGCCAGTGTAATACCCAAAACGAGACTGGATTAGTGACTGGAGGCCCCAGCTCCTTTCACACACCTGATGGAGGGTTGGCGGTGGAAGGGGGTTGGCTAAAGTACTTTCACCCGAATGGTCGCTGCGCACCTGATTGACAGTGCAGGGTCTGTCTAGAGACCCTGTTCTTTTAATTGCAGCATGACACAAGCTCAGTTTGGGGACATTCAAATGGGTGCTGCTGGAATCTTCAGTAGCAACTCTGCAAAAGGCTACTTCACGGCCCAGTTACTTACAAGCTCCATGTAGCAGAGTGACATTTGCCCTGTGCTGGAGGAGAATTCTAACCTGACCCTGCTATGCGGTCGATCAGGGTATCAGTGCGCTCCCTGGCTGCAGAGAAGTGTCACTACTGATGGCCAAAAGATTTGAAAGTGCTGGTACTCAGTACCATTGCCCATTTAAAGCACTGGACAGATAGGAACAATGGTACAGAGAAACTACATGTAATATTGACACTACCTACAGCCCGATTATCATTTATAAGGTTGGAAGTCATATGGGATGAGTGGTCTTCAATAATTTGAAATAGTGGTTTTCTAAACTTACATGAGAATAACAGTATTAAAAAGCAAATATAAAGAGTGAGACCAAGCTGGGACTGTTTCTCTTCAACAAACAGGATGTTGGTAAATAAGAGAGAACTAGCACTCCTTATCCGAAGTCGCATTCTGTATCTGTGAAAAATCTCTAGCTTCTGGACTCCCTTGGCATGGTTGAAGTAAGAAGAAATATATCTGAGAATGGAAACGGACAGATGGAAAGGCAGAGAATGAATGGATGCTTAACTGGAGCTGATAAGATTCAGGCTTCATGTTCACCTACAATACAGACAAAACCTCAATACAGACCTCAGACGCGCCCCCTCCCTGAACACCTTCAGAAAGACCCTCAAGACCTGGCTCTTTGGCTAAAACAGACCAGCGACCCTCCCCCGACGCATTGAGACCCCCACGGGTGAGTAACGCACTTACAATCCCCCTGTTTAATTGATTGATTGATCGATATTCGAGGTGCAAAAGTGGGGTGTCAACATCCAGCCCATCCTCTGCGGCTAAATGGCTTCTCGTGGATAGTGGAAAACTTCAGTTTCTATCCCGTTCCATTCAACAAGCTTTTTGGCATAATCCCCTATAGGTGACAACTTAGGGCAGTCATTCCTTGGCGTCTTTGATGTGATCTCTGATGTAGAGCTCTGCAGCGCAGTATCTACTTCTCCCTATGACTAACATATTTTGTGTTTACAGTTGTAAAACTCATGTCATGCACACCGAACACCATACAGTCAGTCATGGGCTCATTCTATGTATTAACTCTGTTGGGTGTGTTTGTCCACTTGCTTTAAATTAAACAAACATGAAGCATACTCTAATCTGTTGGATAAAACCAGGGCATAGAAACACAAGTGTATGTCCTTGCATGGCTTTAGAATAGCTCATTTTTTCGTTCAAGCCTAGATAGTGCTTGCGCTGTCACTTAGTGGCCTGTTGTATATGGGTTGGGAGTTAAACTCCGACCATTTCTTGCCATTGCTTTTTATTTGTCTATAACAGTCCTTTAGAACTCCTTGCTTGCTAATGGGCAATCCTTCCTCTTTTCCCTCCTTTGTGTTTCCGCTTTCCTGCCACGGACCACCGGCCAAGTACTGTCTCTTTACACTTTTAGCATTTCTG
This sequence comes from Lissotriton vulgaris, assembly GCF_964263255.1. Classification (NCBI taxonomy): domain Eukaryota; kingdom Metazoa; phylum Chordata; class Amphibia; order Caudata; family Salamandridae; genus Lissotriton; species Lissotriton vulgaris. The sequence continues at coordinate 1,489,025,692 of NC_141693.1, forward strand.
TGTTCCTCAGGGACTACTTTGTTTTTTCTTGAACAAAGTTCTGTACCAAAACAGTTTTGCTTGTTTGGGGGACAATTATTTCCTCACAGCTGTTTGTATTCTTGTTGCATCTTCCTATTTACGATCTTACTGTGTTTCCAGTGATCAAAGTGCCTGCTGGGCATTCTCGTATCAGCACGGCATGAGCACTTTAGCTTTAAATATGGTGGCTACTCACCTTTGTTTTGTTCTGCACTGTGCAGCTGGCTCGGGGCACAAACTGGACTGCAACATATGCTAGCGTGCCACTGGCTGCTGCACGTGTAGCGACCCAATCCAGGCCATGCTCCGCACAGAGTTTGCGGGCCTAACAGCGGTGTGTAGCTGCTGACCCTGCAGGAAGGCTGGTCTGACCTGGTGTATTGCCCCTTGCAGCAACTGCTCGACCGCCTGTTGTGCAGGTATGCAGAGACCAAGCACTCAAGCAGTTTCTTTCTCCGTAACTTCAAGGACAGCAAGCGTATGCAGTTGCTGCTCATCCTGGCTTGAGCCGCTTGTGTTGCAGGTACATAACCAGAGAAAGTGCAAGTGTACTGGTTTACCTTCATCCAAATAACCAACGCTTTGTTTTTCGCAGTTAGCCTCCAGAGTGGTGTGCACGTGCTAGATGGGGTAGAATCCAGGAACTGATTAAATATTTTTGACCCAACCTCCGGCCACCACCCAGCGTTCCCCTTGGTCTCCCGATAAAAATGATACCTCAATTGTGTGGGTGTCTAAAGCAGAGTCAGCCTAAAAACCCACATAAAAAGAAATATAGTGCTTAGAGTCTGCTGTGCTATCCCCTCAATTCCCCTCAACCAAGGTTTTCTGCCCCGGTGAGCTATTGTTACTCTCATTTTCCAGCCTTACCCCATCCATACAGGTTAATCCATACATTTGGTGCAGCTACATTTAATAAGTTACCCCATATGTAGGTGGACGTCTAGCGGTTAGAAAGTTTAAACAGCATTAGTCACTATGCAGCACTCACGGGCCATGCCGTGCTTTATTGGTCACAACGCAATATATAACGTACAACCCACAGCGCGCTAAACCTAGAGCCACACACTTCCACTTAGAATTGGATCCCCTAACCTGCTCATCTAATTTTAGTCTCTAAACTCTCTTACTTATCACTGCATGTTTTACTAGTACTTTTTAATCCAATTGCCATGCCCAGATTTACTGCCTTTTTAATATAATTTCAGCCATTTACTGGGGCGTAGCCCCTTATGAGCACAACTACCCTTCATGCGACTATGTGTTTTGCAGCTAGTAATCTCAAGTTTCAATCCCACCAGTAACCCCAACTCATGGACAGCCACTGCCACTTAGAATCGCATCCATACCACTCCCACTCATTTTAGTCCTTTGTTGCTTTTGTCTTCCTTCCTTTGACAATAGTTCCCTTTAATCCAGTTAACTTGTCCAGCCTCGGTTTTTGGTCTGACCACATCTCCTTTATGGGATGCAATGTCATTAGCCGCTTCTCGGAACTACCCTGTGTATAGTTACGTATTCCGCAATGTGAAATCATAGCAGTTACAATCCACCACTCAGTAACTGAGTGCTGACCACAACACTAGCTAATCGCCGCTTCTAACAATGTGGCCTCGCCGTGCTCACCACAGGGACACCCACATGCATCAAAATCTGCCATCTTAAACCACAGTGACTTGGCGGACATTCCTGTTCTGTAACTTCTATTCGTACTGCTGTGTTCATCACTGCACTAGCAGGATGTATTTTAGCAGTTGTTTGTTCAGAAGTGTGTGTGTTTGTTTTATTGTTAAGGTTATTGTTTTAAAACATCTTGTGATTAACTGTTAGTACTCCTTATTCTCATACTTGGAACCTTTCCTTTTTATCAGCACTGTAAAAGTTGGAATGCAAATTAAAAGAAAGTGGAGGTTGTGCTGTGCATATTGCACCCCAGATATCAGTAGCGATCTAAGTATGTGCTGTGTCATGCATAAGTAATTATGGGTCAGGTGTATAACGCGCAAGAGTCTTTTGCGACTTGCAATTTGCGAGGTGCAATTTTGCATGTACAACAGTGTATTTAACACTGTTTGCGATTCCCATTAATATTAATGAGCCTTTCGTAATTTGCGAGCCCATTGAGAATGCCAGGTATGGTTGCCTGCTGGGCTCAGCAGAACACCATGTCTGCGACTGCTTATAAATAATGCAGTTTTTTTTAGTATTAAATCTTTTTATTGAAAGATCAGCTCGCACATAGACAGTAGAACTTTTCACGAGTCGAAAAACATGCAATACATAAGAAGATGGTATAGAAACACTGTGACAAGCATGGCTAAGGAGCCCAGAAGACCTGCGAGGCCCTCCCCCCTGTTGGCGGAACTGTACAAACGAGCCTGTAAAATTAAGCCAAAACCAAAACAAAATCCAACCCCCCAGTCCCCACCCCCACTCCACTCCCCCACCTACCCTCCCACCTCCCACGTTCCAGGTCCAAAGTCCCCCAACATCCACACATCCGTCCACTCCAGAGCATCTCAAGAATCGACCTGTGACAAGCGTAACAGATGCAAATATCGGGGGCATGTCACCTCTCTGAATTCTGTAGCCAATAGGGACAGGAATGGCTGCCATAGTTCCGCATACTTGGACCCCTCCCCTGCTTTAATTAGCGATAACTTTTCCATGCCTAGGACTGACCAGAGGCGATGCAGCCAACCCTGAAATGTGGGGATATGTGGAGTGCGCCAAAAGGCCAGCACGTTCTGAACTGCGGAGCCCAGGGCAATAGCAATCAATCTGCCCCTGAGCGATTTCAGCGGGTAGGTGATAGCATTAGGTAAACCTAATAGGACATAGGCAGGGAACCTAGGGATTTCTATATCAAAGTGTGCGTCTACCTCGTCAAGGACCATCTTCCAATACCCCTGAATCTGGGCGCAGTCCCACAACAGATGGACTAACGCACCCTACTCACCACATCCCCACCAACAGGAGGCCTCCCTCGTGTGATCCATTTCATGTAACCTCTCGGGCGTATGATACCAGTATGTCGCTAATTTAGTGAAGGTGTCTGTCAACCCCATATGGTAAGCTAAGTGCCTTGCTCGGTAGTAAATACCCTCCCATTCCTTGTTACTTAACACCCGTCCCAGCCCCCTCTCCCAGCGGGCCCCACCTGAGTTATACACGCGGGAGAACCGATCTAGTAGCATGCGGTATAAGTCCGAGATGAGCCGTTTGTCCGTCGTCCACGTAATTAGCCAATACTCATAAGGACTGAGCTTCCGGTCCGCCCCCTCTCTAACCTGAGCATTGAGCGCCCAGTGACGCACTTGCAAATAACAAAGCCGTTCCGTCTCCGGCAGGCCATATTCCGTCTCAGAGTCTCGAAGGGAGCTATCCCCTCCCCTGTATATAGATGGAACAGAAATCTACACCCCGCCGCGCGCCACCGAGCGAAAGCCTGAGTGTCTCGACCCGGTCCAAAATACGGGTTTTCTATGAACAGCGTAAGTGGGGACAGAAATGTTGTCAGATCGTGCTTCGTGTTAGTCTGATCCCAAACTTCCAAGGGGACTCTTGTGATAAACGAGGCATACAACTTGGGAGGTCGGTGCTGCTTGCAGAGGAAAGGGACCTCCTGCAATGGGCGGCCCGCTACAGCCTGGTCCTAAAAGAGACAATGTTTTTCTGACTCCCACCTGCTCCACTCCACCAAGGTCCGGAGTTAAACCGCTTGATAATACAGCGTCAGATCTGGGAGACCCAAGCCACCCTTCTCCGGTGGCAGCATGGCCAGCCTAAGCTTCATTCTCGGACGTTAGCAGTTCCATTTGAATTGGGCGAGCTCTGACTGTGTTTGGTGGATCCAACCCTTGGGGGGACAGAGCGGGATAGCGCGAAATATGTACAGGATTTGTGGAAGAATGGTCATTTTTATGGCAGCTACTCTACCCAGCCAAGACAGCGGGAGATGCCGCCATCTGCCCAATTCCGTACGGAGTGTCTGACGAAAGATTGCGTAATTGATACGCACCGTGTCCTGCAGTGTGGCCGCCAACTGGATTCCCAGGTATGTGATAGCCTCTGACGCCCATCGGAAGGGAAAGTGCTCCTGCAAGTAGGCCCGTGTGTGCCCCTCAAGCGAAAGGTCCAGAGCCACCGACTTCGTCATATTAACCTTAAAATCCGCCGCACCAGCAAACGTTTCCAGGATCTCTGTACAGGCCGGCAGGGAGGTGCTGGGAGCGGCTAGGGAGAGAAGGCCATTGTCTGCGTATAAGCTAATACGCACCAAATATGCACGTACGCACCAAACTTAATCCCCTGTACCCTCTGATCTGTTCTCACTGCCTGCGCCAACTGCTCCATATAAAGCACAAATAACAGAGGCGATAGCGGGCACCCCTGCCGCGTCCCTCGTTCAGTGGGAAAACGGGGCGAGGAGCACCCATTGACTCTTACTGTCACCGTGGGGAAGGTGTAGCAGTTCAGGGCCCAGGTTCGAAACTTCACTCCTATCCCCACTTTTATCAGGACTTTATCCAGATATGGCCAGTGGACCCAGTTGAACGCTTTTTCGGCGTCAATCGCGAGCATCATGTATTCCCCCGACGTCCGCACGGCCTTCTCTATCAGGTGCAGAGCCCTCTTAGTGTTGTCGACCGTTTGTCGCTCCGCGATAAACCCCGCCTGATCCAGCTCAATCAGCCCCTGCATGAACGGTACCAGCCGCGCTGCCAGGATGCTAGTGTAGATCTTGATATCGACGTTAAGGAGAGATATGGGGTGGTAGGCGTCGCACTGTGTGCGATCCTTTCCTGGCTTAGGGATGACCAATATGGTGGCGTCCAATAGGTCACGCGGAATTGCGCCGGACTCCTCGAATGACTTAAAGAGGGCCGTCAGTAACGGTGCTATCTGTGGACAGAATGTTTTGTAGAAAATTGCCGTAAAACCGTCTGGCCCCGGCGCCTTGGCCAATTTAAGGCGCAAGATTGCCGAAATCACCTCTTCGGGACAAATCCTGCTATTCAGGTGCTCTGCTTGGTCTTTCGACAAGGCAGGAAGAGTAACGGACTCTAGAAAAGCCTTGCCATTGGCTGGATCAAGCTGCACCCCCGCATAAAGGGAGGTATAAAAATCGCTAAAGGCCTTCGCTATGTCGCTGTCGTCTGTGACCTGCTTCCCGTCCTGTGTAGCAATCTCTTGCACCATGTGTTGCTGTTGAGTTTCCCAGAGTGCACGTCCCAGCAGGCGCCCGCACCTGTCCCCCCAGTGTAGTACATGTACCTTATCCTCAGGGCCGCGAATTCCGCTCTATCTTGATCTAAGGTGGCCAGCTGCTGTCTTGTTTGGCGAAGCTGCCTCCACACCCGGGGCGCGCCAGTCCTTTGATGCATTTGTTCTAGCTCTCTTGTCCGCAACGTGAGTTCCTCGCGTTTGCGAGCCCTCTCTGAGTTTTCCGCCGCCGAGACCGCGATAAACTCACCGTGCAATACCACCTTGAACACGCCGCCGAGTGTGTAGCTAGAGAGGTGTCCGATGTATGGTTATGCGATAAATAGTCTGTAATGGCCCCTTTAATTTTCTCCACAGTTTCCTTACGGTGAAGCAACGTGTCGCGCAACCTCCAGCAGCCCGCAGCCCTAGTCACAGGATGGAAGGAGAACACCACCGACAATGGTGCATGATCTGAGAGCGCCGCAGCACCTATATCTACCGCTGTCGCTAGCGCCTGAAGGGATGTGGAGGATGAAAAGTAGTCCAGCCTCGCATAGGTTTTATGGGCATTAGAGTAATAGGAATGTTCCCTGACTCCTGGATGAAAGCTGCGCCAGAGATCAACCATCCCCATCTCCTCCAATCTAGCCAACCCCCCTTCCCCCGGATAAAGTTCCTGCCTGTGTGGAGCGCTGCCCTGACCTGTCCAGCAGGTTGTCAAATACCAAGTTTAGGTCTCCCCCAACCAATATATGCTTATCAGGTGTTGCGGTTACCTCACTAAGCGCCTGGTGGAAAAATCTCTCCTGACCCTTGTTAGGTGCATAGACTGAGCTGACTGTAAAGGAGGTGTCCCCTAGGGAAAATCTGTAGGAGAGCAGTCTCCCTCGTATTTCGGCATCTTTCTGCAACACCCTCCCCCTAAAGTGCTTGGGCCACCAATATCGCCACCCCCGCCGTCTTAGTAGGCCCTGAAGAGAAGAAGTGGAACGGGAAGCTGTGCGATTTCATCCTAAGGCAGTCCTTGGTCAACAGATGCGTTTCATGAAGAAGGCAAATATCAGCCTTTGAGTTCTCCAGGAACGAAAGGACTGCCCTCCGTTTCACGGGATTGTTTAGGCCTCGGACACTCAAGGTGAGTAGACGTAATTCAGTCGCTGGCATAACTCACCACTAACCCTAAACCCTCTGTATCCCAGCGCAATGGCGCTCCTATGACACGCCTAACTCCAAGGGATTGACCACGCTGCCAAAGGACACCACCCTCACTCCAACGGTCGTACTTCAGGAACCTCATCCCTCCACACACACACACACAAGCATTCGTGGACCTGAAACCCCTCCCCCCCCCACCCCAACAAATCTACCCCTAATAATTCTTGGCAAAGAAAGAATGGTTTCCCCCCACTGTAAAAACAAAAGCAACATCATTGTCCATCATCCTGAGGTGATTAATAGAAAGCAACACTGGGGTAGTCTGTCAGATCGGAGAATACCCTCCCTCCCGCCGACACCATACTGCATAGTGAACTTAAGGCCCAGCCATGATTACACTTCTCAAAGTTCAGCTCGGATGGGATGCCTCGGCGCCCGAAGACACTGCCTCCACTGCCGCCCGCTGACCATCTTTGATCTCTGCTGCTGGTGGTTTCCGGACCTGACGTCGTCTAGTCTGTTTACCATCGTCTGTCTCCGTTGTGGGTCCCTCAATCTCTTCTGTCTCAGCAGGCGGGTCCAGGCCCAATAGCCGGCACGCCTCCGTTAAAGACCGAAGTTGGTGCAGTTTATTGTCCTTTTTGAAGATCAAACGGAAGGAATGACCCCAACTGTAGAAGATGTTTTGTTGCTGAAGAAAAGTCGTGACGGGCCTGAAACAACGCCGTTTCTGCAGTGTGAGGGCAGACAGATCTTGGTACAAAACAGGGGCTTGACCCTGAAAAGATAGGGGATGCTTCTGCCGCGCCTTCAGCAAAATCTCTTCTTTAGTGCGAAAGTCCTGCACACATGCAAGGATGTCGGGTGGAGGGGCCGAGGGAGGGCGCGGGGGACCCACTCTGTGTACGCGGTCTATCCGTATGTCCGTGTCTGCCGGGCATCCTAGGATGTGGCGAAACAGGGTGCTGGTGAAGCCGAATAGGTCCCTGGTGTCTTCGGACATTGTTATGCCCCGAATGCGGACGTTATGGCGACGGGAACGATTCTCCAAGTCTTCCATGTGTGATTGTAGGTCGACCTGCTGATCATGAATCCAGACTATCTCCGGTCGTAGCGCCTCCATCTCCGTGTCCCGGGAATCACTCTTGGTCTCCAGGTCAGCCACTCGTTCCCCTATGCCATCCACGTCCCTGCGGACGTCTTTGATCTCATCCGCAAACTCCTTCTGTAGGGCGTGAATGTCTTCCCGCAGAGAGGTAAAAAGCGACTCAAGGAACGCTTTAGTGATCGGTTCCATACCCTCCGCCCGATCCGCTGCTGTTGGAGACGTGTTCGCCGCCATATCCTTGGCCTGTTGATTCGGTTGGGCCTTAGCAAAAAGGTCCTTGACCGTCTTTTCTTTCTTCACCCTCGTGGTGGACATCTCTGGACTCCGACGGGACCGTGCATGTTGAGGGGTCCCCCCGCCGCTCAGACCCACGAGTTACGGCGGACTGCCTCCTCCGCATCGTCAGTCACAGTCTTGCCGAGAGGGCTCTCACTACCAATCGCCAAGTGAGCTCCTGTGGTATTCCGCCAAGCTCAGATGGGAATCGACCCGCTGTTAGGCCGCTCTGCAACAGCTATTGAGTGCCCAGTCTTATGTCCTCACTTTGCACTGCTCCGCCCGCCAGGGGTGGCACACACCGCTCTATTCCACAGCTGTTCCCCTGGGGCCCCTCGCTCACCCGCACCAGCTCAGTGCGCCCGCACATCCATACTCCTCTGCCCCGGTCGACCGATGCTCTATTCAGCCACCACTATCTCTTCGCATCACAGATCCCTCATGTTTAGGCCCTGCTGTCTGTGCCTTCCTCCGCGCTTCGAGGTTGTCAGCCCCCGCTCACTTCACTCTCATTGGGTCTCCTTCAGTGCTGCCGCGTTGCGGGGTCCCTCTGGAGGGCAGCTGCCAGGGGCTCCGGGCTCGGGGGTCGCGGCACTGCAGGAGGATCCTTCTGCCAGCCGTCAGGATTCCTAATGCCCCCGCTGCCTGCCGGTCGATCTCTGCTGCCGGTGGACGCGAGGATTGGCGATCCAAGCCCCTCCAGTGTCCACACCAGCCCTCACGATGCGGTAGTCCGCCGCACACAGAGGCAGCTGTTGCAGCAGCCTCACAGGCCCAGATCCAAAATGGCGGCTCACCTCGAAACTTCCACTGGTGGGCCCGGGTCTATGTCGAACGTCCTCCGGCTTCCAGAGCAACCGCTGTCATCAGCCGCCAGACCAGCAGCCTCCTTTTGCGCGGTGCCTCCGCAGCTGCTCCGACGTGCTCTAAAGGGCCGTATGCCTCTCGCCCCTATCGCTGCAGCCACCTACACACGCAAGATGGCGGGCGGCCGTGGTGCCGTCTCCTCCTCCACAGCGACCGGGCAGGCTGCCACGCGCCGCTCCCTCATTCGCCTTCGAGTGATTCACCGCTCCCGCTGCCTCCGCTGACCTGTCTCCCGGTCAGGCGCCGGACTGCTCGCCCGCCTCTGCACGCCGTCCGCCGTGCTTGCCGCTGGTGTCTGCCTCCGCTCCGAGTCGGCCGCTCGCCCGAGACTCCGATCCCCTCCGGCTCCGTATATATTGGCCGCCTGCTGCTCTTTGTGTCATCGGGGGTACTCCCCACCTGTACCGGGGACCCACTGCTGCTATTTCGGATGTGGGCCTGTGCTGAAGAAAGCTGTCGGCGGGAGCTCCGGTAAGGTGCGTCCAATCATGCGGCCATCTTGACCAGGCCCCAGCAGTTTTTTTTAATGCAGCCCATTTTCCTTAAAGCAAAACGGCTGGCCGAGCAGTTTGTCAGGGCCTGTTTCGGTTCCCCGTCCGGCCCTGTTTGGGAGGTTTTAGGGCACACTGGAAAAGCACCTTTCACAGTGAGTAATCTCGTGTTAAGTGAGTACTGTCAGGCAGCTTGTTGGCAGAGAGGAGAGGAGCATTATCTCTCCCTTTTTCTTTTTTTAAATTTTTTTTCTATTGTTTTCATAAATAACACAGTACAGAACTCCATCATGAGCTTGTATTACATGGTACATCCGCAGCATACAGTCAAATACTGTTAACATTGTCGGTCCATCAATTTGCACTGCCTCACATCCGTTGTTAAAACTCCACTTAATAACCATATGGTGTTTCATACTATTCCACTTCAGAACCCTCATCATCCCGGTCTCGTGGTGGATCACATATGTCTCCCCTAAATTTGTTACAAGCCCCCCAAACTTTACTCCATTTTCCAGGACACCCATGATTGATGAACACCGTTCTTTCGGCTATCATGGCCGCATCCATGTCCCTGCACCATGAGGCCAGAGAGGGTATCTCCGCTGAACCCCACCTCTGGGCAATGTTTTGCTTAGCAACCATAATCCCCAGCGTGGCCCAGTTCTGAGCCTGATGTGTAAGGTCATTGGGTTCCCATACATTTATTAAACACCTCCTGGGCTCCGGTACTAGTGACACTCCCTTCGATTGTGATATGGTCCTCAGCACTTGCGTCCAGTAGGCCATAATTTTGGGACATTGCCATATAGTGTGGAAAAAGGTACCCTCTTCCCAGCAGCCGCGCAAGCAATAAGGATGCGATATTTTGCCTATCTTGTGCAGGGTGTGCCTGGTGTAGTAGGATCGGTGTAGGACTTTTATCTGTACTAGTCCAAGTCTTGAGGGAATGCCCACCTCCCGTGGAGAGACTAATGCCTCCTGCCATTCCAAATCGTCAAAGTCACCTACGTCATGGGACCATTTGACCTTTAGGGGCCCTGTGGGGTCTGGCAGGTTGTTTACCAATTTACGGTAAGTGAGTGATGTAGCCTTCTTATGCATGCATTCAGTCAATAGTCTGTCCTCCAGAGGCGATGCCTCCGGGACTTCAGTACCGGGCGGCAGGGCCGCCATCAGGGCGTGCTTAATTTGTGTGTACCTAAATATTTCCGAGGGTGCCAGTTTATATTGCTGCAGAAGACGCTCAAATGTAAATATTACACCTTTGTGCCATACGTCACCCACCGTGGATATGGCTATAGCATCCCATTGATCAAAGCCCTTACTGTTCCTGCGCCTGCCCAGCCGCTTCGTGTCCCAGAGTGGGGTTAGTTGGGTTATGACCCCTCGTCATCCCAGTTTAGCCTGAGCTGTATGCCATATGGAAACAGTGTATCTCCCAGGTCCGATTACCGCTGGGGTTAGTTTCGTGTTGTGGAGGGAAGACAGCATACCTTTCGTTCCCAGCACTGATCTATCTGCCTTAAATGTTGGGTCCGACTGTGGGGCATGCAACCATTGGGTAATGACCTTCAGTTGTGCCACCCAATATTATAATTGTATGTTTGGGAGAGATATCCCACCATCACACCATCCATGGACCAACTTAAACTGCGCAATGCGCGCCGGTTTATTGCCCCACAATAGGCTGGAGACCTGGGCTGCTATTGCCCTGAAGTAATTCGGCTGTACCGGGTTCGGCGTATTTTCCAGCACATATAAGAAAGGCGGAAGGGCCATCATTTTAAAAAGTGCTGCCTTTCCCAACAGTGTTAATGGGAAGGTGCCCCAGTAGTGTTTATCTCTTTTAAGATGTGTCGTAAATATTTAATTTACCATCTTAATTTCTATGCAGGTAAGTACTTAATCAATAATAACTCAATCGGAAAGAAAGAAACAGAGTCCGTGGTGTTAGAGTTCTTAGGGGTTTTATTCCTTAAAAAGGAATCGTTCCGGAACTGGATATCAGGTTCCTGCAACCACAAAGGGTTCAGGAAGGGATAGAGCAAAATTTTATTGACAATACATAGCTTATATACTTAATTTACATCATAGAAAGCAATATAGAAGGCGTAACAGCTGAGAGAAGACAAGATAACAGCATCCACGTGTTACTAATACGTAATCAGAAGGCGTGGACTAGGCGTGAACTAGAGGTGTGCGCTAGAAACGTCACAGGTAGGTGTCACATGGGGGTGGCACTAAACAGAAATGTTGCAATGTCAGCGGAAATCAGAGGCTTGGATGCGCGCGCAGCTGCATGACGTGTGATTGACGTGAAACTGGAGGGTGCAGGGGACTTGACATTTACACTAGCGGAAAGAGACAGAAGTCTGGCATGTCAGATCAACTCGTACTTCTATCATATCTGATATCTGATGTTTGGGAACCATATTATCTGGACGGAAAAGGTCTCTGGGGCAGAAGCTATTCTATACTGACTGTGAGTGCCTGTATAAGCGCCTAAGTGTCTGCATGAGAAGCGTGGGGGCATGGGCCTTCCATGGGAGCATGGTAACAGAGGCTATGAATTACTTGCACGGAGACAGGCCGGCCCTTCGGCTCTGCAGCTGGGGAATGTTTACTTAAACTAGTAGGCAGGAATGTATTTTCGAGGAGCGGGACAGATAATTTGAAGGTTGTAGTCAGTCTTGGCAGGCAGCAGGCTGAGCTAAACGCGGTGGGCCGCGCTGGAAGTAAGTCAGAGTTCACGGGTACAGAGACAGCCTGGGCTGAGGCTTTCATAGTCAGAAGCCAGAAAGAGGCTCGATGGCAGAAATTCAGGGCCTACTTTGCCAGAGCTGAAAAACGTGTAAAGTACACTACAAAAAGACGTTGGCATAGCATACTTAGGAACGGACTATTCAACCCATTCAGGGTGGGTCTGAAAGAGGACATGTTAACGTTGGACGCAAATGTGTTTGCGTCTTCATAGCTGGCACAGGAGGGAAGTTACATGCACTTTAAGCTGGTACATGGAGACGGTGGGGTACACGCTAGGGAACACAACTTGACCATAAAATTTATATTTCCTCATTCCCTCCTTGTTCCCTACGGACCCTTCATGATATATCGATCCTCATGAATCGATCAGTTTGTTCTTGTAACATCATTTGCTCTTCTTTCTTCCTTTCACGTCTTGAAAGGAAACTGGAATGTTCAATGCATGATGTGGCACACAGTCCACAAATCGCTGGCCCACATTGTAAGCACAGGCAGCAACTGAATACTAGGACTAGGCCAATGCCTAGGAAGGATAGGATCTTCCATCCCCAAGCGGTTAACGTTGTCCAGAACCAACCGGACCAAGTCCAGGTGCCTGGATCCTGATGTATCAGATTAGCAATTTTATGAAGACGTGTAATAGCTTTGTATACAGATGGCGTGTTTTCTGGAATGAAAACACAGCAACTTGACCCGATGACCTTACAGGCTCCACCTCTATCTGCCAAGATGACGTCAATAACAAGACGATTCTGAAGGACAACAACCCGCATGGCGGACTGCTCCTCTGTTAAGTTACCTAGGGCGGAGGCAGTTTCATTCACTACTGCTTCAAGTGTTCTAGTTAATCTGCGTATTAGTTTACTATTTTGGACAGGGCCTAAAAAGAAAAAGAATCCTTTATTAAAATCGGTGTATTGTTCCCATGCCGTTTCTGTGTAGTCGACAAGCGGGAGATCTCTTCTGAGTCTACTCTTTACTAGATTTGTATTTCTGTGATAATCAGGAGGAGCTAGAAAAACAGGTGGCAGAAGGAATGCAATATAACAGGTACCATCCTAATCTGGAGGTAAACGTATGTATGCGGTATGACCACAAACAAAATAGGAATGACGGATAGCTTTAAAGGACGATTTACCATGATCACTGAATTCGACCACAGTAGTACATTTACTATGACCTAAGTGTACTGAACCTTTCTTCCTGACACATAATTCACCAGTGACTGGTAATACTGACATAGCGGGCAGAACTGGTGCAGCTTCGGATTCAACAGTAAGAATCATAAGGTTAATTGTGTAATTACCTAATCCATATACTTCATTTTCTAGATCAGTTCCTATTCTAGTGGGGAGTCCCTCCTTATCAGGGTAACAGACGTCGAGCAGAACTAAGTTCAAGTTTCCCCAAACCCAGCTCCCTTCGAAAACAGCAATATCAGGATCTAAGGAATTTATTATTTTAAACCATGCACCACAAGAGCCATTGTGAGTGAACGGGTACGGAAAGAGGGGCAGAGCTCCCTTGTAATTCTGGTAGGGAGGGAGTCGGCCACATATCCAGCAGTTTGTAGCATTATTAGTCTGATGGGAATGATGTAGCATACTAATGAATGTGTTGTTGCGCAGCGCAAGTCTGTAAGAAAGTTCATGTGGAGGTAACTCGCTAAAAGAATGTTCAGCAGAGACATTGTAAGTAGATTGTTCACGCTTGAAAATAGGATAATAGATAGGAAGTAGTATGCTTGCAACAATAATCAGAAGACTTAGAAAAAACATGATTAACAATGTCACTATACAGTGACTACGCAGTGATTTGCAATATGTACGTTTCTTGAATTGTCTCTCTCTCTCTCTATCTCGATCTAGGGGATACATGTCAGAAACTATTTAACCGGTTCACCTAGGGGAGGACTTAAACAATTAAACTGTCTGACTTGCTAGATCGGAGCTTTAATTTATACTTTTCTTGTGGAGTTTTCTCTCGTTCGGAAACTTTAAAGTCACTAGGCTCGATACAGTCTTTGGAAGGGGTGGACGAGCCTGGGTCTGGTTTCAGTTCATTGCATAGTTTAATATGGCTCGTGTGGATCCACCCCTTTCTGCCCTCCACCTTCACTGCTGTCCGTGTAGTAAGAAGGACGGTCTTCGGCGCTTTCCAGCGGGGCTCCAGCTGACTTTTCCTGTCAAAGTTCCTAATTAAAACCAGGTCGCCAGGACGGACATCATGCGGCTTTACATCAGTGTTGTCAGGGAAGGCTGCGGCAACCTGTGAACAACATGATTGGAGTGCAGACATCAAGGAGGCAAGGTAATCTGTCAACATATTGCAATCAACATCAGTAATTTTCTTAGGAATGGGCGTCCCCCACATATTCGGTGGTCTACCAAAGACCACTTCGTACGGGGATAGTCCTGATCTCGAGTGGGCAACCATTCTCATATAGAACAGTGCAACTGGCAGGGCGACTATCCAGTCGACCCCTTTCTCTTGACATATTTTACCAAGGCGGGTCTTTAATGTCTGATTATGCCTCTCTACAAGGCCTGCGGCTTCGGGATGTCGGACACAATGGAATTTCCATTGATATCCTAGCAGCAAGGAAACTTGCTTCATTAATTCGGATGAGAATGGCTGTCCGTTATCTGAGTACACGACACGAGGCATGCCGTACCGTGGGAAGAATTCACGAACCAGCTGCCTGGCAGTGGTCGGAGCAGTATAATCTGGGACTGGATATGCTTCGGTCCAACGGGAAAGTGCACAAACAATTACGAGGACATATTTGAATCCTCGACAACGGTCCATCTGGATATAATCCATCTGGAGGACTTCAAAAGGGTGATCGGGAGGATGAAATCCACCTTGCTCTACAGGGACGCTTTTACCTGGATTGAACTGACAACAGATCATGCAAGTACGCACTTTCTGTTTTGCTGCTGCTCGTAAGTGTTTATTGCTCCAAAGATTTTGTAAACTGTCTAACATCGCTTTTTCTCCTAGATGTGCTGGACTATGTGCTGTATTTATTATGACTTGAACCATAGAGTCAGGGAGAAACCATGTAGATTTTCCCTTCGTCATCCAACCTTGATCTGTCTGGATCCCTCCTAGTTCAGTCCATTTCTTTATTTCATCTGGGGTAGCATGTGTCTGAATATCGATTACATCTAGTGTGGGATCCCTGACTGTCATACAATTTGTCGGTCCTATTGTCTTTGTCATGTCAGTTGTCTGAGTGTGAGTCAATGCTGTATGTTTTGCTGTCTGGTCTGCCAGGTCGTTACCCTGGGAAACAGAATCTGTAACTTTAGTATGTGCTTTACACTTCATGACGGATATGCCTGAAGGCAGATGTATGGCTTCTAACAGTGCTTGAATGAGGGGACCGTGTTGGATCTTGGCACCATGAGAGGTCAAAAAACCTCGTTCTTGCCATAACATTCCGAAGTCGTGTACAACTCCGAACGCATAACGGGAATCTGTGTATATGTTGACATTTCTGTTCTTGGCTAGTATACAGGCTCGGGTCAGAGCGATGAGCTCTGCCGCTTGAGCAGACAGTGTGTCAATACGATGTGTTTCTTTAACTTCAGTTTCAGTGGTCACTGCATACGCGGCCACTAATTCTCCTGTACTTGTTCTCATACATGAACCATCCACATAAAGTGTCAGGTCTGGATTTGTCAGTGGAACATCTGTTAAGTCTCGTCGGGGCTTTGTTACTGCATTAATGATCTCTATACAATCATGCGGGGCTGGATCTGTCATACTTGTAGGTAACAGTGTTGCGGGGTTCAGAATGCTGCAGCGTCTGATTTCTATGTGTGGCTGGAATAGCGTTAATTCGTAACCTGTCAGTCGTGCTATAGTCAAATGCTGAGTCTGGGTTCTGTTTAAAAGAACCTCTACAGAATGTGGAACTTGTACTGTTAACTGATGGCCTAAAACAATTGAGTCGCTCTGTCTGATTGCTAATGCTGTTGCTGCTACGGACTTTAAGCACGCAGGGAGTGCCTGGGCTACTGAATCCAATGTACTTGAAAAATAAGCGCAAGGCTTATGTGAACCTGCTTGGTCTTGAGTGAGGACAGACAATGCTGTGCCATCACGTTCTGTAACAAAAAGTGTAAACGGTTTACTGTAACATGGTGTCGCTAAAACTGGTGCTCGACATAAAGCTTTCTTTAATTCCTCAAAGGCTTGTGTGTGTTCCTGAGTCCAAGGAAGGACAGTCGAAGTCGCTGCCTCCTGTGTCGTTAACTGGATGAGTGGTTTAGCTAGAAATGCATATTGAGGAATCCATTGTCTGCAGTACGAGGTGAGGCCTATGAAGGCCCGCACTTCCTTTTGTGTCTGGGGTTGTGGCATATTTACAATTAACTGAATGCGATCGGGAGTGAGCTGTCTCCCCACTTTGGACAGCAAGTGACCCAAGTACACAACTTGCTGAACACAGAATTGTAGCTTCGAAGGAGACACCTTGTGTCCCTTGTCGGCCAGGAAATGTAAAACTGTCAGTGATGCTTGTTCACATTCGGGCTCACTTCGTGCGGTGATCAGCAGATCATCGACGTATTGCAGTAAAGCGGTGTTAACTGGCATTTGAATACTATCTAGTTGTCTTTTCAGTGCTTGACTATAGATGCTGGGGCTTTCTGTGAATCCTTGAGGTGCGCGGGAAAATTTGAAACTTCGTCCATTTAAACTGAATCCGAAGAGGTATTGGCTCTCTGGATCGATGGGTACACTAAAGAAAGCGTTCTTGAGGTCAATTACAGTAAAGAACGTTGCTTCAGAATCAATAGCAGTCAATAGGGAAGAGATATCGGGGACCACAGGGTACTGTGGTACAATGCATTTATTCAGTTCTCGCAGATCAATCACCAGCCGATATACTGGCGGTGCATTGGGATCAGTACGTTTAAGAATCGGAATGATAGGGGAATTACAGATATTGGAGTCGGTCTCTACGACCACTCCTTGGGCAATGAGCTCTTCAATGATTTCCAGTAAAGCCGCTACAGCATCAGGTGGTAACTTGTATTGTCTGATTCGGGGTAAAACAACCCCTGTCTTGAGTGTAACACGGTATGGTGTGATATGCATACAACCTACATCAGTTGGGCCTTTTGCCCACAAGTGATCTGGTACATTTCTCAATCTGACATCAAACTCTCGTAATACATAATGACCCTTGAAGTCCCGCAGAAAGAGTCTAACTCCCTCCGGGGAACAGCATATTATGGCTCCTAGAGCCTTCAATGTTTTTATTCCTAACAGATTTTCTGGACATGATTTCATAAGTAACAAGTCTGTAACACGTGATAATGGACCCACAGCCAGGGGGACTGGTTCTGATACTTCGTTTACAATGGGCTGTCCTGAAAAACCAAGGGAAACATTCTGTGAGCCTGAGAGGGGTGCCCCTGGGACTTCGTCATGGCTTATTGTGGTGCGGCTTGCCCCTGTGTCGATTAAAAACTTTCTGTCTTTTCCCAATACTTGACTGTGTACATAAGGACCTTCTTGATCTACGGGAATTTCAATAAGAGGCAAACCCAACTCCCTCTCTAGGCTGTTTCATGCGTATCGTTGGTAATCGGGGTAAGCAGCTTGGGCATACTGGTACATCTGTTGGGAAACTTGTTGAGTCGCGGCAACTGGCTGTGGCTGTGATACCGCTACTGTCTGTGCTGTATGAGATGAAGCATGCATAGGCTGCGTGTTCTGCATGGGCTGTACGTTCTGTGAGGTCTGTTGCTGGGCCTGATCTTGTCTTGGTGGATGCGGTCTCTCTTTAGTTTTACCTGTTGATATGTTATGTTTCAGAACTGGACATTCATGTACGTAGTGACCTGGCTGCTTGCAATAGTTGCATGTCCCTTTAACGGGAGCTGCGGTGTGACCTGTCTGGGTCGTACCCTTTCTGTGGCCGTCGGTTGGAACTGATTGGGCTACTAACATTTTCATTTTCGTGTCTTTCATACGTTTCTGTTCCTGATCCTGTTCTTCTCTAATTCTGTTCTGGTGGTATTGTAACATTTGTAACATCTGTGATGGCGTATTTGCTTGCCATGTACTCTCAACCTTGTATACACGGTTTTTAACTGCTAACAGGGAATTCTCGACTAACTTTGATACCAAAAGATGCGGGTATGACTCGCTACTTGGTTTAAGACCACTATTAATAATAAAACATTTCTCGAATCTTGAATAGAAGTCACTAGTATCTTCGTCGGGTTTCTGTTTACATGCTGAGATTGCATCCCAGTCTTCCTTTCTTGTTGTCAGTAATCTTGGCAGAACCTGTACTATCAAACCTGGTAATGCTTTAGTTTTCTCCCCAAGGCCTACCCCTGGGACACGTTTGTTCTCTTCGTCTTCTATTTCTGCCCAAACAATCTTTTTCTCTCCCACCTCCCATTCCTTTTCCTTGAGTTTCTCGTAGATGCCCGTGGGCAGCAGTACTTTTAACATTTTCATGATATCTTCATATGTGTAATCCCCCATCAGTGTATGACAAAAAACAACCTAGGCAACTCACATCTAGACATTGTAATGTATTAATGGACAAAATGGCTACAGTTACTTAGGAAAATATATGTCTTTTTATTTTAAATCATGTAAAAACACAACATACAAATAGTTTAAAACAAGGAGAACATTAAACATCAGTAAAATCTTGTCTTATCTATTGGATGTAAGACAAACATACATTTGTGACAATAAATGACAACACATATGAAAACAATTAAAAAACTGGAAGTGGCAATTAGTGTCTCTACGCGCGTTTCGGCGAACCAGCGCCTTCTTCTGGAGTAGCCACACAAGCTCTAAAAAGAGATATATTTAAAAAGGTATATTAGTTAAACATCCTTAAGAAATCTGTAACCAAAGACATATATCATTCTATTTCCTAAGGTTGTAGCCATTATATCTGAACTTTGATTTATGTTATAGATATATCTTTTCACTTCCTTGTCCCATTCAAACCCTCATATCACTACTTGAAATTTTTCAAAAATTGATTATGGCTCAATTAAGAAGAATAAAAAAGTTCATATATATTCCTACTTTGCGAAGTTATTTCTTCAGACAGTCTCACTCTATATTGTTAGTGTATAACTTTGTCATTTTCTGTTGTATATATCCTATCTTCTAATTTTCATATATGTTGTTTCAACAATTTGGTTGAAACAACCAAATTGGACATCAACTAAGCATCCAATCAACTATTGATGTCATAATCTTGAACATTAGTTGTGAGTATTATCCATCCAAGACATACTCAACCAATATATCCATCATCATTCTATCGTCTTTGCCGGGTACTGGATCATATCTGCAAACTGTAAGGTTTTCTTTGAGTATGTCGAGGCGGGGTGATTTGAACGTGAAAGGACTCTGCATATCCTTAAGGTTTAATCTGTGTGTTAATGGCGGGGTCCGAAAACCCCCGGTCGCACCTCCTGAGGCGGAAGCTTGAACATTATCTCTCCGTGGAGTCTGTATCTGTACTTGAATTTGTCTTTTAGTAGGGTCAGGTAGACGTGGTTTCGGTAGATCAACTTTAGGTGCGGGAAGTGGTGGAGGTGGAGGAATGGCCGATCGAACGGGGAAACCTGGTTGCAGTTGTGGCAGAATTTGGTCTGGAGGCGGGTTGACACCCCCGTCCCCGTCAGTAGGCGGGGCGCGAACAGGCAGAGTGGTGTAAGCGGGTGCTACATCCTCTAGATAGGAATTCAGGAATATGTCTTTAGTGGTCCTGTGTGTTACTTTGGTTGGAACCAATGGTGGCGGCAGATTTTTCGGTATTTCTGAAATGGCCTCAGGCGAACCCTCGGCCGCGAGATACATACCGTTTACGAGATTGTTTCGTGCGCGGTCTACTTGCTCTGATTTTACTCGGATCCCTTCAGTAACTAATTCGTTTTCTTGGGCTTTATCTGATTCTTTAAGTCTGTCTTCTCTACGTAGTTCTTTTTCAGCACGCTTATGCGATTCCTTACGCCAAAACTCTATGGCGTCTTTCTGAGATTGTCTGGCTTTCTTTTTCCATAGTGCTTCTTCTACCTTCATGATGCACTCGGCATCCCATGTTCCAGTAACAGGCCATCTGTGTCTCTCGTCTAGATGCTTAGTATAATCGGCCCATAAATCTAGATACAATATGGCATCTAAGCCATGCTTATGGTACATAAAATTTCCAGGAGTGTCCCTAGGGGGGATAGGAATTTCTTCCTCTAGTATCCCTTTCCTAGTTCCTATCTGCTTTAACTTGTTGAAAAACGGCATCTTGTTTACTTAGTACTGAATGTTCAATCCTTGCTACTTAATACTGAATATAGTTAGTTATACGAGAACACAATAATGCACATTAACAACAGTCTCACTCATACCACGACATTAATCACATTAAAAGACATTTGAGACATATATGACTACCCCCTATACCGGATGTACTGCTAAACAGCACAGATACACTGCTAAGAACAGTGCAAAAACTTGAAATAACGGATGTACTGCTAAACAGTACAGATACACTGTCTAAAAACAGTGCAGACCGGACTTGTGTACCCAAACCCGTCTAGATACGTCCCAGCAATGGTACTCACCGGGAAGCACGGAAACAGAAGGCCTCGGAAAACTCGACTGGACAGGACTCGACTCGACTCGACACGTGGATACTTCGGAAAACTTCGGAAAACTGGTGGGCCTCTTGACACCTCGGACCTTGCTTCTTTCGGCTAGGCTCTGGTCGGGATCCTCCGCACTCCTCACCGCCTCGTCTGGGTGCTGATCGCAGTCTTCGTCACCTCCGTGGGCCAGAGGGAGATACAGGAAATCCTGCCGGTACGCGTAGTTTCCTTCTAACTGATGGCAGGGGACAGAGCTTGCAACGCACCAACCGGCGCGTGGGGTGGGGGAGGGGTCCCTATTCGGGCGCCAAAATGTCGTAAATATTTAATTTACCATCTTAATTTCTATGCAGGTAAGTACTTAATCAATAATAACTCAATCGGAAAGAAAGAAACAGAGTCCGTGGTGTTAGAGTTCTTAGGGGTTTTATTCCTTAAAAAGGAATCGTTCCGGAACTGGATATCAGGTTCCTGCAACCACAAAGGGTTCAGGAAGGGATAGAGCAAAATTTTATTGACAATACATAGCTTATATACTTAATTTACATCATAGAAAGCAATATAGAAGGCGTAACAGCTGAG
The DNA here is from genome assembly GCF_964263255.1 of Lissotriton vulgaris. Classification (NCBI taxonomy): domain Eukaryota; kingdom Metazoa; phylum Chordata; class Amphibia; order Caudata; family Salamandridae; genus Lissotriton; species Lissotriton vulgaris. The sequence continues at coordinate 1,489,046,808 of NC_141693.1, forward strand.
AGAAGACAAGATAACAGCATCCACGTGTTACTAATACGTAATCAGAAGGCGTGGACTAGGCGTGAACTAGAGGTGTGCGCTAGAAACGTCACAGGTAGGTGTCACATGGGGGTGGCACTAAACAGAAATGTTGCAATGTCAGCGGAAATCAGAGGCTTGGATGCGCGCGCAGCTGCATGACGTGTGATTGACGTGAAACTGGAGGGTGCAGGGGACTTGACATTTACACTAGCGGAAAGAGACAGAAGTCTGGCATGTCAGATCAACTCGTACTTCTATCATATCTGATATCTGATGTTTGGGAACCATATTATCTGGACGGAAAAGGTCTCTGGGGCAGAAGCTATTCTATACTGACTGTGAGTGCCTGTATAAGCGCCTAAGTGTCTGCATGAGAAGCGTGGGGGCATGGGCCTTCCATGGGAGCATGGTAACAGAGGCTATGAATTACTTGCACGGAGACAGGCCGGCCCTTCGGCTCTGCAGCTGGGGAATGTTTACTTAAACTAGTAGGCAGGAATGTATTTTCGAGGAGCGGGACAGATAATTTGAAGGTTGTAGTCAGTCTTGGCAGGCAGCAGGCTGAGCTAAACGCGGTGGGCCGCGCTGGAAGTAAGTCAGAGTTCACGGGTACAGAGACAGCCTGGGCTGAGGCTTTCATAGTCAGAAGCCAGAAAGAGGCTCGATGGCAGAAATTCAGGGCCTACTTTGCCAGAGCTGAAAAACGTGTAAAGTACACTACAAAAAGACGTTGGCATAGCATACTTAGGAACGGACTATTCAACCCATTCAGGGTGGGTCTGAAAGAGGACATGTTAACGTTGGACGCAAATGTGTTTGCGTCTTCATAGCTGGCACAGGAGGGAAGTTACATGCACTTTAAGCTGGTACATGGAGACGGTGGGGTACACGCTAGGGAACACAACTTGACCATAAAATTTATATTTCCTCAGATGATCCAGAGGGGGCTGCAGATTTCTTTTAAAGAAATCCACAGAGTCGACAGTTATATATATACCCAAATATTTAAATGCGTCTTCCGAGATCTGTAGCGGGCAGTCCGTGGAGAGCTGTGGCGGAGGGCGGTGCAGCACATACAAAACAGATTTGGACCAGTTGATGGTATAACTGGACGCCCTCCCGAAGATTGTACAGATATTTAGAGTCAGTATGGAACGCCTGGAGGCGGCTATGTACAACAGAACATCGTCCGCATATAGGGAGATGCGATCTTCCAATCTTCAGTCCATTTGATTCCCCGTATCATTGGTTCCCACCTTATCCACGCCGTCAACAGTGCCAACACCAACACCAAAGCGAAAAGCAGCGGTGACATAGGACAACCCTGGCGCGTGCCCCACGCCAGGGGTAAGTCGTCAGAAATGTGTCCATTAGCTGCAACGTGAGCCATCGGTTTGGTGTAAAGAAGATGAACCCATGCACAGAAATTGGGTCCAAAACCCAAGGAACTTAGGGCCAGATGCATCAAGCAAAGAAATAGCGATTCCTTATTAGCGATTATTAAGGAATCGCAAATAAGGACTCTCTGTTAGCTATGCATGATGAGGATAGCGAACAATTAAAGATTCGCTAAAAATCGCTAAATACAATAGCGATTCCATGTTAAGGAATCGCTATTGTGAAAAACCTCCATTCTTGCATTTTGCGATCCCGCTATTTGCGATATCGCAAATTGCGATATCGCAAATTGCGATATCGTGAAAACTACAGAGTCGCATTGGGAGCAGGCTGATGACATCACAATCAGGAAGTCAATCAGCCCATGCTGCCACCTGTGCACAGAGGAACAGAGAGGCAGAAGCAAAGTGCTGGGAGAGAGAGCAGAAAACACAAACTGTTGTTTGCTGACAGGTGGAGACAGCCAAAATGTCCCAAACAGCTACAGAGGAGGGTGCAGTGGCCAGGAAGAGAAAAATCAAGTTTAGTGAGAGTGAACTTGAGAACCTCATCAAGGAGGTGGCAAACAACCATGAGAAGCTGTTTGGGAAGCTCTCCCTTAAAGTACCAGAGGCTGAAAAAAGAAGGATCTGGAACTGGATTAAAAACAAAGTGAATGCTGTGGGGGTCACCCACCGCAGCATAGATGACTTAAAGAAACGATGGTACGACTTGCATAGCCGTGCCAAGGAGCAGATAGCGGAAAGGCTGAAGGAGGCGACGGGGACCGAGGAGGAAGCTAAACAGTCCCAGACAACACAGCCCTGGAGGACATGGTTGAGGGCACAATCCAGCCTGAAGCAGTGGTGGGAGTAACGCAGCTGGATACATCCGGGGCAGCCAGTAGCACACAATGTAAGATGCATGATAATCAACATATCAATGTAGATACTGATTGTGGCCAAACTGTAATCAACCAGCAAAATCACCGTAGAAATAGTCCAGTCCACATATTACATAGGGACACTAATGCATTATGGGACCTGTAGGCTGTAGAACCCAATTGGCTGTCACAATCCAACATTGTAAGCCCAAATGCTACCAAAATGCAGTACAGTCATTGATGAGAGACAGTGAAAGCATAAATGTACAGAATTTCAATGTTGCTCAACTTTTGTAACAACATAAAATAACATTGCACTGTTTCACATCACAGATGCAGCAGAAGTACACACTGATGACAGTGAATGTGGAGACAGCACACAGGTCATTGAAGAGGCTGCCGTGTCAAAACCTGTGATACCACCACCCAAATCCAAGGCACCAGCAAAACGCAGGGCCACAGTTACACCACTGCAGCCAATGGAGACAGAACAGGAACCAGAAACTGCTCCTGGGACAAGCCGTCCAAGTGCGAGCCACACAACTTCACCCCAGGCACATGTCCGTCTAGGAACAAGACACAGGGCAAGGACCCATATCTGGGCACAGGAGGCAGGAACTCCCAATGAGTGGGGTGGCGTGGAGTCACAGATGTTGCGGGTGCAGTGCCTGCAAGTGAGGCATATGGGAGCCATCAACCTGCAGATGACGAAAATGAACAAAAAGTCAGTCATGGCCGAGAGTGTGAGGGAACTAACTACTGCACTTGTGGATGCAAACAGACAATCAAACAACACACTGCAGGAGGTGGCACGTGTGATGCAGGAGGGACACACCACACAGAGGAGGAGGCATCACCAGTTTGTGACCTGCATGGCTGGCTATACCAGGTCCAACAACAAGATTTGCAACAGCATAGCACAGCTGTCACATCGGTCGGTGGAAATGCAGATTGATATGGGCCTTTGTTGTGGGGATGTGTCCAAAGCACTTGGCCAAATTACCACTGCCGTTGAGCTGATGCAGTCTAGCACTGGTGAGCACGACCATCTTACAGGGGAAGAGGGCAGTGAGGCATCCAGCCTAAGCAGCATCACTGCGCCACTCACCACTGTCAGGAGGAGCAGTAGCCGTAGACAAACACCTCCTGCTGCATCCGGGAATGTAGATGCAGATGCAGGTGAAAGACGTTTGGGTGTGAGAGGGAGGAAATGCTGAACATAATCAGAAGGGTGGAATTAATCATGGTGACGTAACCATGTCCAAGACATTCTTTGTGACTGCATTTCAAGTCCTTTGTGTGTCTCATATGTCCTTTAGTGCATGCAGTTAATGTGCTAATGGACACCAGCTATATTCAATTATACACACCTACCGCTTCACGTGGTAATAAATATTTTTCTTCAATAAAATAAGTGTTGTGTGTCATCATTACATACCTTAGAAATAATGCTGGGTGATGTCTGTACATTTTCTTTGCCCCTCCGCTGAACTCGCAAGATGGGCCCGGCGTGGGTGTGCTGGGGGCTGGTTGCCCTCAGTATCGGATTCCTCAATGGGGTACCTCTCCTTGTTGCTATATTGTGCAACATAGCACATGCCGCCACTATCCTGCGAGTATACGTAACTGGGTATGGGCTCCCAGGCAGCAAGGCCAAACCCTGCATTAATTATATAAAAAAACAACTGCCAGTACTGCCAATGTGAATTACAATCCTCATTTGTATCAACCACATACGAATTAAACGTTATGTAGGCAAAATCTATTTTTTGAATCAATCTGTTTGATTTTTATTTTCATTTATTTTGTCATTTTTTCATATATTTTAACAACTTATTCAATAGTCGAAAGAATTTTTTTTAAACAAAACATCAATCAATATACATCTAATTTTATATATATACAACATTGAACCCTTTCATAACTTTCATACACATTCTTTCTTAACAAGTCTGTCACATCAAACACATACACACTCAGTCATACTAGTAGCAAAAATATTCAGTGCAATTCATATACTTTTTACACAAGAACCATACTTTACATTTTTCAAATAACTTGATCCAAATACAAATGTCACTTTTAATATCCTTATGGTTCAAACAATAATAAGGTCTACGCGTTTCGAACACCCGTTTGTTATGAGGTTCTCATCTGGACCATAAACTGTGAATGAAAAAGAGAGGGGACTCTTATTAGTTCACTGTCTGATTTCAACCGACAAGCTGTTTTGTGGTTCTACAACCACCTTTCCACCTCTTACCTCTCTATTATTGTGTTCTGCTTAGAGATTCTTTACAACGACGCTGAACCACCTAAACAATAAACGTGTATTTAGCAACCATGAATCCAAAGAGCACTTAATCATACATTTATACAGTTCACTCACTTGTTATTCGTGGGTGGGGTTCTTTAACTGTTGAGGGAATAATGATTTATAATTTAGTGGTTTATACCATAGGAACACACTCTTATATGCGTGACAGAGGGTTTCTTACCTAGTTAGATTTTTGAGCACCTCTCATTTAAAGGGTGGTGGCCTAGATACATCTGTTCGATGCCTGAAATGAAGAACGGGGTTTTGTCAGTTTCCTTCTAGTAAAGCTCGAATGTTGTGACATTGGCGAAGCGCTGAATCTAGTCTATCCAGCATTTCACTGGCGGTCTTACCTTAGTCTGTTTCACTCGTCGCTGGAAAGCGGTCCGGTCTCTCCGTCCCGGCCGGTCTGTGTGTTTCCGGGGCCGCGCCACTGTTTATTGTTTTGTCACGTGATAGGGATGGTGAACGTGGTCGCCATCTTTGATTGGGTAATCTATCCCTCAATGTTTAGGTTAGCGCTAGATTTGAATTCTTAAATTCAATATTCACACATGGAACTATTTGGCCACCCTCTATTCATGGTGTATTTAAACTGTCATCACTGCAGAAAATTCCCTTTTTAAAGAAATTGTGTGATGTGGTTGTATACTCGTCCATTTTGGATGCCATGTTTGAGTGGTTTTTTGTTAGAAGCGGTGGTGGATTTCCTAGCTTTCAGGTGACGTCTATTTTATTCATTGTAGATGCATAGTGTGTGGGACACATATTCAAAAAGAGACAACAGGGTGTCTTCATTGTAACCTGTATATTTCTGACAATTCATTAAGTCCTTTGATTGCAGAATTAAATTTCAGAATCATCATGGCTTCTTTCTGTATCAGTCTTGCTTCTATATCTCCACCTCTTGGATCTGTCTCAACCTTCAGGATGACAGTCCATCGTAGATCACTGTCTTCATGGTTCTTAGCTTGCCAATGATTGACTAAGGGGGCATTGGGGACTTTTCTTTTTATCCTCGATCTATGTTGCTGAATTCTCAACCGGATCTCTTGATTAGTTTTTCCAATGTAAAGTAAATTACACAGGCATTTAATCCCATAAATAACATTTCTTGATTTGCAATTTGTGAAGCAGTCATGTTTCCATTTTATTTGGTTGTGTTCAAACACTGACCCTTCTTCAGTCAACATGCAACAATTGCAACCTCCACATTTATGATGCCCTATAACTGGTGGTAGACCAATCATCGTTCTCAACGTTGGTTGTATTTTTTCGGGCAAAGCTGCTCTCACCAATTTGTTGGCTATGCTTGATTCCTTTTTGAATGCAAATAAAGGAGGTTTTTTAAGTTCTGTACATAGATTTTTAACCAAATGCCAATTGTTGTTAACCAACTTTTTCAATCTATTGGAATTCGGACAATACGTAGTTACTAGTACTGTTCTATCCATTTTTGTTTAGATCTTTTTTCCAGCAGGCATTCCCTCGGTGTCCACCATGCTCTTTTCTGGGATCGTCTTAGTAGTTTTTTAGGATAGCCACGTGCGATCAGGTTCACGGTCAATTTTTCTGCATGTTTCATGTATTCCTCCTTGTCATGACAGTTTCTACGGATTCTTAAATATTGCCCAAAGGGCAAGTTCTCTTTTAAGCTCCGGGGGTGATTGCTACTGAAGTGCAATGCTCGATTTCTGTCCGTCTCTTTTTTGTACAATGTAGTTATCAAACCTCCTTCCTCCGAAGGATATATTTCCACATCCAAAAAAGGGATTTTGTTTTTTGAGTATGTTAAGCTGAATTTAATCTCCTGTGTTCTATTGTTTAGCCATTCATGAAAGTTCTTTAATTCATTTTCTGGGCCAGACCACACAAAAAGGACATCGTCTATAAAACAATTCCAGTTTTTTATCCATATGCCAAACGGATTGTTGTCATAGATAAACTTTTCTTCATAGTATGACATATACAAAATCGCCAATTCAGGGGCAAAGGGGCATCCCATTGCGACGCCGCCTACTTGAAAATAAAAGTCTCCATCAAAATAAAAATAATTTCTTTTTAATGCGAAACTTGCCAATTCAATGATAAATTCACTTGGAACCTTGTGTGGTCGTTCTCATGTTTCTAGTGTCTTTTTAAGAACCTGTATACCATCTTCTTGCGGTATCTGTGTATACAGGGACGTGATGTCCATTGTCACCATCCAATCATTAGCCTTGTCGAATTCCACCTCGTTTAGCTTATTAATGAAATCCATTGTGTCCCTGATATATGATTTCACATCAGGTATGAATGGCTTTAAGAAAAAGTCCACAAATTTAGATATTCGTTCCATTAAGGATTCACAACCTGAGACGATTGGGAGTCCAGGTGGGGTTTCTTTATTTTTGTGAATCTTTGGCAATACGTAAAATAAAGGAATTCTTGGGTGCTGAATTTTTAAGTACTCTGTTTCTTTCTTTCCCAAAAAACCTTGTTGAAATGCTTCGTCTATGATCGCATGGAGTTGGCCTTTTAGTTCAAGGGTGGGGTCTTTGTTAATCCTACGGTAACAATTTACATCATTTGGTTGTTTTTTGACTTCATTAATGGAAAGGGTCTTGTCCCACAACACAATCGCACCCCCTTTATCTGCTTGTTTTACAACAATTGTTGTATCCTTTTTTAGATTGGTTAGCGCCGTTGATTCAGATTTAGTGATGTTATGTTTAATCCACACATTTTTTCTTTCCATATCAGTGATTGCTGATAGAATCGTTCTCTCAAATGTGAGTACCTCCTTTGGTATTTTGTAGTTTGGAGGGCAAAATGTCGATTTTTTACGTAGGCCCGTTGTTTCGGCGCTTAATTCCTGTGGGTTTTCAGCAAAAAATGTTTTTAGTCTAATTTTTCGAAAGAATTCCATTGTTTCAATTTTTAATTTTACAAAGTCCGTTCTTTTTGTAGGAACAAATGTGAGTCCTTTTTGAAGGACACTTTCTTCGTCCTTCGTCAAAATTTTACTGGAGATATTGAAAATCAAAGAGGGTGTTAGTTCTTGTAGTTTTGGCGTCTGGTCGACATTTCCCAGGGTTGATTGTATCTTGTTTTTCCTCTGGGTTTGGTCTGGCCTCTCCCTAAAAAAGCTAATCCCTGTTGGCTGTGTTGAAAGGATCCTCTTCTGTTATTTGTGCGTCTAGGGTCGCCGTTATCTCCCTCGCTACTACTTCCAGACGATGAGGTATCTGAAAAGGTGATATATTTTTGAGTTGATCTTCCTTGGTAGTCCTGTAGATGTCTTCGCGCTTCAGGACGGGAGTAGAAATCAGATTGTAAAAACGGGTATACTTTTTCTAAGCTGAAGTTTTTTTGATCCTTGTCAAATTGGTTAGTTTTTTGATTTATGGTATAGTCCTTAAACTCACTGATTTCTTTTTCCACTTTTTCCAGTAAGCCTTTGGCATCCGTGATCAATTGGTTGTTAGCAATGCTAGTTTGTAGACTTTCAATCTCCTCTAATTGTGCTTGGGATAATCTCTGGGCCGTTTCAATAGTTAATACCATTAGATCCCTACTGCACTTTGTTTCGATATAGCTATAACCCTTTTTGTAGATGGGGTCCTCTGTAAAGATCACCGGTATATTTTTAATTTGTAGACCTCCAGGGATAGTGCCGGCTCTTAGGTGTTTAAGTAAAAAATCGCCATGCAGATCCGTCTGGATCTGTTTTTTCTTTAATCTAAGTAGTTTTTCTGTCTCGTTTTGATTTTGGGCTGACACGCTTAGAGAGGCTGCTGCGAAAAGGGGTGGATCCGCTAGCAGCTTTTTTATATGTTCTTCGCTGTATGCGAATGCTTCATTCTCTGACATATGAAAGGGTTCAATGTTGTATATATATAAAATTAGATGTATATTGATTGATGTTTTGTTTAAAAAAAAATTCTTTCGACTATTGAATAAGTTGCTAAAATATATGAAAAAATGACAAAATAAATGAAAATAAAAATCAAACAGATTGATTCAAAAAATAGACTTTGCCTACATAACGTTTAATTCGTATGTGGTTGATACAAATGAGGATTGTAATTCACATTGGCAGCACTGGCAGTTGTTTTTTTGATATAAGCCACTATCCTGCAGCATGTTTCCGGTTGGTACAGAATTGCTCCTCCAGTTTTATGCAGGATGCGGAAGCGACTCTTGAGCAATCCAAATGTCCGTTCGATTACATTACGTGTCCTGATGTGGGCTGCGTTGTACCTCTGTTGTTGTGGGCTGGCTGGGTTCAAGGATGGAGTCATGATGTAATGCCTCACCGCATATGCACTGTCACCTACAGGGTTAAAAGCAATGTGTTAGTGTCAGGTATGCATAGCCATTACATACTTCAGTGATGAGTATTGTATTCAATTTACCTAGCAGGTGTCCTCCGCCAAAATCGCCCCTGAGCAGACGTGTGTGCATGCCACTATGGCGGAAGATGTAGGAATCGTCGGGGCTCCCAGGGTATTGTGCTACGAGGTCGGTAATGATGTTTTTTGCATTGCACACTGCTTGGACATTTATTGAGTGATATGCTTTCCGGTTGCGGAAGATATACTCATTTACGGCAGGGGGACATATGGCTATGTGGGTGCAATCTATGCATCTGATCACGTGTGGAAACTGGGCAACTTGGTAGAAGTCCTGTTTTGTTTGGGTCAATTCCCGTTGGGTTGTGGGGAAGGTGATGTGGTTGTTGATCAAAGACATCATGGTGGCCAGGAAAGATTTAAAGAACCGCGAAAGGGAGCTCTGTGATACCCCTCCAGCTTCTGCCACTACATCCTGGAAGCTACCTAACGCAAGCAGGTGCAGGCAACATAGCACCTGGACATGAGTTGGGATGGCCTGGGTCCTAAGTGTTTGGCGCTGCAATAGTGGTTCCAATTCATCTATTAAGTAGTGAATCATTGCAGCATTCAGCCTGTACTTGTCATATATGTGCTCAGGAGTCTGTCCCAACAAAGTGATGCGCAGGTGGAAGATTCTCTCCTGGATTCTCCTTCTGGGCTGGCCTGCTGCAAGTATCCTCCTCCTGCTCGCACAAATGAAGAGTGCTGCCATTGTGGAAGGCCACTATGGCCTCATGGGTCTGTTTAAATAGGCTTCAGATGTATAGCAGGTGAGTAAAGTTTTTTTTTTACCACCTGATTGTGATTCCCTTTAAACTGCTATCGCAAAATTGCGATTTTTGATGTAATCGCTATTTGCGATTTTTCATGAATTGTGTTTGCGATTATTTTGCGATTTCGCATTATCGATTTTGCGAAATTGCAAAATATTTTGCAGTATCCTTGGATTCTTGCAAATTCTGATTCCCTAAGGGGGTTCCACCTAGATTCTGTGATTTTTTTTAGCGAATTCGCATTTTCAATTTTGCGAATTCGCAATTTGTTTTTTTTTCGCATCATGAATAGCTTTTCTTTTATTTGTGATTGCAATAGCTAATTTGCACCTATTGCAATCGCAATTTTGGTTGATGCATCTGGCTGTTCGTGCAGCAAACAGGAAAGGCCATTCAACCATATCAAATGCCATTTGCGAATCCAGTGATAGTATAACAGCTGGTTCCTGGAGATAGGCAGTACGGGCCAGCACCTCGTGTGAGCGTCTCAAGTAGACGGCCGTATTCCTGCCTTGCACCAGACTGGTCTGGATGTATCAATTCCGCAAGATGTGGAGTCAGTCTGATCGCCAATATTTTAGCAAGGATTTTAGCCTCTGCGTTAATCAGCGATATGGGGCAATACGAAATGCACTTTCCGGCAGGCTTTCCAGGTTTCGGGATAGCTACTATGGTGGCCATATGCTGACCCAGCGGGAGTTCACCTGACTGTAAGCTGTCGGAGAACATGCGCAGCAGGTGCGGGGCGATGGCCCTGCAGTCTTCAACAGGTATCCCATTTGGCCATACCACCTTGTCCGACTGCAGTGACCCGATCGCCACCCGCAACTCCTCCACCGAAAGATCCGCCTCGAGCCCAAGTGCCGCCTCAAGGGTGAGCCTGGGCATATCAATGTCTTTAATATAGGTCAGTGCTTCTTCTTGGGTCATCGCCGAGGCTGATGTACACACCCTCTGAAAATGTTGTGCAAGTGTGTGTACTATTGTCCGTGGGTCAGTGGTTGCCCATCCCTCCTCCGTGTAAATGTGTGCTATCCATCTAGCACCTCGGTCCCTCCTATCTAGCTATGCCAAGAGTTTCCCAGCTTTATCGCCGGTTTCATATACTTTGTGTTGTGTGGCCATTAGCTGTTATTTGGTCAGTTCCCGAATATGCTCCCTAAGCTGCCGTTGTTTAAGATGCAGGTTCTGGGACGTGTCAGGGGCAGGGTCGCTGGTATGTTGGGTCTCTGCGTCTTGCAATTCTAGCTCCAGGTTCCGCAGCTCTAGCTGCTTCTCCCACTTGTGCGCCTGCCCTCGAAAGATGGTTTTGTATGCCTCCCATAGGGTGGTTGGGGAGCTAACCGACGCGGTGTTCTCTTTGAAATAGTGGTCTGTCGCCTCAACGACAGCCTTCTTAATCTTAGGGACTTGTAAATAGCCCGGATATATCAGATAGACTCGTTGCCACACCCTGTGGTAGTGTGTGTACTTGAGCACCAATGGGGAATGATCGGAGATACCTCTGGGTCTAATCTCTATGCTTTCAATATTTTGAAGGCTACCTGCTGACACCAGGAAATAATCTATTCTGGTCAGGCTATTATGTACCCAGAGTGAAATGTGAATTGTCTTGCTGTTGGGTGGTGCTGCCTCCATACATCGGTGAGCCCAAGTGCATCCAGAAAGCCCCCAAGGAGAGACACACCCGAGCCACCCGCTCTTGCAGGGTGTCGGTCAGCAACCCCACTCATAATGGTGTTGAAGTCCCCACCAATTATTAGTTCCCCTTCCGGGAGGTTAAGTAAAAATTCACTAAGCTCCGGGAGTGTTGTTGCATGCAGTGCAGGAGGAATGAAAACTGAAACTATATTAATAGCCCGCCCCTCCGATTGACCAATTATGGCTGCGAAACACCCATGATCATCAGTTTTGGTTTTGTGCACTATCAGTCGGGACTGTTTTTTAACCAGCAAGGCTGGCTCCAGTTATTTTTTGGCTTAAATTATGGCTTAACCCTGAATTAGATTTTAACCATAGACTGATCAGGGATTGTCTCATCTTGGATCATGTACATAAGATTATGTGGCTTGTTTATGTAAAGGAAACTTTGGCAACAGTTGGACGACAGGACCTCTTTGAAGTCCCTGAGAAAATTACAAGAATAGATCTTAGCTGGGTGAAAAAACTGCTTTTAATTTTATGGGCGGTACAACGGGAAGAATTGGAGTTGACAAAAGTAACAGTAAAAGCACATTATTTTTTAAAGACTTCATCCACGCTGGAACCCTATTTAAAAATTGTTACTAGGCCTTTTCACCGTATGCTTTTAACACGTTTTCGTTTTAATTTAATTTACGTCTCTCTAGGAAGCTCAAAGGGGTGGTGCAGACTGAAAGAGTTAGGGCCCTGTACTTGTGATAACTTTTCAGTTCAGGATACAATGCACCTCATAATGTTTTGTGATTTATAGAGTGAGATCAGAAAGAGGTTTCTATTCCCAATATTAAAAAGAAAGGGTTCTGTGTATAAGTGCTACATATCCAAGTGCTGTACCTAAAACTAAAACATAATACTTGACTGAAACATTCAAACAATCCCATCCCACACCCCCCTCCCTGCCTCCCTCGTAGACGGGCTTGCGCTTCAGTCAGCATGTGGGAATGCTACATTTCTGAAACCATCGCTGTGAATTAAAAACAATAACATACAAACCCATGTAAACTGACCCTTCCCCCTACTACCGCTCCCTGCCTCCCTGCCTGACAGACTCATAGCTGCCCGCCTCCCCAACTTAGCAGAGTAATCAATCCCAACCCCAACAAGCATTTGCAATGCAATAGGTCTCGCATTAGGAAAGTTTGAGCTATTGGCATTGTAAATGACAATTTTTTTATTTATATTTTGTTTTTGAAAATAACTAAATTAATAGCTTTGTCATTTACAATGCCAATAGTTATAACTTTCGCAAATGTGACACCTATAGCATTAGTAATGCAATATGTGTTGTATTTACGTGACTTACATGTATTGATATTACAAATAACAATGGCTTTTAATTTTTCTTTAATAGTTAATAATTAAATAAAAGTTATTGTAATTTATAATGGCAATAGCTTAAAGTTTTGTAAATAACTTTTGTGAAGATTATGTTTAGTGTATTTTATTGTGACGAAATTCCAAGAACAGAAGTGAAATATTAACATGTTTTTGTTACATTTGTAATAAAGCTTCAAACATTGAGAGAGCATATTTGAACCAGGTGTTGTTGAATGGTCGCAGAGATTGATGATGTGGTGGCGCTGAGTGATGTTGTGATGGCAAACGAGTGATGCTGGGGCGTTCAGTGATGCTGTGGTAGCACATAGTGATTTTGTGAGGGTGAGGGAGTGTGAGGGTGAGGGGGTGTGAGGGTGAGGGGGAGTGAGGGGGTGTGAAGGTGAGAGGGGGTGAGGGTGTGTGTGAGGGTGAGGGGGTGTAAGGGTGAGGGGGTGAGAGGGTGAGAGGGTGAGGGGGTGTGAGGTTGAGTGAGGGGGTGTGAGGGTGAGAGGGGGTGAGGGTGTGTGAGGGTGTGTGAGGGTGAGGGGGTGTGAGTGTGAGGGTGAGTGAGGGGGTGTGAGGGTGTGAGGGTGAGGGTGTGTGAGGGTGGGGGGTGAGGGTGTGTGAGGGTGAGGTTGTGTGAGGGTGAGGGGGTGTGAGGGTGAGGGGGGTGTGAGGGTGAGAGGGGGTGAGGCTGTGTGAGGGAGAGGGGGTGAGGGTGGGTGAGGGTGGGTGAAGGTGAGTGAGGGTGTGTGAGGGTGAGGGTGTGTGAGGGTGAGGATGTGTGAGGGTGTGTGGGGGTGAGGGTGAGGGGGTGTGAGGGTGAGGGGGGTGTGAGTGTGAGAGTGTGGGTGAGGGGTGCAAGGGTGTGAGGGGGAGGGTACACGATTGGTTCGGGCCCCATGCTGGTGGGCTGAGTGCGAGGCCCTGGGCAGCTGCCCACGCTCCCCATGCCTAGCGCCGGCCCTGCGTATACGTACCTGCTTTTGTTATGTATATGTCTACTAGACCTCAATGAAATGTTTGTTGTTATCCTATCGCTTAAGCTATGTTTTTTTTTAACAATCCCCCCAATCTGTTGTTAACCTCGCCTATCCTTTGACAAATTTCTACCTCACCTACAGCTCAGCCCTGAAGCATGTTCCCCTCACCAGCCGCTTTATATGCAAATTTATATGCTTTTGTAGTGACCATGTTTATCAGACCACAATGGAACGTCTGTTTTTATTGTATTGCATATTCTGTGTTTTTGATCAACTCTTGGAATCTTGTTTAGGCACCTGTGAAGCGCTCGGATACCTCCGGGTCTAGCCAATGCTATATAAAACCTGTAAAATAAAAATAAATAAATACCCAAAAGGAACCTCCGATCTTTTAATCTCGAACTGCCCAAAACCCCTCGTATCCGTAGAGCAGGTGAAAGATCCTTCTCACATTGCGGCCATAACCTGGAAAGAGCTCCCGGCAGGCGGCAGGCGGCAGGCATCAGACTCGCCCCCCACCCTGAACACCTTCAGGAAGGCCCTCAAGACCTGGCTTTTCAACTAAACAGAGCTGCAGAACCCCCACCCCCTAGAGCCTTGAGACTCTCACGGGCGAGTAGCACGCTTAAAACCCCTGGTTGATTGATTTATTGATTGATTGATTGAAGATCTAGAACTTTCCACTCTATTTCTGAGCTTCGGAAGCAGTCTAATGTGTGCTTGCTCTCAATGTGTGTTTAGAACAAACACACATTGTTTACATACAGTAGAGTAGCAGAACCTAGCATAACATAATACAAATTAATTTTAATGACACATTTTCTGTAGCTTAAGTACTAGCATTGAAAGATAAATTATATTTACAAACTTTAAGCCCTTCATTTAAACCACATCATCTACTTTAATAATGCAGTGTCGCTCATTCAACACCAAAACGTCCCTCATTCAAACCCCAAATGTCTGCCATTTTTTTTTCAAAATGTCTTTATTTAAACTTAAAAATGTTCCAGATATTCCATATAATTTCAAACCCAAAGTGTACAACGCTCGAACGACAGTATTCATCCTCAGCACCGCTCAAAGCTAAGTCTCCGTACCAAAACCTGTAAACACCCCCTCCTTTAAATACCTCACACGATTAATACTAAAAAAGTCCCTTGTTTAAACATGTTATAGTTAACAACAATAACATGAAAGAAAAAAGCTCAATAGACTATTGAACTACATTGCGTCGCTTGTATGGACGGGGGTACCAGGAACTACAATTTCATATAACATCATTTAAAGTGCTAAAAAGGCAGATATTTTGCCGGCAACAAACAGTAACACAAGTGAGGAACGAAGGAACAACAGAGATAATAGGCATAAGCTCGAATAAATCTATTTTTTAAGAAGAAAGGCATCGCCTGAGGAAATGCTGCACTCACAGAATTTCCGGCCCTTAATCTAAAACGCTCGCGCACTGCTCGTCGTGTCTTGACGCACGTGCCACTCTCACGATTCATGGTCCGTAAACTCCCGCTAACGAGCTTGCGCAGTGTGGCGGCCATGCCATACCCAGGCAAGATATCAGTATTTTCCTATGCTGTTACGAGATCAAGTACGCATTAATCTTCTCTACTCGAATTCCGAAAGCGAGGCACACTTCCCTTTTGCGATCAAAAGCACGTGAACATATTGAAATAATTACATTTAAAAATAGACTATTTAGTGGGACAGAAAATGTCAAGGAATTAGACGTAAAACAAACTTCTTACGCACTATACTATCTAGAAAGAAGTCCAACCAGCGAAAGCCTAGTTATGGGTATAAAAAGATACAAAACACCTTCTGCGGCGTGCGAAAATCTACCCATGTGCATTTATTTATTATTTATTGGGTTGATTATATTGGGGGGGGGCATTTCCGTCAGCAGATAGAGGTCTGACATCCACCCAATTACATACAGAAACAACAGTGGCAACTACCAATACTACTAGGAACGAGAGTGCCGCCGCGCTGCCCGCGGCGACCCGGAAGCTCTTGGCCGGCCGGCCAATCCGCTCGCGGCCGACCGGAAGTCCCGCCTCCCGAGGTCCGCGAGCTGCCGGCGCATGGAGCGCCCTGCCGTCCGGTGTAGCCCGGGTCCCCAGGAGGTGGCCGGGGAGAAGGAGGAGTGTGGCGCCTGTTGCGGGGCTCCTCTGACCTGAGGGAGCCCCGATTTAGATGAGGAGACGCGCCGTGAGGAGCCCCGTCGGAAGAGCGCAGTTGGTGAGTGGGGCCCAGGGCTGATGTGAAGTGCGTGCGTGCCTGTGTGTATGCCTGGGGCGGGGAGTGTGTGCGCGCGTGTGTGCGTGTGTGCGCGAGGGAACGTGTGTGCGCATGCGTGACTGTGTGTGATTGAGAGAGAATGCGAGGTAGGGGATAGTGTGCCTGTATGTGTGCCTGTATGGGTGCCGTATGCCTGCGTGTGCATGCGCGCGCCTGTGTGTGTGTGTGTGCGTGCGTGCGTGCATGCAGAGGGGTGGGGGCTGCCTGTGTCTGTGTGTGAGCAAGGGCTTTGCACCGCGCATGCGCAGCTACCAGACGCTCGCTCCCGAGGTGAAATCTGACCTCGTCAAAGCGCGCGTCTGGTAGCTGTCCACATTCCTAAATACGGGCCACAATAGGTCTGAAGCAGACACCTTCAATGCTCACGCATTGAGGGTAGGTCTGCTCGACCTAAAAAAGTACTTGCGTGTAGGGGTGAGAAGTCCATCTCTCACTTTTTCCACCTAAACCTGCTGCCCTTCTGAAGGGCCACCCAAGAGTACACCCTTTTATTCCTGCATTGTCCATTAGGTAGTGTTGCTTTCTAGGCGCTCCTCGTTTCTCATTTTGTTGTTTTTTGGATGCTTTAAGACTGCCATTCAAACACATTTAAATGTCTCGGAAGCAGTGTTTCAGCAGTACTACTTTACATATTACACACCGTGGTCCATCGGTCCCAACATTTCGCTATTTGCAACAATGCAACGAGAGCAGACTCCTTTCTATTTGCACTGTGTAAATCAGTATTACATTTTTCCTATTTTAGAGGAATCGAGGTTTTGATTCACAAAGGCATATATAAGCACCTGAAAAAGTTCTTACGGTGGTTTTACTTTTTGTGCTGCAAAATTCCAACAACTAGATTCCTTCAATTATGTTGGGCAACATTCCTAAGTCATTTGCAATTGCTGGACCTGTGTCAGCCGAAGAAGTAAATAGTTGAATGTTGGTATTTATTTCTGCCTCATAAGCAGGGATGCTCTTTTCATGTATTAAGGCGTGGGTGAAAATAGACTGATCTCATGTTATCAGGCAGCATGGTTCGGACGTTGTTTGATAGGTTTGTGTTCCTCCAGCAGAATAGGGTATAGTGCGTGTCTTGTTTGTAATCTGACCAGTTTACAGGAATACAGCTGTTTTTCCTTGAGTTGCATGCCGTTACAGGACTATGTTAAGACAACTAATTGTCTCTACGGCTGCAACTCTATGACAGGTGTTGAGGAAATAGACATTTTTAGGTAGTCAGTGTGACCCCCACTCGCACCCTATCCATGCAACCGTGCTCCATGTATGTCATGTAATTCCCTTCCCGTGTCCGTCCTGATAATGCCTCTGTATTTCCGTCTCATGTTAACATGTCAGTTAGTGGGCCTTCCATGTATAAAGTACTGATTCCGCATTAAGGCCTACATTTTCAATGCATTTACATGGTGCACTTTTAAATATCGCAAAACACACGTCTTCCACATTTTTCTGGCTCAGTCGAGCCAGACCCTTAATTGAGGCTCCGAGCCTCTTCTGTCTCTGAAAGCTGCAGTTTAGGTATGCATCCCTGACCTCTACCTTACTTCCTGCCCAGCCAAGCGGTGCCCGGCTCGGCCTGGCCTGCCTGCCAAGACGGTATTTTGCCTACAGTTATCTGCTCAGCCTCCGCAAAAACACATTCCGGTCTAGTGAAATAGGTAAACATATTCCCGGCTGCAGAGCAAAGGGCCCTGCCTTCCTGTCTCCTTGCAAGTGATTTACCGAACCCATTACCATGGTAGGCCCATGGCCCCCGTACATGCATGAAGAACCATATGCACGCACTAGCATTCAGTATTGAACGGTCTCTGCCCGAGAGACCTTTAACTTCAGACAACACATCCTCCAAACACAAGATATCAGATATGCTATAGGTGCATGTCGTTCTGACATCCCAGACACCAGACTCCTCTACTAGTGCTAAAGTCAAGCCCCCAGCTCTCCCCAGTCACACGTCAATACCACGTCATGCTCAGTTGCACACGCATCCATGGTAAAGGTTTCTGCTGACCCTGCAGAATTTCTCTATGCATCCACCCACCTATGACACTTCTGTGACGCTTCCAGCACACACCTCCGTGTACGCCCCTGTACACGCCTTCTTTTACGCCCATGTGTTCTTATCTCTCTCTTTTCACTTGTTACGCCTACTGTATTCATTTCAATTATACAGTTTTACTATATATAATGTGTGATGTTAATAAAATGTTGAATATCCCTTCCTGAACCTTAGTGGTGATGGAACCCGATGCCCAGTGTCTCGAGCCACTTCATTAAAGCCCGTATGACTTAGATATCACGGACTCTGCCTCTCATTTATTGAGCTATCCTTATTGTCATTTAATGTATAGAAAAATAGTCCCGGTAATTTTATTTACCACATAATCTGGCGCCCGAACAGGAACCCCTCCCCTTCCCCACGCGCCGGCGATGTAACGCAGGCCCCTGACCCCTTCTACAGCCGTGACGGACTCCTGTGCACACCTGCGGGTTTTCCTGCTAACTCCCCCAGGCCCACGGAGGAGACGGAGACGGAGACCCGGCATCCAGACGAGGCGGTGAGGAATGCGGAGAGTCCCGACCAGAGCCCAAGCCGAGAGAGCAAGGTCCGAGGTATCTGGAGGCCCACCTGTTCCGAAGCGCATGCGTAGTAGCAGCCAGACGCCGTAGCAGTCCAGTCCAGTCCAGTATCGAGTTTCCGAGGCCTTCAGTTCTGCTTCCCGGTGAGTACCGTTGTTGGGAACGCATCTAGACGGGTTCATTAATTTGTGCCCGGTCAAGACGGGTCTGGGTACACAGATCCGGTCCAGACGTGTTCACTTAGGTGGATACGGTATGACGTGTCTCTTTATGGGACCGGTATGTCTGTACTGTTTTAGCAGTGCATCCAGTAATTCAGTATTCTAGTATAGTCTCTCGAGATTTTCAGAATTGTGTTTTTCTATGTACCAGGTAGTATCTGGCCGAAATGTTTTAATATGTTTTATGTCGTGGTATGAATGATTGTTTGCAATTCATTACTGTGTTTATTGTGTTCATGTTCAAGTAAGTTCAAACATGCCGCTGTTCTCGAAATTACGTCAGATAGGAACCAGGAAAGGGATACTCGAAGAAGCAGTTCCCGTCCCGCCGAGGGACACTCCCGGTCATTTTATGTACCATAAACATGGCTTAGATGCCATACTGTACTTAGACTTATGGGTTGACTACACCAAGGATCTGGAAGAGAAATATAGATGGCCTGTTTCAGGGACATGGGATGCTGAATGCATCATGAGAGTAGAGGAAGCACTTTGGAAAAAGAAAGCCAGACAATCGCAGAAAGATGCCATAGAATTATGGCGTAAAGAAGCGCATAGAAGAACAGAGAAAGAAATCAAGAAAGCAGAGAGAAGTAGAGAAGAATCCGAAAAAGCTAAAGAAAGAGAACTACTAGAAGAAGGTGAACGAGTTAAAGCAGAACAATTAGACAGACAAAGAAATGCCCTTATTAAAGGCATGTATCCCGTTCTTGCCGAGGGCCTACCCAAGGTGACCCCGGAAGTACCCAGTAATTTACCGCCACCATTGGTCCCGACTAAACTTCGTCACAAACAGACTGCAGCGGAAATTTTTCTTTCATCTTACTTAGATGACACTGTCCCAGAGTATGTAAATACAAATCCTCCTCCGAATATTCATCCTCACAACCCTGCTAATGACACGATTCCCCCCACTGTTTCTCCTGCCACTGGTCCTGGCAATCCTTTTAATCCGCCTGCAACCCAGGGCCAACCTACATTACCTACACCTACTTTACCAGCACCAATATTACCAGTGCCAGTGCATCCTGCAAGCCCCGGCGGCTCACATCTAGGAGCCGCGGCAGGAGATTTCTCCACCCCTCCTCAAGTAAAACGAATATCATTACGAGACTTAGCACTGGAACAAACGCCAAAGGCAACATACGCAAATCTTAGAAAGAACCTTACTGATTGTATATATGATCCAGTACCGGGTGAGGATTCATTGGTCTTACACTCACTACGATTAAGGCGCGTTGCAAATTATTTGATCACTTTACCAGGCATGAGAGAGAAATTAGACAAGATATATCATTTCATTAGAACGGGGGAGGGACCAGAAAGCATACATGAGGCCATGGCACACAGAAAGGTGGAAACTCAACGTATGATTTTACAGTTCTTGATAAATTGTTTGATCAGGGAACAAGATTAACCACACAGAGAAGTAACTAAACGTATGTTAAATTGGAGTGATAACATAGCGGTCGGAAAGCATGATAAACAAACTAGTGTGGAGTCAATGTACAGGAAAATCCGTAAGGAAATTCTTGACATACGTGAGAAAGAAAGGGCCTTGGCACAGGCCGACGAGAACGAAACTGAGAAAGAGGATGAAGTCTCAGAAGACGATGATATAGAAACTGAGAACCCAAATAGAATAGCGTACGTAGGTAGGGCGAGACCCTTTGACAAACCCATATGCCCAGAATGCAAGAAACGTTTTCTTTCTCCCATACCAGAACAATGTTCTCTTGAGCATCTATTCCAAGCCACTGATAAAGTACTGAAACAACGAATAGGTTACAGTGAACTTAGTACCATGCATGAACAGGAACTAGCCCGGTCAGCAGTGCAATGGGCTGGCAATACTAGCGTATATAAAGATGACTTAGTAGCGCAAACATTTTTGAATCTTTCCCCAGACGAACAGCGATTAGCTGGTATGTACATGATTCAACATCTCATTACATTGTATGAAAGTCAGCATTCTGATCCAGGTCCCCTATATAATATATTGGAAGAGTTACTCCTAGGTAGATGGAGAGGCCTAGGTACCGATTTAATTAATATCATTCTAGAACAGCGACACAAATACAGGACTTTCCTGACTCCACATTTTGTTCCCGTTCCACCCCCAGTAAGGAAAACATTTTACATAGACAGACAGAATCCCTTACGAGAAGTTCATCCCGTGCGGACAACAGGTGGTGAGCTTGAACGAGTATTTGTTTACACCCCCTTAACGAAAATAGAATTATTGGAAATGAAAAAATTAGTGCCCTGTCACGATAAAGATCCCGCAGGGTTTCATCGTGAATTAAAAGATATGCTCCGCATGGGGGAGTATATGTATCCCGATATCATTAAAATTTTGAAAGTTCTGTTGCCTGCAGGGATTTACGAAAAACTTAAAGAAAAAGAATGGGAGGTGGGAGAGAAAAAGATTGATTGGGCAGAATTAGAACACGAAGATAATACACGAGTCCCTGGTACTGGTCTTGGGGAAAAAGCTAAAGCATTACCAGAGTTATTAGTACAGGTTTTGCCAAGATTACTAGCTACTAAAAAGGAAGACTGGGATGCTATCTCAGCCTGCAAACAGAAACAAGACGAAGACACTAGCGATTTTTATTCCAGATTCGAGAAATGTTTCATTAATAATAGCGGCCTGAAAACAAGTAGTGAATCATACCCACATCTTTTTGTGACCAAATTAGTAGAGAATTCCTTACCACAAGTTAAAAATAGAGTACTGAAAGTTGAGAGTACGTGGCAAGCAAATAGCCCTTCCCAAATGTTACAAATGTTACAGTACCACCAGAACCGAATTAGAGAAGAACACGAACACGAACAGAGACGTATAAAAGACACGAAAATGAAAGTACTAGTTGCTCAGTCTGTCCCAGCTGATGGTCAGAAGAGGGGTATGGCACCGTCCGGTCATTCTGCAGCTCCTGTTAAAGGGAACTGCAATTACTGTAAACAGCCAGGTCACTATATAAACGAATGAGCCGTTCTGAGACACAATATCGCTACCGGCAAAACGAAAGAAAGACCGCGTCCACCTAGACAAGAACATGTTCCACAAAACATTCCGCAGAACACGCAACCTCCTCAGAACGCACAACAGACAGTAGCTGTACCCCAACCCCAACCCATTGCTGCCACACAACATGTCACACAACAAATGTACCAGTATGCTCAGTCAGACTACCCAGATTATCAGCAGTATTCATGAAACAGCCTAGAGAGGGAGGTTGGCTTGCCCCTTATCGAGGTTCCTGTAGATCAAGAGGGTCCCTATGTACACAGTCAGGTATTAGGGAAAGACCGAAAATTTTTGATTGACACAGAGGCGAGCAGAACTACCATCAGTCATGACGAGGTTCCAGGGGCACCCCTCTCAGGCTCACAGAATGTTTCCCTGGGATTTTCAGGAAAGCCTATTGTTAACGAAGTGTCAAAGCCAGTTTCCCTAGAAGTTGGTCCATTGTCTCGCGCTACAGACTTGTTACTTACGAAATCATGTCCAGAAAACTTGCTTGGTATAAAAACATTGAAAGCACTAGGAGCAGTGATTTGTTGTTCTCCGGAAGGAGTGAGATTGTTTTTACGTGATTTTAAAGGACATTATGTGTTAAGAGATTTTGATCCAAGATTACAGAATGTACCACAGCATTTATGGGCGCAAGGTCCAACTGATGTAGGTTGTATGCACATTACACCATATCGTGTTACTCTCAAACAAGGAGTTGTACTGCCCCGGATCCGACAATACAAGTTACCACCTGAGGCTGTAGCAGCCTTACTGAAAATTATTGACGAACTCATTGCACAAGGAGTGGTTGTAGAAACAGACTCAAATGTGTGTAATTCTCCAATCATCCCGATTCTTAAACGAACTGACCCGAATGCACCACCGGTCTACAGACTGGTGATTGACCTTCGAGAATTAAACAAATGCATAATACCCCAGTACCCATTGGTCCCAGACATTTCTTCTTTATTGACTGCCATTGATTCCGAAGCTGCGTTCTTCACTGTAATTGATCTCAAGAACGCCTTCTTTAGTGTCCCCATTCATCCGGAAAGTCAGTATCTTTTCGGATTCTGTTTAAATGGCCAAAGCTTCAAATTTGCACGTGCTCCTCAAGGGTTCACAGAAAGCCCTAGTATTTACAGCCAAGCACTGAAACGACAACTAGACAGTATTCACATGCCTACTGACACTGCCCTACTCCAGTATGTTGACGATCTCTTGATCACCGCACGAACAGAACGTGACTGTGAACGTGCATCACTGACAGTCTTGTATTTTCTGGCCAAAAAGGGGCATAAAGTGTCCCCTTCGAAGCTACAGTTCTGTGCCCAGCAAGTGGTTTACCTTGGACACTTGCTGTCCAAGAGGGGTAGACAGCTGACACCTGACCGCATTCAGTTAATTGCACATCTTCCACAGCCCAAGACACAAAAGGAAGTACGGGCCTTCATTGGCCTCACTTCTTACTGTAGACAATGGATTCCCCAGTACGCATATCTAGCCAGACCACTCATACAGTTGACAACACAGGAGGCAGCGACTTCGACTGTCCTCCCTTGGACTCAGGAACATACACTTGCTTTTGATGAACTGAAGAAAGCCTTATGTCAAGCACCTGTTTTAGCGACACCATGTTACAGCAAACCTTTTACACTTTTTGTCACTGAACGTGATGGCACAGCATTATCTGTTCTCACACAAGATCAAGCAGGAAAACACAAGCCTTGTGCTTATTTTTCTAGTACATTGGATCCAGTAGCCCAGGCTCTGCCTGCGTGCCTGAAATCAGTTGCAGCAACAGCTCTAGCTATCAGACAAAGCAACTCCATAGTATTAGGACATCCCCTGACAGTACAGGTTCCACACTCCGTGGAAGTTCTCCTGAACCGAACCCAGACTCAGCACTTGACCATAGCACGACTGACAGGATATGAACTGACACTGTTTCAGCCACACATAGAGATCAGACGTTGCAACATTTTAAACCCTGCCACATTGTTACCCTCGAGCACAGCAGACCCTACACCGCATGACTGTGTGGAAGTCATTAACACAATTACGAAACCAAGACAAGATTTGACAGACATTGCATTGCCCGACCCAGACCTGACACTTTATGTGGATGGTTCATGCATGAGAACAAGTACAGGAGAGTTAGTGGCCGCATATGCAGTGACCACTGAAACTGAAGTCATAGAAGCACATCGTATTGACACATTGTCTGCCCAAGCAGCAGAGCTCATCCTCTGACCCAAGCCTGCATACGAGCCAAGAACATGAAAGTAAATATATACACAGATTCACAGTACGCATTCGGAGTCGTTCATGACTTCGGTGTCCTCTGGCAAGAGAGAGGTTTTCTGACCTCCCATGGAGCCAAGATCCAGCATGGTCCCCTCATTCAAGCTCTGTTAGAAGCAATACACTTGCCTACAGCCGTTGCCATCATGAAGTGCAAAGCACATACTAAAGTTACTGACATTATTTCCCAGGGTAACGACCTGGCAGATCGAACAGCCAAACTCACAGCTCAGACTCAAACAGACATTACGACTGACACGACAAAGACTGAAGTAACTCCACTGACGCATTGCATGACAGTCAGGGATCCCACAGCATGAAGAATGGGACCCCCTCAAAAGGATAATTTGCGACCAAGGAACAGAGGGGAAGAAAGAAATTTGTTCTAGAAAGTTGTTCCTTCAGTGGTCATATATATCTATAGGCAATATACATCAGATAATTTTAAGAAAGGTGACAGACTTATATAAACATGTTTATTTTGTCATAGTTTTTATTTTCATTTACTTAAGTTTTTTTTTTTTTTTTTTTTTTTTTCTCATTTCATTTTCTCATATACAAAGTACATAATTCATCATAAATACATTTTACAGACTCCAAAAATTCAAAAAATTTTTTTTTGGGTTATTAAGACACACATTATTGATAACACACCAGAAATACAAAAAGGAATTATTTATACACAAAAGAAATTGATTGATTTTTAAGATGGCCACCTGATATTTAAATACACAACTCAATTTGCAAACATACACACATGCATACCACAATTACACTACCAAAAGGGGAAAAAAGGGGAGAGAAACTACGTATGGGCTGACAAGTTCACAGGTTGTCAGGTTTAAGGGTCTCAGAAGAACTTAAGACCCCCGCACATGATTGGTCGACGCGCGTTTCGGTGGATAACCACCTTCCTCAGGACCTTTTTTTCTCTTGTGGGTCAAAGATATCAGGGGACAAGAAAGGATGGGCCAATAAGGGTTCTTTGCCTGCTCAGTTGCTAGATTTTCAGACTGAATACTTGTTAAAAAACACCACTTTTCATTGTGAGACAGGGTTCGAATTACTTCAACCTGTTCAGAGACGATTATTTGTTCTCCAGGGAGTCAATTAAAAACTTTAAATGGCTGATGATGCCCTCAGTAGTACAAAATGAATCGGTAAGATGTAGTCTCAGTAGTTGCGGTTACTCAGATCTTCCTCGGTCGTCGGCGGTAAGCTTACCGCCGACGACCGAGGAAGATCTGAGTAAACTTCGAGACCCCACATGCACAGATGGATGCAGTGTAAAGAACGGGGTCAGATTCACCAAGCTGAAAAAAGTAATATCCCTACTCCTGGTTCAGGAACTGGCGGCAGACCACTAGCCATAAAAAGGAATGATTCCTGCATCTATGCAAATAACAAGACACCGCAACTACTGAGACTACATCTTACCGATTCATTTTGTACTACTGAGGGCATCATCAGCCATTTAAAGTTTTTAATTGACTCCCTGGAGAACAAATAATCGTCTCTGAACAGGTTGAAGTAATTCGAACCCTGTCTCACAATGAAAAGTGGTGTTTTTTAACAAGTATTCAGTCCGAAAATCTAGCAACTGAGCAGGCAAAGAACCCTTATTGGCCCATCCTTTCTTGTCCCCTGATATCTTTGACCCACAAGAGAAAAAAAGGTCCTGAGGAAGGTGGTTATCCACCGAAACGCGCGTCGACCAATCATGTGCGGGGGTCTTAAGTTCTTCTGAGACCCTTAAACCTGACAACCTGTGAACTTGTCAGCCCATACGTAGTTTCTCTCCCCTTTTTTCCCCTTTTGGTAGTGTAATTGTGGTATGCATGTGTGTATGTTTGCAAATTGAGTTGTGTATTTAAATATCAGGTGGCCATCTTAAAAATCAATCAATTTCTTTTGTGTATAAATAATTCCTTTTTGTATTTCTGGTGTGTTATCAATAATGTGTGTCTTAATAACCCCAAAAAAATTTTTTGAATTTTTTGAGTCTGTAAAATGTATTTATGATGAATTATGTACTTTGTATATGAGAAAATGAAATGAGAAAAAAAAAAAAAAAAAAAAAAAAACTTAAGTAAATGAAAATAAAAACTATGACAAAATAAACATGTTTATATAAGTCTGTCACCTTTCTTAAAATTATCTGATGTATATTGCCTATAGATATATATGACCACTGAAGGAACAACTTTCTAGAACAAGTCAGGGATCCCACACAAGATGTACTCGACATACAGACACATGCCACTCCAGACGAAATCAAGAAATGGACAGAACAAGGAGGGGTCCAGACAGATCAGGGATGGATGACGAAGGGAAAAGCCACATGGCTTCTCCCCGACTCTATGGTTCAAGTTATCATTAATACAGCACATAGTCCAGCACACTTAGGAGAGAAAGCCATGCTAGACAGCATACAGAATATTTGGTTCAACAAACATTTACGTGCAGCAGCAAAACAGAAAGTGCGTACCTGCATGATCTGTTGTCAGTTCAATCCAGGCAAAGGCATTCCCGTGGAACAAGGTGGATTTCATCCTCCTGACCACCCTTTTGAAGTCCTCCAGATGGATTATATCCAGATGGACAGATGCCGAGGATTCAAGTACGTCCTTGTAGTTGTATGTGCCCTATCCAGATGGACAGAAGCGTACCCAGTCCCAGATTACACTGCTGTAACCACTGCCAAGCAGTTGGTTCGTGAATTTTTCCCGCGATACGGCTTGCCCCGTGTCGTGTACTCGGATAATGGACAGCCATTCTCGTCCGAACTGATGAAACAGGTATTACTCCTGTTAGAGTACCAGTGGAAATTCCACTGCGTACGACACCCCGAAGCAGCTGGTCTCGTTGAGAGACATAATCAGACTCTGAAAACACAGTTAGCGAAGGTCTGTGCAGAAAAAGGTGTAGATTGGATGGTAGCCCTGCCGGTTGCCCTCTTTTACATGCGTATGGTAGCTCATTCCAGAACCGGACTATCTCCTTATGAGGTAGTCTTCGGCAGACCACCAAATATGTGGGGTACGCCTATGCCGCGCAAGATCACCGATGTTGATAGTAATATGCTGACAGATTACCTGGCTTCCTTGATGTCTGCACTACTCTCTTGTCGTTCACAGGTCGCAGCAGCTTTCCCGGACAACACCCAAGTGAAACCGCATGAAATCGTTCCGGGTGATTATGTTTGCATAAGGAACTTCGATCGCTCAAGCCCTCTGGAGCCCAGGTGGCGGGAGCCGAAGCTGGTGTTGATGACCACGAGGACCGCGGTGAAAGTAGAGGGAAGGAAAGGCTGGCTCCATTCCAGCCACATCAAAAGATTTCATGGACTGTGTCCAGAGACATTTCCCAAGGACTGCCCTGATTCTGATACTGATACTAAACTCCCTCTGTTAGAGAAAACTCCGCAACAGGAGTATAAAGCAAAATTAAGGTCTAGTAAGTCAGGCAGCGTTTAATTGTTTAAGTCCCCCTCGGGTGAAGCGGTTAGACAGGTTTCTGACATGTATAAGATAGACCCAAATAGTGAGAGAGATAGACAGAAAGTCAAGAAAATGAAATACTGTAAAAATCTACGTAGTAGATGCATCGTTACATTGCTTTTTATGTTTTTTCTGAGTATTACGATCATATGTGTAAGCTGGACGTTACATGTTTTCTTTCCTCCTCTTGGCTCACATGTACATACTTCTTTCAATGACACTATAGAGCACACTTTCAGTGACCTGCCACCACACGAATTGTCCTATCGTCTAGCACTGCGCAACAATACTTTTATCCATATGTTACACCATTCTCATCAGACCAGCAATGTCACGAATTGCTGGGTATGCGGCCGACTCCCTCCTTATCAGAAATATAAGGGAGCTCTGCCCCTCTTTCCCTACCCGTTTACACATAATGGTTCGTGCGGGGCATGGTTTACTTTAATGTCCTCATTAGACAGTAAGTCCAAAGTTTCCCAGGGCAATTGGATATGGGGGAACCTGAATACAGTCATGAATCAAGCATGTTTTCCAGACAAGGACGGCCTTCCCCAAAGGACAGGGACCGATCTAGAAAATGAAGTGTATGGATTAGGAAATTTTTCCCTTAACCTCATGATTCTGAACGTTCAGTCCGAGACTAATTCGGACTTGCCGTTTATAACAGTCTTACCAGTGAAAGGTGAATTATGCGTTAGAAAGAATGGTTCAGTACATCTAGGACACAGTGATTGTAATACTGTGGTTGAATTCAGTGATAAAGGAAAGTCTACTTTCAAAGCTTCCCGCCATTCCTATTTTATATGTGGTCAGACAGCTTATGTACGTCTGCCATTGGATTGGGATGGAACGTGTTACATCGCGTTCCTATTACCACCTGTTTTTCTAGCCCCGTCCGATTATCATCGAAATTCACACCTTGTACATATAAGACCTAGAAGGGAGATCGAGTCCCCGATTGTCGATCAGACTGAAACAACATTGGAGCAATATACCGATTTCAATAAAGGATTCTTTTTCTTCATAGGCCCCATTCAAAATAGTAAATTAATACGTAGATTAACCAGAACATTGGAAGCAGTAGTGAATGAGACTACTTCTGCCTTAGGTAACCTGACCGAAGAGCAGTCTGCTATGAGACTTGTTGTTCTTCAAAACCGCCTTGTCCTTGACGTCATCC
This sequence comes from Lissotriton vulgaris, assembly GCF_964263255.1. NCBI lineage: Eukaryota > Metazoa > Chordata > Amphibia > Caudata > Salamandridae > Lissotriton > Lissotriton vulgaris. The sequence continues at coordinate 1,489,075,679 of NC_141693.1, forward strand.
TGGCCGATAGGGGCGGAGCTTGTAGAGTGATCGGATCTAGTTGTTGTGTGTTTATTCCTAATAACGCACCATCAGTGTATAAAGCAATAACAAGGCTTCATAAAATAGCTCACCAGATACACCAGAATCCAGGCACCTGGACATGGTCCGGTTGGCTCTGGAGTGTGATATCAGCCTGGGGATGGAGAGTACTGTCATTCCTAGGAATCATACTGCTCATATTATTCAGTTGTTGTCTCTGTCTGCAATGTGGGCCAGCGATTTGCGGCTTGTGCACCACAGCCTGTATTCCCCGTCCACGTTTACGTTCCCGTTCCCGAATGAAGAAAGACGAGCAGATGATGTTATATGAACAGGTAGATGGTCTCATGAAAATAGATATATCCTAAAGGGCACAGTAGGGGCCAAGGACATGAGGGAATGAGGAAATAGAAATTTTTAGGTAGTCAGTGTGACCCCCACTCGCACCCTATCCATGCACCCGTGCTCCATGTATGTCATGTAATTCCCTTCCTGTGTCCGTCCTAATAATGCCTCTGTATTTCCGTCTCATGTTAACATGTCAGTTAGTGGGCCTTCCATGTATAAAGTACTGATTCCGCATTAAGGCCTACGTTTCCAATGCATTTACATGGTGCACTTTTAAATATCGCAAAACACACGTCTTCCACGTTTTTCTGGCTCAGTCGAGCCAGACCCTTAATTGAGGCTCCGAGCCTCTTCTGTCTCTGAAAGCTGCAGTTTAGGTATGCATCCCTGACCTCTACCTTACTTCCTGCCCAGCCAAGCGGTGCCCGGCTCGGCCTGGCCTGCCTGCCAAGACGGTATTTTGCCTACAGTTATCTGCTCAGCCTCCGCAAAAACACATTCCGGTCTAGGGAAATAGGTAAACATATTCCCGGCTGCAGAGCAAAGGGCCCTGCCTTCCTGTCTCCTTGCAAGTGATTTACCAAACCCGTTACCATGGTAGGCCCATGGCCCCCGTACATGCATGAAGAACCATATGCACGCACTAGCATTCAGTATTGAACGGTCTCTGCCCAAGAGACCTTTAACTTCAGACAACACATCCTCCAAACACAAGATATCAGATATGCTATAGGTGCAGGTCGTTCTGACATCCCAGACACCAGACTCCTCTACTAGTGCTAAAGTCAAGCTTCCAGCTCTCCCCAGTCACACGTCAATACCACGTCATGCTCAGTTGCACACGCATCCATGGTAAAGGTTTCTGCTGACCCTGCAGAATTTCTCTATGCATCCACCCACCTATGACACTTCTGTGACGCTTCCAGCACACACCTCCGTGTACGCCCCTGTACACGCCTTCTTTTACGCCCATGTGTTCTTATCTCTCTCTTTTCACTTGTTACGCCTACTGTATTCATTTCAATTATACAGTTTTACTATATATAATGTGTGATGTTAATAAAATGTTGAATATCCCTTCCTGAACCTTAGTGGTGATGGAACCCGATGTCCAGTGTCTCGAGCCACTTCATTAAAGCACGTATGACTCAGATATCACGGACTCTGCCTCTCATTTATTGAGCTATCCTTATTGTCATTTAATGTATAGAAAAATAGTCCCGGTAATTTTATTTACCACAGTGTATGGCCTTATTTATCTACTTTATGGACTCTGTTTCAGTTTTCTCTGTATAATTTGTCTGTATGGGACGGTTTTCCATACCTGCCACCAGCGAGCATTTTCCAGGCAGTCATAGTTCAATGCATTCACCCAACTAACATCTAATTTACATACTACTCTAATGAGAAGGGCAGGATTGCATTAGTGCACCCGCATTGTTAAACTTGTGAGCACTTCCGTGCACTGTGCCACCCGCCCCTCCCCCCATGAATCAGTGAAACACTCATCTAAAACTGCCCCACCTGTGCATCCCTTGCTCTTATCAAGCGGCTGCTGCTTTCTCAGCCGCCCACAAACCTATCCTGCGCCCTCAACAACCTATTCCTTTTACCCAACTTGTGCAGGAAAAGCTGACCTTGATATGACTATTGACAAACGATTGCACATCACATGTGAGCTGTATCGAAAAACCTTCGCCAGCTGGAGGATGAGAACGGTGATGGACGCTTGCAAGAAAGAAATCAATCAAGGGCTACCAAATATCTTCATTTCCAGAAGCCCATTACCCCCACACCTTCCCTGGACTGGCTTTGTTTCGTCGAAGTCTATGATAATCCTGGTATTACCCATGCTGCGCGTTTTTTTAGCTCATTCCTTGCATTTAAAAAAAATATATTAAACATATTTTTACGATTTTTAAAAGTGTCTGTTTGCTTGCAGTTTTGGAGCAGAAGCGATACCTGTTTCTATTATGTATCAGATTGCAAATGTAAAAGTAACACCTGTGATTTCTAACATTTAAATTAGTGTATAAACCGTTATCAGAAGTAAAAAAGTAATACCAAAAACACAAGCTGACGTATGCATGACTGTGCTGTGAAGCGTAGGTACTCTGCGCACCCGAGTACCCACACTGATTTCATTTGAAAGGACATACCACCACGTCTAAGCAACTAGCCGTTATTATGGTGTAGTGAGTACCCACCATTTTATATTTCCATTTCATGCACTAATGTATCGAGCTTTGCGGATTTTTTTTACTCTGAATCCACTTTAGTAAAATACAAGTTTAGTACAGTTGTAATTCAGAAACAAGTACTCGAGCGAACGAAGCCTTGCTGACATTCAGTCGCAGGTACTTTATTCGCATGCAGATGGGGCCTTTTCCTCCCTGTCGATCCTCTTTAGGCCTCTTGGTTCAGTATCATCCTGTGAACAATGGCATTTTGGTTCATCCTGCTCTTCTCTTCCAGTGCAGAGAACACACCACCCCCCCAATTGTCTGAATCTGACCTTGTACTGCAATAATGTGACCTTAAGTTAGCCACAATTCCACACCACATAATTCCACAACAAACAATTACAAAACAAATCATATCTACCACGCACTTCCACCAACCCCGTCATCTCTCTTCCACAGTGCCCCTCTCATCTCTCCCTCACACTCCCACTGCCTTCTCTCCTCTCACAATTCCACTGCCCCTCACATCTTTCCCTCACACACCCTGTCTCCTCTCTATAATGCCTGCTCACACATGCTACCTTCCAATACCTCCTCACACTGTGCACTGTTGCACCTCTCGCCTTCCTCCCCCATTTGGGTGCCCCTCCCACTTATCCCTCTCTCTCTCTCTCTCTCTCTCTCTCTTTCTCTCTCTGTCTCTCTCTCTCTCTCTCTCTCATGCTCTCTCCCACACTCTTCCCACCTCTGTAATGTGGTTCACTTCGGGTCTTCCAGCACAGTTTCTTTCCCGTGCATTTTCAAGATTTCCGTCCCTCAAACCCACGCTCTCCTCCTGTTTCTTGTGGTGTCTTCTGCGTACACAGGTGCTCCTTCTTTATGAGTCTGGGCTGCTCTCCCCTTCTTTCTCTTTCTCACACATTCTTTCTGCTCTTCTGTATGGAGTTCATTCACCACATCTTGCACAAACTACCTATCCCTCTCTATTTCCCTTTCTGTCTATAATATGCAGGTCTCACCCCTATATATTCACCATCAGGGCCGGTCCTAGGCATGGGCCGTATGGGCAGCTGCCCAGGGCCTCGCACTCCTGGGGGCCCCCAGCTGCCGGCCCGCAGTAGATCGCAGAACAGGGGGCCCACCGCCGGCCAGCCCGTCATGAAATTAGGCAAAAAAGCGCTGCGCGCATTCGCGCAGCTGAGGCAATAATTTACAGTAAGGCAGTCCGTCAGTCACCGTGCACGGACCTCACCACCTAGCTTAGTGACCACCTTAGCCTGGTGGTGCCCTAGTGGTGGTGGTGGTGCCGTCTACCGCGCACAGTGCGCGGGCCCCAGGCTAGGCCGTTAATGATGTGGGTCCCAGGGGCGTCAATCTGATAGCGCGCGAAAGCGTTACCAATAACGGCCATTGACATCATTTTGGCCAGCCCACGCTCTGCAGTTAACAGCACTTTTACGCAGCATGGACCCCGTACGCGCGCTCCCTGGCCAGGAGGAGGGTGGAGTCGGGAGTCGGTTCAGGACGCGGGCCCGGTTCGTTGTTGATTGGCATAAGTTGGTTAACGTCTTAAGGTAAGAAGTGAGACCTCCTGCTATATTATATATACATGATGATGATTGCATAAAGAGAGACTCCTGATCCATCGCTTGTCGTCATTCATAAGTTTCCAGTGGCGGATCATGGTGACATTTGCAAGTGGTGGGGCGTAAAATGATTGTGATACTTCACCGTAGGGAGCGAGTGATACTGGGGCCTTCATATATTCTCAATGAATCTGCCTCATATTGCACATTTTTGAGTTTGCCGGAACACTGAACACTCGAAGTGGGCAACCAGGTTTGAATCTCGAAGTCGGCTCGCCTCGCTCAACATGCTTTGATTCTAGGCATATCACCTAATCTCCGTGCTTAAAAAATGATTGTGGCCTTATGCATCCATGCTAATATTTTAGAAGAAGAAAGCGGGAGAATGTTAAAAAAAATGTAATAAAAACAAGTAATCAGGAGAATGAATGCTCTGCCGCATATTGCACATTTTTGAGTTTGTCGGAACACTGAACACTCGAAGTGGGCAACCAGGTTTGAATCTCGAAGTCGGCTCGCCTCGCTCAACATGCTTTGATTCTAGGCACATCACCTAATGTCCGTGCTTAAAAAATGATTGTGGCCTTATGCATCCATGCTAATATTTTGGAAGAAGAAAGCGGGAGAATAAAAAAAAAACGTAATAAAAACAAGTAATCAGGAGAATGTCACACATTGAGCTCTATTTAGGGAGAGGGAATTTCAAGCGGGCGACAGACAACATTAAGCCATTTAATGGCTTACAAAATCGGTGGTCCCGCCTGAATCAGGTGACGGTCTTGTAATTCTGTAATTGAACTGGTGCTCATGTGAAGCTTTATAATTGCAACAAAAAAACCCTGCTTTAGGGGATAGTCTCAGGCTAGCAGCCGAATCTTCCAAATTCATGGGATAGTTAAGTTCACCACAAAGCCTACAGGCAACGTTCAGCTGCTGTTTTCTTGCCTCATTGATAAGTTTAACCATACATTGATAACCATGCAGCGTTTTATCGTGTGCGTTATGTTTTGCAGCGCAGTGCGTTTTATCGTGCCCAAAGCCCATAATGGCCTTGCAGCGCTATATACAACAATGGGTGCGTGTTACAGCACTGCTACTGTCCTCTTCCACGCTCAATAACTCTTGATAGAAAAATACCGTGCCTTCCCCTTCGGCCACCAGGCGCCAGCGTCAGGTGCATTGAACCGCCGATCTACTGGTGTATCCTTTGCAGATGAAGTAGAATAAGAGTTGACTGTGGAACATGATGAGTGCTAAGCAGGTGTCCCAAGGCCACTAATGTCATAAATACACCTCTTTGCTTGTAGCTTTTGGTGCGTGAGGAAAAAGATGAGGGTGTGCCACACGGTGCTTGAGTATGTTGGTGATTTGCCATAAATTCTCACCAATTAATTTGTTGTGAACATATGTATTTCCATGGCAAATCACTGCAGAAACACAATAACATAGTAACCTAGTGAGCTTAGGAGCTTTAGTTTGGGGGTTTTGGTGTGAGATGTGTTTTTCTCCAGTATGATGTGGTACATTATGAATAGGGCTCCCGGTTTTATGGTATTTATTTTTTTGCCATTTCTGTCTGTATTTATCCACATTTATTTGTTGCCAATTTTATCTGTATTTATCCATATTTATTTCTGGTTTTGTGGAAAAATGAAGCTGAAATGACTATATTTCCAGAAATAACTAAGATCAAAAGTCCTTCGAAGTCACTTTCTGTGATGTCACTTCTTGCGACACAATATGCAATTAGAGGGGCCTCACATCTTCCCTTTCGCCCGGGGCCTCAGAAGGCCTAGGACAGGCACTGTTCACCATTCCACTTAATTTCATAAACAAATACACCCCACACCACACAATTCCACCCCACACAATTCCACAACTAACAATTTCATTACAGCCCACATAATTCCACTCCACATCACATACATCCACTACCCTCCAAACCACATAGGTGAAAGTCAATATCATGTACACCGCCATTAGATCTAACTCCTGCAAATGCTAGACCAATTGCATTGCAAATTCCTGTTTTAATTGACAAACGTTTTATTAGGTCACCCCCGTACACCTGCGGAGTTCACCAATTTTCACATGTAGTCTGAGAAACCTTTTGGGAATTCCATTTTCAAATACAAAAATGTATCCATGTATATTTTTACCTGCAGAAAACAAGCAATTGCAAATCCACTTCCTACCTTTATTATCCTTTTTTGCTTCATGGAAAAAATGTATTTCCCCATCGAGAAATCCCGTCTACATACCAGCCGATTTTGGGAGTGGGCCTTTTCCATTCCCGCCATGGAAAGGGGCTTACTCCTGATATGGACAGGTGTAGATTGCCAAACGCTTCCTGTTTTGAAAGGGGTTGGAGAGGAGTTTATAAATACCCATCCATGTGGGTGTTCACAACTCCACATTCCTGCAACATAACTCTCACCCTTCAGCTTGTTCATTGATTAACTCAGATGAAAATCCATTTTTGAGGGCAAAACCATTTTTTGTGAGTCACAGGGTGGCTTTAAACTTGTAAACAGGTGATGCTGAGTCAGATTTATAAGCCTGTGGTGCCTTTGATGCACAGATAGTTCTACCAATCCTGGATGAACAGTGCATTTCGAATGCATTACCTGTACTGCAGCTTATTGTCTACACCCAACAAGCATTTGCTGTTTAGTATGTGTGAAATGTAACTCATTGTCCTTATTTTGCTGCTTATTTTGTGCTTTAGTGTTTTACAACACAGTAGACAAAAATTTAACATTTCTTGCCCGGCTACTAAGGGCCCGATTCACAAAAGTTCCTAACTTTACTACTCCTAAATGCCTTTTGTGAATACCAAAAGTCGTAAAGTAAGGATTTTGTCTCAGATTACTTTTGTAAATCAGGCCCAAAATGTTTCCATTTGCCTGCGTTTGTTTATAGTCCCAAAAGACAAATGAGTGGCAATTGATAAATGGGACAGAAATGATGGAAGAGAGCTTTCAGTGCACAACTTTATACATTGGTCCACACGTGCAATCACATTCCATCAAAACAGTGGCAGTAGTGGGAGGCATGTAGATGTCACACGAAGAACACGGTGAACAGGCTCTGTTCTGTTCCTGGGGAAGGACCCTTGCATATCTTTCAGCTGAAACAATCTCACAGCAGCCACGTCCGTCTTACTTTCATTATGGCTTTGAACGTTTCAAGCGGCATCCTTCAGGGTGAACCTAAAAAGCGAGAAGGATTTGAGAAGAGGATGGAAGAAGGAAGCACAGAGAAGGGTGTAAGATGTTGTAATACCAGCAATGAAAAATAATGCATTGACAAGACTGTAAAGGCCCAAGTACAGTCACGTCACAATAATAAGGGAAGCTATTGTTTTGCTGCACTCTAAATAGCCCGTCAACCAGTAGTGAACACTGCGTTGTCTGTAAAAAAAAAACAATTTGTTTTACATAAGCTGGCGCAGATCCGCACAGCACTTCTAAGCACTGCCCTCAATGTGTACATTTTTCACTTGCCAGTGACTTTCTGGTGTGTGGTTTTAGGATGCAGCTGCCCATTTTCACATTGGGACTTTGAAGCCAATATTTTATTTCATTGTTTTAAGCAGTTTAAGCATTCTTAACAAGATTTTTTGTACTATCTCATTAAATATTGTACACCACTTTGTACAAAAGCCTCCACCAAATTCAATAAATGAAATGACTAAACATGAAAATGTTTTTGCTACATTACGTGATGCTCTGTGCGATGTATGAATGTATATGATATTTGTATAGCACAAACCTAGCCAAAAGGCAACGGAGAGCTTTACACAGTCAAAGACAATGAGTAATAAGAGAGAAACATGGTTTGTGTGTGTGTATACTTAAAACACACTGTCGCCCCATCTCGGGGCATCCTGGCGCTGTGTACCACTGTGGAACCCTTCCTGGCTTTCCCTGTGAGATGCTCCTCCTGGGAACCCCCAAGGTGAAGCCAGGCATCCCAGCCCTGTTGGGGCCGTTGTGCAGATTAAGCAAGCTATTGCCCAGAGTTGCACCCATGAGTAGAGTAGGCAACGAGGTGAGAATTATCAAGTTTGCAGACATTGAGTCCAAGACCCTGCCGCCTCAGGAATTGAACCCAGGTCCCAGGCCTGATCTCTGCTTTAGGGTCTGCCGCTTCTAACCAGTGAGCCACACTTCTCCTCAAATTTCTGTATGGTTAATGCATAGTGATGTAGTGTTCTTTAAAGAGGTATGTCTTCAACTTTTTCCTAAATTAGAGTAGTGTTGGGTGGTCCTGATACGGGGATGTTGTTCTAGATCCCATGTGCATAGATGTAAAAGACCTGCTGCCTTCTTTTTTCCTTTTTACACTTCTTAGTCTGAGTACTGATGGTGTCCTGGCTGCCGATGTGCTGATAAATTGATGAACGTGTCTGACAGCTAAACATGCAGCTGATTTTGAAGATAGCATGAATTAACAAGGAGAGTTAATGGAGTTCCATCAGGAAGGAGGTGATGTGATGATATCACTTCAGGCCCTGAATGAGTCACACAGGCTGTGGCATTGGCGGCCAAAACCTGGAACTCTCTCCCCATTCACCTTCGCCTTACCCAGAACCACATCTCCTTCAGGAAGGAACTTAAAACCTGGCTATTCGATAAATAATGCACCCCCTCCCCCAAGCGCCTTGAGACCCTCTGGGTGAGTAGTGCGCTATACAAATCCCTGAACTTGAACTATAGGATATCCCTAAGAATTGTCATTGTGGCACCTGGAAGGTCATGGAGTAGGGCATTGCCATCATTCAGATGCAAGAGTATGAAGGCTGAGCAGTAGTTCTAAAAGTTCTAAAATCGATTTATGGAAGAAACTGGTTAACTCTTTTTTAGAAGAGAGATCTGGTACCAGGCTTGGGAACGTGTTCCTCGAGGATGAGGTTGATGTCCAGGGTGAATCCAAATGAGTTGGCATTCAAAGCCATCAAGGTTTTTGTCGATGAGCCATGTCTATACTGTATCTTGTTTGTTGTCATTGGCAAATACCAGGAAGTCTGTCTTGGGTGGGTTGAGCTTCAGTGAGGCCCTGGACATCCAATTCTGCATGATGTGCAAGCAGTTTTTGAGGTGTTGAATGTCTGAAGCAAAGAAGATTTTCAAGCTGAGTTGTGTGTCATCAGCATATTTGTGAATCTTGAAGCTGGTATTTAATGTGCCAAGTATGTCATATGCTTTCTTATATGCATAATTAATTGGTCACACTATGTAATCGCATACAATATGTCATGTATTATATGTTGTGATGTCATATACTGTATTGCATTACATAATAATATTGATATTAGGTATGCTGCATTGAATCCGGGGTTTTAGTTGAAGATTGTACATGGGCACGAAGGGGGACCTTACCTTACTGCATATACACATTCTTCCACACAACACAGCCACCCCCGCACAAAGGTACATGTGTGCTGCCATCTGTGGAGGCCTGCTAACTTTAGCCCCAGAGCAGTCTGGTTCACGGGGCAGCATCATATTGTTGTCAATGAGATGCACCCCTGTGTAGCCAGTTTTTATGAGCGTGGTGTTGAGGCAAGGAGGCCAATGAGGCACTATGCCACCTCTCCAGTCAACATGCCCCTTTGCTTGTTCATGTTGCCCTTATTTTGTAGTCTGATGTATATTATTTATGCTCCATATTGGATTACTTTTTAGGTGCAAATTCCAAGTCTGTGACATCACCATTATGTGTCTTTGAATATATTCAATAACGAAGGTAAAATGTGCTATGCCCCCAGGGACCATGGCATCTGGTAAGAGGTCAGCAGTCAGTGTGGGTGTACACTAAGGCATGTTTATTTGGACATGAGTAACATTGGTCACCACCACCACCGTTCCCCCAGTCCCTGGTTGTTACTTACCCTGTTGTTGATGTAGCTGGTTATGCTCAGCACTATCCTGTCCCTGGACTCCAACCACCTACTCCTTGCAGATGATTGCGGACTCCTATTCCTCCAAGGCATCCAGCTCCTCCTGTGGCGCTGGACTCCCACCTCCGGTTTGCAGTGCTGCCTGGCACCTGGTAGTGTGCTTAGCATCATGCCAGCGCTTCTTGCAGTCATTCACTGTCCTCTTTACCTCTGCTACAGCATTCACCTTGGCTACGATGGATCGCCATAGTACATTTTTGGTCCTCAATGACACTGTGGAGCTGACAAAAAGCTGGTGGTGTTTGTCTGTCTAACCACCGCAATCATGATCTCATTTTCCTGCTGGCTAAACCTGGTTTTCTTCTTCCACTTCCCCTGGGTCTCTGGCTGGTCCCCCTGGCTGTTAGGAGGTTACGGGGGTTGTTCTCCCCTGCAATACTGGGTCCAGCGTCCTCCATGTTTCTTCAGGTCTTTTTTTGTTTGGTTTTGGTGTGTTTTGTGAACTTTGCGAACGTTTTGGAGTTCATTTTCCCACAAAACTTGAAAAAAGTGGCATCACGAAGATTAGTGTGAAGTTTCTGGCCGCTGACTGGCCGACCGCCACTTTTTTCACATTTGCAGCAAGATTTTTATCGCCGTTGCGCCTTTGTTACCATTGACGAATCCCACCTAGATGAGAAGCTATCGCCATGTAGCGACATATTGTAAATACATCGCTAACAAGGCGATAGTTTTCGACGATAGGCCACATTAGGAAAACTGACGTTAACTACCGCTAACGCTAGTTAGCGGCAGTTCTTGTACATATCCCCCTGTATCTATTATTTATGCTTTTGGTGCTTGTAATCACATTCATTTGCTTCTGTCTACTGATTATTACAGTCCATGTATTCTATACAAGAATAACGTTTATTCAATGAATATTTTGAAAACATCCCACTGTGTATTCCGTATATTTCTGTGAGCACAAGTAAGAAAGAGTGACTGAGCAAAAAGTGTTTCCACGATCCCTGAGGGTTCAGGGCTGTCATGTTGTGTGGTTACCAGAAAACATGCTCGCCCTGGCAAGGTTAGGGGGCTTGGGGAGGCACTGTGAGCTAGCAGGTCTCTAGGCCAACATATCCTGTGGGTGTGCCCGGAATCAATCTAGGCACCTCATCCAGTTTATGCATCTAACAAATGTACAGGTCCTACAGATTAGTGTGTACTACATGTCAGGAGAATGGGATCTCGGTAGCGAAAAGATCTCCTGGGGAGCCTACTCAAGCAACTGTACCCATTTTAATAACAGAAATGTGCTTGTGTCATCCCATGGGGCTCTGCTCCCCCAACCACCTCGCCCCTGAGGGGACTTTTCTCAGAATGCAGCAGAGCGCCATGCTGTCATTTTCTATTGTAAAAAGGACACATTTTTAACATGGCATATCACTGACCTGACATATCCTGTGCAAATTATCTTCTTCTTGGGCTCATTTTGCACCTGGTGGCTAGGCCCAGTCAACATGAGAATTTTCTTCAAGCCTCCTAGGAGGCCTTTGATCCCTCTGTTGAAGAGCAGAGTAATTAACGTGGCCTTATAGGAGGGACAAAGGCCTTAATCTGATTATGAACTGAACCAGAGAAATATGATAAATCCTCAAGTCCTACAGGATGTGGATGTGAATTATTCCTTTCGGACCCAATAATTCCTTCTCGCCACAAGACTGGTGGCCTGAACAGGCAGAAGCCCCCCCAACACTATCAATGCTGCTGGAAACCTAGGCATAAAGTTTGATAATACTCTGACTTTCAACCAACAAGCCAAGGAAGTAGCAGGGGTATGCTTCAGCATCATCAGGAGCCTTAGAAAAATTTTTGATCTTCTTCCCCTGAGCGCCAGACGTACGGTAGCTGTTGCCCTTATAACATCTAGGCTGCACTATTGTAACAGCCTTTATGCAGGACTTAATAAATCAGCCCTGCATAAACTTCAAATGGTCCAGCATGCAGCTGCCAGACTTGTCCTCAGACTGCCTAGGAAATCTTCGGCTTCTGCAGCTTTGGATGCACTACACTGGCTTCCTATACACAAGCGCATGCTTTTTAAAGTTCTTACCATTACATACAGAGCCTTTCACCACCACGGCCCACTGTACCTGCGCAAATACTTTAAACAATATCATCCGTCAAGATCCCTCAGGTCCTCTACAGCTAACCTGCTCCTTGTCCCTAGGTTCAAAATGTCAACTAGAGGAGGAAAATCAATTGCAGTCATTGGCGCGAAAGCATGGAACAAACTTCCTCCTTTCTTGCGTCAATCCACAACTGAACTAAAATTCAGAAAGTCTTTAAAAACATGGATCTACTCCCTGTCCAACTCCGAATGCATGGGATTTATATGATGTGCTCTAGAGACAGGTAGCCTTTTTTCACCTACTACCTGCTTTTTTTCTGGAATCCAAGCGCCAAGATACTCCTTGGAGTGGTAGCACGCTATATAAGTCCCATCTCACATCACATCACATCACATGTGGGTTATTGAGAATTGAGAATTGCATATTCAAACTTGGCATTCATGTTTAACAAAGCAAGCTGTACCCTGCAGCTCCAAGTACAAAGAAATAGTACTTTTGGGTAGATTTTGTCTATATGTATAATACCATGAAAACACCCCAGATTTTGCAGTAAACACTACAGACCAACTCTAAGCATGCACACTCATATTATAAATCCTACCCTAGGTCAGCGCCAATCCTTGCAGCGTCTCTTATGCGACAGGCTACCTGTGTGCAACTACACCGCTGTGCACAACAGTACACTCATATGCACAGTCAACAGACTCATGCACACATGTATGCACAGATGTTCATGATTAATCAGCCCAGGAATGTTTAACCTAGCTGCACAGCCATTTTAATAACAGGAATTTGGTAGCATCGTACCCTGGGGGCCTGACACTCCCCAAATGAAATTCTTCATATTAAAACAGTCAAATCTTTAAAGTGGAATATCTCTGGCCTGGCATCTCTTGGGCCAGTTTTCATCTTCTTGAGCTCATTTTGCACCTGGTACACAGACCTAACCACCATGTGCCTTTTCTTCAGTCCTCTTTGCCTCTACAGGGGCGCACTCTGCAAAGAGCTGTATTTATTGGCTCCCTAAGGCACCCTTCTCCCTTGCTTGTCTCTTGGCGCTCTTCTGCTGCTGGTGGGCATTCAGTCCAATTATAATAAATGTACAGTGAGTGAGACTTAGGTAGTGAGACTCACTCTAAATAAAATCCCCAAAACTAGGTATTCGAAAGCTAAAAATCATGGTGGACTAAATGGGAGAACCCATTTGCTTTACCAACCACACACAAATGTAATTAGATGCATAACTGAGAAGGGATCTCACGGGGTGAAAACTATCACCAAAATCAATGCATAATAGGAGCACCAAAACATGTTAAACTATTTTCTTATAGGTAAGAAATACTCCTTGCATGTCTTAATTAATGGCATGATGTTCTATGCTGGCAACTTTATTATAACTGTTCTACAATGAGAACTAGAAACTAATAATGAGGCCCTATGAATAGTTAAAGCTGCAATATCTAAGGATGATCGGTGCTGGAATGCCTTTTTAATTGACAAGATGCCTGCCCTATAAGCACTCGACAAGCTTTATTAACAAATCCAATCAGCCAAGCATCAGAAAAGTAAACATGAAGATTACTATTTGCAATGGGTTAGATGTCAGGATCAATTTTACCTATGAAAACTAGGCCTGAATTACATAAGCAATAGGCCCACCTATTAGTGGTCCTACTTCGTGTGTCAAGAGCGGATCAAAACTATGACCATTGAAGAATATATTGTTCCTGCATTGGCTTCAAACAGTTTTTGGGTTTCGCCTGCCAAAGGCTGCGCTCTGCGCAGCTTTTCGGCGCAGGCAAAATCCATTGACTCTAATAAGGACTTCAGGAACGTCCCCCGGCTCCCATTGGCTAGCTCCATAAATGGAGGCTAGCCATTGGGAGCCGGATCTGTCCGTCAAGGCCGGACCAGATTCGGGGGCGTTCCCGCGATTTTTTCCCTCTCCACCCACTTCTGTTCGTCATCGCGGCGGTGGGTGTGTGTTATTTTTTTTTTCGAGTCGCCATTTTTTCTTCATTTTACATGCGTCTGTTGTTGGTGTTAGTTCAAGATTCGAGTTCCCACGAAGCGATCAGGGATCAGGTAAGGAGTATTTTGTTTATAAATGTATTTTCCGGTTCCCGCCCCCCCCCATCCCGCTGTCCTTGTGTCCGTTCCGCCACCCTCCCCGTGTGCCCGTTCCCGCCCCCCTCCCCTTTCACTCTCCGTTGCTTGTTGTGGACCAACTGCGTCTATGTCTACGGGGAGCGGCGATCGCTGGAGCAGCGGGACGGCGGACTGACTGAAAAGCTCACGAGGCGCACCGCACACAACCAGGTGAATGTGTGCTGGGCCAGATTGCCGGCCAACAAGTGGGTATTTTCGTGGTGACTGGGGCATTGAGGCTCGCTATTAGCACTATTGTGTATCGCACATTGCTGTCTCAGTAGATGTTCTAGCCAAAATGGGTCTGCCGTCTGCGAGACTGTAAATGGCTATGTGCGCCTGTATCTTGTATTTGACTGTGGGTATTTGGATTGCGATGGCTGCGAGCAGGGGCCAAGTAGTCATGTACCCGCCGCGTGTATCTGTTTTCTGGCCGCATGCATGCGTAACTTGTGGTGACTGTGCAGTTGTGATCTTTGGTTTACTGGCGGTGAGCAGAGTGTAAGTATCGCCGTGCTCCCTCTGCCGATGACGTTCTGGACGCATGCATGGGTAATTTGTATTGACTGTGCAGTTGTTCTCTTTGGTTTATTGGCGGCGAGCAGATTGTAAGTATCGCCGCGCTCCCTCTGCCGATGCCGTTTGAGGAAGACTCAGCCAGTTTAAGAGATTAAGAGTTTTTGTGACACTGCATGTGGGAGAATGGAAATACCTTCCCCATTCGCACAGAGTGAGTCTTGTGGAACACTCTAATAGTATGTGTCTCTCGTCTTGAATGAAGCTCTTTACATACGTTACACTTTGCTTGTGGGAAACACCGCAGTAGCCTTGCCCGGGCTCCAGTGTCCTTTCTGGTGCATTCAGCTGTTGTTTCACATGCAGCTTTTACAGCAACTATATCTAGGAAGTATTTCTCAACGTTTGCCATTGCTACGTCAAACTTCAGCTCTAGAAGCGCTTCAGTCATCAGTCAGCTATTAATCAAGACACTTTTGACGTTAAGAAATATACCGTATTGGAGTGTAACATTATGGGTTTTATTGTTAGGATACCCAGGATATCCATTGTGTATGAGCTGGTGGTTGTGTGCTTTTGCTGGGATGAATCCCATTGTGTATATATATGCAGTCAGAGAGGGGGAGGGGGGCGAGGCGTGTGTCTCTGTCTGTCCACTGTTTGGTTTGTTGTTTGTGATGAAAGGTAGAGGTGGACTAATTTACGCATGCTTTGGTGGCTGTGTATTTGGGTGATGATGGATTACATTGTGTGAGGTCTAGTGTTTACATCCACATATGCAGTACCTGGACCATCTTGTATTAGGTCTGGTGGATACTGGCTGGGAATCAGTTGTCAGGTGCCCGTGGGTGCTCTGCATCTTTCTCCGTGTTGTCTTCAGGCCCTGGTTTCCCTGCCCCTAGCCCACACCTTTGCATATCTCATTGGGTCTGGGATTCCATCCGGCACCCCTTACTGAACCTTGCAGTTGGTGTTTATTTTGGGAGGTGATGTAGATGAACGGCCTGAGGCACAAACAGAATAATGTGTGGTAATGGCTCGTTATCAATGTAATTCATTGCCATTTCCCTTTATCTCATGGGATAGTGATAAGCGGTAGTAGATCTGCAACTCGATTAGCTGTGCTGCCTGCAGCAAGCTTAACATCTGATGGGCTATTATTTTGTGGATCCCAAAAACATGTTCTAATCTAAAGATGTTGCTTTATTGTGAAATCTGAGCAGCATGTTTAATGCTGATGACTATTGTATAGTTATTTTGGTTCAGAACCGATTGTGTAATCATTGATAGTATGGGGCCCTAGAATAATAAAAAATTGGACACAAAGGCCCCTTGAGTTAGACCATGCTAGGCCTGGCCGTCTGACAAGGACACAACACCCATCGGCCTGCCCTAAGATAGTGTGCATGCGTGGTTGGACCTGTTCCACATGTAGGTTCTCCCTGAGGGAGTGCTGGAATGTGGTAAGCGGGGTGGGGCACTTCTGTTTGTTAACTCTTCTGACAAGTATTTTTAAAGCAAAATCATTAGATATCCCCCAGCTCCCTCCCGCCCGCCCTCGCCCCAGCAGGAGGAAGCATGCTTCTATTCTGACAGCATGCGTCAGGCTCCAGTAGCAATGGACATTCCTCCCTTCACAGCAGTCTGCTGGTTCCCGTCTGGGCACTATTTGCAGCGGTGGCCTGGTTTAGCGCACTGTCTGCCTGCTTGTCTGCCCGGTCCAGGGGCCCTTGTTTAAGACAGACAGTGATTTAGAGTGCAGTCGGAGGCTCCACTTTCATCGGTTTAGATTTAAGCTGCAGTCCTCCTGCTCGTCCCCTTTTAGAGTCCAAAACACAAGGCTCTGTGCGCGACACAAATTAACTAGGCCGCGCAAAGCAGTACCTAAAAACCACTCTTCTCGGAGAGAAATCCCATCTGAAAGTGAAGGATTGGTTTACACTGCAGCTGGTAGCCCCAACGAGAGGTTCAACAGCAGGTTGGGAACACGGGGAGGTAGGAGTTTTGTTGATCCTGAGGATACCAGGCCTTTCTCTCACAGACATGTTAGGAAATTCTATAAAGGTAGGCACAATTCACCTACTAGATTGGTATCACTTTCCCTCTCTCAGTTTACATCAAAAGTTAATGCTCTGTCTTTAATTCTTGGCACATGAGGTTAGACTGTGGGTCGCAGACTGAAGCCACCTGGGGGCTTGGTTTGTTTTGTGTTTGGGGATCTGAGAGAAACTCAAGCCGATCGAGACTCGGGCATCTGGCTCAAGCTTGGCCCAAGATTTTGGTGACCCATCCACCTCTACCAAATAATAGCAATTACAGGGACAAAGGCATAAGAAGGATATCATTGGACCCTCAAAAATGCTTCACGACTCCCTACTCACACCATGTACAAGCTTTGATTCCCCTATGTCAACATTACACCTCACTCACCCCTCATCCTGCAGGCATCAATGCACCCCTCACACATGCCTCCGACCATACTTTTTGGCCCCTGGAAAATGCTTTCCATTAACAATGATTTAGCCCAAATTACATGTTTGCAGGGCATTCTGAATAAGAAAAAGAAGTGAGGTGTATACAAGCCACACCATTGTTGATCCCCCCCCCCCCGTTGTCTTGTTTTCAGAAATGTCTGAGTTGTTTGGTTTCCTTGAGTGCCAGCTGACCCTGGAATGAATTTATGAAATTTCCACAACTTAATTTTGAACTTTTTTGTCATAGTGACAAGTGCTCCCACACAAATGTTTTTGTTAGAAGACATCTAGGAATGTTGCTGACCCTCACAGATTCTAGATTTTTTTACACCCAGAAAAGTGAGGAAATTTTGTGATTTTAGCTAAAGTTTAGAATTTGCAGGGGATTCTGGGTAAGTAAAAGTAGTAGGACCGGAATGCCACACCACTTTGGACTCTAAAGTGTTGTCTACTTTCAGTTTCAGAAATGTCTGGGGTTGGTAGACTTCCCATCCGACCCGAGCCAAAATACGGAAGACAATCATCACCACATTAGCCTATTGTATGCAAACATAATTTCTTCTTGTTGCATGATCACATTTTTGGACTTTTTCTGTCCCATGTGACAGATCACTGACACATCTGGGTACAATTTTTTAGGGAGATGTGTGGGAACGCAGTATGGTAGGAGATTCGTTATTATCCATTCAATTTCCCTATATTTTTGTCTTCCAAATAGAAGTCGCCGTGAGTCAGCATGTACAAAAAACACACTTTGAAAAGCGCCCTCATAAATCACCTCATTTTATGGATAATTCCAAATTCAGATTGGTAAGGATAACCCTACTTCCTAAACCCAGATACTTAGGCACATTTCAAAATTTCACATAGTTCATTCATTCTCATTTTCAATTCAACTGATTTTTTTATTATGAACCTATGCATGGTCAAAAAACAATAAAAAATCATTAAAAGCTGCAGCTCGAATATGCCGTGAATCGTGTTTTTGAACAACTGACATACTATACACCTTTCCAACCGGAAAAATCTGATGAATGTGATGTATAGTTTTCCTGGTTCACCCCTGGGTTTCACACACAAATTGCAAGTATTGTATTGTATTTGCTTTTATATAGCTCTTATGACCCCTGACGAAACGTCAAAGCGCTTTTTCAACGAGTAGCACGCTAATCCAGAACCCATAAATGATTGGTTGTGAATTAGGATAGTGAAATGTTAAATTAATTTGAGAGGTGGATATGTTAGTCTGTCATTTGGATTGAGAAGGATAGTGGAGGTATAGAAGAGGGAAGGGTCTAAAATGTTTGGGGGGGTGTTACGTCTAACCACACCTTTACCACTTTAACAAAATATGCTGAAAATAAATGCTGCATTAAAATCTGGGCTTGGCCACCAACATTGTCATACCCTGGGCACAGCCTTCTTTGTATCTCGCTATCAGAACCACACCCACATCAGTATTCTAGTGGGCATTTAGGTACTGTGGAACCCGTGGGAATAGTTTTTAATCCTGGTCTCTGAATGGGACTAAGTTGTGTAATCTTGGACATTCTTTCTCTGTCTTTGGTTATCTTTAAAATATTGGACACATTTAGAATTCGGCATAGAGTTTGTAGAAGTGTGTGATAATAAAATCGGATTGGAACCCAACACATGATCACAGGATATTATGTCTTTGAAGACTGAACCCAGTCTTGTGGTTCACTCATCAAAATGTAGTGGGAAAACCAAGATCCTGGGAACAAGTAACAATTCAGCTTCACCAAATTGTCTGATCATGTGCAGATATCAAGCAAGTTGTATAAACATTGTTATGGTAGCAAATAGTCCTAATAGCTGTAAATGCATCAGAAATGTTTTTTGCTATTTACTAGACCCATTTCAGGAATCAGTAGTTTTTTAACGGCGTCTAAAATGGGTATCGATTCCATATCGATTCAGAACTTGGAAGGGCATATCGGGAGTGTTCCTTTTAAGAGCCCAACTGATATGAGTTCAGTCCAGTTTACTTTAAGGAAAATGGGCTGAAAAAAATATATAATAATCTTCATTTAAAAAGCTATAAGAGACATGGTGGTCCGCTGACCCTTCAGATCATTATCCCTGTGATTGTGTCCAATCGAATCGAGTCTCTAGTCGCAACCTAAATCATGAATAATAATTGTGACTCATTCAGATTTGGAATTTGTACATAGTTTGGGACAACACACATGTAGGAAAAATTCTGGTCGCAAACTGAGAATACTTTATGCGATGTAATAGCACACCTGACCCTTAGTTATCCCAATGCCTTTGCTCCTTTATCTTTTGATGAGAAGTTTGAGACAGGTTCACTACCGTCTTTGAGTAGCGAGGACAAGCACAGTTTTTAAATGAGGCATGTGTAGAATTTTTTTTGCATGGCTAAATGGGAACTAATGCAGGTAATGACTATCTGGTACACCACAGTCCCTGGATAATGAATCACCATGTGTAGGAAAGTACCCTTTCTGCATGGTTGCCTCCTAACATTTTGCCAGCTACCTGATGCAATTTGTGTCAGGTTGCGGATGATTGCGCCTGCACTGTCATCGGCGGGTTTGTGTACAAGGAAGCCCGTCACCGATCATTTAGGGAGTGAAACTACAACTCCCATCAGCCCCGGAGGAGGAAGGTATTTGTAGACTGTAGACACGCATCCGGTTGCGTGTTATTCGTTGTTGTTCCGGTGCCCGCACAGGAGGAGAGGAGGTCGCTGCTCGGCGAGCGGTCTTCAGCCGCTGTTCGTTTCCTTTCCAGACGTGGGGCCAGGTAGGATCGGCTTCAGACAGGAAGCCTCCTCGACGGGGGAAGAGCCTGTAACCGCCAACTCTGGGTTTTGCCTTAAAGAGCGGAGCGCGGTGGTAAGCTGCCACGCGTTACCGTTCTTTCTCTTGTCACCGGAGTAAAGTACTCCGGAAAAGGACTATTGTATTTCTCTTTTGATTTGGGCTCAGCGTGTGTCTTATTCGCGGGGCGTAGTGGTGGTCGCAACTACGTGCCACCGTGTTTATTATTTCCTTGTCTGCCAGCAGGAGCGAAGCGGTGAGATTCACTGCTTGTTGTGATTATTCAAGACGATGTTCTACTTATTGACTTAACTGGAAGGGACTACAACTAATGTTTATTCCTTATGCCTCACAGAGCGGAGTGCAGTGGTTCTTGCTTCCCACGCACCACCGTGTCTGATAATAAGGACACTTGAAGTCTTCCTATCCTTGTGGTTTTACGTGTTTGAATACTGACTCAGTATGGAATTGTGCCTACAACAGAATCCAGTTATAGTGTCTCTTGCCTAACCTCATGGTATGCCAAATATAGGGGCTTGAATACACTGTTATATAGGTCTTCTGTTGAGTGTGACTTTTGGCTAACCTGTGTTTGTGTCTTTAGGCTGCTTGAAGTGGCAGAAGGCAATAGAGGAGACGCTTGTCCAACATCGTTCTTTATTCAGACCACAAGGTACATGTCCTGTTCCTTAGCGAGACCATCTGAGAGTAGCTTGTTGATATCATTGTATTTACAGAGTGTATGTTTTTGTCGTTACAGGAATTCCCTTCCCTGCTGGCCCTTCCCTTTCCCTTCCTGGTTGTTTTTTCCCTCGCCTAATGGCTCAAGCAAGCCCTCTGTGTATTTATATCAGAGGTGTTGTGACATTTGGAGGTGGACCCTTATGAGCATCCATCGGATTCCGTGAAGCAAATCCGGACAATTTGACTGAGTGTGCTCTGGGTCTCTGCCAATGAGGTTCCCAGGGCCTGTGTTATTTCTCTAACCAGTACCATTGTTTCCACAATTGCCACAACTCTGGCCTACCTACAAGTCACTTTTAAGGGGTACCTATGGTACCAAGGGTATGGCAACCAGGGAAAGGACACTGAGGGATGCATTATTATGTCACTCTCAGAGACCTCTCACCACAAACAGGCACCACTGCCATTGTAGCCTGCGTGTTGTGATGCAGCTAAAAGTGAAGAGTCAACATGGCACACATACCTGTGTGCCATGTCTGCCCAGCACTGCATGAGGCCTAGATAAGTCACCCTTAAGGCAGGGTGCCCTATACCTCATGTGAGGACCTATATGCATAAGCAGACAGGTCCCTATAATATCTAAGGCCATTCTTAGATATTATAAGTGCCCAGTAAAGCCATCCTGAGTATATGTTCTAGAAACTGGTCATTACGAGTTTCCTAGCACCATGATGGCTTTAATGAATCGTGGCATGTTTGGCATCAAACATCACAGAATAATAAACCAGCTCTGATTCCAGTGTCAGATTGATTATTCCGTGCCCTCGGGGTCCCTTTTAGAGGAGACCCCTGAACCAAACCAATCACTGGTAGGTTCCTGACTGGTGAACAACAGCCTGCCACCACAAGACAAGTTTCTGGACCCCTGGGGTGGAAGCCTTCACTCCCTGGGCCCAGAAACAAAGCCTTTACTGGGCAGAGGTGTTCATACCGCCCTAGATCAGGTTGAGTCATCTGTGGCAGGGGATCTTCAAAGACCATGCTGCCTTTGCAACGTGACCCCCAGCCTTTCCCGCTATCAAGAGCACCTGTCTCACCCTCTTTTCACTGGGAAGACAGGTGGTAAAAACTCAGAACAGCCCAGAAGGTGCGCCCTCCTCTGCCAACCCCACCCCCAAAGGTGGGGGAGGTGATGTGAAGCTAACTCTTCAGTGCCTGCCATCTTGCAGATGGCAGTCACCCTCCAATAAGGGTCAGCGATTGTGCCCACTCCCCACGTGTGGTGAGCACACTAAGGGTGTAAGCGGTACAAAAGGGGGTGGTGATGGACGGAGCATCTGAATCAATCAAACACTCACACCCAGTCAAAAGATCTGGGTTTTAATCCATCACCGTTCTTTATCCCACTCTGCCACCCCAGTTCAGACATGGCTATATGCAAATCAGTCTGACCCTGTGCCTCATGGGAACAGTACAGCCCGAACTGCCAAGCCATGTCTTCCCTGGACCTGAAACAAGCTTCCGAGGACCGGTTTCTGGCATTCCAGCCGTCTTCAGCCCGGCTTGCTTGAATCCAGTGGCAAAGTGAGCAAGGGACTCACGTCTGAGTATACCCTGCCACACTTATGGCGGCCAAAAGCGGTACAAAAGGGGTTGGTGATGGACAGAGCATCTGAATCAATCAAACACTCACACCCAGTCAAAAGATCTGGGTTTAATCCATCAACCTTCTTTAGCCCACTCTGCCACCCCAGTTCAGACATGGCTATATGCAAATCAGTCTGACCCTGTGCCTCATGGAAACAGTACAGCCCGAACTGCCAAGCCATGTCTTCCCTGGACCGGAAACAAGCTTCCGAGGACCGGTTTCTGGCATTCCAGCCGTCTTCAGCCCGGCTTGCTTGAATCCAGTGGCAAAGTGAGCAAGGGACTCACGTCTGAGTATACCCTGCCACACTTATGGCGGCCAAAAGCGTTACAAAAGGGGGTGGTGATGACGGAGCATCTGAATCAATCAAACACTCACACCCAGTCAAAAGATCTGGGTTTAATCCATCACAGTTCTTTAGCCCACTCTGCCACCCCAGTTCAGACATGGCTATATGCAAATCAGTCTGACCCTGTGCCTCATGACTGATTTGCATATAGAGGCTCCGTCCATCACCAACCCCTTTTGTACCGCTTTTGGCCGCCATAAGTGTGGCAGGGTATACTCAGACGTGCGTCCCTTGCTCACTTTGCCACTGGATTCAAGCAAGCCGGGCTGAAGAAGGCTGGAATGCCAGAAACCGGTCCTCTGAAGCTTGTTTCCGGTCCAGGGAAGACATGGCTTGGCAGTTCGGGCTGCACTGTTCCCATGAGGCACAGGGTCAGACTGATTTGCATATAGCCATGTCTGAACTGGGGTGGCAGAGTGGGCTAAAGAACGGTGATGGATTAAACCCAGATCTCTTGACTGGGTGTGAGTGTCTGATTGATTCAGAGGCTCCGTCCATCACCAACCCCTTTTGTACCGCTTTTGGCCCCCATAAGTGTGGCAGGGTGTACTCAGACGTGAGTCCCTTGCTCACTTTGCCACTGGATTCAAGCAAGCCGGGCTGAAGAAGGGTGGAATTCCAGAAACCGGTCCTCGGAAGCTTGTTTCCGGTCCAGGGAAGACATGGCTTGGCAGTTCGGGCTACACTGTTCCCATGAGGCACAGGGTCAGACTGATTTACATATAGCCATATCTGAACTGGGGTGGCAAAGTGGGCTAAAGAACGGTGATGGATTAAACCCAGATCTCTTGACTGGGTGTGAGTGTCTGATTGATTCAGAGGCTCCGTCCATCACCAACCCCTTTTGTACCGCTTTTGGCCGCCATAAGTGTGGCAGGGTATACTCAGACGTGAGTCCCTTGCTCACTTTGCCACTGGATTCAAGCAAGCCGGGCTGAAGAAGGCTGGAATGCCAGAAACCGGTCCTCGGAAGCTTGTTTCCGGTCCAGGGAAGACATGGCTTGGCAGTTCGGGCTGCACTGTTCCCATGAGGCTCAGGGTCAGACTGATTTGCATATAGCCATGTCTGAACTGGGGTGGCAGAGTGGGCTAAAGAACGGTGATGGATTAAACCCAGATCTCTTGACTGTGTGTGAGTGTCTGATTGATTCAGAGGCTCCGTCCATCACCAACCCCTTTTGTACCGCTTTTGGCCGCCATAAGTGTGGCAGGGTATACTCAGACGTGCGTCCCTTGCTCACTTTGCCACTGGATTCAAGCAAGCCGGGCTGAAGAAGGCTGGAATGCCAGAAACCGGTCCTCTGAAGCTTGTTTCCGGTCCAGGGAAGACATGGCTTGGCAGTTCGGGCTGCACTGTTCCCATGAGGCACAGGGTCAGACTGATTTGCATATAGCCATGTCTGAACTGGGGTGGCAGAGTGGGCTAAAGAACGGTGATGGATTAAACCCAGATCTCTTGACTGGGTGTGAGTGTCTGATTGATTCAGAGGCTCCGTCCATCACCAACCCCTTTTGTACCGCTTTTGGCCCCCATAAGTGTGGCAGGGTGTACTCAGACGTGAGTCCCTTGCTCACTTTGCCACTGGATTCAAGCAAGCCGGGCTGAAGAAGGGTGGCATTCCAGAAACCGGTCCTCGGAAGCTTGTTTCCGGTCCAGGGAAGACATGGCTTGGCAGTTCGGGCTGCACTGTTCCCATGAGGCACAGGGTCAGACTGATTTACATATAGCCATGTCTGAACTGGGGTGGCAGAGTGGGCTAAAGAACGGTGATGGATTAAACCCAGATCTCTTGACTGGGTGTGAGTGTCTGATTGATTCAGAGGCTCCGCCCATCACCAACCCCTTTTGTACCACACTAAGGGTGTAGTCACCCTAAGGATAGAAGCCCATTGGCAAGTACATCGAGACCCCTATAAATGATAGAAATGTGTCATACAATTGCTCATAAACAGGCAGAAAATGTTCAACAGCAGTATGAAAGAATGAATATGTTTACATTGGAAGGAAAATAGTTGAGTTCCTTATGTCAATTGGCCCTCACCTTGAGTATTGATGACACTCGTAGTCAGTGTGAGTGAAATCCAATAAGGAGCCAGGTATACCCATCAACCAGTCCAGTAGGTAAAAGAGCAAAAATACAAAACATTGACCACCACTTGGAAAAGAGCAAATCCAATGGTGAAAACAGCACCTATTTCTGTAAGCTGGAAAGAGGGTGATTTTGGGAATCAAAAGTTTTGCTGGTGGCCTTTTTTTAATAAAATGCACACTCTTTTGTGCACAGTACTCTGCCCTCCATTTTCCATTTTTTTTAAATTGCAACATTTTGTGTCTCTGGGGCAAACCACAATCACTGTATTTCCTTAGATTTATTATTATTGTACCAAATTTAGAAATACTGCTTAATGTCACACAGATGTCATGTTAAAATCACTTTACAGTTGAAAAATATAAAACATTGCTTGGTTAATACCCCTAGCCCTATTTAGGACCTAGTCGTCTGGCCGTGGTAAAGCTGTTTTTTGTGATACTGCACCCGGAATCGCCACAAGCTCTGTTCTACAAAGAGCAGTTTTTGATGTCATTCTGATTTCTGGAATTCAATATGCGGAAGAATCCAGCACTATGCATCTTTTTGTCCTTTATGAGGTGTAGAACTAAGAAAAGTTGTTGCTTTTGCCCAGAATTTCTTCCAGAAATTACCTGATAAAAGCAAAGGGAACAAATGATAAACAGAATGTTGAACAATGCAAACATTCACCCCAGTCAAAAAGATCTGGGTTTAATCCATAATTCTTTTGCCCACCATGCCAACCCAGTTTGGACCCACCCATATGCAAATCAGTCTTGACCCTATTCCTCAGCCTGAACTGCCAAGCATGGTCCTCCCTGAACCGGAACCAAGCATCCTGGGACCGGTTTCGGTACATCACCCCTCATCAGCCAGGCTAGCGTGAATCCAGTGGCACAGTGAGCACGGGGACCACATCTGGGCATACCATTCCCACTAAGGGTAACAAAAGCAAAAGGAACAAATGATGAACAGAATGCTGAACAATGCAAAGATTCACCCTCAGTCACAAAGATCTGGGTTTAATCCATCATTCTTTTGCTCACCATGACACCCCAGTTTACCTAATGAAATTTATTTTTGAAAAAATGGCAGGTGTGATCATTTTCCCACACAGTTTGTGATGTGCTGAAAGGCTGAATTGTACCTGTCTAATTCACATACCCGCATTCCTCACACTGCCAGTAACCGCATCTCTATGCACGAAAGCTGCCCCTCAGTGGTCACCAAGCAGGGCATGAAAACTCTTTCTACATAGGGCCAAAACAAAAACTTCCCACTTCCAACCGCACCGTACACGTGTAGCTGACTATCTTGATGGGTATGCGCTTCAGAAACAATCTTGAAGGGTACGCGCTTCAGCACCCGCAGGGCGCAGTAAACCCTACACACGAATGCTGCAAAACACATGCAGGCTACACAATGATCTCTGCAAGCAAGTGCAATAACCCACTGAGCTATCACATCACCTCAAGTACACTCTTAAAAACAAAAGTGACGTGCATATTTGTATTTTCAACCCGTCACGAGATAACATAGATAAGGCGGCTGTAAAACGAGTTCTCTGGCGGTCAAGTTGAAGAGGGCAACGGCGCTTTCTCTCTCAATACTTTGATTTCACATAACTTTGCCAACTGTGCAAAACTGTTCATTCAGCGAAGAAATCTGCAAGCTTCTTTATTGGTGAAAAGTTTAAGAGAACAACAGTTGTCATTATTCAAAGATAACCTACGCTAAATACCTATAGGTAGACTAGAGGTAGCTATAAATCTATAAATGCACCTGCTCTGTTGCACGGTCCATTCCAGTGCAGATATTCATTCACAGGTTCAGTGCCCCTCCCTCTCTGGCAGCCATATACAGTGCGAGTGACGCGCTTCGATGGCTGGGGGCGAATGTAGGCGCGCTGGCGTGCTCCTGTGACAGGTGCGCTCCTCCCCGGGGGCTGGCTGACTGATAGTGAATGAGTTTGCTTGCAGCGTCTTCTTTCCTCACTCCGCCTTCCACACGCCACGCTCACACGCCCCCCACCTCCCACCAATCCCCCCTTCACCCTCCGGCTGGAGGACGGGTCGGCCTCGGTCTGAGTATAAGTTAACTGAACTCTGAGAAGAAAGCACTGGTCCGAGACCAAAGCAGGCACTG
This sequence comes from Lissotriton vulgaris, assembly GCF_964263255.1. Lineage (NCBI taxonomy): Eukaryota > Metazoa > Chordata > Amphibia > Caudata > Salamandridae > Lissotriton > Lissotriton vulgaris. Next base: position 1,489,102,679 of record NC_141693.1, read on the forward strand.
GATGCACAGGGAGTTATTGGGCACTGGGAGAGGGTGCCAGACTACAGGCGCTGGCTGCTTCGCGAGGAGTCGGACATGTCGGGCAGCGAGCTACCCCTCCCCGAAGGCTGCGTCGCCCCCCAGTGCTACAGCATCTCCGTGGACGAAGAGAACGTGCTCCCGGGGGCTCTGCAGCTTATCCGGGAGCTGAGGCCGGAGTGGGACCTGCAGCGAATACAGACCAAGGTATGGGAACCACCAGCATATATCAACCCCCACACACATTCCGCATTCGCCCTTGACGCATGCGCATATACAGATGACAAGATGCCGTGGAAAGGTTTGCTGGTGACACAGGCGGGTCGACTCCACCCTTCATCTTTCCGTGGTCGATACAATAATACTAGTACAGTACTTGCAGAAGCTATACAAAACCACACTCACTTCTTACATTTGGTGGCATTTACATTGCAGTCTGTGGTTATCTTTAATATCAAATAGTTGTTATTGACATTTTGGAAACGTGTCACAAAAAGCGAAAACAATGTACATATGTAACACAAAGTACATAAGTAACACAACAGCCTAATAGAAAGTGGTTAAAGTACTTTGTAAGAGAGGCAGACGGGTTTGGCGAAGACCTTAGTCGTTTTGTAATAATAGGATATCGAAATGTGTGTTAAGCCTTCCTGATACAATAAAGACAATGATAAAGACAGTGATATATTGAATAGCATGTATTTCAACACAATGGTTCGCACTTCGGGTGGGAGTGTCTCAGAACCCTTTGTGGTTATCTTTGATTTTCAAATGACACCGGGTGATGAGCACACAGTGGAGAAGCGTCTCCCTTCCAAATACCACAAAACGAGGCGCTGTCATAGTGTCCAACGTACAAAGTAGTCACTTTGTGAGACTGTCAGGGACTGAAAACCAGTGCTTGGTGACTACAAACATCACAACTGTACAGCAAGGCCGTACTGGCTTTTCAGCCACTTTGCACTTTCCCTATGAAAGTAGGGCAAGGGCTGCTTTCACGGAGGAGAGGGGGAGGGGGGGGGGGGTAAGGGGCGTTCCGCCAGGACTACAATCTGTGTCCCATGACTCCATTCTAGCATTGACCTCCTGCAGCGTGGGTCCAATTTCAACATTTTAGTCAGGGCTGACTGAGTATGGGTTTCAGCAGGGGTGGCTGGTGACATTTGAAAGTGTTGGGGCGTAAACTAATTTGCATATTGCACCACAGCGATCGAGCGCAGCGAGCGAGCCCGAACCACCTTGCATCCATCCATACATCATTCATGCATCCACCCATCAATCCACCCACCCACCCTGCATCCATACATCATTCCTTCATGCATCCACCCATCCATCCGTCATGCATCCACCCATCATGCATGCATGCATCCATACATCATTCATACATCCACCCATACATCCACCCACCCATCCTGCATCCATACATCCTTCATTCATGCACCCATCCACCCATCCTTCCACCCACCCACCCTGCATACATCATTCATCCATGCATCCACCCATCCATCCACCCACCCACCCTGCATACATCATTAATTCATGCATCCGCCCATCATGCATGCATGCATCCATACATCATTCATGCATCCACCCATCCATCCACCCAACCATCCTGCATCCATACGTCATTCATTCATGCACCCACCCATCCATCCATCCACCCATCCATCCATCATGCATCCACCCATCATGCATGCATCCATCCATACATCATTCATGCATCCACCCATCCATCCACCCACCCATCCTGCATCCATACATCATTCATTCATGCACCCACCCATCCATCCACCCATCCATCCATCATGCATCCACCCATCATGCATGCATCCATGCATCCATCAATACATCATTCATGCATCCATCCATCCATCCACCCATCCATCCATCATGCATCCACCCATCATGCATGGATCCACCCATCCGTCATCCATACATCATTCATTCATGCATCCACCCATCCACCCACCCATCCATCCTGCATCCATCATTCATGCATCCATCCACCCATCATGCATGCATCCATCCATGCACCCATCTACCCACCCATCCACCGAACAATCATTAATGCACCCACCCTGCATCCATCCATCATTCATGTATTTTTATGACCATATAAAAATAAATTATGGACTCTAACACGCCTTTAGGATCGATGTTGAAGAATGTGCCAGTTTACTTATTACATCACCCCTACCTTTTTATGCTGGAAACCTTCTACCGCCCATGTATTTGCCATCCTGTAAGCCCTAGGTATGTACTAAACAAATTCACATACAAACATACACCAACATGCATGCAATAATAAATGCATATATCATGCTATTCCGCCTCTACCGTTTGTTAACATTTTGAAATTTTATAACCTTAGTTCAAAGAGTACATTATATTTGTGGTGACAGTTGTTAACTCATTTTCTGGAAAATGTTTATAAAATGAAATCTGTTGAAGGCTGTTGTTGCAACTATCAAAAAAGAAATTCTGCGAATTTTTACATTTCCAAAACCCCATGCCGTGAAATAAACGGGTGACCTGGAATAGACACACACATTTCTGCAGCAGATGCTTTAACACACTGAACTATCTCAAGTCATTTGTGCAAGCTAGTTTACTGGAACACCGAAAAACACACACTCTTACCTTGCTGCCGGTCCCGCACACGTCACAGGCTCACAGCGCCCCTGGCCAACCCTGGCGCCAGGGGCACAGGTACCCTCTCGCCCGCAGCACGCCCATTAGGGCTCCCGATGGGCATGCGCAATGCCACCAAAACACAAGTGCGCATGCGTGGGCACGGGTAAAAATTCACCCTCCGTCCCCACGCATGCGTACTTGTGTTGCCGTCTGTACAATCATGTCAATGAATCAACATGACGCCCGCCCGGCGGTCTGACGTCATGTTGATTCATTGACATGATTGTCATGAGGGAGCTGCGGGCGGCGTCGGGCAGGGGGGCTACGCCCCCACGCCCCAATGGACGAACCGCGCCTGGGTTTCAGTCCGTCCTGCTGAGGTAGATGCGTAGTATCCCCATTGGCATCCTTCCCCACCCCTCCAACGTAACATGCATGCTAATAAATAAACACACAACACATTTCTTGTTTGGGTAAAGTTGACTGGACCGCCTGCCGCCTGATGAGCTAAGCAGCACTAGGCGAACCCCATCTGTGCTGTCCCTTCTGGTGATCCTCTTCCAGGATCACGTGACAAATGGTCCCTTATTACTCACACCCCTTTAAAGGTGGAGCGTCTCACAGCAAACCCCCAGTTGTTCAGCCCATAACCACCCGAAGGACTAACGGAGCGCCGACACGGGTTTCCAAAAACCTCCCATGAGGCTTGTAGGATTTGGCTCTGGCACCCCCTATGGTGCCGCGCAGAGGTACCCTTCTGTACCCGTCTGCTTCCAGATCGCCCTGTAACTCCGCCTGCAACAAAAAAAGACAACATTACAACATTCTCTGCCTCCAGCCTGCCATGAACCACGTCGGGTAAGCGGTAGGGTGGGAGACGGCACGTCAGGTGCGAAAGTGGGCGCCCAGATGGTGGGGGAGGCCTATATACTCCGTCCCAGTCCTAGCGCCCAGGAAGAAATGCTTCCTAGCACGCCGCGACGAGGCTGGGGGGACTCCTCCCTGCCCCTAAGGGGGGTGTGGCGTGCCCCGATGATACTAGAGGGCTGCCATCTTTAGTGGCCCCCTGCAGGGGCCTTGGTCAGCCACATTTCCTCAACAACCTTCAAGGTAAGATATCGAGTGAGATCCCCTCGCCATGAAAGGCAGCCCTGTGAAGGCGGCTTGTCATGGGCTGCATTGTGCCATGTGATTGGGTGCAGCAGCAGGGCCAGCCCTGAAAACGATTGACCGAGGCAGCGCTTTGGCCGAAGTTAGACATTTTGGTGTTTGTTGCAGGAGGTAGGAGATGGGCAGGGGGTTGATAAAGTGCTAACACTTCTGCTGAGGTACATTCAGGGCTGATTGCAAAGTCTTTAACGGGACACCATTGAGACCAAGTGGGATTGACGAGCTGCTGTTTGCACAACATTGAGTCGGGCAACCCTCGGTGTATTATGGGTGGAAGCTAGGAGAGGGCGTGTGTGCCCTGGCTGCGTGTCCGATGCAGTTGCTCCACTCGAGATTTTGATCGATACCTAATCACTATTGATCTAAAACCCCATTCTGATCAATTGAACCTTTATTGCCTGTCATTGAGGAAAGAAAGTGCACCTCTTACCCAGTTAGTTACACCCCAGAAAGAACTCCGCTCGGAAGAACCACAAACAACTTCTAACTTTCAAAGGTTTATTATAAAGTTAAAGTAAGCTGTAAGTACAGGCATCTCAAAATGAGATTCACTAGATACACCGGCCCAATTACATACATGTGCTCTCTGAAGACTCTCAGACGAGCAAAGAAAACTACAAGTACAAGTTCTAAAAATAACAAGGCCATTAGCATAGTCACATATTGAATTCTCTCCGTCATTTAATTCTGGAGTAAAAATACAGGTTAGGCTGTCCCTACCCTGCTCTAGATGGTATCCCTACTTAACAAGGTCTCAACCTATCAAAAGGTGTCAGCGGTGAATGACTTCCTAGAAAGATCACCCACTCTTAGTCTCTAGATGGAAACCTATAATCGCCAGTCATGACCCCTCTCTGCCTACCCATCCGCTCTCTAAAGGGTCCTCAGGCATCTGCTCTACCTCCACCCTGGGGTGCTGTCCCTAATACAAAACACAACAACATTGGAGACGCCCCTTGTGAGACGCCCCTCACGTGGTGTATCTTCTGGCTTTTTCCATGATGAGGCCTCGTGCGTTAGAGTTGACCTTGCTTAGCAGACTCTTCTCCGGCCCGCTGATACCCCCTAAAACATTCCGAAACCCTCCTACATGTCTGAACCGTCTTCTGAACAAGACTTTATTTATTTCGTTTTATAATTGGATCCCCCCTCTGTCTTGCAGACAGACATCTGCAGTCAAACCCCCATTTTCATAGACTTCTGACAAATCAGCAACATTTCTCTTCAAAGACCAATATGTGTAATGCAATGACTAAAACATTTCAGGCCTACAGCATTTCTCATAATGATTATACCATTCAAATCTTTTCTTTATCAATTAATAGCATGTTAATACTCTATTCTATGATTCGGTAAACACATCTATAAAATATAAACCTATTACATGCTTAACTACTAAATATCATTTAGTGCAACCCACATCATGAAAATGAAATACCTTTCCCAAACCCTTTCTTCTCAGGCCCTGAGGCCTACCACGTTCTACGTTTAACCACATTGCCATCTTTCATTTTAGCAGCTACATGACATGAGTTCAGGATTAATCACATCTAATAAAGTTATTCATGCATATATTTCTGCATTAGTTCCACTTCTACATAAATCTCTAAGCTAACCACACAATTCAGAATATAAATGAATATAATGTTGGCACTCATGGCATTTCTCTTCATGATAGTGCGTACTACATGTAAGTATGATGTACTACTACAATTCATTCAGTTTGCGCTCTCTCAGTTCCCCCCTTTGATGACCTCTCGGGGTCATCACCAACTTTTAAACTGCAGTGATAGCTAGTGTACCTCGTTTTCGCGTTTCCAGAGCCCTCAGACTCCTGTACTGATTATCTTGTATCGCAGCTAATCTCTCCAGCTGCTCTCTATGTGCCTTCTCCAACCTCCTTGCTCTATACCATTGGAATACCCTCACCAATCCCCATAACACGATCCCACAGATCAATATCATGATGATAGGTTTCAGTATACTCCATACAAAGCTCTTGCCTAATGAGGTGAGCCAACCTCCGGCTTTACTTATTCCATGGCCCACCTTTTCCCAAACATTTTCCCTACTCAGGTCTTCGATCTCCTTGTGAATATCAGTTATATTCTTAATAACTTTTTCAAGGGGTTTAGAATTGTCTGGAATGTAGGTACAACATTCCTGGACCTTCAAAGCCTTACAGACTCCGCCCTCTTTTGCTAGCAGGACGTCTAAGGCGAGACGGTTTTGAAGAACCATAGCCCTTATCGATTGCATCTCTCCTTCCACCAGCATTAGGAAATGAGCAGTGCTGGCAGACAACCTGTCTACGACTGTTGCCAGTCGTCTAATCTTGACATCATTAAGGATGAGTCCTAAGAGAGGAAATGCGGCTCCAAATACATCTCCAACCATTTCTGCATCTCCTAGGGCTCTTTTCCCTCGCAATGTTGCCTTGCCCTCGATGATCCCTATGTCTTGGGCATGATATATTTTGGGGAAAATAATTGCCAGATAACATGAGCCATACCAGTTGTCAGGCAATCTCACGTAAGCATTTTTCCCACAGACAAAATATACATTTGGAATCACTTGCATTCCCTTGAGGAAATCTTTAGTGTAGTATTCTAAATTAAAAGCATGTTCACAACTGACTTCTCCTACGTATACATTTTCATAATACGTTTTGGCTCTGTGAAGACATAACTTTCCTCTCTGCGCTTTATCCAAAGCTATTGGACCACTACTACCCTTCCTCTTGTGTGCTTTCTCTTCCTCGGTCCAATCTAATTTCCATTGTCCTGATTTTTTCAAAATCTTCTGCCTTCTGTATCTATCATCCACCTGCCCTATGAACTTCTTCTCGACTTCTGACACCTTACATGTCAGATTGTTTCTACGGGCATGTGAAGTATCCAAAGTAATCCAAGGAATGAAAAACTTAGCCAACCTGTCTTCACTCTTCCAGTAATCCCATTTATTCATTTGTTTATAATTTGGGACTTCTGGCAACACTGAGTCGTAATTGGAGAAATAGTATTCAAAACTATCTCTCCCATAAAATATACTAAGCAATAAGCTACATGTGATGCCATATGTCAGCGGGAGGTGATGATACCTAATGCCTTCATCTACAGACGCCGGCAACTGCATGCAGACGTAGCAGTCCTTAACCTCCATAGCATCCACGTATTCATATAAAAGTTTAGCATAAGCATTTGACCTAAAGTCTCCTTGGGACTCATCCACATGTAACCTGCGAGCTTCTGCAGCTAGTAACGCTTTCTCTTGAGTGTTTTCCCTTTTCCCACCAGCAACAGTGGGTGTAAGCGTTTCTACAGATTTCACATCAGTTATCTTTGTTTCCTCCTCACGTCCCTTTACATAGGAAACTGTTACCACTAAAACTATTAATATTATCACTCCTACTATTAGTGTGCCTATTATACATTTAGCTCTACGGTTCTGGGTGCCGGCCTCCATTTCGTCAGACAGTGTGGCTCTCTCTTATCTCTGCACAAAGTTCTCTTCTTCTCGTTCCTTTACAGTCTCTCTTTCTCCTGTCGTCCTTAGAACCACACAACTGGAAGCTGACAACCTTCTTCACAAAAGTCCTTTAAAAGTTCAATACAGACAACCCTAGCCCTTCTCCATCAACTCAAGGGAAGTCCCTAATATTCTCTGCTTCCTGGGCGCTAGGTAATCTTCTTTTTCTTCTCGCTTATTTACAAAGTCTTTTTAAGCATCTATGATAAGGTTTGTACCAGCAGCTTCAATAGCAAAGTTCAATATTTCCAAACGAAGAATGTGATCTTCATGATCTGTCATCTTTGTACCAAAATCGGGGAATTGCAATTCTGTGAAAAACATGTGCTTTAGCTTGCTGAGACGGGGAGGTCTGGGGAGCATGAAAGTTAGTGACCCTTCCTGTTCGATTCCGGGCACCAACAGTCTTATTTCTACTGTGACGATGGGCTCAGAAGTGGACACCACCACCGCTCGTATCCTCCCTGTTTTCTGTTCCGAAGACATTTGCCACCATATATGTCCACTCAGGGGTGGAGTACCTTCGACTAGGCACACGCACTCTTCTTGACCTTCTCAAGTCCGGTGCCTCAGCGCCCTGAGCACCTTCTTCTGGGTCTGAGTCTTCCGTTACCGGAGCAAGGGTTCTCTCTGGAGTGGACCTCAGGCCGGAGCTCCTTCTTTGCGGCCAATTCGCTTCTCCACATACCCTTCTACTCCTCCTTCTCCGGGTCCGTTCACGCTCCCTCTCAGACTGGTCAGTCTCCGATTCGGTCTCCCAGCTACTTTCTCCTTCAGTAGCGTCGTCTGTCTCGCTGTTATACTGACCGTCCTCAGCTTGGTCAGACTCGCTCCCTGCTTCTTCAGGCACCTCTACAGCTTGGCTAGCCCCCTCTATGGCTTCTCGGTCCACAGCTGGACGTCTATCCGAGAGAGGAGCTGTTTCTTCCAGAGGTGCTGGAACCCTCCGCGTATGTGACGCGTGGATCCAGTTGGGCAGGCCTCCCACCTTCACGGCGGTGTTCGTGATCAGGATGATCTGGTAGGGCCCACGCCAACGAACATCCAGGCAGCTTCTTCTCACGTGCTTTCGCACGAGGACCCAGTCCCCAGGGAGCAGGTCATGGCATACCTCCTGGCACGACGGAACTTCGGCAGCCTGCACCTGGAGGGACACAGAATGAATGGCGTCAGACAGCCCCTTACAATAGTCCAGGATCATATCATCTGTGATGTTTAACAATGCAGCAGTTGGTACAGATGGCAACCTCATTGCTCTCCCCATCAACACCTCATGTGGTGACAGCCCCGTTCTCCTATCTGGGGTACTACGAAGGCTCATAAGGACCAATGGTAAAGCATCAGGCCAACTTAGGGACGTTGATGAACACATCTTAGCAAGTCGAGCCTTTATGGTGCCGTTTATTTGCTCCACAATTCCTGAGGCTTCTGGTCGGTAACTGCAATGCAATTTCTGATCTATATTTAGAGCTGCACAAATCATCTTCACAAGCTCACTGTTGAAATGTGTTCCTCTATCTGATTCCAAAGAGGCCGGTACCCCGAAGCGCGGAATGAGTTCCCTAAGCAGTAACTTAGCCACTGTAAGGGTGTCACACCTACGTGTAGGGTATGCCTCAACCCATCTGGAGAATACGCAGACAACCACCAAGACATAACGGAGGCGGTTGCACCTTGGCAGTTCGATAAAATCCAACTGCATGCGGTTGAATGGACCTCCAGATCTCCCTATGTGACTCAGTGCAACTGGTGTTTTCTTCCCTACATTCAACTGCTGACAGGTCACACAACGTTGACACACTGCTTCAGCTGCCACTCTAAACTTAGGGTTGTACCAGGTCTGTCTAAATACTCTCAGCATAGCATCTCTTCCTAAATGTACAGGGCCATGTATCTGTCTTGCCATTGGGCTCACCATCTCATTGGGTAACACTGCTCTTCCATCTGCCGAGACCCAGAAGTGGGACTCACCCACCACACATCCTGCCTTTTCCCAGGTCTGTTTTTCAACCTCAGGTGCATTATCTTGCATGCATTTCAATTCGTCCCAAGTGTCGACAGTTTCTAATATCATAGCTAATTCAGTTCTTACATTTATTCCACCCACTTCCACCTCTGTGAAATTGTACCCTTGTTCTGCACAATACCGTGCGACTTCGTCGGCATATCTATTGCCCTGTGACACGAAGTCCATATTTCTGGTATGTGCGGTACACTTCACAACTGCGATACCTGCTGGACATTGCAAAGCTTCTAACAGTAGACGCACAAACTCTCCATTGCGAATAGGAGAGCCTGAAGACGTCAGGTAACCTCTCTGAGACCATAACTGCCCGTAATCATGAACTACGCCGAAACCATATTGGCTGTCGGTGTATATGGTGACTCGAATTTGATTGCTTGCCAAACAGGCACGGGTCAATGCAATAATCTCGGCTACCTGAGCGGAGTGTACTCCTTCCAGGCATCCAGCTTCCACAATTCCAGAAATTGTACAAACAGCATAAGCTGCTCTCAACTGCCCAACTTCGTCTCTTACACATGAGCCATCAACAAAGAAAATTTCATCAGGGTCAGTCAATGGCTCATCCACGATGTCGGGTCTCGGTTTGGTGCATAGTTCAGTCACATCGAGGCAATCATGGTCTGCACATTCATCATCGTCATCGATATCATTTGGGAGAGGCATCAAGGTAGCAGGATTCAAAACAGAGCATCTCTTGAGGGTCACGTTCTCCGCAGCAAGAATGATTTGCTCATAGCGCGTGAGCCTGCTATTAGTCAGATGCTGTGTTTTGGTCCTGGTCATTAACAGTTCAACAGAATGGGGCACATACACCTCTAACGGGTGCCCCATAACTATGTTCTCACACCTTTCTATGCTGACACCTGTTGCGGCAACGGATTTAAGACATCCGGGCAACGCTGCGGCTACTGGGTCTAAAGTAGCCGAGAAGTAAGCAACTGGTCTACGGGCACTCCCGTGGATTTGGACTAACACAGACAACGCACAACCCTCTCTCTCGCAACAGTAAAGCAAGAATGGTTTATCGTAATCAGGCATTCCCAGAGCAGGAGCACGACACAAGTCCTCTCTCAGCTGCAGGAACGCCATCAAACAGTCCTGGTCCCATGGTACCGGATCACTCACCTCCTTGTGCGTCAGTTTCTGCAAAGGTTTTGCTTTCAGTGAAAAGTTTGCAATCCACTGTCGGCAATAACCCACCATCCCTAGAAACATCCTGACTTCTCTCTGTGTCTTGGGCGCATTCATTTTCATGATCGCCTCTATTCTGTCTGGTGACACTTTTCGTTTACCCTTCTCTATTCTGTGCCCCAAGTACTGCACTTCTGTCAAACAGTACTGCAATTTTCCCGGGGACACCTTATGCCCATTTGCAGCTAGGTGATTTAGCAAAGCAATGGAATCCTCCCTGCACGCTTCCTCTGTCTCTGACGCCACAAGGAGGTCATCTATGTACTGGACCAGAACTGACTTCTGGGGCAGTACCAGACTTTCAAGATTCTTCTTCAATAACTGGTTAAAGATTGATGGGCTTTCTGTATACCCCTGAGGGATACGACACCATGTTAATACGCGATTTTCCAGCTTAAAAGCGAAAAGGAAATGGCTATCTTCATCCAATGGGATCGAGAAAAAAGCCTGGCAAAGGTCAATCACAGTGAACCACTCAGCTTGGACCGGTATCTGAAACAATATCACGGATGGATTCGGTACCACAGGGCAACATGAAACGACTATATTATTAATCTTTCGGAGGTCCTGCACTATTCGGAATTTCCCATTTGGTTTCTGCAAGCCCATAATCGGGGAGTTACATGGACTACCCACGATTTCCATCAATATTCCCTGCTTAATCATGGACTCGATCACAGGCTTAATGCCAGCAATCGTTTCTGGTGTCAATTTATATTGGGGTGTTCTTGGAAACTCGGCGTGTGGTTTCACTACTATTTTCACTGGGTCTACCCCTTTAACCAATCCTATGTCTTCCCCCGTGAAATCCCACACTTCCGGGGCTACTGTCTCTCTCAAATCCCAGGGGAGCTCATCTACAGTCAAAGTGGGATACAGCTCCACACATATCCTGGAATTTGCAACTTTGAAGTCTGCATCATCATCATTAGTCAATATCTCCACTCCTTGTGGAGTGCAGTATATGGTGCAATTTAATTTGCACAAAAGGTCTCTTCCCAACAGGCATACAGGACTGGAATCACAAACCACAAACTGGTGCTCATCGCTATACTTTCCTATTTTCACCTGCACTGGTTCAGTCAGTGGGCTGGTCATTCTCCTGTTAGCGACCCCTACCACTTGTATTGTCTCTCCTGACATGGGCAAGCCTGGGACTGCAGCTGATCTAATCGTGGACCTAGTGGCTCCTGTGTCCACTAGAAAGGTCGTGGGGCACCCTGCCACTTCTGCCTCTACGTAGGGTCCCCTTTGGTCCACATCTAAGGCTGCCCCGAGGGTACAGTCTTCTCTTTCTACTCTCTGTCCTGTTAGCGGATCGATATAATAGCATTCCTCTCCTCCTACAAACAGAGGCATCTGTCTATACGTCTTACCCATCGTCCCTACTCTGGGTGGCTGGGGGAACTGGGCTCGGGGAGGAGGCCCCCCCCCTTTGAGCACCTTTCCTTGGTATTGCGTTACCCCCCCCTTTGCACATTTTGGACCTCTTCTTCCTCTCCCTCCTGTTCTCCTATCTCGACATTGTATGGGCACTCGCGTTTCCAATGCCCCACCTCGTTACACTGGTGACACCGTGTCGTTTTCTTCAAGGTGGCTATGTCTATTCTGGGTCTAAAGGTGGAATTCTCCTCATTGCCCTTATTCTGGCCATACTGCTTCTTTCCGCCAGTCCCCATCCCTTGCGGCTGTTGTTGCTGTCCCCCCTTTCCGGCTGCCTGCATCTGCACCACCATCAATTTCTCTTTTAGCTTCTTTGCCTTAGAGTCTATCTCATCACAGCAGTATCTGGCATATCTCAGGATTTCATCTAAGGGTTTGTTTTGCCAACAAATCAAGTGTTGCTGAATCATTAAACTAATATCTGGTCTCAGGCCGAGGACAAACTTGGACACAAATTGCCCTATGTCCTTTGGATCCATTACATCCAACCCGCTATACTGTTTAAAAGCCTTCAGCAATCTCTCATAGTATTCGTGAACTGTCTCTTTGGGTTCCTGTCTGGTTCGATCTATTTTGACCCAATCTATGTCTTGCATTGGCACTTTCTCTTTCAGCCATGTCATCACTCTCTCGTATTTTGCCATCACAATCTCGGACGGCCCATTAGTTGTAGGATCTCTTTCTGGCTCCGTCGTGGGCCACTCAGCGCTAACCTTGCATGCTGTCCACAAGTCTCCTGGCACTACAATGTCAAACAGCGTATTCAGATCTATCCAGAGGACCTTTGAGATTTTTACGAACCTTTCAACTTGCTTATACCACTCCACTGGGTTCTCCCGCAATTTGGGAAAGGAGGTGGTAAAAGCAGCTAAATCTCCCCTACTCCATGGCACGTGCACATAGTTCCCATTTGCGACTTCACGCAAAGGGTATGCTTCCATTCCCTGCAATCCTCCTGATGCCATACCAAGCGTGCTTCTCCTGACGGTCCCTTTCTTGGACCACCTCTCTTCCCACTTATCTAATGTCCTCCATGTCCTTATTCCAGTGATCAGTTCCCTTATGTGCGTTTTCAATCCTATTGTCCTTCTCTCATCTAAGTCTCGATCTGAATAATGTAATCTGTGGTTACCCTGTAATGCTTTGGTCCTTGACAGATCCACCATATATTTGCCTGCTAGTTCGACTAACTTTTCATGAATTGTTCTCGCTTTCCGAGTGATGTCCTTTGCCATGAACAGTATTTCATCCTGCTCATACATTTCCAATCTTTCTAAAGGCAAGAGACCCTCCACCATGTCATCCAGGTCTGACCTTAAGCTGGCAACATCAAGTCTCTTGGCTTTTATCTCCGCTCTCAGTATATCCTTTGAAGGGGGTTCACCGGCCTCTCTGCCATCCCAACTCCGAGCCCTCCGCTTAGACTCCGGAGAGTTAAGGAGAGCCCTACCTTCCTCCCATCTCTCTAAATCCCACGCTCGGCCATCCTGCCTAGGGAGGTGATGAAACACAGGCCTGTTTCCCCCTATTCTATTTTGTCCATTTTCCTTTGCTCCCCTTCCTTCATGGCAAGATTCGCCATTGTTCTCTGTCCTGCCCTCATTTTCTCGAGTCCTAGTGTCACTCAGTATCTGGTATGATCCTTCCCGATCCCCCATATCCCTAGGACTACGTTCTTGTCTGTAATCACAGGGATCCTGGCGAGACCTCTCGCAGCTCCCGTTCTGTCCATTATTCCCAGACACATAGTGAGTGCACTTGAAACTGTTTCTATATTCCTGCGTCCTCCGGTCTGCTTCATTGTGCATTGCACGAGACAACCCCCCACACTCGGAGCCCCTGGTTTCCAGGTCTGACCTCCCTCTTCTTGGGCCAGTGTCCTCTCTCCGGTCCTGTTCCCTCCCGTCCCACTCTGGACTGCTTTCTCCAGCCCCGCAGTGAGTCCGGGCTCTGCTATCCTGACTTTCCCTTCCAGCTTCTGCTGTTATGATGCTCTTGTGAGCCTCCACGGCCTCGTCCCACTTCCTCATGTACTCACTTAGCTCTTGGAAGGATTTTCGTCCTGATCCCCTCATATCCACTGGCCATCTAGGCCCCCCGGATCCCCTCCTGGCTCCTCTCCTGTGTGTACTGGGGTGCTCCACTCTCTTGGTATCAGCAACTGGCTTGGGGAGCTAATCGTATCGTTCTTCCTTGTCATATCTGCTCTTTCTCTGTCCCTTCGTACCCGTTCCTCCCCTCTGGCTCTTTCTGGGTCATACATCGATACTATAGGACCTATGGTAACAGGTACTTGCAGTGCATCTGGTAATGAGTAGGATGTGGCACACTCCGTTTCCGGCCTTTGTACCACAAACCTCCCAACCACCTGTTGCACCTGACTAGGATGGGACAGTTCTTTCTTTGCCGCGGGATCCCAATCGGAACTGGGAAGTGGTCCATGCTCTCCTGCATTGTCCCCCTCTTTTTCTCTATATTCGACATCTCCCCCTGCTCTGTTGTACGGGGGTGGCCTATCTGTCAATAGTCTGTTTATCAAGCTATCTTCTGTTTCGCTCTCCTCATCTTCTTCTAAGGGGCTTTTGTTCCCGGGCATTTCCAATACTGGGTACAATTTATTTACTTCCATGTTATGCACTCTCCATCTTTTAGCATCCGCATCCCACTTAGCATCCTGCACTGCCCTTACCGATCGTTTCACCCTTTCTTGTCTTCTATTCAGGTTCCTCTCGTGCGCTGCCCTTAGCCATGCATTGAGAGCTTCAAACTGGGTTGGTCTAGGCATGGGTCTCATTGAAGTCATGACTGCTTTCAATCTATGTAACACCTCTAATCTGAACGTTCCGTACTTCGGAAACGTCAGTTCCTCATTTCCTTCTGTAATCTTGCTCCATTCTGAAATCCACAATATTGTATGTAGCCCAACATTGTCCGCCATGTAACGGGCTGGCGTACCCTCCGGCGGGGCTTCTTCCCCTGCATACGACCCCCGCCTCTCTTTCTTAAACACCGCTCTCAACCATTTAAAACACTTCATGTTTTTATGCACAATTTCCAGCCTCGATATTCTGTTTACTTCCTGATGACTATCCACCAATCCTAGCGCGGCTTTGCTGGCTGGCCTATCACAGCGCGGTCTTTCTCCGGCCGGCCAATCCCAGCGCGGCACCTTCTGACGTCACTAGTCTCCGCTTCGCAGCAGCACCCCTCCTTTCTCAACTCGTCTCCCGGTCATGCATGCGTCCCATTCATCCGCCGAAAAGTGACTACTTCCGACCAAGCCGTCACTTCTCTTGACTGTACGTCCACAGTCTATCTGTAATTGTCATACCAATTGACGAAACGTCCTCCGTCTCTCTGATAGGTTGCTTACACACAGTAACTTCCGACCAGCGTCCGTTACTCACACACTCACTCTTTCGTTCCCCCTATCTCGGTCTTTCGGGCGATCAATGGTACCTCATGACCCCCTTCACTCCGGTTTGACAATTACTCTGGATGTCCGATACACCCGAACCACTTAAGCTCGCCTTGAACTTAAGATTTTCACCGGTTGCGCGCGCTCACAACCTGTTCCACAATCACTCTACAGGCATTCAACTCCGCCAGACATTACAACATAGATACAATACAAAAACACCGCAATCTAACACGCATGACCCTTTATACTCACTCTCGACCGATACTGCTGCTTTTCTGTCTTACGTCATCCGGACCTTCTTCGGCGGGCGGTTCTTCCGATCATCGATCCTCTAGGGGCCTTGGGGTAATCTAACCTGGCCTAGGTCACCTTCCTCAAGAAGACAACCATCCTCTGCTACCAACTGCTCCACTCGAGATTTTGATCGATACCTAATCACTATTGATCTAAAACCCCATTCTGATCAATTGAACCTTTATTGCCTGTCATTGAGGAAAGAAAGTGCACCTCTTACCCAGTTAGTTACACCCCAGAAAGAACTCCGCTCGGAAGAACCACAAACAACTTCTAACTTTCAAAGGTTTATTATAAAGTTAAAGTAAGCTGTAAGTACAGGCATCTCAAAATGAGATTCACTAGATACACCGGCCCAATTACATACATGTGCTCTCTGAAGACTCTCAGACGAGCAAAGAAAACTACAAGTACAAGTTCTAAAAATAACAAGGCCATTAGCATAGTCACATATTGAATTCTCTCCGTCATTTAATTCTGGAGTAAAAATACAGGTTAGGCTGTCCCTACCCTGCTCTAGATGGTATCCCTACTTAACAAGGTCTCAACCTATCAAAAGGTGTCAGCGGTGAATGACTTCCTAGAAAGATCACCCACTCTTAGTCTCTAGATGGAAACCTATAATCGCCAGTCATGACCCCTCTCTGCCTACCCATCCGCTCTCTAAAGGGTCCTCAGGCATCTGCTCTACCTCCACCCTGGGGTGCTGTCCCTAATACAAAACACAACAACATTGGAGACGCCCCTTGTGAGACGCCCCTCACGTGGTGTATCTTCTGGCTTTTTCCATGATGAGGCCTCGTGCGTTAGAGTTGACCTTGCTTCGCAGACTCTTCTCCGGCCCGCTGATACCCCCTAAAACATTCCGAAACCCTCCTACATGTCTGAACCGTCTTCTGAACAAGACTTTATTTATTTCGTTTTATAATTGGATCCCCCCTCTGTCTTGCAGACAGACATCTGCAGTCAAACCCCCATTTTCATAGACTTCTGACAAATCAGCAACATTTCTCTTCAAAGACCAATATGTGTAATGCAATGACTAAAACATTTCAGGCCTACAGCATTTCTCATAATGATTATACCATTCAAATCTTTTCTTTATCAATTAATAGCATGTTAATACTCTATTCTATGATTCGGTAAACACATCTATAAAATATAAACCTATTACATGCTTAACTACTAAATATCATTTAGTGCAACCCACATCATGAAAATGAAATACCTTTCCCAAACCCTTTCTTCTCAGGCCCTGAGGCCTACCACGTTCTACGTTTAACCACATTGCCATCTTTCATTTTAGCAGCTACATGACATGAGTTCAGGATTAATCACGTCTAATAAAGTTATTCATGCATATATTTCTGCATTAGTTCCACTTCTACATAAATCTCTAAGCTAACCACACAATTCAGAATATAAATGAATATAATGTTGGCACTCATGGCATTTCTCTTCATGATAGTGCGTACTACATGTAAGTATGATGTACTACTACAATTCATTCAGTTTGCGCTCTCTCACAGTGACCCACTCTGGGCACAGGAGGAGATCTGTTAACGCGTGCTGGGGACGGCGAGCTTTGTTTGTGGCATATGTATGTTTAGACCTTTAGACTCTAGAACGGTCTCCAGCTGGTATCGGTTGACAGAGGCCCCTCCCACAGCCCAAGTTCACAGTTATTTCTGCGCCTACAGGCCTGTAACCCGTGAGAGCCGGGCTGTAAACAGGGCCTGCCCCGTGAATGCCATCACGGGCATCGGTAGCGCGAGCCAAGGGCAGCAGCCTCACTATATCCCTTTTGATACCCCTGGCATCTTAACGCTTGCAGAGAGCTGCTGCCAGATAAAGCGAACAGGGCTGGGCACCTGTGTTTACATTCTGTAGTTCCCGTTGCTTGCACTTTCTTTAGCCCATCAGTAGCCCTGGGCCTGGAGAGACTAAAGTCAGGTCGAAGGGCAGCACAAGGGTCAACCCAGTGATGTCAGTTCCGCTTCTCTGACTGCTTAATTAATGTTCACCCAGGCTTCAAACTTGCACACGGCCCTATCTATGCATGACAGAGACCTCTAACATTGAGACAGGTGGGCCTGTGTGACTGTGTCATCAGACACACCCCTGCGCGCAGAGGCGCAACTACAGCCACATTGGGAGGAGGGGGGGAGGGAGGGGGGTAATTCTTCCAGGAATAGGCACAGTGCAGATGCAGAGGTTCTGAGAAGGGGTGAAAAAACAGGACCAGCCAGCCCACAGCAGCTCAAAAACGGCCTGTGTGTGTGCCGGGGAAGCTGTCTCATCTCGGGCTGACACCTACAACTGGGGAGGGGGCGAGCTGAAGCCCCTTGAGCCCAATGGGCGTTGCGCGCCTGGTTGCGCGCGGCAGAGTTCTAAAATCCTGACACTGCTCGGCTTTTAGTCAAAGACAGAGTGCGCCGATTGCAGGTGGCCGGCACCAGCACTCATTTTTTGGGACCGACGTGTCAGTAAAGTTTGGCACAGGGCAAGAGGGAGAAAAGCGGTAACCGGAGAAAGGAAGGGAGATGAGGAAGATAGGAAAACAGTGACAATAGCAGAAAGCAAGGGGGAAAAATACCTGCAAGAGTGAGGTAAAGAGGAATGGAGAGTAGACCGGAGAAAGGAGGCATGAGGCGCCATCAGGACTAAGCAGCCTTAGGGATCATCATCAACTACCTCTTTCATTGGCGCTGGAGGCCACAGGCTCCTAGGGGAATCCATGGGCCCCTGAATTGTCATTTTATTTTTTAAATAAACGAATTACAAAGACCAAATACAGCTAGACTGCTCATCAGTGAGCGAGGTCTAACCCCATTAACTCCCAGACCTGTGTCTCATTAGAGAAAGCACTTGCAGTACGGAAGACGTCTCAAAAAATGCACAATTGTTAACTACATTCCAAGGAGTTTCCATGCTAACATGTTATGCTGTTTATTGATTGATATATAAAGCTTGGTGCAAACCATTTCCAAATAGATGCTCGAGTGAATATTGAGCAGCTTGAAGTTGTATGTCCCTCTCAAGAAACCATCATTTTGATGGCTTAAGCAGCACACATCAAGGCGCCGCCCACTGTGAATAAGATAGTAATAGGGGTACTTGTCTCATCTGTGGAAGCGCTTTCTAGCCTGGTGAGGCCAAGAAGCTCTCTGACTGCATCGGCCCTGGGCTTCTTTCTTTTCATCGTGGAGAAGTGTGGCTCAATGGTTAGAGCGGCAGACCCTGATGCAGAGGTCTAGCCCGGGACCAGGGTTCAATTCCCCGCCTCGGCGGGTCTTGGGCTCAAAAAATTCCACGGACCTGATAATTCTCGCCTCGGTGCCTATTCCAATCATGGAGTCCCACTCTGCAACTCTGGGCAATAGCTTGCTTAATCTCCTCAACGGCCCCCACAACGCTAAGGATGCCTGGCCTCCACCTTGGGGGTGCCCAGGAGTGGACGCCTCACAGGGAAAGCCAGGATGGGTTCCACAGCGATATTCGTACAAGCGCCTTGAGACCCTTGCGGGTGAGTAGTGCGCTATACAAGTATCAATTTACATTTACATCGTGCATGGATGGAAGTTAACTTAGGCGAAGAAGGGTCTATGTGGGAGATATTGGTTGAGGTGTGTGAGGTTCAGAGGCTAACTCCAAACATGGCTGATAGTTTCTTCATCAGTAGGGTTTAAGAGAAACCATGGCCACCAAAAAGTAGAGCACAGTTTTGGGCGTTGGCAGGTTGTTTAGTGAGTGAGCTGGAATTCCAGCCACTATCGTCACCGAGGGCAACTCACCCAGCGAGGACGGGGTTGGACAGGTACAGGAGAGATAATATATGTGCAGTCGGGTGTAAAGGTTGTACAAGATCACCCACCCTGATGTTGGATGTCTCACATTAAGATTTAGAGTTGCACAGAATGCCTGTACGGCCGGGCATGAACCTGGGCGGCACCTGCAGGAAAGAGCTGAATGCAAAACTCACAATACAATACACTATACCATAAACACGGCTTATCACACTATACACTTTGCACAATCGAAACTCTATGAACTCTGGTGCATATGATGAAATCTTGGGAGGATGAACAAAGGTTGTAGTGCATGAGGCACCTGCATCGACAAGCAGAAAAGAAAGGTGGTGTTGATAAGCAGGATGTAATCAAGCCCGGGTAAAGGACGGCCACCCGGAGAGCAGAGGGTCCATTGGTGGAATAGATGGGCTGGCTGAAAATCACAAGCAGAATAAGTAAGGCTGGAGAGAGGATTCTTGCTGCAGGCAGGTATCTAAAAGTACAAACCAATGCAACCATACAACCAGGAAGGGAAGCAAACATAGAAATAGTAATTGGACAAACTACAGGTTAGTGTTAGGTCGGTACAAGGGTGGGTGGCTCTACATCCTGGAGTGACAAGGATAAGCATTCTCTCTGAGCTCGCCCTGGTAAAGCAGAAGTAAATCAGAAAGTTCTTCCAGTCTTTGTATGATCCGCTCTCGCTGCAGGCCACAGTTGCAGGTAGGCATGTACAGCAGTACACACTTAGAGCCAGAAAGGCCGGACTTTCAGTTTCCCAGCAGAAGAGGGTGCAGTGAATGTTGGGTCAGACCCTTACATAGGAAAAACACTATTTATATTTTTGAGGAAATCTAGCTTATGATGGGGCTATTTGTTTTGTGGATCAAACAAACTAGAAGGTGAATAGAAACAGTGGTGTAATTTCTATTTTTCCTCATTAAACTATTTCCACTTGCACCAAGACTTGGGCCTCATTTAGATCTTCGCCGAATCGGTCCACTGCCACTTTTTCGTCAGTCTTCTGCCTGCCCTCATGGCAGTCTGCCCATCCAAATTAGATGTTGGTGATTCCATAGACAAAAGACAGCGGCGGTCCCCCTGACTCTGCCAGGATATATGGACTGTGTCAGACAGAGGCAGGAACAGCTGGCGGCGGGACTTCAGGCAAGATTTCAGCCTAGCTGATTACGATGTGCCTTCCTGCTGCCTCAACTGTGGCAGAAAGACCTCCTACTCTCAGGTAGTGGAATGGTTGGAAAGGAGGCAATAACGTACCTAGTTCCTGCTTCTCGCTTCTGTTTCCTGTTACTACGCATTCGTCCAGGTCCCCTCTTTGCTGCATGGACACCACCATGACACCAAATGACTCCGGTGTCGCTGGGATTGAAGGTAAACCACTCATAGATTACTTCTATGTTTCGCAGGGGGGGGGGTCCTTCAGTGGTGTGTACATGTTGTCCAAGCAGCATTATAAATGTGACACAAAGGGACATACAACATTGCCTACATATGCATTGCATGCTAACAAGATCCATATGTATTTACACCCATAAATAAGTTGTACTTACCAGTCTTTACTGCACCAGAACCTCACTCCACTGAGGAACCGCCACCCGCAGACTTCAAGCCCAGAAGGAATATCTAAATAAGGTTGGCACAATACCACTGGTCGGACGACGACAGAGTACTGTGAGTCAGCAGAGAAGATCACCACCGCGGCGCTATTCTGTCTCTAGCCACAACATCAAAACATGGCGGATGGACCACTGTCAGCTCGATAGGTTACTTGGGACTGCTGCAGGATGGCGGTAAGACCGTCAAGATCTAAATAAGGCCCTTAATAAGAAATAGTACAACACCATCCTGCTATATCATTTGTGGGAGAGATCTTGATACCACTTCTTATACATATTTAAAAAACATGTTTATTTTGATGGCTTTGGAGTGCTTAGCTCGTTTTACTTGTAGTATTATAGGCCGGTGTCAAGGACTACCCTGGTTGTTAAAGGACATTCCACCCACTGACAGTAGAATATTGTAGATGAAGCAGAGAAGTACATAACTGATAATCATTAGAACAAAGGAGCAGATGGTCTTTGCCAACCCTTATTGGGCCTCTGGCCATCTATTGGCTTTACCAGAGCTTACGACATTCCAATGTTAAAATAATTCGCATTGGTTATGCAAAATTTGTCTTTTCCCAGATGCCTAAAATATCTTGGTCACAGATCAAATCTTTTCAAATGAAAGATTTGTTTTTACCTTATGATTGATTTCTGCACAGATGTGGAAGATCCTGCTTCCATAGTCTAATTTTGAACATAAAATATTATAATATTGAGGTTATACCCCAGATATTGAGAAATGATAAATGTAATGATAAACTGTTCACTAAATAGGTTAAATGGTCATCTAGGTCAACAGAAAAGAGAACCTATGTTAGTGTTGTTCTTTTAGAAGCGTAATCAGTACACTGTCATTAAAGTTGGCTTGGCAGTTCAGGCTGGACTGTTCCCATAAGGCACAGGGTCAGACTGATTTGCATATTGCTATGTCTGAACTGGGGTGGCAGAGTGGGCTAAAGAACGGTGATAGATTAAACCCAGATCTTTTGACTGGGTGTGAGTGTTTGACTAATTCAGATGCTCCGTCCATCACCACCCCCTTTTGTACCGCTTTTGGCCGCCATAAGTGTGGCAGGGTATGCTCAGACGTGAGTCCCTTGCTCACTTTGCCACTGGATTCAAGCAAGCCGGGCTGAAGATGGCTGGAATGCCAGAAACCGGTCCTCGGAAGCTTGTTTCCGGTCCAGGGAAGACATGGCTTGGCAGTTCGGGCTGGACTGTTCCCATGAGGCACAGGGTCGGATTGATTTGCATATAGCCATGTCTGAACTGGGGTGGCAGAGTGGGCTAAAGAACGGTGATGGATTAAACCCAGCTATTTTGACTGGGTGTGAGTGTTTGATTGATTCAGATGCTCCGTCCATCACCACCCCCTTTTGTACCGCTTTTGACCACCATAAGTGTGGTAGGGTATGCTCAGACGTGAGTCCCTTGCTCACTTTGCCACTGGATTCAAGCAAGCCGGGCTGAAGACGGCTGGAATGCCAGAAACCGGTCCTAGGAAGCTTGTTTCCGGTCCAGGGAAAACATGGCTTGGCAGTTCGGGCTGGGCTGTTCCCATGAGGCACAGGGTCAGACTGATTTGCATATAGCCATTTCTGAACTGGGGTGGCAGAGTGGGCTAAAGAACGGTGATGGATTAAACCCAGATCTTTTGACTGGGTGCGAGTGTTTGATTGATTCAGATGCTCCGTCCATCACCACCCCCTTTGTACCACTTTTGGCTGCCATAAAAGTGGCAGGGTATGCTCAGACGTGAGTCCCTTGCTCACTTTGCCACTGGATTCAAGCAAGCCGGGCTGAAGACGGCTGGAATGCCAGAAACCAGTCCTCGGAAGCTTGTTTCCGGTCCAGGGAAGACATGGCTTGGCAGTTCGGGCTGGACTGTTCCCATGAGGCACAGGGTCAGACTGATTTGCATATAGCCATGTCTGAACTGGGGTGGCAGAGTGGGCTAAAGAACGGTGATGGATTAAACCCAGATCTTTTGACTGGGTGTGAGTGTTTGATTGATTCAGATGCTCCGTCCATCACCACCCCCTTTTGTACCGCTTTTGGCCGCCATAAGTGTGGCAGGGTATGCTCAGACGTGAGTCCCTTGCTCACTTTGTCACTGGTTTCAGGCAAGCCGGGCTGAAGACGGCTGGAATGCCAGAAACCGGTCCTCGGAAGCTTGTTTCCGGTCCAGGGAAGACATGGCTTGGCAGTTCGGGCTGGACTGTTCCCATGAGGCACAGGGTCAGACTGATTTGCATATAGCCATGTCTGAACTGGGGTGGCAGAGTGGGCTAAAGAACGGTGATGGATTAAACCCAGATCCTTTGACTGGGTGTGAGTGTTTGATTGATTCAGATGCTCCGTCCATCACCACCCCCTTTTGTACCGGTTTTGCCACCAGAGGCTCCACTGCGATGGCAAACAGCAATGGGGAAAGAGGACACCCTTGTCAGGATCCCCTTGTAATGCTAAAAGTCTGTGATGTATGAATATTGACAAGTACCTTGGCCACTGGCAGGCAATATAACTGTTTTATCCATGATAAGGCAGAAAATTTGGGAGCGGAACTCTGCCCCCATCCGGGGGCACAGCCTCACTTCTTCATGCATAATAAAATGCTCCAAACTTTACATGTTTTCCCAGTTGTTTATTTGTATGTTTGTAATCCAAAGTTAATCAATATTTCAAATTGTATCCATGTCACAAAAAAAGACTCTTATGCCTTCATTTCATTCTTAATGGAACAGGAATGCCAATCCAGGGCTTCTCCTGCAACATGACTATGTGCATAGATAAATTCATGAGCGTCACTTTTCATTTCCCAATGCATTTCGAGCCTTTACTCTGGCTCTTCGTCAGGGGTTTAAGTATCTATAAATGAAAACACATCTGTTAAACTCTATATCTGACTCAGTAACATTCACTAATAGTTACACATAAGGTTATTACTGTTTACCCAAATCAACGTTTTCCCGCTAAATGATGCAACCTAATGTTGCCATTTTTAATGAGTATCCCTGCTTTATAAACTTTCTCCCCTTCTTCTCTCTAACAAATACCCGTTATCTGCATTGTGCTGCCCCACCTCCTTGTTAACCCCATGTTTTTATAACAAAAGCATAATAACCATCCCCTAGGAATCGTCCTCCTTGAAAATCCATACCTTTCAAACTAACAGTGCAAAAGTCCTCCCCACGTCTACGTTACCCAAAGGGATTCAACCTACTTCTCAAACTCTCTGATTTTGACCTTTTTTCGTCACTTGTCTCCTCCCCTCCCATTCACCTATTCTAAATTAAAACTCTCTCACTGATTGCCCTGTAGTTATTCGCCTTCCTATCCGGGTTGCTACCTACAAATCCCACAATGCACTTAATGTGACCCTCCGTTCCTCACAGTAAGCATGAAAACAGGTGCTCTCCTGAGTGCGTCTCCCTTCCCCCTGAACCTCCCAAAGCACTTAAAATACTCAATAATACTCCGCCCACCCACAGTTCTCATCTCCAACGTCAATTGCGTAATGTTACGATCTTTCCAATACCAGCTTGTTCAGCAATGCAATAAACTACTGAGCAGCAATAAAATAAACATCAGTAAGTTATTAAAATGATAAGAACAGACAGTGGGGGGAAGCCCATTCGTAGCATTACTCCAAATATATAATCCCACTCTATAAAGTCAAACGCTTTGTTAGCGTCTAAAAAGATTGCTGCCATCAGGAGGTCAGGCGAGACATTATTTAAGACCGCAAATAACGTCCTCAGATTATGGGAGGTAGCCCTACCGGGTACAAAGCCCGATTGATCAGGCAGGATCAAATTCTCCATTAGCAATCCCAGGCGCGTCGCAATCAATTTGGCCAGAATTTTAGCATCGCAATTCAGGAGTGATAGAGGTCTATATGAATCGCATTGCTCTGGTGCCTTCCCCGGCTTCAATAGTGATAGTATGAGCGCTTCCCTCATAGTGGCAGGCAGACACCCCACGTCCAGTGCAGCCTCATAGACTTCTCTAAGTATAGGGGCCATCAAATCTATATATGTTTTGTAGAATTCTGCCAGGATGCCATCCGTCCCGGTGGACTTACCAGACTGGAGTCCCATTATTGATTCTCGTACCTCATCCAGCTCAAATGGCGCACATAAAAAGGTCCTCTGCACATCACTAAGCCATCCCAGCGACACATCTCCCAGAAAGCCATCTAGGTCGAGGCCACCCATTCTGGTTGTGGAATAAAGTGTCTGGTAATGGCTCAAAAAGGCGTTAAGAATGCTAGCTGTGTCGCAACATGTCTACCCTCTCAAATCCTCCACCTCCATCACATAGTTATTGCAGCGGGGTTGTTTCACTTTTTGCGCCATTGCCCTCCCAGGCCTATCTCCTTCTCCATATTGCCAGGCCACCCAATATTTACCCCGAAACCTTGCTTCTCTTTGTGCTTCCTCCATGTACTCTGTGAGCTTATCTCTAAATGTAGCTTGTGTCGAGCCCGTCGGGCCCCTCGCAAGGTCCGCTTCCAATGCTTTAAGGTCTGTTTCTAATATTCGCAGGGAGTTCTGTATATCCTTAAGGACTCCGGACCCCTTCGCTATGCAATACCCCCCTTATCGTTACCTTAAATGCCTCCCAGATGATCTCAACACTATTCACAGAGTTTTTATTTTGCTCGAAATAGTCCCCTATCTCCTCCCGCAGCTCTTCCTGGAACACCGTGTCCAGTAGGATAGGGGCATGGAGTCGCCAGGGGCTGCGTGGCATATTAAAGTCAATGGAAGAGAGCACCAGTACCACTGGTGCGTGGTCCGAGTAGGTTCTAGATAAGTGTTTTACTGCTGTTATCGTTGGGGCCATCCCCCTGGATACTAAATAGTAATCTAGTAGAGCCCAGGCCTTCGCCTGCGTTGTAAAATGTGTGCATTCTCGTGCACCCGGGTGTGTATGCCGCCAGGCATCGGTCAACTGGTAAGCAGAGATAATGTCTCTTAGCACCGCCTGCGCCTTAGTGTAATGGTGTGGTGCTGGGTGCGACCTGTCCATTCCAGGACAATATGTAACCTTAAAGTCGCCTCCCCAAATGACATGGTTAGAGGCCCACAGTGTATCAAAAAACCCCGGTTCATCTGTGTTCGGCCCAAAACAGCATGCGAGCTCTGGGGATGGGGTGACGGATTTGGAACCCAGCTGGTCCCACGCAAGACAGTACCTGCCCTCTGAATCTCATGAAGCTCCCTCCAGCCTAAATGGTACCTGTTTCCTGATCAATATCGCAGTGCCTCGCACATACGTGGAATAGGAGGAGAAGATTCTATGTTTCGCCCACCTACTGACAAAGGTAGGCGTCTTTTGCCAGGCAAAGTGAGTCTCCTGCAACATGGCGATATGTGCGTTATGCCTGTCCAAATATGACAGTATATGCCTCCTCTTCCGTGGATCACCCAGTCCCCTTACATTCCACGTAATAATGTTTAGTGTGCTTAAGTTGACTTCAGCCATGTCCCCCAATCATTAACTGTGTCCTGATTGTCGCACTGTCAATGATTCCCCAATCCGGTAAATGCCTATGCAAAGTCCCTGCACAACCTTTCTCACAGAACAAACAGCCCAACTTCCCTCCCCCTTCCCTCCACCCACTGAAGCAACCCAATCTTGCCAGAATACGCAATCCTCCCCCTCCCCAATCCCCAACTGAGTCAAAAACGTTTTCATATCCCCTGCACTGATTGCGCCGAGGTCTACTATAGCGGAATACCCATTAAGGGACATTTCTAGTCGGCAGTGCAAAAACTCCTCCCCCCCTCAAGTCCTCTTTTGCTGTAATGTCTGTATTCTATGGGTGCGAGTGGAGCCTGGAATGCATTATCACTAGCCCAAATGAGTCAACTGTTAATGTCTCACCTCTTTTCAGCCACCTATTCCGCTATTACAAATAAATCTATTCAACTTCACCTTATGGTGTGGAACAATGTCCGCGGTAAAGTCTCATTGCGAATCCTCTTCAACTCCTGTGGAGTTGGATTGCTGCGAAGCCCCCAATCCACGCCGCTCTGATTCATACGCTTCACCGACCGGAGAAAATCCTCTGCTTTCTGTGGGTTAGTAAAGAAGCGTTTTGTTTCCCCTGATGCGTAACCCTGAGTTTTGCTGGGTACAGCAGCTCATAGTCGATTTGTGCCGCACGCAGTTTCTTCTTGACATCTATGAGTTTGCGCGTTTCCTCCTGCACTATGGGCGTAAAGTCCGGGTATATCGAGAACGTGTTTCCATCAAATGTCAGCGTTTGTTTATTGCGTGCTGCGCGAAGAGCCACATCACGGTCTCTATAGTTCAGCAACCTCTCAATGATGGGCTGCGGGGGGTTGCCAGGTGTCGGCCTCGGTCCAAGAGTTCTGTGAGCTCGTTCAACTATGAACTGCGTGGAGAATGACTCCTTTCCGATGGTCGCCAGCAGCAGTTTTGTTCGATTCTGGAATACCAATCACACGTATGTTATTGTGCCTGCTGCGGGCTTCCAAATCCTAATTTTTGGCTGCAATTATTTTTAAGAGCTTATCCATTCTTGTAAGCAGTGCCGTGTGGCTGGCGGAGGTGTCGTCATTATCCGATATGCGCCTCTCCGTCTCTCTGATGCGTTCTTCGTGGCCGTCCAGCTTGTGAGCTATAGCATCCATCCATGATGACAGGCGGTCCACTTTGTCTACCACCGTCGCAAAACCTTGCTGCAGCTCCTGTAAAATGCTGTGTATATCCGCTGCCTGCGGGGCGGCTAGGTAACTGGTTTTCTCTGTGCTCTCTGAGTCCCGACCATCCTGCGTGGGCCTGTTCACTCTCTTTGTCGTTTCAAAATGTAATTTCGGTTATCTGGTGTCACGCTTCCCCATATCGCCCACTATGCGCCGTTCCAAGTGTATGCTGTGTTAGTACACCAGTAGTCTCCCGCTCTCCGTTCCGTTGGTATCAGGCCAGGCACAATAAAACAAACATGCTTCAGTACTGTGGTCTCCAATCCTTCGGAGGCTGTGAACACAGGCCCTCCACCAGCGCACCTTCTTGCGCCCCTCTGCCAAGGTCCGCAGCCTCCGGCTTTGGGTTCCTTCCGCAGCCGCTTGTCTTTGCCTCCTTTCGCCAGCTAGGCTTCCACTATGCAGCCACTGATTATCCCCGGAGCCAAACGAGGCTGCACAGGGGTCTCTCTGTGCTGGGCTGTGTCTCCCTGGAGAGGGTCGTGCCACTCCCAGGTCTCCCACGATCGTCTTGGCCGCTGGGGTCCCCTCCTTCCCTCTCAGCCAGTAGGCTTGCCTGTTCCTCTCCCAAAATGGCGCCACGCAGTGGGAATTCATTTCCTTTTTCAGTCCTCAGTAGTACACTGTACCTTCATAAATGTAGAAGCGACCTGCCACCTCGCCTCCAGTGCTTCCTCACCTTCCTCACAGTTAACAGTGGGGGGTCAGTTCTCTCAGGGCCTCTAGGGGATGCTGCCTGGCTTAGTTGTCTTAATAATCAAGTGCCCACAGTAGTGCTCCACACGCTAGTAGCGCGGTGTTCAAAAAGCTGTTTCTCAGGCCCCCTCTTACTTTCACTCTCCACAGGGGGTCCCGGTGGTAGGTCCGCTCAGGTCTCGCTATCAGCCGCCGTTGCTATGGCTCCACCACGCTAGTGCTCAGTTCCGTTCTGCAGCGATCTGGGTGCCTGTCTCGATTTCCGCCACTCCTCCTACCGCTGCACGTCGCTCTGCATTGCCGCACAGGCCTCCAGCTGCCGCCTATCCTTCCCGGCACCGCTGTGTTCGTTACTCACATCTCGCTGCGCTCGCGGCCTGGTCGCCTTGTGTGAGGGCTCGGACTTGCCTGGACACAGTCACCGCCCCGCGAATCCTCTCAGCTCCAGCAGCAGTTGCGGCTACTTCTTTGTCGGCTTCGCTCCAGGGCATGCAGCATCCGATCTCTCCACTTTTCTCACCGATCACCAAGGTCAGTTATATCTGTGGCTTGGCAAAGTTTCAGCGAAGTTGCAGCTCATTCTTCCAGGATAAATGAAGGATTTGTATTCCATGTAGCAGGAGGCTCACGTTAGTGCGGCCATTCTGCTTGCGCGCCCTCTAGCGCCCCCCCCAAGAAAAATATATACATTCATTAGATGCACAGACACCCAGATGATAGCAGATTGGTGTGGGGGCAGGGACATTGCTTGCTTGTCCTGATTCGTTACGGGTGACCCTCCACTGAGGGGTAGGAATGAGATGGGGGTGGAAAGAAGAGTAGTTGGGGATGGGCTTCTTATTTCAGCTATAATGTCAGAAGCAGAGCATTTAAAATCCTAATTGTCTGGGCTGTGTAATAGCTTGACCCCTTCTACTAGTCATAATGTTGTACGTAATTTTGTACACTTATACAATTCACTGAAGATAATTTAATCTAAAAGGCAGCCTTGTTACCAGGAGAAAGGACTATCTTAAAGGCATAAAAGGAGTCTGAAAAAGAAACAGATGGAAAAAAAGCAAGTTGATTGAAGTAGCATTTAGGGTAATACTGGTTAAGGTTTCTATGGTCAGAAACCTCCACAATCGTGTGTACCTGGAAGAGGAGCTGTAAAAATGCGGCTCTTTTCAGACAAAGGACAGCCTTCTTCAGTGAGATGTAATGGCACCTCTAAGTGGCACGTGGGACTACATTTAAGGCTGTTTACTAGGAGGAAGCTAAACATAGTGAAGCTGAATTTCTTTCATGCCTATTTTAAAAACTCCCTACAGAGCAGGGACTTCCAACCTTTTCTATAAACATAACTATAGAATAATGGCTTTGATGACTATTGCAAAAGTGACAACATCAAATACAATCACAATTGTGCCCATATCTTGCAGAATCACTAGTAGTGACCAACCAGGGGCCGCATTACACATGCAGTGCATTTTCCTTCATTGTGCTGAGTGGACCTCTAAAAAGGTGCGCCTGGTGCGTTGAAGGAAAAGGCGCAGCATTGTGGGGAATGTGCTGCCGCCAGGGTAGCCGCAAACTTGTGCAGGTCTAGGGGTCAGCGCATTCACGTGAAATACGGAGTGGCTGATTCAATGCTGCCCTTTGTTTCACTGTAAAGGTGGCAACCTGCCTGCACTTTTAAAGGTTAATAGAGATCCCCAGGCAGGCAGATCTTGGTTGAATCCATTTAGCTTACTTTGCCACCCCAGTTCAGACACAGCTATATGCAAATCAGTCTTGACCCTGTGCCTCATGGGAACAGTCCAGCTCGAACTCCCAAGCTATGTCTTTCCTGGACCGGAAACAAGCATCCTAGGAACGGTTTTGGGCTAACAGCCCTCATCAGCCAGGCTAGCTTGAATCCAATGGCAAAGTGAGCTAGGGACCCATGTCTGGGCATACCCTGCCAACTCAGGGCAAACAAAGCAAGCACAAGGTTGATGAAGGGTGTTACCCCGAAAACGGTCCCAGGATGCTTGTTTCTGGTTCAGCGAAGACCTGACTTGGCAGTTTTGGCTGGACTATTCCCATGAGGCACAGGGTCAAGCCTGATTTGTATATGGCTGGGGCTGAACTGAGGTGGCGAAGTGAGCTAAAGTACGATGATGGATTCAACCCAGATCTGTGACTGGGGGTTAGTGTCTGAAAAGTTTCAGCGCTCTATCCATCATCTCCTTGTGTTTGCTTTGTTCGCCCTGCGTTGGCAGGGTATGCCCAGTCGTGGGTCCCTTACTCACTTTGCCACTGGATTCAAGCTAGCCTGGCTGATGAGGGGTGTTTCCCTGAAACCGGTCCCAGGATGCTTGTTTCCGGTTCAGGGAAGAGCTGGCTTGGCAGTTTGGGCTGGACTGTTCCCATGGGGCACAGGGTCAAGACTGATTTGCATATGGATGGTTCGGAACTGAGGTGGCAAAGTGAACTATAGAACGATGATGGATTCAACCCAGCTCTGTAACTGGGCGTGAGTGTCTGAAAAGTTTTGGCTCTACCTCCATCATTTCCTTGTGTTTGCTTTTTTCACCCTAAGTTGGCAGGGTATGCCCAGATATGGGTCCCTTGCTCACTTTGTCACTGGATTCAAGGTAGCCTGGCTGATGAAGGGCGTTACCCCAAAATTGGTCCCAGGATGCTTGTTTCTGGTTCAGTGAAGATCTGGCTTGCCTTTTGGGCTGGACTGTTCCCATGAGGCACAGGGCCAAGACTGATTTGCATATGGCTAGGTCTGAACTGAGGTGACAAAGTGAGCTAAAGAACGATGATGGATGCAACCCAGATCTGTGACTGGGGGTGAGTGTCTGAAAGGTTTAAGAGCTCTCTCCATCATCTCCCTATGTTTGCTTTGTTCACCCTTACGTGACAGTGTTAGATTTGGGGGTCTCTAGTTGGCCCAGGTAGGTACTTGTGACAAATAGGGACCCTCTCCTCTAGTCAGGATAAGGGGATTACACTCCCAAAATAACCCCTGCTCACCCCCTTCGTAGCTTGGCACGAGCAGAAGGGCTTTACTTCAGAGGTGTTGTAAGTTAAGCAGTTGTGACCACATACAGTAACCCAGTGACAACACTACAAATGGACACCACACAGGTTTGATATAAAAAGTAAGTAGACTTTATATAGAGTTACCGCAAGACCATAAACGACAAAAATACACACTATGATTACTTTAAGATGGTAGATTTAAGCTTAGTTCAGTTCAGTTCTTAGATGCAACACTCTGCGTCAATGTACCTTGGGGTGCGTGCGTTGCGCTTCTACGACATGCAATGTCGCAGCGATGGGAAATGCGGCAAAGTTCAGATACAAAGAAATAAAGACGTAAAGATCTTCCAAATGCGGTACGCTTCTTAGGGATGCGAGAAGTCCTCGGTTCGATGCGTGGACTGCAGTGGCGACACCCTTATGATGCGACGGCAACAGCTCCAGCTTCCGCTCGATGAGATAACTACAGCGGCGACATCCAAGATGCGACAGCAGCAACTCCGATGGCTGCGCGCTTCTCGGGGATGCGAGGTGCTCTTGGTTGATGCGGTGCAATGCGACAGTTCCAGCGGCGACGCCCTCCTTTGGAGTTGCGACGGCAGGCACAGCAACGGCGACACGCTCCGACCTTGTTGCGAGATTCTTCTCCTGATGCGATGCAGTGCGACAACTACAGCGGCGACCCTCCTTCGGAGTTGCGACGGCAGCAGCAGCGAGGGCGACACGCTTCCTCTTCATTGCAGCACGCTTCTCTCCGATGCCGTGCAGTGCGACAGTTCCAGCAGAGACACCTTCCTTTGGAGTTGCGACGGCAGGCCCAATGACGGCGACACGCTTCTTCTCGTTGTGTCGTGCTTCCAGCTCCTTGCGACACACAGTTCCTCAGAAGGCCCAAAACAGCAGCAGGCACTTCTAAAAGAACTTTGGGGAGCTGGGGGGTGAAGTGTGTTGTCCCTGAGACTTCAGCAGGAGACAAGCTCTTTTCCAAGCCCTTGGCGATCCTTCACAAGTTGAAAGCAAAGTACACAAAGTTCCTTTCTCCTTCCTTTGGCAGTAAGGCAACCACTGCAGGCCAATCCCCCAAGCAGCACTTCAGCTTGAGAATAGTCTCTACTCAGTTTCTTCAGGTTCCTCCCCTCAGTAAAGGTTTCTTCTTGTAGTCCAAAAGTGATCTAATTTCATGGGATCAAGGTCCCAATATTCATACCCCAAAATCCTTTGTTCTCTGAGGGGAGAGGGGCCTTTGCCCAGTCCAAACCAGTTCTGAAGCACTCTGTTTACCAGACTTCTCCTTTCCTTTCAAAGTGCAGGGCAGGCACATCAGACGCCCCACAGGAGGTGGGGCCAGCATTGTGGAAGGCAAGTACAGTCCTGGAGTACTTTGTTTACAGGACTCCTTCTCTTCATTCAGTGTGCAGAGCAGAGACATCAGCCGCTCCCCAGGGGGTGGAGCCAGCATTGTGGAAGGCAGGCACAGCCCTATTCAGGGTTCAGGTGCAACTCCTCCCTCCCATATAGATGCAGATCTCTCTGTTCACCACTGGGTGACTCATCCTGTCTCCTGGAATTTACCAGCCCTGTCACTCACAAAACCAGACATAGGAATACACAACCTAGCAGAGGCAGGTTTGAATGGTACCTACTTTCTAAAAGTGGTATTTGCAAACACAGAATATTAAAATAAACTTTACTAAAAGATGTAGAGTTCAGGCATACTAAACTCGAATTTCTACCATGTTCCCTGAGACAGTTAGGATTATAAAATGTAATAACTCTAACAGCCCATTCTGGCCTATGGGAAACAGGTAGCCTTGCAATAGTGAAAAACGAAAATGGCTGTAATTCACTATTAGGACATGCCACACACATCAGCGCTTATGAAGAAAAGGGAAGGTTTAGGGACTGGGAAGTGGGTGCACTTGGCCAGTCAGCATGACAGTACCAGACTGCACGCAGGCTCTGCAATGGCAGACCTTAGACACATTTTTCAAGGCTGCTTATGTGGGTGGCACAAACAGTGCTGCAGGCCCACCAGCAGCATTTGGATTTACACGCGCTTGGCACACACAGTACACTAGACTAGGGCCTGACAAGTAAACCAAATAGCCAAACATGGAACCACTGATTACCACATCAATTAACAATAGGGGGCGCTTGCACTGTGGGACTGGATAGCAGTGGCACAGTGCCCAAAGCATCTAATACCAGCAAAAATACATGAGGCAACAGCAAAAATGGAAGGATGACCCACGCCAATGGTGCCAGGTCTAACACGTGTCCCCTCCAGATGAAATGTGGGGAGAACTACCCTAACTCCTGGGAGTTCTCTTCACTAAGGCGGAAAAATCTGGACAGACCATCAGCGTTGGCGTGTTCTGTACCAGGGCGGTGTTCCACCGTAAAGTCCATACCCTGTAGGGAAATAGACCACCTCAACAGCTTTGGATTCTCACCCCTCATCTGCATCAACCATCTGAGGGGCCTGTGGTCTGTCTGAACCCGGAAGTGAGTCCCAAACAGGTATGGTCTCAACTTCTTCAGTGCCCAGACCACAGCAAATGCCTCACGCTCAATAGCACTCCACCTCTGTTCCAGTGGAAGTAACCTTCTACTGATAAAGGCTACAGGTTGATCTAGGCCCTCCTCATTCATCTGTGACAGAACAGCCCCCACACCATGCTCTGAAGCGTCTTTCTGAACGATAAACTCACTTGAAAAGTTGGGTGCCCTGAGCACGGGCGGCGTGCACATGGTAGCTTTCAGGGCCTCAAAAGCTTTCTGACAGGTGTAAGTCCAGATCACCTTCTTGGGCTGCTTCCTGGAAGTCAGCTCTGTCAAGGGTGCAACAATGTTGCCATATCCCTTGACAAACCTCCTGTAATACCCTGTGAGACCTAAGAAGGCTCTCACCTCTGTCTGGGTTTTGGGTGACTCCCAAGCCAGGATGGTTTCAATCTTGGGTTGTAGGGGCCCCACCTGGCCACTCTCAACTTGGTACCCCAAGTACACCACGGAACACTGCCCGATCTGGCACTTACTCGCCTTGATTGTGAGACCTGCCTTCCGCATTGCCATCAACACTTCCCAGAGGTAGTGCATATGTTCCTCCCAACTGGCACTGAACACTGCGATGTCATCCAGGTAGGTACCACTGAATTCCTCCAGTCCAATCAACACGTGGTTGACCAACCTCTGGAAGATGGCAGGGGCATTCTTCATCCCAAAGGGCATAACACGGAACTGGAAATGCCCATCTGGTGTGGAGAATGCTGACCTCTCCTTTGCCCCATCAGTCAAGGCGATCTGCCAGTACCCAGACGTTAAGTCAAACGTGCTGAGGTACCGTGCAGCCCCATGCCTATCTATGAGTTCATCAGCTCTGGGGATCGGGTGCGCGTCAGTCTTCATGACTGAATTGAGCCCTCTGTAGTCCACACAGAACCGGAGTTCGGGTTTGGCACCCGGCGCTGCAGCCTTCGGGACCAAGAAAACTGGGCTGGCCCAAGGGCTGCTAGATGACTCAATCACCCCAAGTGCAAGCATCTTTGAGACCTCCTCCTTAATGCAAGCCCTTACCCTGTCAGTTACCCTGTAAGACTTGTGCTTCACAGGTAAGCTGTCTCCTGTGTACACATCATGGACGCACCAATCTGTGACACCAGGAACCAGGGAGAACAGATCAGAAAACTGTCCCAGCAACTGGCGGCAGTCATTCTGTTGCTCAGGGTGGAAGAGAGGTTAACACCATCCACTGACCCATCTTGCTCTGAGGCTGACAGGAGGTCAGGAAGAGGCTCAGTCTCCTCCTCCATCCCAGCATCTGTTGCCAAGAGCATGCCCACTTCAGACCTCTCTAAGTGGGGCTTAAGGTGGTTGACATGTAGGACCCTTAAGGGGTTCCTAGGAGACCGCAAGTCCACCAAGTAGATAACTGGACTCTTGCGCTCCACAACCTCAAATGGTCCGGTCCACTAATCTTGGAATGCGCAGGGCTCCACTGGGGCCAAGACCCACACTTTCTGGCCAGGTTGAAGCTCTACCAGTGTGGCATTCTGGTCATACCAGCGCTTCATCTCCTCCTGGCTGGACTCCAGATTTGCCTCAGCAAGTTGCCTGAAACACCTAGTCTGGTTCCTGAAGGCCTGCATGTAGCTATATACATCCTGGGAAGGTTTCTTGGGAGATTGCTCTCAGCCTTCTTTGACCAGACTCAGAGGTCCTCTGACTGGGTGTCCATAGAGAAGCTCAGAGGGACTGAACCCTAGAGATTTATGTGGCACCTCACGGTATGCTAAGAGTAGGAACGGTAAGAGGAGGTCCCACTTATGCCTCATGGGTTCCTCAAGACCCATTATTAGGCCCTTCAGGGTCCGATTGAACCTTTCAACCAACCCTTTTCCTTGAGGGTGGTAAGGAGTGGTGAACTTGTAAGTTACTCCCCACTCCTGCCACAGGGACTTCATATACCTGGAAATTAAGTTGGTTCCCCGGTCAGACACTACCTCGCAAAGGAATCCTATTCGTGAGAAAATTCCCATCAGTGCTCATCCCACCACGGGGGCCGTCACTATCCTGAGAGGTATGGCTTCCAGGTACCGGGTGGCATGGTCCACCAAGACCAGGATGAACCTGTTGTCCATGGCTGTCTTGGGGTCCAGTGGCCCCACAATGTCCATCTCCTTCCGCTCAAAGGGGGTACTGACCACAGGGAATGGCAGAAGAGGAGCCTTGTGCTTCCTTCCACTCTTTCCATCTTCCAGGCAACTTTGAAAAGTCCTGCAATGAGTATCTGAACTCTTGCACATTTGGGGCCAATGAAAGTGGGTGACAAGCCTTTCAAAGGTCTTGTCCTGCTAACGGCACATCATGAGCCAGCCCCAGTAGGAAGGCTCTGAACTTCTGGGGTACCACCAGCACACGGGCTGACCCAGGTTCAGCAACCTTAGGCTCACTATACAGGAGACCATTCTCCCAGTAAATCAAGTGTGACCCTGACTGATCACCTGCTGCCTGGCTTGCAGCCTGTTGCCGCAAGCCCACAAGAGAAGGGCACTCTCTCTGTTCCTTGCAAAATTCCTACCTGGAGGGGCCGCCTTCTTGCTGCCAATGGGTCAGCTCAGGCAGGTCCCCCAGTTCAGCTAGTTGCTCTCAGGTAGGCTCCAGGTCATGCTCCTCCGGGTCTACCTCCTCCTGGGCCTCAATTACGTGCTGTATTGGGCTGTAGTTCACTGAACTACTTCAAGAAATTTGGTAAGCTACCAGTAGCTCCTGAGTTTTCCATTGGTTATTCCTGCTCCAGAGCCTGGTTACTTATGATGTAGTACGATTTTAAAAATCACAAACACAACACATTTACTAATTGAAGACATGAAGAGCAGAAAGTACACTTTGCACACGTTAGACATAGTGGCACATGAAAATGAGACAAGTGTAGTAGAAGCACCGTAAAAGGACACTTTAAATTAAAATAAGATGAAGAAAACATGCATACATGGCAATACAAATAAATATAAATGAGTTGCACTAATAGGCGTTTTTAATGAGAATGTTGTTTATTGATGTTTACTAATGCAAACAAATGGCTTAGCGTTTCTAATACTCTCTGTTGAGAATGCACCATTTGGAATAGCTGGTGCAAAAACACATAAAAACATTATACGATCTTGCACTTTTGTATAGTAATACTTGAACTTTTATAGTTTATGAAAAATGCAAAACAAATTTTGTGATGTGAATTTAGCAAATTACACAATTATATGAATGGTGAGAAAATGTGTGGTGGTAGGGTTTTTCTAACATTAGCTATTTTCGTGTAATAATTATTTGTGAAAGTTCTATATATTCTTTATTTGAATTTATTTAATTACTATATATTTGATGTTGGTTTAGAGCCCATTTTATTTAAACGTGTGATGCTAACTTAAAGGTCTTTCAAAAATTTTTTTTCTAGTGCTGACCTTTCCCCGACTTAATACAATGGTTTATTTTTCCACTAGTGTAATGTTGCATTTATTTTCCTGTACATGTGTACACCCAAACATTCCTGAATGTTTCTTCAACATTAACAGTGAAATAATCCTGTGGAAACAGAATTTCAGCTATTGCTATAGATGATTACTTTGTATCTTTTCTTACCGATACTAGGCCTATGTGGACTCTCAATTTTTTGTTTCTTATGACCAGCATAGGAAACTATCTCACTGTTGCAAGTGTTCTAGGTGACATTATGTGAAATTGATGATACAACATCCTTCCGATGGTGGTCTGAAGCCATATCACTTGAAATTTCTAGAGACTTTATAAAGAAGAAACTCTAAAGGAGGGGCAACGCCATACTTTTTCTTTTCCCCATACAAGAGGATGCTATTGCTATGCTGATCGATTTTTATGAACTTTTCTCTTACATTTGGACTGCCTTGCCGAAGCTACAGCAGGTAGCTGATGGACTGAATCCCTCTTTGCCGAACCATTTCCATTTTTCATTCCTTTTATTTCTTTGTTTATGCTAATTGATTCACCCTTAATGGACTTTAAATTTGAACCCTTTTCCCCTTCTTCGTAGGACTTGAGCTGGTCCTTAATGGTGGTGGGACTCTGTAGCTCTGTACATTGATTCTGATTATAACCATCCGAGAAAACCTGATTAAATGTTTCGCACTGTTATGCAAGGTGTAAGATTTTTAACTAAACTTCTCAAGAAATTGCTTGTGGCAATGATCTTTGAATCTTTGATACAATAGGCAAATTAATTAAATATCTGTCTGAGTCTATTATTGAGTCCTATTGGTTCTTATATTCAAACTGTGTTGTTTACTAATGATTCAAGAGTAGAATCTGCAAGCTCTGACAGAACATCATTTGTTACTGTTGATTTGCGTTGCTGTTGCAGAGCTTTTGGTCTGCATAATCCTCACTCGATTTAACATCTACAGGAGGTTGGGTCTTCCTGTTGCTATTCTTTATTTCTATAGCATGGTTTTAAAAGTGGTGTACCTAATCTGATCTCAGATTTGTGAGTTCGCTTTCAATCAATGGTCCTCATTGGACAGCTAATGTGGTGTTTGGTTACCCTAAATTTCCACCCCTCCTATTGGTGGAGAAAGATTCATCAGAGGATCATTGACTTAGTGGTAAATGGAAGTGTTGCAGGTTGTCTGAACATAAAGGGCCAGTACGGTTAGAGTAAGTAAAGGAGAGTAATCTTGTGCAAAAAAAGCTTACCATACTTACGCTGCAACACTTACAAACTGTGTCTTAAGTACCTGGAATCGGAACCAGTTCATGCTCAAGAATGGCAGCCTCCTCCTTGAGTAGAACGACTGAAACATATATTATGGTCTAATGTTGCCAGTAGTTTTTCTGTCTACAGGTAGGCAAACGTGCTTAGTTTTTCTGCTCGTAATATGCTTAATAATTGTGAGATTTAAAAAAATTGACACATTTTGGAGGGTTGTCTGAGTGAAAATAGCATGCAAGGCAGTGATTTGGTGCACAGCCTTTTTAATTGAAGATTACTCGTACCCTCCCATTAACACGTCTGGCCATTTTAAGTATCTAAGGCACAGTTATCGGGTCAATACATTGTCCATAACTTTCTAAAAGTCATGAGGTGAACGTTACCAGCCTTTCTTCTGCCTAAATAGCAATCCTATAGCTCGCTCAGCACACTGAGTTGTTTCCTTGTGAATACATTACTCAGCTGAGATGTGAATTTGTGACCTCCATGGTATACGCAGATGTTTATAGCAGGAGCTCAACCCATTGAGCTACCCTGAATTAGCTGTCTATCATCATCTTCCCTGATTTCAGACATGAATGCATCATCATCTGCACTATTCCGGTAGACTTGCCAAGTGACACACTCTGGTAAGAAAAGGACAGTGAGCCGATAAACCTGACAGTAAGAGTGGCTAGTGCACCCCCGACAGTGATGTAAGTAAAGTTGAAAGTTGCAGCGTTTGAAGTTTGTAATATAGTTTAAGAGGTTAAAATACCAGTTGCAAGATCTCTTGAAGAAAAACTGCGTCACTTTGCCCTATTTCTTTAAAATATGCCCATGAGCCCTACTCTCCACACCCAAAAGCCCTGCAGAGGATCAGACTCATGCCCTGGGATGTTTGGGGCACGCTGGAGCTGATATTACGTCATTTCCTGGCTTTAGTTCCCACGCCGGCCTGTGCGCTGAAGGTCGGGAGCTTGAATCTTCAACTAGAAACCTCAGACTTCCATTAGAATGTAGTAAATAGAACACGTGCCATACAGCTGGGTATCTTTTGGATTTTTTATCACTTTGTTTTCAAACATCAGAATACCACTATCTGAAAATACTTTCTATATAGAGTTAGCACACAACTCATTCTTTGCCTCAAAAATAACTTTTTTATGCACGGTGCCAAATGTCAGCTTGTAATTTTCCTAGTACAGATGACATTGACAGATTCTGCTCCTCCTGCCCGGTGTGGCATGGCATACGAAGGCATTCATTGGAATGAAGTGAATGAAACACGTGCAGTAGAGTTGGGTCATAGTAACATCTGTTATTTACAGCGCCATATGAAGAACATGTTATTAATACACTGACTCGTCATGCTTATTTCTGGCTTGTGAAGTTTGAGGCTTCGGCAGCCCAGGGAGTCACTCCGACTCTGTGGTGCAAACGTGACAGGGAAGGGAACATCTAGTAACAGGGGTCTAGTTACATAACACATTGTGTCCACATCTCCACTGTGATAACCTCAGGAGACATTACGAAAGACATGAACGTGCCCTATTTGTAGCACACAGACCGGGTTTGAGGAATGCCCCGTACTTACCAGAGCATATGGTGTAACACATGCATTTATAAAGGGTACAGGTGAGCCCCTCCAGGGGCGGCTCTAGGGTCATGGTGGCCCTGGGCAGGGAGCGTAGGTAGGGGGCCCCGGAAGAGGGGGTCCGGGTGGGGCAGAGCGCGGAGGCCAGTAAAGAGGGGGAGGGTCAGGGTGTTTAGAAGTGGAACTGAGCCGGAGGCCGCCAAATCCCTGCCAGGGGCCGCCACACAAATATGTATCCATCCTCAGAGGATAAATATATTAAGGATATTTATTGGTGTGGTGGCCCCTGGGGTTTGGTGGCCCTGTGCAGGTGCACACCTTGCACATGCCTAAGGCCGGCCCTGGCCCCTCGCGGACACTCACAGTCGTCCGCGTCAACTTTCCTTCCTTGGCTGGGCGGCTTGACTTCTCATAGCGAAAGCCGGCTGCTGTTTACAACATTTCTCGTGCCCTAATTATTCATGAACATGGGTTATTCCACCTTTTTCACTCGAAACCCTTTTTTTTACCAACATCATCCAAATTAACTATACCTCTGGCCATTACAAAAAAAGGTTTCCTTGTTTCTGCTGATGACCCCATGACTTTTTACCAATGGTCTAAACGCCGACTACATACAACTGGTTGGTCCCATATTTCATCAGAGTCCCCAAAAATAATGATATTTATACTAGAAGTAGACCAGTAAACTTTTAGCTACTTGTACTATTATTATATGGGTCAATGCGTATTTGATTTTTTTCTTGGCGCTGTCGCAATCTCCGTGATTTTTCACTGAGCACGTCCTGTTGACTGCGCTGCTTCACTCTCCACACCACCACTGCATTTATCTCTCTCTATCATAAGGTTTCTAAATCTCTTCCTGCGCTCTTGAACTTCTTTTTCCATTAATTCAGTTGATATTGTTGTTTATATTATCTGCATTGTAAAATCTCTTAAAAAAAACAAGGTAGAACCATTGTTACCTATATATGGTTTGTAAAGTGCACACCGGGGAGCATCTTGGCACATAATGTTATGATTATTGTTACCCATCTCAATGGTACTCATTTTATCAACCTCAAAAGGGTGAGAGGCAGAGTTGACCTCAGTCTAACCTGTTACCAAGGGATCAAATAGATTTCTGCAGTTGATACAAAAGTCCAGTGAACCACCTGACATAGCTTTCATGGTGTGGCCTACCATCAAGCCCTACCTGTAGTGCACACAGGATATGGCAAATGGTCACTCCATATTACAGCTGCATTCAAGGGCATATCTATATATATCAACCTGGCTCGCTACATACAGGAATAAAGTCACAGAGAGCATAGCGTTCACCATGCCTTCATGGCCATATAGCAAACTTACATTTAGAGATCTTAGTATACGGCCTTTTGCTATGCCATCTGTTGCCACAACGTAGTCCTGTGTAAGGCAGCCTGGCCATATCTCTAATGCATACAAGCCACACACTTTGCCTGCCATGTTTAGAGGCAGAGGCTAACCCTCTCAGGGAATAGGGTCATTATCTGCATCTTTCATGCCTAAGCACCACATCTGCGACAGACGTTGAGAGTGTGCTACAGACATAGAGCACACCTGACGTTAGAGCGTTCAGGTAATCGAGGTCACCCCTGCATTGCACCCAAAACTATCAATCTCAACATGAAAGTACAAGAAGTGGGACTAAAAGGCTACTCCAAGAAACTACATTTAGGGCCTGATTATGACTTTTGGTGGTGCAGGAGCGGTCATCACGCAACCGCCACGCTCCCATACTGCCAAGAGTTGCCACCGCATGCCCACCAGATTATTTTGTGGTCTGGTGGGCGGGCAGCATAGTGGTCCCGCAGCAGTGCTGTATAAAGGCTCGTTGTCCTTAAACAGCACCGCTGCAGAACTGCCAGTGCACATTACTGCACCGGAAGGAATGCACCATGTTTTGCATTTCTTCCCGTACATAAATTGGGGGTGCAAAACTACTGGGTTGCATAACATGTGCCCCCCTGCATGCACCTCCATGCACAGGGGCAAGAGGGGGCCATGTAGGGCCCCCTTTCTTTCCTCGCTACCAGCAGTTACATGGAGGAAGAACCTTGATGTAACTGCTGGCAGTGAGGAAAGTCATCATATGCTCGTCGGTGCCTCAGGGCACTACCAAGCATATTGCAAACCTCAGAATGCTGCGGGCCCGGTGTTTGCAGTCGGAGTGCCAAAGTGGTCCTAGGGCGGTCAGACCGCCGGTGGGGTGGTGGCTGGACCGCCACAGCCACGCCCCCACAAGTCTGGCTGTCCGAATAAGGCCCTTAATCTAATGTAAATTATTTGCCCATTCCAGATATTTTCTATATTTCACAGGCCTAGCACAGCTAGGGAAAATGGGTTTGTTCTTAGTGAGGTACCTGGCACTACACGTATGTTACCTTAGCATTCAGTCAATGGCTGCCATCTTTGAAAAATTAAGGAAGAGTGAACAAGACTATCAACCCTGTCCAGCATGCAAAATATGACATACAAATAGCATATTAAAATATAGAGGCCAGGGACTGGTACCTACATCAGCTAGAATGGGGCACAGAGCTTGAGCAGTTACACATGGGGACTACTCTCACAGGTCCAAGTGCTGCAGAAAAGAATAATAGCACATTCTACAACCCATGCAAATGACTGTAGCATGCAGATATCAATGGGAGATCTAACCAAATACAGCAATTCCACATCCCTAAACAGCATCAACAAAGCAATCATGCTAATTCTAAATTGATAAAAGATAAATACTCAGCTCTTGCAAACAAACAAACTACATTCAAGGGGAAACAATACCCGAAAACTAGAAAAGACATGCTGCAAGTTGCAAATTTATTAAAGCCTATAGATGATTTCCAGCAAAGAAAAACCCACAAAAGAATTATTGCCAATGAAACAATTTAAGAAACCCTCAAACAGAACTGCAGCACTCTTCTAAACAATTAAGGATTGCTCCAATTCAACCCAGAAACCAAATATTCCAGTATCAGCGCTGATAGCTACCAAAATAGCAACCATCTTCACCAAAACTCAAATGAGATGCAAATGGCAAAAGGAAATTCTTGAAATAAACATTAAGGAGTGGCTGGCAATCAGAAAACTAGGCACTCAAGACATGATTGAAATGATTGCTACAACAAACCCCTCATTGTAGGTAGATTATCACATCCCTGAAAACATGCAAACATATTGTTCCCAACACATTGCCCCACTAATCCTCAAAATAATTCAAGCCACCCAAGAAGAGCACATTTTTCCATA
Organism: Lissotriton vulgaris; assembly: GCF_964263255.1. Lineage (NCBI taxonomy): Eukaryota > Metazoa > Chordata > Amphibia > Caudata > Salamandridae > Lissotriton > Lissotriton vulgaris. The sequence continues at coordinate 1,489,146,354 of NC_141693.1, forward strand.
AGCACAATCACTTGGAAAACAGAACAGGTAAGTGCAAATGGCAAGAAGCTATGGGTTAGATTAAAGTGCTTATGTGCAGTAGATTTTAGTAGTCATGGGAGCAGTCCAGTGATTGCCAAGCATGTTAGTTCACTAGTGACCTCTCTGAAATCCAAGTAAAGTGCAAGTGGCAAACATTTGAAAACAAGCAAGTACAACAAGTAAATAAATAGCACAGCAGATTCAGTAGGTAAAGACGGTATGCCACTGTTGATAGGGACCAGGGGCCACCTTGTCCTCGGGGCCAATAGTCCATGGCCAGGATAGCATGGAGATTGAAATTAGGTTGATACTCCTGCTAGCAGCCTGGCTTTCATGATTTTATTAGAGCTTACCCGGAGACTCGGGAGACAACAAACAGGATGAAAGTTTGGAAAATAAGGATATGCTCATAGAGGCTTCCAAAGAGTCCATGATTTAAGCGAGAGTCAGGAGGCAGCCAGGACACGTTTAATTGATAGAATCACTGGTTCATGGTGCAGTGATTTACCTGCTTGGGCGGTTTTCGTTTAAGTTTGTTTAAGAATTTCATATAGCGACAGGAGGATATGGGGTCGTCTGGGCCTCAACAGAGTATCATGGCGGCATGCCTACATGTGCAGATTCCTTTGCTTTGAAATAAAGGCTTGAGGAGACGCCTCATCTCTATGGCCAACTTGGGGCAAAAGCAGGTTAGGTGTAGAAGATTCTCGTTGTTTCTCCCGTATAAGCAGCACCCACCATCACCAGTGATTTCCATGCAGGTTTTTCTGCTAAGGATGGGGGCAGCCCAGGCGACGCTGCAGTAGTTTAAGTTTCAGGTGGTGCGGGTAGGTGCAGGCTAGATACGATGCTAGTGACAATTTGGAGTAGCTGTTGATGACCGTCCAAGCGTGGCTTCTTTTGGCAAACTCTTCTTTGTCCTTTAAGAAAGAGATTTTTGCCGTTGTGGAGTTCATTCGTTTTTTAACCTCTTCCATGCTCATGACGGCTCCCTGCCATCATGAGTCATGGTGGGCGTGTGCTGATGACGGCCGGGAGCGGTCATGACCACGCCCGCGATAGGAATGTTCAGCACTGCGGCGGAATCCGCGCCGCAGCGATGAGGTTAAAGACATTATATGAGGATGGCAATGCTCACAGGTTTTCAAGATGCAGGTTATTTAGCAATTGGCTCAAGAATTCTTTAAGACTATTACTGCAGCCGTCTTTAATAATTGTTAATCACATTGTTTGACATTATTCAGCAGTGGTGGCCGGTAATTGTAGGAGGGAGGAGGGCTGATGGGACACACATTCACACTCACAACCTTGCATTCATGCGTGCGTATACACAAACACACACATCCATCCACAACACTGATTGCTAACTATTCAAAGAAACACGCACGCACCCACCAAACATTAACAAATTACACTTACCTGCAGCTCTGCCTCGGAGGTCCCAGGAGGCTTGGAACTGCTGCCATCCGTTATTGGCTGACCTGAGGTAAGCCAATGATGGAAGGCAGCAGTCCCTAAGTCATCACAGAGTGGGATAGGGTCAGTAAGACTTCTGACCCCACCCCACTCTGTGAGGAAGTGTCACTGATTGACACTTGACCCTGGGTGCTTCAGGGCTTAAAACGGAAGCCCCCAGGTGTGAGGCAATGAATGACGCTACCCCTCGTCACTGATGGAGAGAGTCTTGAGGTACTTTGCTGAGCTGAGGAGGTCACACCCACAGGAGTTGTGACATTGTCAGCCCAGAAAAGTTCAGCTCAGGCAGCCAGGTGCCAGCGCATTTAGAGCATGTCTAGCTTCTGGCTGCCTGACCTGAAAATGAACAGTGTCTGTCAGGCAGACCTTTACTCAGCCTGACAGACACTGTTTGTGAAGGGCAAAAGGTGAGGGGGCGTGGGCCCTCAGCCCCAACGGACCAGCTGAGACTATTGTTCAGCATTCCATCCATTATCTTTTTGTGTTGCTATGGTCACCTCAAATGGGAAGAGTATATTACCCAGACATAGGCCCCCTGCTCACTATGACATTGGTTTCAAGCTAGCTTCGCTGATGGTTGGTGCTACTCCGAAACTGGCCCCAGGATGCTTCTTTTAGGTCCAAGGAGGACCTGGCCTGACAGTTTGGGCTGGACTATTCCCATGGGGAGCAAGGTCAAGTCTGATTTGCATATGGCTGGGTCTAAACTGGATTGGCATGGTGAGGAAAAAAACAATGGGTTTAGGCCCAGATCTCTGTACTGAGTGCAAATGTTTAACATTGTTCAGGATTCTGTCTATCATCTTTTTGTGTTGCTATAGTCACCCCAAGTGGAAAGAGTATACCCAGACATAGGTCCCCTGCTCAATATGCCATTGGATTCAAGCTAGCCTGGTTCATGAGGGGTGATACCCCAAAACTGGTCCCAGTATGCTTATTTCCGGTCCAGGACCTGGCCTTGCAGTTTGGGTTGGTCTGTTCCCATAGGGAGCAGGGCCAAGACTGATTTGAATATGGCAGAGTTGTAGGAAAGTAGGATCTGCTTCTTATGGTTACCCCACACTTTTAGTTTGATGTTACAGTGTTTTTGACTAGTCTGACTGGAATCCTGCTCATTAGGACCCCAGTCTATCTGTTGTCTCCCTACAATGTTATGCCATGTACTTGGGTACACTCCAGATTGGATACTGGGTTTGAGTTTGAGTTTAAAAGTTCTTATATAGCGCTCTTACACCAGCGGTTTCTTGGCGCTGTAACTGGCAGATCTCCACAAGGGACAAAGGGAGGGGGACAGGAGACAAGGGACTAAGTAAAGATTTTACTGAAAAAATAAGCTTTAAGTTTCTTTCGAAACTGGGAATATGGAGTTAGGGATCTGAGCTCTAAGGGTAATGAATTCCAGAGAGCTGGGGCAAGGGTCGCAAATTTTGAACCCCCCCACTTTTTCCGGCGAAACCGGGGGACTGTCAGCAGAAATTGAGAGGAGGATCGGAGCTCCCTGGCTGGCAAGTAGGGGATAATCTCCGAGGAAATGAAGGCAGGGGCCGTGCCCAGTCGAGCCTGGTAGGTGATAGTCGCAAGCTTGAATTGGACACGTTCCCGAATCGGGAGCCAATGTAAGATTTTCAGGAGGGGAGTGACATGTGAGGATTTGGGAAGGTTAAAGACCAACCGAGCCGCCTGGTTTTGAATCATCTGCAACCGCCTGAGGCTATATGCAGGTATACCTGCATATAGGACGTTGCCATAATCCAGGCGGGAGATGACCATCGCAAGGACGATCAGTTTCAAGGCCTCAAAGGTGAAAAATCGAGAGACCTTGCGGATGGTACGAAGAGAAAGAAAGGAAGAAGAAACCACAGAACTGACCTGGGAGTGAAGGGGTACCCTTGTCAGTTTCTAGTATATAGTACACCTGTACCCAGGGCATAGGTACCCCAGAGGCCACCCATGGGCTGAAGCATGTATTATGCCACCCATGAGAGGCCTTGCAAAATGGATCTACAGGCCTGCCATTGCAGCCTGTGTAAGGGCCACAACACGTACAAGCTATAAGTCACCCCTATAGCAGGCCATGACAATCCTGAAGGCAGGGTGCTTGGTTCTAAATAAGAGGGTGCCACTGCATGAGCAGGGCACCCCTGCAGCCTACGGAGTCCATTCTCCCAGGTTGTTAGTGCTGCAACCATTTACTACATATAGAATGGCACTATACGACCGCGTGATGACCAACTCTAAAACGGCTGAAAGTGAGCCTATTGTGTATGCTTTCAAACATTGGGCAATCCTACTCCCACACCGGTAACCGGTGTGGTTGGTATGATTCCCCCCTCAGAAATGAGCTTTGTGAGATCCCTGGTGTTCCCGGTACCAGCCTTCTGGTCCCGGGCAGCCCAAAAGGGTTGCTGCCGACCAGAGACACATTTCTGTCCTCCTGCTGCTGAGCCAAGCTTTTGCAGGGGAAGGCAGGACAATAGGCATCCTGACACAGGGAGGTGTGACCACCTTCCAGACAAGATTTAGTGTATTAGGTCTGGGTCGGTGCGTTTGCCAGCGATCAAAAGTCTGCATGAGGGGCACATTTGGTGTCCCTGTGCATAGTCCAGTTCAAACCAGTCCTGAGAGCCATTGGCTCCAGCTCTGGCGCGAAACCTGAAAACGGACATGGGAGTAACCTCCCCACAGTCCTAACCCTCCCCTGGGAGGGTCCCCTGAATCTGTCCAACACTCTACCATGGGTACAAAAGGGCTTACCTGACTGTAGGGCCCTAGATTCGACGTGGACAAGATTCCGATCAAGAAACCACTGACCTTCGACCGTCTGGACACTCTGGACTTCGCTGGATTTCGTTTGGGCTTGACTTCATCTCCCACTCCGTCCAATGCATTGTCTGTGCCTGTGCACCATACAGGCTCTGTGCAGGACTTGTGGAGCATCAAGGACAACCGAAGACATCTCCCTTGGAGTGAAGGAGTCACTCCCTGCAACCGCAGGCACAGTAACGCAACTGACTGGTCTGCTGATCCTGAGCTCCTGAGGACTCCGAAGGCTCCAGCAAAACAGGAGGTGGGTTCCACGTCCCTCTAGGTCCGAGCTGCTCTCTCACCAAGTTTGAGGTCATAATCCCTCATCGGGGATGCAATACCCGTACCCCTGTGCACTGCGCACTTTTGCAAGTGCATACGCTTGTTGACGTTTCCAAAACAAGTGCACTGGACTCAGAGTAGCCCTGATGTCTGGCACCATTTCCCCCAAAGAACTTTGGCCTCCTTGCACCGAGTGCTCCGTGGGCTGTTGCTTTGTAATTCTGCTCGAGGTCCCCTTCAGACTCCTTTGCCTCTGGCCTGTGGGTCCTCTTGAGGGTCAACACTGCTTTTCTCAGGTTCCCCTGGTTGCTCAAGGCATGTACTGACTCCCTTTGCAGTGGTAAGTCCCCTGGTCCTTGCTGGGCCAGACCGTAACCTTCTTTGACCTTCTTTGTGGGTTGCCACTGCCAAGGCTTGTTGGTGCTCCACCAGACACCGACCCCCTCAGCACTGGACATCCTTTGTGTGACAGCTCGTATCCAGCTCCTGGTCGTCCTCGACGTCCTCCGGTCCCTGCAGTTGTAGAGTCAAGGTTTCCATCAACGCTCCTGAAGAACCTGACATCAGTGGGCATTTGTCTACCGAAACCCTGGTCACTCGTGAGTGACCCAGACTATGTCCTCTCTGCTTTCAGGTACTCTTTGACAAGAATACACCTTTGAATTCCAACTGGCACTGTTCTTTTTTCCTTCAGTGGCATTTCCTTGTAGTCCTCCATTGAGATTGACTGCGGTTTCTGACACAACTTTAGCCCTATGCACCCGGCCTCCCTGGGATAGGTAACTCTGGTGCTATAATACCCACGGGCAGGGGTGGCTTTCCATCCTCCTATGATCCAAAGGGCTTTCTCGTAATCAACTGGGAATGGTTCTTAACCATTAAAACTGCAACTGCGACTCTCCCATTGAATTGTATGTAGCACGCGGTCGTGTTCTCTCACTTCACCCGTCCTCCGTGGGTTCCTAGTTACTCACCTTGTGTAGTTCCTTGGGGTCCCAGCGATTCGACAGCCTCTAGACACTGTCTTGACTCGAGTCGTGGTTCTTATACCACTATTTTAGTATATTGTTTGGTTTCCCCTTGGAGCCCACTGTGTATTAGTGCTACTTACTATTGTTTCTGTGCTACAGTATTGTGTGCTTTATGTTATCTGTGTGTAGCAGATAATGTGAGGTATTTAGAGTGTGTTATAATAATAATAAATACATATTTTTATAACTACTTTGTGGTTCTCCTTTCATTTAGCCAATACAATAAGGTTCCATTCTGGTAAAGCAAGCTGCTTAACATTCCTTCAAGACTAAGCCTGAAAGCTGCTCTCCACAACTATAACTTGGATAGCTTTCTAAGGTTATCTTTGACCTCTTAAATCACCATAAGTGTTGTTTGGACTGGTACAGGGTGCCCACTTTAATTAGTGGACAGCATATACCAGGCCAACTTCTCACCTGGGTCTAAACAGGAATGACATGGCGGGTAAAAAAATGATGGATTTAGGCCCAGATCTCTGTACTTGGGTTGAAGTTTGGAATTGTTCAGAATTCCATCGAGCATCTTTTTTTTGTTACCACTCAAGCTGTCAGCAGCTTCTGCCACCACGGACATGACACACTTCTCTCCATATTATTATCCAGAAGGGGAATCAAGGGTCAAGTATTATGGTCTGAATCTTTCTTCTCTGGTAATGTATATTCTTTCAGATCTCCTACCCTATCAGTGAAATGCAGTGAACCACAGAGCTTCATCATTTTCTTTATTATTCGGTCTACACATGGAACATCTTTGCCAAATGATCCGGGAAAAAGTGGTCCTGTTACACCAATCTGTGGATGATACTCAAGTCTTATTTAAAGTAAAAAGCCCATCTGACTTTACAGCCCTAACCCCAGTCATAGAAAATCTGACAAGCTTGAAAAGTTCCTTCACCCTGAAACTAAATTTGACCAAAAACATGTTTCTCCTCCTCTACTCCATGTAAACATCCCCACCAGCCGTCAGTCAAAAATTGTCTCTCATATCGGCATCACTCTAAAAATGGTCCCCTTTGTCACATCTTTGGTTCTACGCAAAGATCAAATTTCTCACTATCATATCCCACATTAGGAAAATTGCAAAACTAGCCTCATTACAACTATTCCTAGGCACAGACCGTGAATCAGGCATGTTTATGGCAAGCACAACCAAGAAACTGGATCCGAATACCATTGAACCTAAGATGGATCACCAATCTGCTATAATTTCAAAGGCCCCTAAAAACACCTTCACAATCGACAGCTTGCGGTCTAGGCTCAGCCTTATCCCTGCATAGTTGAACTTGTCCAGCTCCCTATTAAGAACCTAAGCAATTTCTCTGTTATTAGTTACTTGTGAAGTAAGGCGTCTATCTTGCAGCTAGGTCTGTGCTATGTAAATACCGTTAGTCCACCGCACCCAACAGCTGCCTCACCGCTGCTGGAGCAAAGTCACCGAAGACCAGCTGATCACCTCACTCGTCAAGAACCCACCCACCGACCCCACCAACCCAGACGCCGAAGCCCGAAACTTCAGACAGTGGATCGACAACTGCATCAACACCATCGCCCCGCTCAAGAAACCCTCCAACAGCCACGCCAACAAGAGAGCCACCTGGTTCACGGACGAGCTCCAGACCTCTAAACGTGCATGCCGGAAACTGAAGAAGACATTGGCTCCACGAACGCACACCAGAAAACCACGCAGCCCATAAGGACGCCACCCGCAGACACCACCACCTCATCAGATTAGCCAAGAGATCCCCCTTCAAAGATCGCTTGGATAACAATGCACACAACAGCAAAGAGCTCTTCAGCATCATAAAGGAACTCTCCAACCCCAGCGCCAACGCCAACAACATCCAGACCTCACAAGAACTGTGCGACTCACTAGCCATCTTCTTCCACCGCAAGATCGCTGACATCCACGACAGCTTCAACATCACGACCACCCCGAGTACGCCAGACACCACCTCCCCTGTGAACACCACCAGCGCCAACCGCCTGACCTCCTGGTCCAACGTCAACGACGACCAGACACGCAAGGTAATGAATTCCATTCTCTCAGGATCTCCGTCTGACCCGTGCCCACACCACGTATTCAACAAAGCAGACTCAGCCATCGCACCCCAACTACAGAAGGTCATCAACATCTCCTCCGAAACAGCGACATTCGCGGAAAGCTGGAAGCATGCCAAAATCAACGCCCTCCTCAAGAAGCCCAAAGCGGACCCCAAGTACCTCAAGAACTTCAGGCCCATCTCCCTGCTCCCGTTCCCGGCAAAGGTCATCGAGAAAATCGTCAACATGCAACTGGCCCGCCACCTCGAAGACAACAACATCTTGGACCCGTCCCAGTCCGGATTCAGACAAAACCATAGCACCGAGACAGCCCTCATCGCCGCCACAGACGACATCAGGCGCCAACTAGACAACGGCGTAACATCAGCCCTCATCCTCCTGGACCCGTCAGCCGTCTTCGACGCAGTCTGCCATCGCACTCTAAAGACACGCCTCCTAGAAGCCGGAATTCAAGAGAAGGCTCTTGACTGGACCACCTCCTTCCTCTCCGGCAGAACCCAGAGCGCCCGCCTCTCACCCTTCGGATTCGAAGCCACCGACATCATCTGCGGCATCCCCCAGGGCTCATCCCTCAGCCCAACGCTGATCAACGTCTACATGGCCCCCCTCGCACAAGTGGCCCGCCATCACGACCTCAACATCATCTCCTACGCTGACGACACCCAGCTCATCCTCTCCCTTGCCAAGGACCCACACACCGCCAAAACCAACCTCCACGAGGGAATGAAGGCCTTCGCCGATTGGATGAGGAGCAGATGTCTGAAGCTGAACTCAGACAAGACGGTGGTCCTCATCCTCGGACCCATCCCCTCAGCCTGGGACGACTCCTGGTGGCCGACCACACTGGGAACAGCACCAACACCCACCGACCATGCATGCAATCTAGGATTCATTCCCTACTCCTCCCTCTCCATGTCTAAGCAGGTCAACGCCTCCTGCTACAACACCCTCCGCATGCTCCGCAGGATCTACAAGTGGATCCCGACCGAAACAAGAAGAAGGGTGGCACGGCCCTCGTCAACAGCAGACTGGACTACGGCAACGCACTCTACGCAGGAATCCCAGCCAAACACCTACGACGACTACAGCGCCTCCGCCCGACTGATCGTCAACGTCCCACGCCACAGCTACATCACACCCCACCTGAGAGACCTACACTGGCTCCCCGTTGACAAGAGGATCACCTTCAAGCTCCTCACCCACGCACACAAAGCACTCCACAACGCCGGACCAGCCTACCTGATCAGGAGACTCAGCTTCCACACCCCCACCCGCCAGCTCCGGTCCGCCAGCCTCGCCCTCGCCACTGTCCACCCGCATCCAACGAACGACCTCCGGCGGCAGATCCTTCTCCTACCTCGACGCCAAGACCTGGAACACCCTCCCTACCCACATACAGCAGATCCAAGACCTACTCGCCTTCAGAAGACTCCTCAAGACCTTGCTCTTCAAGCAGTAGCAGCAACCCTCCCCCCTCCCCTCAGCGCCTTGGTTGGGACCCTTACGGGTAAGTAGCGCGCTTTACAAGTACTCTGATTGATTGATTGATTAGTAAATAAATAAATAAATACACATATAAATAACAGCAATACAAAGAAGACAGTGAGCCGCAGTTGGGGTACTTTGGAAAGTCATTGGGCCTACATATTTGCTTTGAAGTGGACAACATATATACATATACAGTCTCGCAAAAAAATGGGACAAAACCAGGACCCAACTTGTTAATGTTAAAGGAAAGTATTTACTTAAATTAGTTAAAAATCCAATAGTCAAAGCAGCGCTAAAGAAATATTCCAACACTTTTATGGTATGCCTGGCAAGCCTTCCTCTCCCCGACAATGTTGGCTGACCCGTCCAAAGAAAACTTTGAAAAAAAATGGTGGCCAAGAAGTGGGTTTTCCATATAATGTCAATATAAACTGACGAAATGGGCTATTTGATATCACAGGGAGTTAGGAAATCTGGCTCTTCAATGTACATAGCATCTTTCTTCAGTTGGACTTTCCTTCATTGCTATTCTAAATGGATTCCCAGTCATATGACTGAGGCCCCACTTTGACGGTAAAAGGTGGAAAACTCAAAAGTTATATAAGTCACATGTTGTAGACAGCACAGCTTGACGCATTACAAGCTCACCCGGCGCTGCTCAATTTCATGGAGCTCATAGGATCCGAGACAATAATACATGTCACACCAATCATACATGCTGAAGACTCAGACAGCAAAATTGATTATGTCACCGAAGTGTTATAAAAATAGGTGACGAAATTCCTCTGCAAAGCCCATAAAAAACAGCCATAGCAGTAAGTGCCCTCTGGGGCCATGGTACCAGATTCAGCAATGAGCCTCCGTGAAATCTTGTGCAAATAGCAACTCTAAATATATTGAAGAAATAAATGCAATTGGTTTTCAGAAATATCAGCTTGCAAGTTCCCGAAGTTCATATATTTCACCATGAAACACAACATTTCAGTTTATACAAATGAGCTCAAAAACTGAAGCAGGAGCTTGTTAATTTAATTAAAAGAAACTGTATATTTATCTAGAAGTACCAACCTTTTATTTTTAGTAAACACAAGTTAGGTCCTCAAACATCAATTTGCTTTTTTATTCCTAATTATCATCATCGAAAAGCAGAGACGTCCATCATATGGCAGGGATTTTTACCACTAATATGCTAATGTTAGCCAGCAGCAGCCGCGGCCCATGCAGATAAGAGCGGTGGGGACAGGTAGGATTTCGATGGAATATGACGAGGGGAAATTAATTAATTATTTACTTTTCGCTCATCATCGTTCAGCGCTCTAACCTGCACGGGCTGCAGCTGGCCAGGGGATGGCAAGGATGGCTAACATAAGTCAAATATGGCTACCCTTGTACCAGAGCTGCCATTACGAAACAAATAGCCACAATTTTGTCAAAAATGGCCACAGAATGTTGAGGATAGGCCACTACTTTGCAAAGGGATAGCTGGAATTTCTTCATGATTGCCACAATAATCCAAGAATGGTCTGCAATTATACCAGAGTAATGACAGTGTTTTCAGAAATGCTCTTAATAGGTCAAAGATGTGCCACTATTAGCATAACTTATGTTAGTAAAGTGCACATCACCGTTTGGGGTATATTGGCACTGAATGAAAAGATGTTTATTGCCACCCAACTCATTGAAATTCACTTTTTCAACCTCCGAAGGATGAAAGCCTCCCAGGAAAGAGGTTAGGAAGCTCAACTTTCTGGGTATACTATGCTGGAATGTAGCAGGGGTAAGGCCCTATTGGCTGATGTTCGTGAGACCAACTTTCTGAAACCCTTTAGGATTATCTGTTTTCAAGAGACCTGGAATACATCCGGGGTTTCTTGTCCGGTTGGTTATGCTGCCTTTCATGCTTATGCGATATCTTCAGCACATAGTAGAGCAAAGGGGGGGCGGAGGGCTAGTGACATTCGTGAGTTTAGGTTTAGGGAGTGACATGGAGATAGTCCCACACAATGCTTTAAATGTTCTAGGTGTCCTTCTAACTTTCCCTCATAAAATATATGTTCTAGTAATCAATGGCTATAATTCATATATATCAGAGAATCCTTAGAGAGAGAATTAAAAGTGCTTCTGGAAGGTGTTCTCCTGGCACAGTCCATCGCAACTATGATATTGCTAGTAGTTTTTTTTTAACTTACATCCCTGCTCCTCATGCGGTTCTAATAGAGGAGAGGAGGATCCTCTCAGAGAGAGAGAGAGAGAGCAGGCCCATTTTACTCACTCCCGTCAAGGTGACGTTTTATATAATACTAGCTTACCCGTCGTGCGTTGCTGCGATCTCAGAAGAAAGGAAATTTAAGGAAACTTGTTATGATAACATTTAATTTTACATTGTGTCATTTTTATTGAAACTTATTCATTTTAATATGGAAAACATTTTAAAGTGTTGTTTTAATTCTGTTTATTTATTCGAGTGCTTGTGGATACACTGTATTTTTTGTTTTTCCGTCTGGTGCGTACACAAATAAATCAGAAGGTTTTCCGACGCGTGAGCTGGCCACATACAGTTGTCCATGTGAGAAGCACAGATTCTCCAAATCTAGTCAACACACTTGCAGCGATTGTCCTTGTGCTTTGTTGATGGTCATTGCAAAAGCGAGTCGCACCGGAAACTGTAAACGTTCAGTATTGGAAAGATTATGAGGGCCCTAATGGGCCGATATTTAACAAATGTATTATTATTATTTTTTTTGCCAGAAACCTTCGCTGGAGTGTACTCAACAACTTTTAACACATTTATTTATTACTATTATTATTATTTATTTATTTTTTTCCCAGAAAACTTCGCAGGAGTGTAGTCAACAACTTCTCAAAGTTTCATGCCGATCGGATGAATGATGTAGAAATGCATAAAGGAAAAAGAGACATACTTTCGTTTTTATATATATAGATGTGGTCAGAGTATAGCCTTATTAGTCTTCTGTCCAAACAAGTGCTTTACTCCCCCGCTGCAGTACCCACGTTTAAGGGAAGGTGTTCTAGTTCTACTATTGATTTTATTTATTTGTCGGCCTGTCTTCTATCTCTACTTACTAAATTTAAAACAGAATGGAACACTCATGGTGACTACAATCCCCTTATAGCAGAATTTAGAGGGTATGACAAAGAGAGGACCAAAACTATTTCATATAAGGAACCCTCTTACCGAGGGAGCAAGACCATAGACTAGGTTAGGCAAGATTATCCCAGAGGACTTCCTTAGAAAGCTGATACTATCCTGTAGAATGGATTTTGAAGCTGGTCTACAAGCCAGATACTTTTGACCAAATTATCCTGGCTTTGTTTTCCAATATTTGTAAAGAAATAAAGAAAGCTTAACTAAGAAAAGGGAATGGGGGATATGCCTGAACACAAATGGTCTGATAATAGTTGTACAAAGGCTCATAAAGACCTGATGATTGCCCTGTGTCAAAAACAAAACCTAAAGAGAAAGTGAAGAAGGACAGAAGCCAGTATCATTTGTTATGTAGGAATCAGAAGAATGAGATCAAAAGGGAAGCATGGGGCCAGTTAGTGACGGCTTGCTAGTCAAGAGATAGTTCAGCTTTTTGGAAATTAGTGAACCAAGCGATTTTTAGTGAGGCAGCTTTTTCTAACATGGTTCAAGATATCCCAGCGCCGGCCTAGGTCACTCATTTTAAAGCTATTTATTCAAGAGGGTGTGATTCTCCTTCTGTCACTAATACCTCTCTAATTGGAGCAGAAAAGTAGCACTTTGATGTTCCCGAGTAGCAGAGGCATAGCAGCCATTTCATCCAGTGCACCTCCTGGCCAGGACAGAGTGCCCGGGACATTTTTAAGTTCTGTAATGATCTTTGAGCCCCTGTAATTGCCCATCATCTGAATACCGAAGTGAAAGATCATATCCCCCCCCATCCTGGCAAAAATCGGTAATTGTTATGATCTTCAAAAAAGGGACTAAAGCAGACCCAGCGTGTTCCCGGCCTATCTTTTTAGTAGATGTCGAAGTGAAGATCATGGGTTGGGTAGTGTTGAATTGGCTACCAGAATGGGCAGAGAATGGAAAGATTCTGTCAGATATCCAATATGGTTTGAGACCAGCGCTGGGGACTATTGAACAGAATTTGAATCATTATTCATTGATTACCAAGTATAGTGTTCCTAGGAAGGAGTCTGTTCACTTGGCCTTCATGGACCTCAGTGCGGCCTGGGATACAGTGGTTAGATCGACACTATGGGCTGTGCTGGTGACCATGGGTGCCGGTTATGCCCTTGTATCTTTTCTGCACTATTTACATGCTGGGCTGGAGGCCTCAGTAAGATTTGGACCCAATGGGGAATGCACATCGCTCTTTCGACTGGGGAAAGGAGTACCTCACTGCTGAATTTTAGCTCCTTTGCTTTTTATATTATGTATTAATCAGCTTGAGAAATTCTAAAACAAGGCAGACAGTGGAACCTTCTTTGTACATGCACCTAACCAAAATTACCCCAAGAGTAAATTCCCCTTATATTCTAAGAGGGGACTTGTGCGCACTCCGAATAACCACCCACCATCACAGTGATAGTTCTAAATAGACAGGATCCCTGGTCAGGGTAATTGGAGAGAAGGCTGTAGTAAGGACCCTATTCGTCCCAACGGTCGAGAAGCTTGTGTGAGTGAGGCACATTCAAAGTAGTGTGCCACTTTAAAGTGGATAGTGCAAATTGTCAATCAACACAATAGGTTAAAGAGATTTAGGACTTCCTAAGTATTTTATGCTAAAAAACGATGTTGAAAATAACTAAAAGCGATAAGTAAAACACAATTTAAAAAGAGCACAATAATTTGTTTTCAATTCCCTCGGCTGAGCAGGTCTGATCTTACACATTTGGAGACCTCTGGCCCCCCTTCGTGCTTTTCCTCAGCTAAACTCAGAACAGTGGCATGAATTTACTTGGACCGCCATATTCAGGCGGCAGGCAACCTAAAACCACCAGCATAGAAGTGTCCGATCTTGCCTGGAGGCAACAAAGTACTCCTTACACCCAGGGATCTACACAGGGGTAATAGCCATTTTCTCCTCTGAGCGTCATATGCTGGGCAGAAGAATAAGAAGTGAGACAGGTCTTCTCTAGGCCACTTACATGCCAGGCATTCTATACTCTGGTAGATCACATTTGGCCACTTAGCACGAAAGGCCATAATGAATAAAGACTTATATCTAAATTGTAAGAACAATTTCCCGGCCAGAGCGGAAGTGATCTCATTGATAATATACTCATAGCTCGGTGACAATGTGCACTCCAGAAAATCCAGAGCCAAAGTGTCTTTACTGTTACCTATGACCTCTTGATGTACCATCTGCCAATAGGCCAATTTAGTTAACATTTTGGACCCTGTAGAGAGGGTCTCTGGTGGTTCCCAGAAACTTCCCAGACCCAGCTTCCAAAACAAGGACCTAATGTGCAGGAGCCACAGAGTCTGCTGGATGCCGGAAAGGACTACAATATCTTTAACCCTTTCGATGCTGATGACGAGCTGGGCTCGTCATGGTGCACAGTGGTCGTGTGCTGATGACGAGCCCAGCTCGTCATAAAACAATGAAAAAAAGCAATTTCCAGCACAGGAGGGGAATTGCCTTAGCAGCGAAGGTGTTAAGGGTGTATCTATAGGCATTCAAGGCAGGTGCAGTCCAAATCCTATGCCAATACAGTAATAGGTGAAGATCGACCTTCCAGGATATGTTCTTGAATGCCAGATCTAAGTGTAGTGGGACCAATGAAGTACTCCTTGGGAGAGCAAACAAGTGCCTAATAAACGTAATCTCGGAATAGGAGGAGGCGATACAGTTCACATAGCCCCAAATCTCTGCTCCGTATAAAGGTGTTCCAAGAACATTGCTATCATAAATCTCAAGTGCTGGAGCAGTTTTTTCTGAGAATTTTTTATTGTATGTCTTTAGCAGTTGGGACGAATAATGCAACAAGGTGCAATCTGCTTTGCGGAACTGCATGGACCAATCTATGCTTGGCATTAGCCTTGGCCCTAAGTAATCAAAATTGATCTATTGTGGTTGTATCATCAGAGGGAACACAGCTGTAAGATTTAGATCTAGGGGGATTAAAGACCATAAATTACATTTTCGCACTGTTAAGTTCTAATTTCTGCTCTAGACAGAAAATGTTAAAATCATCGAACAGTTGTTGCAGACCTCATAGTGATTTGGAAATCAGGACAGTGTCATCTGCAAAGAGCAGGGCAGGAACTCTCCTAGTCTCCACCCTGCGAGCATCACATCCATCACTGTCCAACCTACTCACAACACCGTTTATATAGATGGAGAAGTGGGGACTAGTATGCAACCCTGCATGACTTTCTTCTGGATACTTATGGGTGGGGTGAGTTGTCCCCTGTCCCCCCATCTTAAACAGGCATCGTTCTCCTCATTCAACCATACCTAAATAGCCAGTATATTTGGTGGAATGCCCATCCTGTTCAATGTTGTCCAAAGCATGAACCCAGGTACTAAGTCAAAGGCTGCGCGTAGGTCAGCATGTGAAATCTATATTGGATTGTTATAGAGCAAAGTGTGTTCCTACAGTTTCATTTGCGGTGGAAATCTGGAGAAAGGAGCCTTGTCATCCTATTCAAGTTGAGGAAAACAAATGTTTAGGAGGATTCTGAGGATACGCGTTATTAGTTGAGAGAGACCCCTTAACACACCAGGGGATTAGAGTACTTACAGACAGTGAAAGAAAGGCGGAAGATCCCTTGGTGGACACACTTGTATCAACTACTTGATGTACTACTTACACCAATATTAGCCCATGTATTAGAAGTGGCCTCTAACACTATGAGATACACAATTGATGAGTTCTATGATTTCTTTTTATTTTTTGATTAAAAACAACATCCTAGATATTACAAATTCTAGAATGTTGTTTTTAATAAAAAAATAAAAAGAAATCATAGAACTAATCAATTGTGTATCTCATAGTGTTCGAGGCCACTTCTAATACATGGGCTAATATTGTGTAAGTAGTACATCAAGTAGTTGATGCAAGTGTGTCCACCAAGGGTTCTTCCGCCTTTCTTTCACTGGATTCTGAGGATACCCCAGAGTGTACCAATGGAGACAGTGCATGAAGAATTAGAGGCAGGATTTATTTCTCATTATTTACAAATTCGACCTATACTTCTGTGGTTTTCTGTCTGGCTGAAAAAATATGTGGAGTTTTATAGAAAGATCCTGAAAGACTGTTTGGGCCTGGATTTTAGTCATCATATTCCATGGTTGCATTATGTCAAAGGTATTTTGAGTGATCTTGGTAGACCGAATCTTTTTCCTGACACTGAGCAAATTACTAAAACAAACGTTGTATGGGCTAAGACAGCATTCCGCGCTAATTTTAATGAAAAAAGGGCAGATTGTATGTTGTCCAAAAAATCCTGTGCCTAATATGCCATGGGAAAATCAATTAACAAATTAGAGTTGTATTTGACTTTAGATATGGCAGTTTTGCACAGACATCTACTATACTATTTTCGTTTAAATGTGTTCCCTCAGCTGTTAGTAGGATGGCATAGACCCTCGGAGCCTCTAATTTGCACAAATTTGCACATGTGAAATGGCTGCAGCACTGGACACTTTACATATAGCTTTTATTTGCCCTAAATCTGCAAATCTACATCAAAAGTGCATATGCCCTGTACTTTTGTCTATTGATTTTGTACAAGTATGGCCTGCTTTATTATATCTCCAATATTTATCTAGCTATTATGTTTGCTTTTTTGTATCATGGTTCTATTTTACTCCATCTTATGACATTTGATGTACTGTTTTTAGGTGATTTTATTGATCTGCTTTTTTATGACTTGTATGGACTTTTATGATTTACTGTGTTTAAATCGAATAAAGTATTCTGATGATGATGACTGAGTGCACCCATGGGGAGGCCGTATCATAATGGGCTTTTCTGAGGCAGATCCAAAAGCAGAATATTGTATGGAGAAATAACACCTGATAAATATTGCATCCTAAATATTGTTTACAAAAATATAATCTCACTGGGTTTAGTTTTTTTTAAAATAAACTCCAGTATAGTGATATTTTTATACGCTGTATTTGGATTACCCTGTCGTGAGCTTGTTGTTTTCTCGCTGGGTGATGAATATGATTGGCTACTGCATTGTTAAGTACTTTACTTACCTGCTATACACCGTGCTAACCGCTACTACCGCTGCTAAGTAGGTTTGTATGAAAACGAATAATAACGTTTTTTTTTATTTATTTTTTAAATGTCCCTGCCTAATGTGCACAGAAAATAATCACTGGTTGTCCGGGCCATTATTTTCTCATTTTCAAGAAACAAAATCCCGCTGGTGGACTTTATTTCTTGGAAACAAAAAACCTTTGCCAAACAAACAGAACAGAATGGCTCCAACTCTGCAAAGTTCAGTGCCTCCAGTGGAGTAGCCCCACTAGCGGCTCTGCTGCAGGAACAGAGCTCTTCACCTGCCTGTCAAGCATTTGTAAATTGGGCAATCGTTCCTTCACGCCTTGCCCAAGTCTAAAAAGAAACCTGGTTACAAACTGTAGAGGAAATAGACAGAGATAATAAGTAAGGATGCATACAGGAATGATAACATTATTATTGGTTTGAAGTACAAAAGGGATGGAAAAGACAAAAGGAGATGAAAAAAGTGGGAATCTTTAAGGGAAAACCACAGCATATATTTAAGGAAACACATAACAGCTTACCGAACATGAGTCAGAACGGCTTCAGGAATGTGCAATGTCGGAATTTAGGTAGTAGAGGTACTCCACTTGGACAAGGAAAGCATGAGGAATGTGCAGTTTAAAGAACAGTTATATAGCTTCCAGGATAGGAACTACAACAAATAATACCAAGGAAAAAAGTCAGAGAGGTCAAGAATGCCAGGAAAACATACAGATTGCAACGTACACACCTACACCTACTCTACAGGGGGAAGGGGGCCCGGCAGCTGCTGCCAGCTATGCAAGAGGCGCTGGAGGCCTGGGTCAAGACTGAGTTGCATATGGCTGGAATGGCATGATGAGCAAACAAAACGATGGATTTAGGCCCAGATCTCTGTACTGGTGAATATATGACCTTTTTTTCTGCATTCTGTCCATCAATTGTTCTTTTTGCATTTGTCACCCCGAGTGGGACGGGTATGCCCAGACGTGGGTCCCGTGCTCTCCATGCCACTGGACTCAAGCTATCCTGGCTGATGAGAAGTGAAACCCCGAAACCGGTTCAAGATGCTTGTTTCCAGTCCAGGGAGGACCTGGCCTGGCCGTTCGGGCTGGACTGTTCCCATGGGCTGCAGGGTCAAGACTGATTTGCATATGGCTGGGTTCAAACTGGAATGGCATGGTGAGCACAAAAACGATGGATTTAGGCCCAGATCTCTGTACTGGGGTGAATGTATGACATTGTTCTGGATTCTGTCCATCAATTGTTCTTTTTGCACTTTTTCACCCCGAGTGGGACGGGTATGGCCAGACGTGGGTCCCTTGCTCTCCATGCCACTGGACTCAAGCTATCCTGGCTGATGAGGAGTGAAACCCCAAATCCGGTCCTAGGATGCTTGTTTCCAGTCCATGGAGGACCTGGCCTACCAGTTCAGGCTGGACTGTTCCCATGGGGTGTAGGGTCAAGACTGATTTGCATATGGCTGGGTTCAAACCAGAATGGCATGGTGAGCAAAAAAACGATGGATTTAGGCCCAGAACTCTATACTGGGATGAGTGTGTGACATTGTTTTGTATTCTGTCCATCAATTGTTCTTTTTGCGGAGGGCTGGAGTAAGGCCACAAACTGCATAGGCTGGGCAAATCAAAAATCAAATCAAATCAGGTGTTTGTTAAGCGCAACTACTCACCTGTAAGGGTCTCAAGGCGGTGTGGGGGGGGGGTTCACAGGTTCCAGTCCATCAAGAAGGGGGTCTGTCAAAGAGCCAGGTTTTGAGGTTTCTTGCGAAGATGGGCAGCAATGTTATCTGTCTGAGGTGGAGCGGAAGATCGTTCCAGGCACTGGCCGCGGGGAAGGAGGAGTGGCCTCCCGATCTGGTCTTTTTGGTGCGGGGCACCACAGCATAGGAGAGCTGTGCTGATCGTAGGGTCCTTTGGAGTGCGTGGAATTTGAGTCGGCTGTTCGGGTATGCTGGTCCGGTGTCGTGGAGGGCCTTGTGAGCGTGGGTTAGCTCTTGAAGGTGACTATCTTCGATGGGGAGCCAGTGGAGTGTGCGCAGGTGCTGGGAGATGTGGCAGTGGCTTGGCGGGTTAATGACTAGTCTTGCAGCGGCGTTTTGGATGTTCTGTAGATTGCGGGTGAGGTTTTTGTTTATTCCGGCATAGAGTGCGTTGCCGTAGTCGAGCCTGCTGGTGACCAGGGCGTGAGTGACGGTCTTTCTGTGTTCGAGGTGGATCCATTTGAAGGTCTTACGTAGGAGGCGGAGGGTGTGAAAGCAGGAGGACAAGACGGAGTTGATCTGGCGGTCCATTTTGAGCTCTGAGTCCAGGATGATTCCCAGGTTGCGTGCGTGGTCCGTGGGGGTGGGTGGGCTTCTGAGGGCCGCCAGGTGTCATTCCAGGCGTCTGGGTGTGGGCCCAAGATGAGTACCTACATTTTGTTTGTGTTTAGTTGTAGGCAGCTGTTTTTCATCCATTTGGCGACGGCTTCCATGACAAGTTGTATCTGGCGGTGTTGTGTTTGTTGGATAGGGAGAGGATGAGTTGGGTGTCGTCTGCGTATGACACAATGTTGAGTCTGTAGGTTCTGACGATGGGGGCGAGCAGAGCCATGTAGACGTTGAAGAGCGTAGGGCTGATGGAGGACCCCTGGGGGACTCCGCAGGTGGTAGGTGTAGGGTTTGAGAGGAACGGGGGGAGTCTGACCCGCTTCGTTCTGCCGGAGAGGAAGGAGCGGATCCAGTTGAGGGCGTTATCTTGGATCCCTGAGTCGCAGAGTCTGCGTATTAGGGTGCGGTGAGAGACTCAGTTGAAGGCCGCTGAGAGGCCGAGGAGGATGATGGCTGCTGTTTCTCCTTTGTCCAGTAAGGTTCGTATGTCGTCTGTTGCGGCAAGAAGGGCGGTTTCCGTATTGTGTTTTTTTCTGAAGCCGGATTGGGAGGAGTCGAGGATGTTGTGCTCTTCGATGAATGTGGCGAGTTGGCTGTTGATGGCTTCAATGACTTTCGCTGGGAACCGGAGCAGGGAGATGGGTCTGTAGTTTTTGAGGTCGGTGGGGTGGGCCGAGGGTTTCTTCAGGAGGGGGTTGATCTTAGCGTATTTCCAGTCGTCAGGGAAGGAGGAGGTTACCAGGGAGCGGTTGATGTTATGGCAGAGCATGGGTGCAATGGTGTCGGACGGCTCTGTTGAAAATGTGGTGGGGGTCCATGGGGGCTCCGGAGTGGATTGACTTCATCATCTTCAGTGTGTCTTCAGTGGTGAGGGCTATCCAGTTGTCGATTGCTGGCTTCAGGGTGTCGGGTGGTTGGTGAGGGTTCAGTGTGTTGCTTGTGTTCGTCGAAGTTGTCATAGATGCTCTTATTTTGTGGTGGAAAAAGGTGCTGAGTTTGTCGCAGAGGTCTTTTGAAGGAGGGATGTCGGTGGACTCGCTGGTGAGTTCGGTGAACTCCTTGATGATGTTGAAGAGTTGATTGCTGTTGTGTGCATGAGTGGAGATTCTGTCTTCAATCGCTTTTTTCCTCGTTTTTCTGATGAGTTGGTGGTGGGTGTTGGAGGCGGCTCTGAAGTTGTTGTGGGCTTCTGTGAATTTGGTGTTCCTCCAGGCCTTTTTGAGGTGGCGGCAAGTTGGTCTGGACTCTCGAAGTTTGGTGGTGAACCATCTAGCTTTCTTGGAGTGGGTGCTGTTTTTTTCTTGAGGGGGCTATGGTGTTCGCGCTGTCGGAGGTCCATCTGTGCAGGGTTCGGGCTGTAGTGTTGGCGTCGTCGTTTTCCACGATGGTTGGGGTGGAGTTGCTGAGTAATGAGGTTAGCTGGTCGTCAGTGATTCTGGTCCAGTTTCTTCGTGGGAGGAGGTGCTGGTGTCTGTGGATGGTGGGTGTTCTGAAGGTGAAGTGGATGCATTGATGGTCAGTCCATGAGAGTTTGGTGGTGTGGCTGAAGTTGATGGAGTTTCCTGTTATGAAGAGGGGGTCAAGGGTGTGTCCTGCTGAGTGCGTGGGTTCAGTCATGATCTGGTGGAATCAAATGTTGTGGAGGTTGTCCAGGAGGGATGTGGTGCTGGGATCCAGTTAGTTGTCGAGGTGGTAGTTAAAGTCTCCCAGTAGAGTGTAGTTGGTGGACGCGATGGCATGTGGGTAGATGATGTCCGTGATGGAGTTGGCGAAAAGTCCGCGGGGTCCAGCGGGTTGGTAGATGAGGGTTCCACAGAGGGTGAAGGTAGGGCTGGCCAGTATCTTGGAGTGCAGGTGTTCCTTTAGGTCTGTGGGCTCATCTGGGAGTGTGCTCAGGCAGAGAGTGGATTTATGGACGATGGCGATTCCTCCTCCAGGGTGGGTGGGGCGGCCCTTCCTGGAGATCTTGTATCCTTGGGGAATGGCGATGGCGATGTCCGGTCCCGAGGTGGTGTTGGTCCAGGTTTCAGTAAAGAATGCTATGTCCGGGGTAGTGCTGTCGAGGAGGTCACAGATTTCGGTGGTGTGTTTGTGGAGGGATCGGACGTTGAGGAGGATGCAATGCAGGGTCTTCGGTTCGGTTGTGTTCTTGCGGGCGGATTGCGCTGGGTCAGTGGTCATGGCGGTGCTGCAGGTGTGCCAGCAGCGGTGACAGCTGAAGGTTCCGTGGGTGTCGGCTGGTGATTCTAGCTTGCAGTTGTTGTTGCGGCCTGGGTTGAGAGCGTGGAGTGCCATTGGGTCATAGCGTTGGCGGTGCAGAGATCCAGGGTTCCTGACGCTGGTCACAGTCGGGTTGTGGACACGCGCAGACGGGCTTGCCTTTGGCGCCCCGGCGGTGCAGTGGCCGCCATTAAGTAGGGGTCGGGGAGGGCTAGACAGCTGGGAGTGGGGAGGGGAGCTGGATTGGGGGGGAAGGGGCCGCGGGGGCAGCAGCGGTGGGGAAAAACTGGCTAAAAAAGGCAAAAGGAAAAAGAGAGAGAAAAGTGCAAATATGGCAGCAAAAGTGCAAGAAAGAGTGGAGGAAAGACGCAGAGGACACAGGAGAGTGAAAGGGGGAGATTGAGATGAGGGTAAAAAACGAGTGAAAAACGGAGGAAAGACACAGGAGAGTGAAGGGGGGAGCTTGAAATAAGGGGAAAACGACAGAAAATGGAGTGAAGGGGGAGATAGAAGTGAGCAAAAAAACGAGTAAAAAGGGAGAGAAAAAGCGGAGCAAGAGAATGGAGACAGAGGTCCACTGGACCACCAGGAATGAGGCGCAGGTGAAACCTGCAGGTGGAGGAGGGCCTCGAACACCACCACTTGAGAGTGCAGGGGCTCGGGGGAAGTCCTCCCTTAATGGTGGAGCGGCGAGGGAGGGAGAGCAATTTCACTGACAATGAGTCAGTGGTCTTGCAAGCAACGCCAGTCTGGGAAGGATTGAGGTTGCAGGAGCTGGGAAAACTTAAGGGATTTGGAGCCTGGGACCCGCTGAGAATTTCCTGTATAGGGTATCTACTAGAGGAGGCTGATTTGATGCAGTCCGCATCTCTTCAGTCGGGTGGTAGGTGAGACTATTCATCTTGATCCCAAATATGTTCTGCTGGGTGTACCGGGAGATGTGGATGTTCTCAGGGCCCAACTCCTTTTCTGTAATCTGGGGCTAGTAGTGGCTAAGCGCGATGTGGCACATCATTGGGGAGGGGGGGGGGGGGGGTGAAACTGAGGCCATGACCCTGCAAGAATGGAGGAAGGGGAAGGACCTATATATGGCGGGTAAGAGGGTACCATACAATAGTAGGGGATGCCCACGCAAATTTTACAAGGTGTGGGGGGATGGTTGAGGTACTATGACATACATCTCCCATCAGATGCTGTGACCCCCTTGACATGACTCATCAATGCTGTATGTACTGGGGTGTTGTTTTACACATTCTGGTATTTTATCCTATCCACTGTTATACCTTGTTGCCAAACGTTCTACCTAAATTGGCGGGTATGGGTGTATTCATGAATCAATCAATCAATACACTTGTAGAGCGTGCTACTCACACTTGAGGGTCTCAAGGCGCTGGTGGGGAGTGTGGGGGGGGCCGCTACTGCTCGAAGAGCCAGGTCTTGAGGTGGTCCTGGGTCAGTCATAGGTGGGCAGGGAGGGAGTTCCACGTCTTGGCCGCCAGGTAGGAGAATGATCTTCTACCGGCGGTGGTTCTGCGGATCCGTGGAACGGTGGCGAGGGCGAGGCTGTCGGAGAGGAGTTTGCATGTTGGAGTGTAGAACGTGAGGCGGTTGTTGAGGTATTCGGGACCTATGTCGTGGAGCGCTTTGTGTGCGTGGGTGAGGAGCCTGAAAGTGATCCTTTTGTTGACGGGGAGCCAGTACAGGTCTCTCAGGCAGGCTGATATGTGGCTGTGGCGGGGGATGTCGAGGATGAGTCGTGCGGATGCGTTCTGTATACGTTGGAGTCTTTCCTGAAGTTTGACTGCGGTTCCTGCATATAGGGCGTTCCCGTAGTCTAGTCAGCTGGTGACGAGGGCCTGGGTGACCGTCTTTCTAGTTCCGGTAGGGATCCACCGGAAGATCTTACGGAGCATGCGCAGGGTGTTGAAGCATGAAGATGACATGGCGGTGACTTGCTTGGTCATCGTGAGAGAGGAGTCCAGGATGCGTGCGTGGTCATTGGGTGTCGGTGCGGTGCCCAGTTCTGTGGGCCACCAGGAGTCGTCCCAGGCGGATGGGGATGGTCCGAGGATGAGGACCTCGGTCTTGTCTGAGTTGAGTTTCAGACGGCTGAGTTTCATCCATTCAGCGATGGTTTTCATTCCTTCCTGGAGGTTGAGCTTGGCGGTGGCTGGGTCTTTGGAGAGGGAGAGTTTCAGCTGAGTGTCGTCGGCGTATGAGATGATGTTGAGGTTGTGTTTGCGTGTGATGGTGGCGAGGGGGCTCATGTAGATATTGAAGAGGGTTGGGCTGAGCGATGAGCCTTGGGGTACGCCGCAGATGATCTCGATGGCTGCGAAGCGGAAGGGAGGGAGGCCGACTCTCTGGGTTCTGTCGGAGAGGAACGAGGTGATCCAGTCCAGGGCTTTACCTTGGATCCCAGCGTTGTGGAGGCGGCTTATTGGGGTGCGATGGCACACAGTATCAAAGGCGGCTGAGATGTCTAGGAGGATGAGGGCGGTGGTTTCCCCGTTGTCGAGTAGGGTCCTGATGTTGTCGTGGCTGCGATGAGGGCGGTCTCGGTGCTGTGGTTGGCTTGAAATCTGGACTGGGATGGGTCGAGGGATCCATTGGCCTCGAGGAATGTGGTCAGCTGTTTATTGACAATCTTCTTGATCACTTTATTTTATTTTATGTTATTTGTAGAGCGCAACACTCATCCCAAAAGATATCAAGGCGCTGACAACCAAATTTCCTGGTAAGTCTGCAGGGCTGTAGTCTAAAATTTAGGGAACAGGTGTGTTTTTTATTTTTTGGATGTAGTTAGAGGTGAGTCGTAGGTCTTGGGGGAGCTCATTCCACCTCTTGGCTGCTAAATAGGAAAATGATCATCCTCCTGTCCTTACTTTCTTAATACGCCTTGTTCTGGCAAAGGCTAATTGAAGCGATCGCAAACTCCTTGTAGGAACATAGAATTCAATCTTCTCTTGAAGTATTCTAGGGCCTGTTTTGTAAAGAGCTTTATGAGTGTGGCTGAGTAGTTTGAATACTGCTCTTTGGCGCATTGGCAGCCAGTGCAGTTTCATCAAACTTCTGTCATTTATTACTGTTCGTTTTCCAATTGTTACTGAACATTGTGTACCATGTGGAGTGCATCGGCAACCCAGTCTGTCAAATAAGGGGTAGTTTTCTCTACTCTATTGGGGTGGTTTTAGGGTTCTCCACTCGCCGAGTTTGCACCTGAATAAAAGTAATTCTGTATTGTGTGCGTACATACGGGCAGTGCACCTGGAGCACAACTGATCCAAAAACCTTCGGTATTTGTAGCAGTTTCATCAAACACATTGAGGCAGAATCAAACTTCCCCTTATTGCAGACAAGTTTTGCAGCCGCATTCTGCATCAACTGTAGTCGTGTAAATAGGTGCTCATTCATGCCTACAAATAACGCATTCCCATAGTCTAACAGACTAACCAGCAAGGCTTGCGTCACAGATCCTCTGCAGTCCAGTGGTATCCAGGGAAAGAGTCTGGCCAGAAGTTTCAAGATAGCAAACCTTTGCCACAAAGGGACCGCACATGTTCCTTCATGGTCAGGGCATCATCCATAATGATGCCCAGGTTTTTGGCATGTTGTTTTGGAGTTGGTGCATTGCCTAGAGTGGGTGGCCACCAAGTAGCGTCCCACACACGTTTGGCGACACCAAACAATATGATTTCAGATTTTCCTGCATTCAGCTTTAAGCAGTGCGTGTGCATCCATTGGGTCATCTCAGAGAGACAGTTGTGCAGCTTTGATTTAATAATATCTGGTTTTTCGTCCAGGGCCACCATCAGTTGCGTGTCATCCGCGTAGGAGCAGATGCCAACGCCCCACTTCCTACCAATTTTAGCCAGTGATGAGATATAGACATTGAATAGAGTGGGACTTAGTGAGGCCCCCTGCGGGACACCACAGCCGATGGGGCTGGGTTTAGATTGAAATTGACCGAGATTCACTAATTGTGTTCCATTGCTTAAAAATTATTGTAGCCAGCTCAGTGCATTAGAATAGATTTCTTTTTCGTAGAGGATATCCATCAGGCTATCATGATAGACTGTGTCGAATGCTGGCGACAGGTCCAACAGTATCAGAGCAACTGCCCCTCCTTGGTCAGTGCATAATCTGACACTGTCCGACACTGCCAGCAGCGTTGCCTCTGTACTATTGTTTGCTCTGAATCCTGTCTGAGATGGATCAAGAAGATGATTTGTTTCCAAATACTTGGACAACTGCCCATTTACCAATCTCTCTAGGACCTTGGAAAGGTAGGGGAGCTGGGAGATGGGACGATAGTTTTCAGGATTGAGGACATCCGTTCCTGCTTTTTTTAGAAGGGGGATTACTGAGGCATGCTTCCATAAATCAGGAAAAATGGCAGTTCTTAAGGAGTTGTTGAAAAGCTGGGTGATCAGCGGGCAAAGCGTTGGGGCGATCTGTGCGAAAATAAAGTGGGGGCAACGGTCCAACGGGGATCCAGATTTCACTGTGTTCATTGCCTTCAGGACCTCGTTGTCTGTGAGTGGTATAAAATTACCCATAACTGATGTGGCTTCAGGATGGTGTGGTACTGAAAATTCTGGACCCGTGTTATAAACATCGTCGTATCATGACAATTTTGGTATCATTAGACCGAGAATGATTAGAATACTATGCACAAGCATTTTCGCCATATTCGGGTGATGAAATCACCCTGAAATCAGAGTTTCCGTCCTGAACCCTCGGGTTCCATTTTGTGAACAGCAGCCATTTTGTGATTGCCCTCACATAGGCCAAATGACTAGGCCAAAAACGAGTCTGAAGGACACATACACCTTTGCTGACTCCTCTGTGACCTGGGCAAGCTGACTCCACTGCCTGAAGCCAAACCTGTTCGGCCAGTTCCTTTCCCAGTGGCCGAATGAGATTAGTATCAAGACACAACATATCATAAACCTTTCATCGCACACAAACCATGCCTAATCTTACACACACACCTGTCCCTGTTTCTTTCTTTATGACCTGCTTTACCAGGAGGAGGTGCCGGTTTTTATTGGGGGTCCGTCGATATCTGATGAAAATACTGGGCCTTGCCGGGTAATTGATTGTGGGCTGGACAAACTAAAATATGGGCTTGTCATCATGACTCTGCTTTTTCTTTGTAGTGAAAATATGTGAATGGTCAACTGTAAAATAAGGAATGTTTGCCTAAAGCATAATATTTTGTATAAAAAGAGAAGGCTGGCTTTGTAAGATTGAGCAGTCTCCTGAGAATATACACCGTGTTGTACTTCTAGGATATCTGTTACTGGCTGCAGCCAATAAATACGATCTTTGACTTCACCAAGAAGACTCTGTGTTTCTGTAGTCTGAAACAGGAAGGACTCGAAGTCTTAGGGTGTGTTCCCTGGCACCGCTGGGTTCTTAAAAACCCAGTACTTCAGTGGGGAGTTAAAAGAACCTTATTTATTGTATTAATTTTACTATGGGAACTAAAGGTGGAGTAGATCTTTCTTATTTTTTCTGTGAAGAATACGCTAATTCTGTTGCAGGCCTCTACTGAAGGGATTAAACTTTGGGACATGCTAGGCGGCTTGCTAAGTTCTTTAACAATTCTAAAAAGTTCTTTAGCTGAATTGCAGCTCTTGTTGATGCGCAGGGAGTAGTATGTTTTTTTGTAGTTTTTAAAGCAAGATTATAAGATCTAAGCTCGGACTTATATATTAGTTTGTTGGCTTCATTTTTAGACAGCCTCCATTGGTGTTCAATTTTCTGACATTCCCTCTTAAGACTTTTAAGTTGTGGGGTGTACCATTTTTCCGTGTGGGGCCGTTTCTGAGATTTCCGAGTAGGGGCCAGTTTGTCCAGAGTTCGGTAAATCTCTGTTTCAAGATTGGCTGTTTCTGTACATACTGTGGTGTCAGCTGTGATCTCTATATTAGCGCCTGAGAAGTGTGTTGCGAATGTGGATTCAGTGATTAACCTACAAGCTCGATTTGATGTTTGATAGATTTTGCTGGGCTTAGTTGGTTTAGCAGGTAGACCCAGCGTGAAAACTATGAACGAATGATTTGTCCAGAGTAGTGGCTTGATCTCTTGAATGTCTGTAGCTTCAATGTTGGAAAAGAGTAGGTCAAGCTTATGACAGCTATGTGGGTGGGTCCTTCTATCCACTGTTCAAGATTAAGAATCTGCATATCGCTCTCCAATTGAGAGGCAGCTAGATTGTCTTTTTTCTCATAATGTATATTAAAATCTCCAATTACCAAGTTGTTTTTATATTTTAGGCAGGTTGGAAGAAGTTGTGTAAATAACTTCGTGCTGAGGTCGACTTGGTGACCTGGGGGGTTATAAATGACTGCTCCTGCTAGGATAATGAGGCCTTCATGGAGTACTTGGAGGGGGAGAATTTGATGTTCATTGTAAGAGGTTGCTTGAACTGGAAGGCAGGTCATATAGTCTTTAAATATAATAGCAACTCCCCCTCCCTTGCTTCCAACTCTGTCTTGTTTAATAACTTTGTAATTGCTGGGTAGTGCAGTGGCCAAATCTGGAGAATTTGTATCATTCGGCCAAGCTTCGGTTTTAAAACCAAATCGGGCTTCTTTTCATTCAGGAGGTCTCAGATATCAATGGCATATTTAGAGAGGGATCTAGCGTTAAAATATAAACATACAAATTTCAGGTGATCACGGATATCCCGGCTGCCTAACTGATATTGTCCCAAGCTTGACCATTTGCAAGCGCGACAGGAGATTGGGCCATGTGCGAGTCCGGGGCAGGCCGAAACACACTGTGCATAGTTGTTACATAAATTGGGTGCATGGGCTAGCAGCTCATTATGTGAATACCTAATGGTGGTGTGAGGAGCTGATGTACCACCGACAGGGGTTATGGCCCCTGGCCCCGGCCGGTCGCGGACGGGCGCAGACAGGCTTGACTTAGGCGCGCTTCGGCGCGCCCGCCGCGTGCGTCCTCTGTGCATCCGCTGGCACATTGAATTAAATAGCGAAAAGCGCGGGCTCCTGGCTCTGCCCTCCCGCTCACCGGAGATGCACAGTGATTGGTCTGCTTTCTTCCTGTTTGCTCTCCACTCAATCGGCACTCAGCCGTGCTGGACTGGAGCTCGGAAGTCGGCAGCCAGGGAAACACGGTAGGAAGAGGCAGCCTAATTCGTTGCCTTCCATTTTACCATTAAAAAACACAGATACTGATGTTTAAAATAAGTGATGCGGATATAGCAGCAGCAAAGAGCGATGTGCAAATGAGTAATGTTAAAATTCAGCAAAGGATATTGTGCAAATAAGCGATTCTAAAAATATGGCAGTTAACGTTATATCTCAGCGTTCAGCAACAGCAGCCTCACCAGTGGTTCACTTTCGCCGGTAAGGGAAGAAGAGAGATGGAGCGGAAGCTTTTGAGGTCTTTAGGGTCTGCTGTGGGTTTCTTCAGTAGGGCGTTGATCTCTGCGTGCTTCCAGTTCTCTGGGAAGGTGGAAGACGCAAGAGAGTTGTTTATGACCTTCCGTAGATGGGGTCCGATGATGGTGTCGGCTTTGTTGAAGATGTGGTGAGGGCATGGGTCGGAAGGAGAGCCGGAGTGGATGGTGTTCATAGCATGGGTGGTGTCTTCGGTGCTGATGAGAGTCAAGGCGCTGAGGGTGGTTGTAGGGGGCGTTGGTTCGGTGGCTGGGGGCAGAGTCTGAGCGCTGAAGCTGTTGTGGATATCGGCGATCTTGCGGTGAAAAAACGTGGCGAGGGAGTTGCAAAGGTCTTGCGACGGTGTGATGTCGTTGCTGTTGGCGTTGGGATTGGAGAGCTCTTTTACGATGCTGAAAAGTTCCCTGCTGTTGTGTGTATTGTTGTCCAGCTGTTCTTTGAACCATGTCTTTTTGGTGGTGCGGATCAGTTGGTGGTGTTTGCGGGTGGCGTTCTGAGGACTGTCATGTTTTCTGTCGTCTGTTCGCGGCGCCAGGTTTTCTCGAGGGTTCGGCAGGATTTCTTCGATTCTTTGAGGTCGTCGGTGAACCATGTTGTTTTCCTGTTGCCGGGCTTGCCTGGAGCGTTCTTCAGTGGTGCCAGGGCATCGGCGCAGTTGACGATCCACTGTGTGAGGTTGCGGGCTGCGTTGTTGGTGTCAGTGGTGGTGATAGGAGGGTTCTGGCTCAGTGATGTGGTTAGCTGGTCTGCGGTGAGTTTGCTCCAGCATCGACGGGGGCTCTGTTGCGGGCGGTGGTGGGATGTGATCTTCTTAAAGGTGAGGTGGATGCAGCTGTGGTCGGTCCAGTGTAGTCTGGTGGAGTGGCTGAAGGCAACGTGGCTGCTGACAGAGAAGATGGTGTCGAGCGTGTGGCCGGCGTAGTGGGTGGGGGTGTTCACCAGTTGCTTGAGTCTGAGGTTTGCGAGGTGTCGAGCAGGGTGATGGTGTTGTTGTCATTGTTGTTCTTCAGGTGGAAGTTCGGGTCCCCTAGGAGGATGTAGTCTGATGAGGCGAGGGCATGTGGGCTGATGAAGTCGGCGATGGCTTCACTGAATTGTGTGCGTGGGCCCGGGGGTCTGTAGACGAGGGTTCCTCTGAGGGTGGTCTTGGGGTCGGTGTGTATCTGGTCTGGAAGTGTAGGTGTTCAGCAGTGGTGAGGGCATCTTCGGAGTTGGTTGTGACGTTGATGGCGATTCCTCCTCTGGTTTGGTTGACGCTGTCCATTCGGGTGATCTTGTAGCCGTCCGGGATGGCTATGGCGATGTCGGGGGCTGAGGAGGCATTCATCCAAGTTTCTGTGAGGAAGGCAACGTCTGGTGCTGTTGTATCGAGGAGGTCCTAGAGTTCGACGGCGTGCTTGTGGACGGAGCGGGTGTTGAGCAGGATGCACTTGAGTTGGTTGTTGTTGTTGCCCGGTCTGGGTGGTGGGACGTAGGTTCGGACGCAGGTGAATTTGCAGGTTTGGCAGGAGAAGGGTCCGAGGGTGCGCTTCGGAGTGGCTTGGTAGCAGGCGGCTGGTCGGCCGGTGTTGAGTGTGTGGAGGGTGGTGGGGTCGTATCTCAGTCGGTTTCTTGGTTTCGGCGGGGGCCAGGGGTTCTGGCGCTGGGCGTGGTCCAGGCGAGGACGGGCGCAGATGGGCTTGCCTTTGGCACGCCCGCTGCACGCGTCCGCTGCACGGCTGCTGCGTTGCCTCCATAAGAAGGGCTGTGGGAGGGAGGAGCAGCTGGGAGGCGGGAGCGGGCGGCGAATGGGGCACCAGGGGGGGGGGCGGGGCCACAGGGAGGCAGCGGCGGGAAGCGTGAGGGAGTGGATCGGGTGGGTGGTAGGGGGGGAGGGCCCGGGCACTAGAGGGGAAGAGAAAAAATGAGGAGAACTGTAAAAGAAAGTGAAAGAAGGAAAGGCAGTACAATGGCCCTGAAAATGAAAAAGAAAGGCAAGAACAGTCCGAGGCAGAAGAAGAGAGACTGCAACGAAACAGGCGACACAGCGGGACAGCGGCGGCACAGGGGGACCGTGTGGCGGCTGAGGGGGCGACCTACCTGGTGACAGGGTCAAAGGTCGCTTCATGCCTCCTCTACTGTTTTGTTTTTGTTTTTGAATGTGTGTTTGCGCCCTCATTTATTGTTTGTTGGTATCAAGTATGAAACAACAGCAATCCAAATAAAGATTATTTATTTTTTAAAAGAAAGCCAGGAATATAGCAAACTCCTTTAGAGATGTGGCTCAGAAAGTTCTTAATTTGAGTGGGTTGTTACCCATGGGGGACACCAGCAGTCATTTTTGGTGACCAGCACCTATTTTTCTCCTCTGAATTTTTTTTTTTTATATAGTATTTTTATTGTATTTTCCACTTACACCAAAACATACACATAATTACATACATACATAATTGACAAGTAGAGTCTGCTGCTTATTTGGCATATGCAAAAACAGGACTTGCGCAAATTGTTAGTGGTTATTCGTATTTGGGTTGCAGAAGAGGGAAAAACACGCAAACGAGAAAAAGGAAGAAGGGAAAGACAGAAAACCCGCCACAAAGGGAGAAAGCATTGACCTGCAAGAGTGAGATAAAGAGGCAGGGAGATTCTGCCAGTGGATTAACGAGACCTGAGGTGGGATTCAGGACTACACAGCCTTGGTATTCGGCCCGCTGACATTTAGTAGCAGTGCTTTGGGCACCGGCACTCATCATTTTATAAATTAAGCACTGCCTCAGGAAACAAGAAATCGAATGTCACAAGTAAAAGTACACAGGACTGAAAGTGCAGAAAAAACTGTGCACTTCATTCAAGTAACAATGTAAGTCTGTGGAACAAACTTTGAACACTGCTTTTAACACTGGCTCTAGCGTCATACTCAATGTATTTAGGAAGTGTAGCTTTTGGTTCTTTGGTCCCAGTCCAAAAAGATTGAAAAGAGCAGATTGTGGTTCAGAATTTTCAGTGTACTTTAATTGCATTGTATGGTAATTGCATTTATATAGCGCTTACTATCCCTGATGAGGCATCTAAGTGATGTTTCGACGAGTAGCACGCTACTCAGTAACCCATAAAGGATGAGTGGTGAATTAGTATTGTGAAATATGAAAGTAATTTGAGCGGTGGATATGTTAGTCAATTATTTGGATTGTGAAAGATAGTAGAGAGGGATAGAAGAGAGTAAAAGGTTTGCATTTATGTAGCACTTGCTACTCCTGATGAGGTGTTGAAGCCCTTTTTAGGCAAGTAGTACACTACTCCGGAACCCATAGAGGATTAGCGAGTAATTAGTATAGTGAAATATGAAAGTAATTTGAGTGGTGGATATGTTAGTCTGTTATTTGGATTGAGAAAGATAGTGGAGAGATTGAAGAGGGGAAAGGTTTGCATTTATATAGTGCTTGCTACCCTTGATTAAGTATTGAAGCACATTTTTGGTGAGTAGCACACTACTACAGAACCCACACAGGATTAGTGTTAATTAGTATAGGGAAATATGCAGTTAATGTGTGCGGTGGACATGTTAGTCTGTTATTTGGATTGAAAAAGAATAGTGGACGGATAAAAGAGGAAAGGGTCTAGAAATATGTTTTATTTTTTATTTCTAGAGTTTATAGCTATAGGAGGGGGTTTGGTCAGTAAAGGGGAGGTGGAGGGAAGTTAGTATAGGGAAATAACATATTAATTTGAGTGGTGGACATATAAGTCTATTATTTGGATTGAAAAGGAACAGCGGAGAGATAAAAGAGGGAACGAGGGATAGAAGAGGGCAGGGTCTAGAATTATTTTTTTAGGAGATCATAGCAGTAGGAGGGGGTTTGAGATGAGGGGAGGTGGAAAGGGAAGAGCCAGAGGGAAGAGTTTAGAAAGGCTTGTTTGGGAGATCTGAATAGTAAAGGAGGTAGGAGATGATGCTAGGAGGGTTAGAGGAGGGAAGAGTCTAGAAAGGGTTATTTTGGGGGTCATAGAAAAGGTACCGGGTTTGGGATGAATGAAAGAGTGGAGGTAGAGGAAATATTGCTAGAGATATAGGGTGAGAAATAGGTTAGTGCATTGGAAAGAGTAGTAGAATGAGATTTGAGATCAGTCAGAGAGTTGAGGTAGAGGATATATTGAGAGAGGTTGAGGGTGAGAAATAGGGTAGTGAATTGGATTTGCTGAATTAGAAGCAATTTTATAAATATATAGATACATAAGTAGATGAAAGGCAAATATATGCATAAGGAAGGTAATATATGTAAATTAAGGATGCATTTAGTAAAACTCCGGCTTTCAAGTGTTGTTGTACTCTAAATTTAAAAAAATGTAATTCAATAGTGAAGCAATTGTAGGTAAATAGTTATGATAAAAGATTTACTTATTTATGTAGTCACTTATATACATGTTAAAAAATAGAATAATGTTAGTGTGTTATGGAAAATTATGTTTCAGGCTTCATGTCACACACCTCTAGAACATAAGATGCATACTATGGTTTCAGCACTTCGTAAAAAAACAGTGAATTACAGGATATGTAATGCTTACATGGTTTGGAATACAAAAGGGTTATGCAATCGCAAAGCCTGTGAGTTGCAAAATTGCATACTTTGGAACTGAAAATCCAAGGTTGCATGTACAAAAAGTACAACACAAGTTTCAATTCTCTTTGCTGCTCACAATGTATCATTGGCAACTCATTTTGAGTTGCAAGGAAAAGGAGGCACGAAAAAAACATTCCACTTCCATGTGATTTCAGAAGTTTGCTACCTGAGTTGTAGTTGCAAGCCATTGATTCATTGATTTGATATTGATTCCCATAAAAGGGCGGTACGCCTTGCATACTGGAATCCGGCCCTGAAGGACACAGCAGTAAAGAGGAACATTGCATATTTTTCTCAATAGGTGTTCCACCAGAATATCGAGGAAAGAATTTTGTGGGGCTCAAATATTGTGGACCGAAATATTGACAAAGGAAAGGAAGTATATATAGACAAGTACAGGTTTACTATACTTAACACCACATCTATGTAGCATGATTATATATATATATATATATATATATATATATATCCTTCTCACTTCGCTCGATGCCGCTCTCACAGCATCAACAGTCACATCCAGACCGTCAGTAAAACGAAAAAGGCAGACCCAAGGGATTCCAGTGCAGTGATTTAATCCATATTAAAGTTTAAAAATACAACCCAGCAAGCCCGCATGACGCGTTTCGCCTCCAGCCGGAGG
Source organism: Lissotriton vulgaris (assembly GCF_964263255.1). Classification (NCBI taxonomy): domain Eukaryota; kingdom Metazoa; phylum Chordata; class Amphibia; order Caudata; family Salamandridae; genus Lissotriton; species Lissotriton vulgaris. The sequence goes on from NC_141693.1 coordinate 1,489,181,015, forward strand.
CTTGATCACATGATACATTGCTTGTAATGGAAGAGGGTACTTAAGGAGTGGAGAATATTTGGTGGGCGGTACCACCCAGGTAAGAACCGCCCTTACCATTAACCCCATGTTACACATAATACATTTATATACTTTTGACCATTTGGATCCGTATTTACAAAACCATAGTGATTTATATACAAAATTCAGGGCAAGTGCCCTAGTTTGAGACTGGTCATAAACATAGTCCAATTAATATTATATCTGTAGATTACAAGTGCAACATCCCGCAAAATACAAAACTGTACAAATATATAATCCATAATCTAAACCAAATGTTGGTAAATAGAAAAAAATAAATATATATATATATATATGTGTATGTACATCTCTCATCTGTGTATATAAATAAATAAACATTTAGAACAATCCATATTCATTGTCATATGTACATTATTTACAACTTAAAAGACCTACTGTTGAGTATTTGAGGTCTACAAAAAAATCTAACAGACTTGATTTCACCCATAAAGACTAGTTTACAACTCAGATTGTCCTGTTACTCCTTATCTCTATTTACAGATCCATCTATATTTCCCATCCATCACATTAAAAAATGTGGAAATGGTTGTAGTGTATATCCCTATCAGATACGTATCAAGGGGCCTAGTTTTGTCCTAGTGTTTGTCCTCTCCAATTTCGTACTTAATATAACTCTTCCAAAGACTCCCCTAATAACCTAGTGCAAATAAATGTGCAAAATAATCTAAGCAAAAATGTGCAAAATTTCGTATATGTGTTTTTTTTTTTTTTTTTAAACAATTTCATGGGAAAGATTGAGGGAATTTTGGGGTGGAAAAGCTTTCAATTATTTATCATCTTTAAATTTTTTCATATATACTTAATTCCCTTCACATATAGAAACCTCAATCCAAAAGAATGGAAAAACCAACCTAAGAAAGAAAACAATAACTGTATGGAGTGTGTTGACCACTGAATATACCCTGTAATCATATCTACAGGCAGGTATATAAATCTTCGCTCGCGTTCAAGCCCCGTGGGGCCTTACTATCGAGCTCAATTATATACCTTGTCTCCAACAGGCGAAGTTGAGCATCTCGATCTCCTCCCCTTTTAAGTGGCATTACACAATCAATAGCGTAATACAGCAATGAAGAAGGATCACTATTGTGTGTGTTTTCAAAGTGACGAGCCACTGGGTAAGCCTGATCTTTGCCCACAATGGCCCTAATATGTTGTAATACACGCTTGTGTACTGGCAAACGTGTGCTCCCCACATAGCGGAGATCACACGGGCATTGCAGAATGTATACTGCAAAATCAGTTCTGCAAGACATACGTTTCTTGATCTTTACGGGCTTGATTTTAAAAGGCACCGTATATTCTGTCTTGTTGCATCCATTTTTGCATGCCTTGCAAACACTACACTTTTTGAATCCTCCTCCAATAGCACCCCAGGTGTCTGACACTCGTTTTTCCAGGAAGTTACTCATTAATTTATCTCCCATTGAGATAGACTTCCTAAATGTAATGTCTGGTTTACTCATTACAAACTTCCCTATCACAGGATCCCCTGTGATAAGGTCCCAATTTTTGTAAAAAATGCGTCGTAACTCCTTGTGCTGTCTGCTGTAAGTTATGATCACTCTCGGTTTTATCTGCTTCTCCTCTGTTGTTTGTACAGTCACTTTTCTTTTTACTGCTAATGCTTCTTGTCTGGTTATTGAAGCTGCTCTCCTAATGGCTCTCTGGATGGTATTAAGGGAATAGCCTCTCAACAGAAACCGTGCCTTGCTCTCATTCTGCGACTTGATGCACTCCTCATCTGTGCTACTTATACGTTTGATGCGCAGCATCTCCCCGAAGGGAATGCTGCTGATCAAATGATAAGGATGCCCACTGGACGCATGCAATATAGTGTTGCCTGCGGTAGGCTTTCTGTGCAACCTGGTGGCTATCCCTGTGTCTCATATATATACTTCCATGTCCAGGAACACTACTGATGTCGCATCTATGTTGGCAGTGAAACTCAAATTTAAATCATTATTATTCAGTTCCTTAACAAAATCCTGCGCCTGCTCATGTGTACCTTTCCAGACCATGAACAGGTCATCAATATACCTTAAATACAGTAACATATGATTTTGGGTAATGTGTTTAAGGATGTTGTTGAGGACCCGCTCCTCCCACAGCCCCATGTGAAGACATGCTAAACTGGGGGAGAAGCAGGCCCCCATTGCAACACCCCTAACCTGCTGATAGATTTGATTATCAAACAGGAAATAGTTATTCTCTAAACATAACTGAATCATAGTTAGCAACATTTTGTTGTGAGCCGAAAAGTTCATTGGTCTTTTGTTCAAATAGGATTCAACTGCCCGTACCCCATCCGAATGTTTAATAGATGTGTATAAAGACGCGACATCTAGTGTCATGAGCAAATAGTCAGTATTCCAAACCATACCATCAATTTTTCTGATAAAGTCTGCAGTGTCCTGTACATAAGATGGTAACCCTTTTACCCATTCTTGGAGGAAAAAGTCGATATAGCGAGATATATTTTCTGTTGCGCTATTGATTGCCGAAATAATCGGTCTCCCAGGTGGCACATGTATATCCTTGTGAACTTTCGGTATCAAATAGAAAGTTGGTATAACCGGATGTTCCTTCTTCATAAAATTATACTCATCATTGGATAGTAATTTTGCACTTCGCCATGCCATTAATTTTGAATTTTGGTCTTGCCAGGCACCTCTAATTGTCATTAAGTTACTTTTTTTGTAACATGAAGAGTCGAAGAGCTGGCTTTCTGCCTCTGCCACATACATTTCCCTTGGCCACAGAACAATATTCCCGCCTTTATCCGCTTGGCGGACTATTACATCTTGTTCCTGTTCCAGTTTTTTAATCAGGTTGTAGTAGCATTGGTTTTTCTTGTCAAAAATTCTTTGTTTTTTATTTGTATTGGCATAGAGTTGTTTTAAATCCTTGATGATTAAATCATGGTATACCTCCAAATTGTCATGAGTCAAAATAGGTTGGAATTTTGACTTTGGTTTGAATGGCGTTTGAATGTCTGCTTGGTCTTCACTAGAAACTAATAAAGGTAGGTCGCTTGTTACTGCCCCTTCACATTGTAAGCTCCAGATTTCATCAAAATCCATACGATCTTCTGCTACCAGTATAGAGGTTTTTTGCGATGTTTCAATTGTTTTTTTCTTCTTTGGTTGCAAAAGAAAGAATTTATTCAATTTTAGCTTTCTTATGAAGCGATAGGTGTCCATTCTAGTATCGACATAATTAAAATTTGAGGGTGCACAGTAAGATAATCCTAAGCCTAGGATCATTTCATCATTGGCGGAGAGGGTAACTTTAGTTATATATCATGCTCACAGCTCCTTTGTTTTTCAAAAGATACCGCACTCACGGGGATGCTGTTCAAGTTCCTTTATTGCAGGCAAAACAAATGCGTTTCAGCGTAACGCTTCCCTCGGTGTAGGAACACAGAGGAAGGCGTTACGCCAAAACGCGTTTGTTTTGCCTGCAATAAAGGAACTTGAACTGCATCCCCATGAGTACGGTATCTTTTGTAAAACAAAGGAGCTGTAAGCATGATATGGTGCGGTCGGACCAGAACCACTAAAATGCACCCACCCCAAGAGAGTGCTTCTGTCTCTTTGTGGTGAAAAGGAGCATGAGAATATATATATATATATGTATAGTCAAGGTACGTAGATGTGAAGCTAAGAAAAGTAAAATCCTCGATATTTAGGCCTCTGTATTTTGAACTCACAATATTGTTTCATCAATATATTTACTCAATAACTTATTAAGAGAACACCATCAGTGTTACACATTGATTGGCTCAGCCTTTCATTGCCATAGCTTTACTGCCTTTCACACATGACATTTCGAGTTAAGGATAAAGTACTGATGGTGCGTTGGCATGCAGCTATAAGTTCCGTTGTTGTTGGTGGAAGAAAAGAGAGTTAGCATTCAACAAAACAATTCAAATTCCTGCATCTCATTTGGCCACAAAATAAGGACCAGGAATCAGTAACTAAAGTCAAAGGGGTTTATTACAACCAGTAATAGATTCAAATCAATGCAAATTAACCATTGCACAGATACAGAATTCAAAAGAAGGTGTTAGTCAACAAAGTAAAACCAGTTCAATATCATAAAATTGTGACAAGCGCAGCCACGTGAGTAGATGGCAACAGGGTTAAAATCATCTAATCAGGGCTCTAAGATTAGATTGGGAATGGTTTAGAATGGGAAATCTCATGGAATTTAAGAAAAGGACGGTATATAGGAAGGTGTCAGCAGTATAGCAAGGATTCCAGTAGAAAACCTCTAAGAGAGGACAAGTGTTCAGCATATAGCTTTGCACTCTCAAGAATTGCGCAAGCAGAAGGATCTGTACCTCTCTAAGGGCCCGATTCACAAAGGCAATCTGAGATACTACATCACATCCCAGAGTAGTTTGCTCCTTAGCATAATGGTACATGAAGTCCACAATTTGCGCTCTCCTCAGTGTTGATTGTAGTGATACACCAATGTGTGGTGTAACACTACAGTCAACAGTGAGTGTTGTGTAACACTACAGTAAACACTGAGGAGAGCGCAAATTGTGGACTGCATGTACCATGATGCAAAGGAGCAAACCTTTCTGGGGTGTGATGTAGTGTCTGGCCACACCCATTTACCTGCCCAAACTGATTTTCATGACCTCCTCTACCATTTATCTCACGTTCCTTTTTGTAAAAATTGCGTTTGGCTCATTGATTACACTTCATCCGGCCCGAGCCAGAGATTCCAGTCCGAGACGGAGAGTACCGCTTGAGCCATAGAGTATGGCTTAAGCCGGGGAGTACGGCCTGACGCACAGATACGACTCGTAAATAACCTCTGTGAATACTAAAATTCGTAAAGTTAGACATTTATCTCAGATTGCCTTTGTGAATCAGGCCCATTGTCTATAGGAATCTCCGCTTAACACTAACAGTGCATACATTACTTAAAACCTACAGGTGCATTTCATCGTATGATCCTCATTCCGCCCTTCCAGGAACCAATAGAATTACACTTCATGTGCCCATTGACAATATCTTCAAACATTCCCCGTCTCTTAAAAAGCTGGGACATTCACACTGCCTTGGATAGACGATGAATAGGCACCTTTTCTCCCGTTCATTAGCTCCTCACGTCTCTGCCCAAATTTTTATCTTGCAAAAGGAACAAATGATGGACAGAATGCAAAACAATGCAAACATTCACCCCCAGTCACCAAGATCTGGGATTATTCCATCTCACCATCTGGAATAGATCTGGGTTTATTCCATCTAGTTCTTTTGCTCACCACGCCACCCCAGTTTGGACCCAGCCATATGCAAATCAGTCTTCACCCTGTTCCTCACGGGAACAGTTCAGCCTGAACTGCCAAGCCAGGTCCTCCCTTGACCGGAAACAAGCATCCTGGAACCGGTTTCGGGGTATTACCCCTCATCAGCCAGGCTAGCTTGAATCCAGTGGCACAGCGCACAAGGGACCCACATCTGAGCATACCCTTGGCCACTTAGGGCAAGCACAGCGCATTTGCAGGTACAACTGGCAATATCTGCCCATAGTTATCTTATGAGGAGAGAATCCTGTTCTCCAATCAGGAACACTGTGAAGACTCATCAACACAAGCGGAAAAGCATCAGGCCATTTCAAAGATGTTGAAGCCCACAATTTGGCTAGTCTGGATTTCAGCATTCCATTCACCTGCTCCACAAGTCCTAAAGCCTCAGGATGGTAACTGCAATGTAGTCTCTGCTCCACTTGCAATGCAGCACACAACATAATTAATTAATAAAATGTGTTTAAAATAAAATGAGTTCCTCGGTCTGACTACAGAGAAGTCGGGAACCCCCACCTGGGTATTAAGTCCCTCCACAACAACTTTGCTACTTTGAGACTGTCATTTGTTCTGGTCGGGTAAGCTTCAACCCAACGTGAAAAGATGCACACAGTCACCAGGACATATCTCAGCCCATTGCACACAGGCATCTTGATAAAGTCCAACTGTATCCTATTGAATGGACCTTCTGCTCTCTCAATGTGACTCAGTGTTACTGCAGGTCTCTTTCCTACATTAATTTGTTGACACACATATGTGACACAATCCTTCAGTCACCAACCTAAACGTGGGGTTAAACCATGTCTGCCAAAACAAGCACATCTCTAGCCATTGGGGGAAAAAGACTATCTGGCAACACAGATCTTCCATCTGCAGAAACCCAAATGTCATCATCTCTTTTGACACAACCTACTCTGACCCAGCTCTGCTGAGCTGCCTCGGTCACTTCTTCCTGCAATCTCATAACCTCTTCCAATGTATTTAGCTGCGGTTAACAAAAGGTTGTAATTGGTCTCATCTGCTGATTCGTTGCAGTACTCGCCATTAAATGTACAAGCACCATAGGCACAGTAAGGCACAGCTTCATCAGCATATCTATTACCGATCATCGCACTGCGGTGTGCAGAACATTTCTCAACAGCAATCTGGGCAGACAGCTGCAATGCTTCAAGCAGCATTTTCCATTTTCCCCATTCCTTATGGGGGAACCCAAAGAGGTCATGAAACCACTCTGTTACCATAACTGTCCACAATCATGAACGACACCAAAGCTGTAGTGACTCAGTGAAAATCATCACTTTCACCTGTGCCGGAACACAGCATGCCCTAGTGAGAGCGATCAATTCGGTCACTTGTGTGGATGTTACTCCTTGAAGCCAGGAAGCTTAAATTACCCATGAAACTGTAGAGACTGTGTATACAACTCTCAAATTTCCTGCATGGTCTCGCAAACATGAACCATCCACAAGCAGTGCAAAATCAGATTCAGGTAGTAGGTCATCTTGTATGTCTGGTCTTAGCTTGGTGCACAGTACAGTGGCATTGAGACAATCATGCTCTACTTCACCATCATCATTTTCATCCTTGGGAAGGAGCAACAGGTAGCAGGATTTAAAGCAGCACAGTGCTTCAGGATGACATTGTCAGCTGCAAGTATGATTTGTTTGTGCTTCATAAGGCAGCTGTTTGTCAAATGCTGTGTTTGGGTGTGGGTTAATAGTATTTCTACAGAGTGGGACACAAAGACAGTCATGGAAATACCCATTATAATACTTTCACAACTCCCGATGCGGACAGTGGTCACAGCCACCGCTTTAAGGCATCTAGGCAGCGCAGAAGCTATGACATCAAGGGTAGCAGAAAGAAGGCAAGAGGTTTTCGACAGGTGCCATGTAATTGTGGAAGCACTTAGAGAGCCCTCCTTCTCACTGCAAAAGAGCGAAAAAAGTTTTACTGTAATCAGGCATTCCCAGAGCCAGGGCATGACAGAGATGCTCTATCAGCTCTTGGGGGGCAACCAAACAGTTGTTATCCCAAGGTACTAGATCAGACACATCCCTGTGTGGCAGTCTCTGCAAAGACTTGGCCAATAGGGAAAAGTTGGGAATCCACTGGCAACAAGAGCCCACCATTTTCAAAAACATCCTGAATTCTTTTTGAGAAGTTGGCGGATTCATTTTCAGAAACGCCGGGATTCTTTCTTGTGACACCTTCCTCGTTCCATTTTCAATGTGATGTCCTAGATACAGGACTTCCTTTTGACAATACTGTAACTTACTTGGGGACACTTTATGTCCATTCTCAGCCAGGTGAATCAACAGAGCAAACATGTCTTGTTTACAAGCCTCAATTGTGAAGAGGAATTGTGGACACATCTAGGAGAAGGATGAAGTAAAAAATATTTTTGGGAATCTCCTCACTCCCTCTCATTCCCTCCTCTCCTCATTCGCTTCTTCTTTTTCTTCTCCTTGATTTCTCCATAATTTTCTCTTTTCCCCATTTCCTTTTCTTTCTTTTTCTTCTTCTTTTTCTTTTATTTTTTCTGCATCACTCCCTGTAAGCTGGATTATGCATTAGAATTCCAGCTAATTAAGTAATAGTATGACATTTAAATCTACATTGTATATACAGACTCCATGTATGGTTATTTTGGGGGTAATGCAGTGCTAGAAATAATGAATATGAAGTCTGAATATTCAGCTAGATTCTCCTCCAACTTATAATGAATAATTCCTAAAGAGTTACTGGTGGACATTGAGAAAACTGAATAATAAATAAGGCTTCCTGTTTTCCGTTTTTACTGATTTTTACAGATAAATACAGACAGAATGTCTGTATTTATTTTTAAATGTGGATAAAAATGGATATTGGGTGCTTTTTGAGTGACTCTTAATACTCTTTGCCATGTCTGCCAGGCCAATAACTGTGGGGATTGATGGGTAAGGGAGTTAAAAAAAGAGACTATAGTAAAGAGGCTTAAACAGAAGTGGATATACACAATGCTGACACTGAAATATGCATATTTTCATATGAGTACATTGATTTATCTTCTGCAGGTGTTCATATCACTGAAACCTGACAGGCATTCAAGCGGGACTGCATATTTATTGGTTAAATAAATGTGGACAGATACCAGTTTTTGCAAACCCCATAATAAATGTGGTTAAATACAGATAAAGTTGCCAAAAAATGAATATGGATAAATACGGACGGAAATGTCAAAAAAATAAATACCATAAAACCGGGAGCAGGCGGTATTAAGGTTTTATCTTTTCGCACTTGATAAATATATCAGGGAGAAAGACCATCCAGGACGTGACAGACAATATTAATATTATATGTATGAAAGGGATTACGAGTAGATAATTTGATTGAAATGTTATGTTCATTTGTATTTACAATTTGGGAGATTATATGAATTGAATTATGTTGATTTCAATATTTTCAAAAGAAAGGCATATATGTATCACCAGCATAAATTACCTTTAGTAGGAGTTTGGATCAACATGGCGAACTGTGCAATTATAAGTGAGGTAGTGTGCTGCACAGAGACGAACAGTCTCACTGAACTTACTAAAAGGAAATAATTAGCTCGTAATACTGGACTACAGGCCCCATCAGGCATTGCAGCAATATGTGATGGAGGGAGTGGCTGCACCAAGGGTCATGTTGGAAATAGAAATAAAAAACTGAAATGTTTTATTACGAGCGTCAGTGCTGTTTGCAAGCCGCCCATGAGGAAGGGGCCTGGGGCAAGAACAGAAACAAATTGGAGAATACTTGCCGAGCTGTAACGTATGCCGGATGGCGTGGGGTGATGTTGAGTGCTTCCTTAAATGCTAACAGGCTTTTGTGCGGTTTTATATACTACTCGGCTGGACCCTGTGCCGCGGAGGAGGCACCATCTCACAATTGGAGAGGCTGAGAGAGGAACTGTTCGTCTCTGTGCAGCACACCACCTCACTTATAATTGTACAGTTCGCCACGTTGATCCAAACTCCTACTAAAGGTAATTTATGCTGGTGACATGACACACAGACACTGAACTTACTTAAAGGAAATAATTAGCTAGTAATTCTGTACTACAGGCCCCATCATAATTAAACAACAAGGGGTGGTGATGGACAGAGTTTCTGAATTAAGCAGAATATTCTCACCCAGTCAAGAGATCAGGGCTAGATCCAACACCGTTTTTTAGCTCACTGCACCATCCCAGCTCAGAACCTGGCTATATGCAAATTAGTCTGTTCCTGTCCCAGTGCATGATGGGAACAGGGCAAACCAAACTACAAAGTCAATTCTTTCACTGGGAAGGAAACAAGCTTCCGGGGACCGGTTTCTGGCATTTCAGCCGTCTTCGGCCCGGCTGACTTGAATCCTGATGGTGCAATGAGCAAGGGACTCACATCTGAGTATACCCTTCCACGCTTATGGTGGACAAAATAATTAAACAACAAGGGGTGGTGATGGACAGAGTTTCTGAATTAAGCAGAATACTCTCACCCAGTCAAGAGATCAGGGCTAGATCCAACACCGTTTTTTAGCTCACTGCACCATCCCAGCTCAGAACCTGGCTATATGCAAATTAGTCTGTTCCTGTCCCAGTGCATGATGGGAACAGGGCAAACCAAACTACAAAGCCAATTCTTTCACTGGGAAGGAAACAAGCTTCCGGGGACCGGTTTCTGGCATTTCAGCCGTCTTCGGCCCGGCTTGCTTGAATCCTGATGGTGCAATGAGCAAGGGACTCACATCTGAGTATACCCTTCCACGCTTATGGTGGCCAAAATAATTAAACAACAAGGGGTGGTGATGGACAGAGTTTCTGAATTAAGCAGAATACTCTCACCCAGTTAAGAGATCAGGGCTAGATCCAACACCGTTTTTTAGCTCACTGCACCATCCCAGCTCAGAACCTGGCTATATGCAAATTAGTCTGTTCCTGTCCCAGTGCATGATGGGAACAGGGCAAACCAAACTACAAAGCCAATTCTTTCACTGGGAAGGAAACAAGCTTCCGGGGACCAGTTTCTGGCATTTCAGACGTCTTCGGCCCGGCTTGCTTGAATCCTGATGGTGCAATGAGCAAGGGACTCACATCTGAGTATACCCTTCCACGCTTATGGTGGACAAAATAATTAAACAACAAGGGGTGGTGATGGACAGAGTTTCTGAATTAAGCAGAATACTCTCACCCAGTCAAGAGATCAGGGCTAGATCCAACACCGTTTTTTAGCTCACTGCACCATCCCAGCTCAGAACCTGGCTATATGCAAATTAGTCTGTTCCTGTCCCAGTGCATGATGGGAACAGGGCAAACCAAACTACAAAGCCAATTCTTTCACTGGGAAGGAAACAAGCTTCCGGGGACCGGTTTCTGGCATTTCAGCCGTCTTCGGCCCGGCTTGCTTGAATCCTGATGGTGCAATGAGCAAAGGACTCACATCTGAGTATACCCTTCCACGCTTATGGTGGACAAAATAATTAAACAACAAGGGGTGGTAATGGACAGAGTTTCTGAATTAAGCAGAATACTCTCACCCAGTCAAGAGATCAGGGCTAGATCCAACACCGTTTTTTAGCTCACTGCACCATCCCAGCTCAGAACCTGGCTATATGCAAATTAGTCTGTTCCTGTCCCAGTGCATGATGGGAACAGGGCAAACCAAACTACAAAGCCAATTCTTTCACTGGGAAGGAAACAATCACCACCCCCTTTTCTGTACAGGCCCCATCAGGCATTGCAGCAATAGGTGATGGAGGGAGTGGCTGCACCAAGGGTAATGTTGGAAATAGAAATGAATGACTGCTTTGCTGTTGAAACACGTTTGATACCGACAGTTTGAAATAAACTTTTAAACCGCACCCGGCGTCGTCTTTATTGGATGGATTTATAGGACCTGCTCTCGAGAGGTCCCTGTGACGATGCAGCTCTCGTTAAGGAGTGGCAAAGACCTACTCGGGAGAAGCGAGAGGAGATATATATATATATATATATATATATATATATATATATATATTATTTAAGACTGCTCATTCGAATCACCATTCCGGAATGCAAAAGCAGGCATGGACCACGCTTCTGTGCAGAAGTTTTTTGTTTATTCCATTAGTCGGCCATGACGCGTTTCGGTCCTTCCTGGAACTTGATCACATGACAGCGCTCTCTGGCTTCACCCACCATTTTATGCAACTTAAAGTGACAGTGCATTGAGCAAAAAATAGCGGCCTCCACAAAGAATTCATAGACAGTGAAAACATACTTGTCAATAAAAACAAATCGTGTTTTTCTATTGAATCTTTTCATATTGATGTTTGGTTCTATGTAAATAAATAGAGAACTATAAATATACATGAACAAAGCCTAATAATTGTATAAATACAATAAATACATAATTCAAGTCAATAAATATGTGCTTCAACTTATAAAAGACCAATTTAATTATAAGAGCTGCTAAAATATCATATAAAAGATTTGAAATTTTAAAATCAATATATGATCAAAATATCATTTCTTTTTTATTTTTTTATAATAATTGCCTAAATGCAACATCATGATTATTGAAGCTGTATGTTTGTCTCGATATAATATCACATCTGTCTTTAATGATAGTCTTTAACTTGTGTGGGTGCTGTTTTTTTCTCACTTAACAAAGTGTAAATATGGTGCTCTAAAGCTATATTTTACCTCTTCCATGGGATTGGACCTATTGAGTGACCTACAATTGTGCAAAAAATGCAAAAAGCTATTTACCACCCCTATGTGTGACAATTGATAAATTGGAAAATTTTAAAAACCAAGATTTTAATGGCTAAGGTCAGGCGGCAGTCTAAGGTAACTGTGTTGTTTCTTCACCTTTGGTTTATACAATGTTTGGCATCTCTTATAATTCATATCAGTTAGTGGGAAATGGTCATAGACACCTTGTTAATTCCTTTTGTTGTTATTCATGTGCAGATCAGTGTGCCTAGAGAGGGCAGAAGAGAAAAATCTTTAAATACAGGTGTAGAGGTCTTCCGTAGTGTTAAGACCTCCCGGCATCTTGCTGTCAAGATCAATGATATATCTGGTCTCTAATTTGCGCAGGACGCCTTCCTGATCACCTCCTCTTCTGTTTTTGGGCACCGAGTCTATGAGGTAGGAGGATAAGAATTTCAAATCACTATTGTGTTTTTCTTGGAAATGTCTGGCGACTGGATAAGTAAGGTCTTCGTTTGTTATTGCTCTAAGATGTTGCAGTATTCGCTTATTGGCAGGGAGTTTAGTGCTACCCACGTATTTGAGATTGCATGTACATTCAAGAATGTAGATAGCATAATCTGTTTTGCACTGCAAAGATCGACATATTTTTATCTCCTTGTCGCTGAAGGGTGTCTTGTAGGCTTTCATATTTATACCATATTGGCATGCCTTGCAATTTTACATTTGACAAACCCTTGTCTTTGTGTGAGCCAATTCTGGGTGTCCACCACTTCTCGGCTACTTGTGACTAAGCTGCTGCTCATGGAAGCAGCCTTCCTGTACCTTACACCCAATGTTTTAGGTAAAAGCCCTCCTATCACCGGGTCATCTAGCATTATCGGCCAATTGCGTTGAACTATATTTCTGATCGTTTGGTGTTGCAAATTATATGTAGTAATTAAGCGCAATTGTTGTGCTTTTTTATCTTTTTCTGATTTGCTTGACTCAGTTTTTAAGCGAGTCTCCCTCTCTAATCTCATAGTTTTAGCTATTGCTGCATCAACGGTTTTTCTGTTGTACCCCCTAGCTAGGAATCTATTTTTGCTTTCCAATTGTGCTTTTTGTAAATCAATTGGATTACTGCAAATGCGTTTAATTCTTAACATTTCCCCGTAGGGGATACGGTTAACCAAGTGTCGTGGGTGGAAACTCGTAGAGTGGAGCACTGAGTTTCTTGCTGTTACCTTTCTAAAAAGTTTTGTTTCCAGCTTGTTATTTTTTACAAAGACCTCCACATCTAAAAAATTGTTAGTTTGACTGTCCACTGTTGCCGTAAAACTCAGATTGATTTCATTATTGTTGATGCTCTGTATATATATATATATATATATATATATATATATAGATATATATATAGATATATATATACATACTGAATTAGGTGCAATACATATTAAAATGGCTGACACCGGTACACTGAGAGACAAGGAAATTGTAGTCCATTTTCCATTACTGATCAGCAGTTGCTGCCCATTGAAAACATGACATGCTAAAATGTGGATATGTAATCATGAATACTGTTTTTCGTTTGTCTGTTATTGATTTGGAATAAAGGATCAATTAATGAGAGCCCGAGAGTGCACGACGTACCTTTGTCGGAAAATGTAAATGTATACACGAATTCCGTCCTTGTGAGCCAAGGCACCAGCTGCAGTCGGAGCTGCAACTCTGACAGAACAACAGAAAATGTCTATCTGCATGTCTGTCCATCCATCCATCCTAGGGGTAGCGAACATTAGCATAACATAAACCGTTATTTCAGTGTTTGCTACCATGGCCTTATAAAACCTTCACACTCATATTTATTCTAGTCCATCCTAGGGAGAGCGAACATTATTATAACATAAACTGTTATTTCAGTGTTTGCTACCGCAGTCTTACAAAGGCTTCACGCTCCCGTTTATTGTAATTTGTTACTAAGGTCTATACAGTATCCCGCTGCTGTTCCTGTCACAGTTCTACCGTTATGAGAGTTGGTTCAGTTTAGGAATCTATATTCTTATGTATGTAATGATCTATAACCACACCCTAATTTCTTCTCAACGTCTTAACAACGACTCACCATGTGCTGTGGAAACAAACTGAAGCCTAGGTGTCTTGCATGAAGAGGCAATTGCGAGCAATAATGAATATAGCTTTTTTTAAATTATTAATATGGGAAAAACTTATATAACTTTTTATGGGGATAAGTTTGTATTAAACTATGGACGAGCCCCTGTCCACGAGGCTAGTGTTTCCGCAATGCATTTGAGCAATTGGAGCCCTCAGAAGAGCAGGTGGGGCCTAAACCAGCTTTTCTTTTTTGAAATAATGCAAAACGTGGATCTCAGGCCTTGAAAGCAATCTGAACTGACTGTCCAGGAATGCATGCCCATATTCATGGCAACTTGGAATGTTCTACAGTACACTTTAAAACAGATGTGCACTTGTATAGTAATCTCTGTACATCAGTATGTTAAGGTACATTAAGCGTGTCAGGGCTCACGGGAGGTTTCTTCCTCGAAACCCTGCTATTGCCACTATCTCTGCTTCCCAAATTCCCCGACTAAGGGGCTCATTATGATCGCGGACGGACTTGAGTCCGTCCGCGACCATAGAGGAGGAGGGAACCTCCGCATGGCCTGCGAAGTTCCCTCCTGTCAAATTAGGATGTGACCGCCACCCTGGCGGTCACATCCTCTATTTTTACCATTGCTGCGGGTGCGGCTTTAAGCTGCACCCGCCGCAATGGTAAAAATGCATACATGGCATTTGTATGCAGAAAGCGGCAGGCACCGTGCGGTGCCTGCCGATTACTGCATACAAATGCAGGGGGGTACCATAGGTACCCCTCATGTGCACCCCCACCCCCCCTTCACCCAGGGGGCCCGCAACGGGCCCCCGCAGTGAAGTTACACATGCTTTTCCACGACGGAAAAGCCGCTGTGGAAAGGCATCTCTTTTACACCATCCTAATGTGGCTGGCGGTGTCTGATAGACACCGCCAGCCACGTTACAGCTTTTCCGCCGCGGTTGTAAGTCAACCACGGCGGAAAAGCGGCGGACTGAAACCAGCACCCACCAGCCATCCTAATGTGGCGGTAAGTCTTTGGTGGGTCCGCAGAGGATTTTCCGCATCCTCCGGGCCGGCGGTGGCTTCCGCCGGCCCCGGAGGATGCGGAAAATCCTCCATCATAATCAGCCCCCAAGTGTGGAACCTCACTGCGCCCTTAGTTGGCGAGCATGCTGGCAACGCTGGGCCTCCAACATGGCTGCCAGCATGCCCGTGGATCAGCGGTCTAGTTTCCCCTAAGAATTCAGAGCCGGTGAAGCACGCACCAACGTTCTATTGCGCACTTCTCAGAGGATTTTCACCTGAATGGCAGCTCAACTGACCTCCGTCGAGTAGCTAGTCAGGGTAGACTTTTTTTCGTGTCTCGGGGTTAGTTCCGGCGGTTCCCGACATCCAACCGTTTAAGGTTAGTGTTATTTCGAGCGCATGCTCATGAAACTTGTTTGACCCGAGTATTGCGCATGACAAGAGATTAGTGTTCACATTGGTATCTTGTGAGAAAGAAGTGTGGGCGTGTATTGTTCCTCATGACACACTATTTCCTAAATAAAAATTCGTTCTTCGCGCATGCTTATTAACTCCAGCTTGAGTCTTGCGCATGGAAATGTAGAGTAGTGTTCTTGTATATTCCAAGTCGGGTTATGAAGGCGTGTATTTTCCTCACGCTGTAAATACCTGGATTAAAACATAGTACAGGAATCGAGAGAATAAAGATAAATCGAAATCATAATTAAAAGTATTGTAGGAAACAAATAATTTTCTTAATTTCGTTTTAATACCAATTAATTTTTGGAAGGCTACTCTTCTAAAAAAGAAGTCTTAATAGAAAGCACTACGAGAGACTCAAACACATGAGTGGCAATACCTAATAGAATTTGACCAACACTACACAATAGCATTCCTTCTAACCAAATACTTACCTTGTGTTACATTGTGTTAAGAATTGGAATAAGAAGACACCCATTCACATCCTGAAAAGAAAGAGAGAGAGAGAGTTCAAGTCAGCATCTTTTCCAATAAATAATTAACAACACTACAAGAGAAGTCAATAGAAGAGCGGTTTGGCCCAAAGGTTAATCTGGTAAGATAAGTTATTGTATGTAAAAGTACATTAAGTTCTGAGTTCTGAATAGGTATTTAATTCTGTATATGTCTGTAGCACTGTAAAGAAGAAGAAGAAGAGGTGAACAGGCAGTAGACCATCGGGCTGTCTCTTCTCTGTCCCAATCCCCTTTCCTTCTTTAGTACCTACCTGTGAAGGATAACAATACCTAGCAGGGAGGTTCTGAGAGGGGCATTGGTATCTAGGCATCGTTCTGCTCGTGTGTTGTCTAGAGGAAAGGAACAATAGTCCTGACAGAGTGAAATGCCAACATTGGTACAAGCACCCGAGCAGACTGGTTGAAGGTTTTGATTTAAAAAACTTAGGAGACATTTTGGATAATATAGAAAGAGATCATGAGGCAGTCAGGGAAGAAAATACAATTCTAAAACAGGAAATAATTAGTTGTAGGTTGGGAGAGTCAGTTTCTGGGGTCAGTCAAAAAACGTTGAGACCCAAAGGCCAAATGTTAGTTCCTTACCCTTTGCCCCTACACAAGTTATCCATTCATTGTCTCCCGTAATTCCCCTAGCTTCCCCAGAACGATTTAACAAAGACCCACAAAAAGCACAAATCTTTTTAACCCAGTGCCCCCGGCATTTCATGTGCCACCCACGATTTTCCCCGATGCTCAGTCTTGTGTCGCATTCATATTATCCAATCTCAGTGGGGACGCTGCCTCTTGGTCCATGCCTCTAGTACCCAAGCTGATCCCATCCTGTATGACTACGAAGAATTCATTGAAGGAGTTCCTCCAAATTTTTGACAGAAGGAAGACGTCACTGGCCACAGATAACGAACTGTTAGAGTCAAAACACGGCAACCGAGAACTGGTCGCTTATCTAGCCCAGTTCAACAAGCTTGTGGTTGAGACAGACTGGCCAGAAAACAAGAGAGCGGCGGTATTTTGCAGAGGCTTACTGGAAAAACTGAAAGAAGCACTATCACAAATTCCCAACCTTCCTACAGAAATCTTGGCACTCATAGACTTGGTCTTGGAAATAGACTTCTGGCAGAATTAACGGAAAGGAGAACGAAGAAGAGAGTCCAGACCCAGTGTTCCTCGTTTTGATCGGATCAGGTCGGTGGTCAGGCGAGTCACTGAGAATCCTTCTGGAGTGGAACCCATGCAGATTGGCACCATCCGAGGTCCGGTGTCCAGAGAAGAAAAAGAAAAGAGACGACAGAACAGGTTATGCATGTACAGCGGAGGTAGCGGACACTTTGTTATGACATGCTTGAAAAGATCAAAAACACCAATGAAGGAGAAGGAAAACTTGCAGCACCACCCGTAAGCTGAGTTGGACTGATGGATGCAAAAGGGGAAACAACTCCAGTGAATCATCGATTAGCAAACACATTGCAAGTCCCCTAACCCCATTTAATTTTGTCCGTGACATTAAAATTCAGAAGTGAAGTTTTGACAGAAATCATGGTCATTGTAGATTCCGGAGCTACAGGCAACTTCTGTGATCAGAAGTTTGCTAGCCGTATCGGTTTACAGGCTATCAAAAAAGAAAAAAGAGAGAAGATCAGAGCCATGGATGGTACTGATTTAACTTCGGGACCTATTACCAGCCATACAGAATCAGTACGAATGATGCCCCCCAATTGCAGTTGGTTCTAGGATTACCTTGGCTAACTGAACACAATCCGTCCATTGATTGGGGAGCTCAAACCATCCAATAGAATTCAGAATATTGCACAAAACATTGTTTTGAAGAAACTGAAGTATAGTCTGAACCTAGTGTAGTCGCTTGACTCTGTGAGGATGGGGCATCGGTGTGCATAAGTCAAACCACCGAGATCCCAGAAGAATACCAAGACTTCGCAGATGTATTTGATGAGATCAAGGCAGAAAAGTTACTTCCTCACAGGTCTTATGATTGCAAAATAGACCTAGAACCTGGATCCAACCTGCTGTGTAGTCGAGTCTATGCCTTAACCGAAAAAGAAATATTCATTTAAAGGAGTACATATGGAAAAATCTTGAGAATGGTTTTATTAGACCATCCCAGTCTCCAGTCTATTCCCCCCTTTTCTTCGTGCTAAAGAAGGGAGAGATGTTAGGACTTGTGTAGACTACATGGCAATCAACAGAATAACAGTCAAAAAACGTTATCTCTTGTCCCTTATTTCGGTGTTAATTGACCAAGTGAAGGAGGCGAAAAGCTACACTCGATTGGACCTGCAGGGAGCGTACCACTTGATCAGACTCCAGGAAGGTGAAGAGTGGAAAACGGTATTCAGGACTAAATATGGCCTCTATGAATATCTAGTAATGCTGTATGTTCTATGTAACGCGCCAGCAGCCTTCCAGTACTTTATCAATGACATCCTGAGTGATTTTATCGATCAAAGTGCCATAGTGTACATAGACGTCATTTTGGATTTATTCAAACTCGGAAGAGGAACATCAAAATCAGGTTCGGGCTGTATTGCAACGTCTAAGAGAGAACTCTCTGTATGTGAAGCTGGAATTTTTTTAATTTAATACTAATACTGTAGAGTTCCGTGGCTTTGTGTTGTCCCCCTCAGGAATCACTATGGATGAACAGAAGGTGCAGGCGGTAACGGAATGGAAATCTCCCCCAACCATGAAAGAGGTTCAGAGTTTAATTGGGTTCTCGAATTTCTATAGACGGTTCATTCATGAGTTCATCACAAAAAATTCTCCCTCTAACCCACTTGTTGAAAAAAGGAATACCATTCAAATGGTCTGAAGAAGCAGAGAAAGCATTTAGTTTGTTGAAAGAAAGCTTCACCAGTGCACCAGTCTTATTACATGCAGACCCTTCCGGACCTTTCTATTTAGAGACAGAAGCTTCAGATTTGGCAATCGAGGGCATACTTTTGCAACGGCACAAGGACACCGGGCAATTGCATCCGGTAGCTTACCGCTCCCTTAACTTAACTCAGCAGAATGTAATTATGCCATCACGGAGAAAGAGCTTCTGGCAATTAAGGATGCCTTTAAAGATTGGAGGCACTATCTAGTGGGCACCAAACACACTGTAACAGTGTTTACTGACCACCGTAATCTGACATTTTTACGCGCACCCTTACTCCCGGCCAAATTCGGTGGTCACTCTATTTTGCAGATTTCAACTTTATCACATTTGGACCAGGGTCAAAGAATGGAAAAGCAGATGCGCTCTCCAGATTAGATACAGAAAACCACAAGACACTCATTGAAAACCAACAGATAATTCCTGAGGATAAAATCATTGGTACCATATCTCAAGTACCTTTTGAGGATCAAGTTTGGGATGTAATGACTAACACTGATATGGAGAATTGGGCCATGGAAGATCCACAACGACTTATCCAGAATGGCTTACCTTACCTAGGAAGCACCTTGTTTTTGCCCACAAAAGACATTCATGTGAAAGCGATGCAGGACTGTCATGACAATCCTTTGGCAGGACATAAAGGAGTACAAAAAACAGTAGACTTAATCAAGTGACGATTCTGGTGGCCACATATGTGTAGAGACATCCGCAAATATGTTTTGGGATATGGGATTTGTGCACAGGGAAAACCGGATAGGCAGGCTCCTAAAGGTCTCTTACAACCACTGCACACTCCTCCATAACCCTTGGCACACAGTTTCTCTTGACCTAATTGTAGATTTACCTTCATCACACGGTTTTGACACTTTCCTTGTTTGTGTGGACATGTTTAGTAAGATGACACATGTTGTACCTTTTAAAGGAACACCCACTGCCAAACAACTGTCCCAACTCTTCAATCAAAACATAATCCGTCTCCATGGTATACCTAAGGATTGATCACTGGTAGAGATTCCCAGTTTTTGTCATGGTTTTGGAAGGCTTACACCAAGGGGCTATGCATTGATCATAGATACTCCACCAGTTTCCACCCAGAAACCGATGGGCAGACTGAGTGGACCAATCAGGAATTGATTGAGAAAAAATCCGGACACTTTGTTCGCTGACCCTTATTTCGATAGAGTTAAAGGCGTCTTGATGAATGACCTGATATTCTACACAGACAAAACAGCTAAATGGCGTAATGCCCTTACAAAAATGCTGTTCTCAAAAACTATAAAAAACATACCACATGGCACAAAAATAACGACTTCACTAACTAAAAGATGTAACACAGAATTATGCATTACCATGTATAAAACAGGAATAGTGCTGATACAAGCAGCTAACAGAGAACTCGAGGAATTTGAGATAACTTTCCAAACCTTAAAGGAATCCATAGAAGATCTAAGCTACCAACGACACTTGACCCCACCAGAGGTCAACCCTGTCAACAATGTCCCGACCACTAGAGACTCCAATCAAACGGACGGCCAGAATAATCAAACCGCTAACTCCGGAGAGATAACTGAACTTGCAATGGCAATACCGGAGAATGTGATAGAAAGGATAGCGAAGTCTACTAACCTTGGAAATAAAGAGGAGACCCTGGCCCCAAGGGAGGAGCCGATGCCACTATCTCAAAATCCCACTTCGCTTGAAGAGGGTACCTCAGCTCCTAGCGAATCCCCCTATGAAGATAACCACGTAATGAACAAGGAAGAGGGTATCCACCTTCCTCAACCACACGTGAATGCGAGGCTTGAATCCCATGGATCCCTACCCACAATTACACCCCCAACGTCACACAACATAGGGAACAATGGGGGCACCTCTAATAGAGTCAGGAATGACAATAAAAGGAAGGATAAAAAAGAAAGATCTGTGGCAATGAGAACAAATCAATCACGGAGAAAAACAAAATGTAGAACCCAGACAGTCAGGTCTATACCACATAAGAAATCATCCCGAACGGAGAAAGAAGTCAAGGAGCTCCAGAAACTGGGAAGCGACCTGGCACAAGTCTCGATGAAAGTCTCACAGACAATTGGAAAAATTTGGGAGATGACGATAAGTACGCACACTAAAGTCTCACACATCCAAAATCTTGTACTCAGGCCCAACAGACCAAACAGGACCAATCCCTTGGCAAATGAAGAAACATTGGCCTTACTCCAATCGTATGAACAACCGGCCCGGGGAAGAGAGGAGAATATCAAAATAGTACCTATTGACTCTAATAGAACGTCCAGAAAGAATGACAGGAAAGCAATCCACCACAACTTACGACATATCCAGGTAACCGCAACCAAATCCGATAATGGAAATCTCTCTAACTCACTGAAACCCCTAAAGTGCCTACTACTTAACTGTCGTTCGGCAACGAAACATGCATCAGACATAGCTGCTCTCATCATTAACAAGGAAATCGACCTGGCCATCCTCACGGAAACATGGCTCAGTGAATCATCATCTCCTAACATCGATCTCTTAGTACCACCACAATATAATATCGTTAGGTTAGACAGACCAAGGAAAGTGGGAGGAGGTATAGCTTGCATTCACCGGTCAGAGATCGAAGTCAGTCAATTCCAATCTGACCCCCTAGAATCTTGTGAATACCTTGGTCTTAATATAAGAGCAACAAATAATCAAAGATGCAATATGCATGCGTTCTACCACCCACCGGGAGAGAACGCAAAGTTCACAGAGCAACTAATAGAGATCATAACGGCCAACACTAACTCGGATGCCAATAATATATTCCTAGGCGACTTCAACCTCCACTGGGACGACGACAATGACAAACTGGTTAACTCGCTTAAAGACTTCCTGATTGAGCTAAACCTTACACAAGCTTGCACCCAACCTACTCACTCACAAGGAGCGACATTAGACTGGATTATTTCAAGTAATAAAGAGGCATCAATCCTCGCTATAGACCCGTGTGACTGGTCGGACCATCACGCTATAACATTCGCGATACCTACAATGAAAAAGGGCAGGACCATACAACCCCGCAAGTTCAAAAAACTGATCCGAGATACAAAAGAGGCCAATATTGAACGATTGGTTGAAAGATGCGAGAAAGACCTGAAACCACCTAACAACAGTCAGAATGTTAATGAGTTGACGGATCACTACATAACCTCAATCGAAAACATCGTCAATGACACCATGCCACAAAAAATGAAAAGAGTCTCAGAGAAGCCAAAAAATCCTTGGTTTAGTGAATCACTGAACGAAGACATGCGCAAACTGAGAATGGCCGAAAGGAAATGGAGGCAACATCCCTCCTCTCCCGAGCTGAAAGCCCTCAGAAATACCAGAAATCAATACAACAAAAAGATAATCAATTCCAAAAAAGAATTTATAAGAGCTGAACTGGACAATGCCACAAACAGGCCACGAAAACTCTTTGAGATTCGAAAACAACAGTCAAATAAACTAACCAAAACGGTTCAAGAGAACTCAAGAACTCCCATAGGTTGCGAAGAATTCTCCACATTTTTCACGGAGAAAACCAAACTGCTGGAAACTGAGCTCACAAGTGCCGCGGTCAACCTCCGGACCCTTCCTTCTCCTGATAATGAGGCCATTGTGACAACAGAGGGTCCCCAAACAAAAAATAAGGCAAATTGGGACACTTTTGAATTATACGACCAGGAAAAGATCGCCAAAACGCTAGCGGAGCTCAGACCAAACAACCATTACCAAGACCCTCTACCGGCAAAGTGCGTAAGAGAAATCAGCCACACTCTAGTTCCGATCTGGACTGAGATAATAAATGCTTCACTGGCACAAGGGATCCTCCCTGACTGCCTAAAAACTGGTCAGGTTGTGCCCATCATCAAAAAACTGACAGCGGATGCAACAGACCCGAACAACTACAGACCAGTGACCAACATCCCTTTACTGGCCAAACTTATTGAGAAGTGCGTGCAGGGCCAACTGAGTCAACACATTGCGAAGTTCTCATTATTAGATGATTGCCAATCTGGATTCAGAACAGGGCATAGTACGGAAACTGCGATCCTGCATATTGTTGATGACGCCTTACAAGCCCTAGATCGAAATCAAGCATGCCTACGGATTCTCCTAGACCTGTCATCCGCATTTGACACGGTAAATCACGAAATGCTGATGACCAGGCTACAAGACAGAATGGGTTTGTCCGGAAACGTGCTGAAATGGTTCAATTCTTTCCTGCAGAATAGGACTCAACGATTCCTGGTCAACCAAGCAATCTCCTCCCCGCGCCCTAACGCAATCGGGGTCCCACAAGGTTCAACGTTATCCCCTGACCTATTCAACTTGTACGTGGAACCTCTCACGGAGATTCTTCGAAAATCACAGATATCCTATCACATGTATGCCGATGACACGCAGATATACATAAAGATCGCCTCCCTTGATGACATTGACCTAATGAACGAGACACTAAAGAGAGCTCTACAATGGTTAACCACTAATCATCTAAAACTAAATGCCCATAAAACAGAATTCCTACTAATTTCACCAACAAGGAGCCTACCCGAGGTAAAGGAATGGACTAAACTGGTGACCGCGCTGAATTGCACCCCGAACCTAGTTAATTCAGCGAAATCACTAGGAATTACGTTAGATGAGAACCTCGACATGAAAGACCACATTAACTCAATGGCCAAGAGCGCCCGTTTCCACTTGAGCTACCTAAGAAAACTGAAACCGTTTATCTCAGAGGCGGATCTAAAATTGGCTATCCAATCCCTAGTTATCTTGAGGATCGAATACGGCTGCACCACGTTAGCTGGCCTACCAAAAACATCCACAGCACCACTAAAAGCCTGTCTCAACGCAGCTGCAAGACTTATCAAGGGATCGAAGAAATTCGATCACATATCTCCTCACCTGAAAGCACTAAACTGGCTACCTTACGAGGCCAGAATTCAAATGAAGATGGCTTGTATAACTCACAAAGCGGTTCACTTCAACACGCCGAGATACCTAGCCAAGAAAATTATGCTATCCGGAGGTAACAGACCAACTAGAAGCGTTAAGGAGTTACTACTGAGGCCAGCCTTTTTCCGTAAGAAAAAGACCTATGACCGAGCGTTCTCTGGAGCTGCCCCTAGAGTCTGGAACTCACTACCACCAAACATCAGGAAGATTCAAAATACTGTAACATTCAAACGGGAACTGAAGAGCCACATGATGAATAAATACCTTACATAGAGAAGCCTATTGATCCCTGATATGAACATCTACGCCAAAAAGGGGGATGGCCTTGTCAAGAATTTTCTGAAGATCAATATCTAACAAATGACTGATTTCACGTTCAAGACTTCGGCTATTCCCTTTACTACTACCTCACATCTATGTGATCTGATAACTGTATCCCATAGCCAAAACTATATAACCTCTACCTCACTTTGGCTTATCTTTGTGATCCTGGATACAAGCTAAGCCTTATTCAAATCTTAATGCTAATTGCACACGTGATTGCACTAGTAATGCTATATAACCCTACCTCACTGAGCCTGGCTATATGCCTAAGACTCAAGTTAATACTTATTCACCTCGTAATGCTAACTGCACAGGCTTAAGAATATATATATCTTATCACCCTTATAGCCTATCGCCTTCTACCTCATATATGTTTGTTGTTATATTTGCTATTATAATGTCTATTTGTAATCTACCTTCTATGTTAAGCTCTCTGATACCCACGGGTCTTGTCCGCGCTATACAAAACACTATAAATAAATAAATAAAAATAAATAAGAGCAATATCTCAGACTCTATTCATTGGATGAGGAAGGTGATTGGCCCAATTACTTATGAACAGCTGAGTATGCTCATAACGCCCAAACTGTGTCTACCAGTTACTCACCTTTTTTCATGAATTCAGGCAGACACCCTAATTCTCAGGTAGAATTCGAAGGTGTAGAAGTCCCAGCAGTTCAGGAACTTGCCCAACATGTCGCTAGAATTCACCACTCAGCAACACAAAACCTGACACTAGCTAAAGGTCATTACAAACACTTTGCTGATCGCAAAAGGAAGAAAGAACCTGATCTCCAAGTAGGAAATCAAGCTTGGCTCTACACAAAAAACCGCAAGTTAAAGGGTACCAGTAAGTTTCAGCCAAGCTTTATAGGCCCATACCCTATTGAACACATCATTAACCCCGTAACTTATCGATTAACACTACCAGGCACTACCAAAATTCATCCAGACTTCCATGTTTCCCTACTTAAGAAGGTTCAACCAGGATTAAGGAGAACCGTTCCTCCTAGCCCCCTAGTTATTGATGGTGAGGTTACATACGAAGTAAAACACGTCCTAGATTCCAAAAAGGTTCACGATGATCTCTTTTACCTTATTGACTGGAAAGGTTATGGCCCAGAGGAACGATCCTGGGAAAACAGTTTGCATGTCCATGCTCCCCGATTAGTCAGGGCCTTCCACACCAAGTTTCCTACTAAACCACGACTGGAGGAAGTGTGGAACCTCACTGTGCCCTTAGTTGGCGACCATGCTGGGGATGTATGACGTTACCACGCATACCATTACCACGCATACCATTACAACGCGGTATTTACAACGCATACCGTTACAACGCATAGCGCTTTGAGGTGCTGGATAGTGGTAAGTATAATTTTATATTCCAACTCCAGTCCCCGTGGATACTAGGGAAGGTGTTGGATATAAAATTAAACTTATTCCCTATCCTAGAGCGCCCCCCAGCGCAATGCGTTGTAATGGTATGCGTGGTAATGCCTGCGTTGTAAGTGTAGTGCGTGGTAAAAAATGCGTGGTAACAGTTGTACACCCCATGCTGGCAACGCTGGACCTCCAACATGGCCTCCAGTATGCCTGTGGTTCAGAGGTCTAGTTTCCCCATAGAATTCAGAGCAGGTGAAGAGTGCCCCAACATTCTATTGCGCACTTCACCGAGGATTTCGACCTGAATGACAGCACACCTGACCTCCGTTGAGTAGCTAGTCAGGGTAGACTTTGTTTCGTGTCTCAGGATTAGTTCCGGCGGTTCCCAACATCCAACCGTTTATTGTTAGTGTTATTTCGAGCGCATGCTCATGAAACTTGTTTGACTGAGTTTTGCGCATGACAAGAGATTAGGGTTCACAGTGGTATTTTGTGAGAAAGAAGTGTGGGCGTGTATTGTTCCTCACGACACACTATTTCCTAAATAAGTATTCGTTCTCCACGCATGCTTATGAACTCCAGCTTGAGTCATGCGCATGGAGACGTAGAGTAGTGTTCTTGTATTTTCTGAGTTGGGTTATGTAGGCGTGTAATTTTCCTCATGCTGTAAATACCTGGATTAAATACAGTGTTTGATTTGTGCACAACCTTATCTTTACGGCGAGAATACTGATTTTGTTTGATTTACGGGTGCTACTGAGGTAACGCCTCGTGTCCCGGGCGTCTCATAAAGTTAATTAAACATGTGGTTCCAGCTAGCAGTTGGTCCCATCCCTTAGCACACACCTTCTTGTACTTGGGTATGTTTCCCAAGAACTCCACAAAAAATGTTACTCCAATTTAATTCAATAAAGTTTTATTTAATCGATTTTTCTCAAAGGTTTTTATGTTCGTTTCACATAATTTTAACTATTCAGATACATCCGGCAGTAATTTCTCCTATGCATTTCGGGCATAGTGCCCTTCTTCAGGGAACATTACTGAGAAAGAAGACAAATAAAGTTCATTTATACTCTCAAAAATGACTCGTGAACATTATAATCATTTATACAATCTCGTCTGTATCATTGTTAACGAGTAATGACCAACACATTTATTATGGCAACAAGATTCAGCCCGTTTCCCGGTTAATGGTGTGTATAGCATCATTAAAAGAACAAGAAAATGAAATGCTAAAAACTCAAAAACTTACATGCCAGAGTCTGGCATGTAAGTTTTTGAGTTTTTAGCATTTCATAGCTGGGGTGGTGGTGTTTGCCGGTGGTGGTGTTTGCCGGATGAACACCAACACCCCTGCTACACATCTCTTCAGCTACTAAGCTTATACTCCTGCGGCTACCTACGGCATTACCCGCCGCCAGCGCAGTTTTACTTTCTGCTAGATTTACACACAAAACGCACCGTGGAGTGCAATACTGTTTTTGTTGTGTCAGACCCGACTAGGACCGGGTTGGAATTATCACCGGTTCCCCGACTCCACTCTACTCGACCCGTTCACAGCCCTGAAGTGTCACAGGTTAACACCCTTCTTGACGAAACACGTGTCGGCTGGTTTTTTGTTCCAACTACCCACATTCCAATAAAACGACACAAAAAGAACACGCTTGTGCGACTTCATCCTTGTTACTTGTCTGTGATCAATCATATCACACATACATACCCGTTGTGTGCACTGACCTTGCTTATACTTTATATTTATATTATTATACTCGCAACATTGCCGAGTTTCAGCTCTTGGCATTGTAAATGACAATGCCTTTTATTTATCTGTTTTTATAATTAACATGTAAATAAAAGATGTTATCATTTACAATACCGATAGTTCAAACTCTTGTAACAGCACACGCCCACTGTGCTGCATGACGAGCCGAGCTCCTCATTAGCACTGCGGCGCCGCGCGTGGCCCCCCTCTCCCCCGCGCCGCGGGGGAATTAGCCCCGCGGCGATGGGGTTAAAGAAAATATTGCTTACAAATGGAATAAGACATATTGTGTACCAACAGAAGTAAAAGGGTCACTCCTCATGGGTGGTTACAAATGAAGACAAGGCGGTACTATGGAGGGACCAACAAGCCTATTAACAAATCAGAAGTCAGTATTTACAAAGGACAATGACACAAGCCAATCAAAAGTATGGGCGGAGAAGGGGTGGCGCTTCAAGTCTATACTTGAATGCTGCATGCCTCGCAAAGCAGCACGTGTGCTGCCAAGGCTCGACCTACAAAGGAAACTATGGGAAAAGACATGGGGTGGCTGGAGTGCCTGTCGCGAACACAGAGGCCCCTAGGAGCAAGGTGGGTGGAGCTGTCACTAGTAGGATGTTGTTTCCCCAGTTCCCGATGTGCCAATAAGCTACATCCATGTATGCTCTCTCAGTGTGCCTCTGTTTTGCTACTTAGCTTTATCCTAAAAAAGAATAAATAGATGTTTAAAAAAGGGGGTGAAATAGATAAGATACAATGTTCAACAACTAAAGCCCGTGACTTAAGATGCCGTAAGTTATGGTACCATTTGAGAGCTGTAATGGTCTGCAAGGGCCAGTATGCACGGAAAGTGTTTTAAACCGTTTGCATCATTATGTTGTATTCGCTCTCCCATAGATGTTCACCGAGGGCATCAGCAACAAGCTCCTGGCCTGCTACGTGGACCCGGGAATGGAGGACGCGGTTCTGGTGCGCGTGTACGGCAACATGACGGAGCTGTTCGTGGACAGGCACAACGAGGTGAAGAGTTTCCAGCTCCTGCGACAGCATGGCTGCGCCCCGGACCTGTACTGCACCTTCCAGAATGGTCTATGCTACGAGTTCATGCAAGGCCGGGCCCTGGGCCCCGAGGAGGTCCGAGAGCCCCGTATTTTCAGGTACGCAGAGGTCAGGGCTCACAGAATCACCAAGGTCAAGGCGCTAGCAGTTAGGGCTGGTTGCCCCGCAGTTTGGGGGACTCCAAAGTCAGTTAAGGGGGTCATCACGGTGTCAAATAGGCTGAGTTTTAACCTAGGGAGAGAGGGTAAGTAGTGGGTACTCCTTCACTACAGACCGCAGGAGCGATGGGGCAGGGAGTTTCAAAAGCCAAAACTGGAGGTAATCTCCAGATCAAGAGGCACAAAGTTTCTGCTGTCAGAACCCCCCCCCCCCTCCCCCCACATTCAGAGGTTTGAAGTCCCTGGGTCACTCCACTGGCCTCAGGTCAGAGGGTCGACTGATCTATGTGGAGTGGACTGGTATAGCAAGAAAACAGTGAGAAGGGCCATGTCTAAAGCGATGGGAGGTGAGAGATAAGGGGGTTGGAAGTCAGTCCTTCATTGGGTTTCTTCTTCTCGATCTCTGAGCATCATCTCCATGTCGCTCTCTCAATTTCGACAGGCTCATAGCAGAAGAAATGGCAAAGTACCACAGCATTTCCATCCCCAATGGCAGTCACCCCAAATCCAACCTCTGCCACAAACTGCGTCAACTCTATGCCATCGTGAAAATGGATATAATGGGAGAAGACAACACAGCAAACTCAAGGTATGGAGAAGCACAGACTGCCCACAGGAAGCCTGGTGCACACGTAAGCATGCATAAAACTCATCCTGACATTGAAAGGGCTGTTGCACACAATGGGACAAACAAACTCAGCCTGATACTGAAAAGATTTCACACACAGGGACAAACAAACTCAGCCTGACATTGATAGGGCTACTGCACACACAGGTACAAACCAACTCAGCCTGACACTGAGAGAGGGCTGCTGCACACACAGGTACAAACCAACTCAGCCTGACACTGAGAGGGCTGCTGCAGGTACACACGAACTCAGCCTGACACTGAAAGGGCTGCTGCACACACAAGAACAAACCAACTCAGCCAGACATTGGAAGGGCTGCTGCACACACAGGTACAAATCCAACTCAGCCTGACACTGAAAGGGCTGATGCACACACAGGGACAAACCAACTCAGCCTGACACTGAGAGAGAGGGCTGCTGCACACACAGGTACAAACCAACTCAGCCTGACACTGAGAGAGAGGGCTGATGCACACACAGGGACAAACCAACTCAGCCTGACACTGAGAGAGAGGGCTGCTGCACACACAGGAACAAACCAACTCAGCCTGACACTGAAAGGGCTGCTGCACACACAGGAACAAACCAACTCAGCCTGACATTGGAAGGACTGCTGCACACACAGGTACAAATCCAACTCAGCCTGGCACTGAAAGGCCTGCTGCACACACAGGGACAAACCAACTCAGCCTGACATTGGAAGGGCTGCTGCACACACAGGTACAAACCAACTCAGCCTGACACTGAGAGAGAGGGCTGCTGCACACACAGGTACAAACTAACTCAGCCTGACACTGAAAGGGCTGCTGCACACACAGGGAAAAACCAACTCAGCCTGACATCGAGAGAGAGGGCTGCTGCACACACAGGTACAAACCGACTCAGCCTGACACTGAAAGGGCTGCTGCACACACAGGGAAAATCCAACTCAGCCTGACATTGGAAGGGCTGCTGCACACTTAGGGACAAACCAACTCAGCCTGGCATTGGAAGGGCTGCTGCACACATAGGTACAAACCAACTCAGCCTGACACTGATAGAGACGGCGGCTGCACACACAGGGACAAACCAACTCAGCCTGACACTGAGAGAAGAGAGGGCTGCTGCCCACACAGGTACAAACCAACTCATGCTGACACTGAAAGAGAGGGCTGGTGCACACAAAGGTACAAACCAACTCAGCTTGACACAGAGAGAGGGCTGTTGCACACACAGGGACACACCAACTCAGCCTGACACTGAGAGAAGAGAGGGCTGCTGCACACACAGGTACATACCGACTCATCCTGACACTGAGAGAGAGGGCTGCTGCACACACAGGGACAAACCAACTCATCCTGACACTGAAAGAGAGGGCTGCTGCGCACACAGGGTCAAACCAACTCAGCCTGACACTGAGAGAAGAGAGGGCTGCTGCACACACACGTACAAACCAACTCATCCTGACACTGAAAGAGAGGGCTGCTGCACGCAAATGTACAAACCAACTCAGCCTGACACAGAGAGAGGGCTGTTGCACACACAGGGACAAACCAACTCAGCCTGACACTGAGAGAAGGCTGCTGCACACAAAGGGACAAACCAACTCAGCCTGACACTGAAAGAGAGGGCTGCTGCACACACAGGTACAAACCAACTCATCCTGACATTGAAAGAGAGGGCTGCTGCACACAAATGTACAAACCAACTCAGCCTGACACAGAGAGAGGGCTGCTGCACACACAGGGACAAACCAACTCAGCCTGAATCTGAAAGAGAGGGCTGCTGCACACACAGGGACAAACCAACTCCGCCTGACATTGATAGGGCTGCTGCACACACAGGTACAAATCAACTCAGCCTGACACTGATAAGGCTGCTGCACACAAAGGTACATACCAACTCAGCCTGACACTGATAGGGCTGCTGCACACACAGGTACAAACCAACTCAGCCTGACACTGAGAGAAGGCTGCTGCACACACAGGTACAAACCAACTCAGCCTGACACTGAGAGAGAGGGCTGCTGCACACACAGTAGTAATCTTTTTTGCTCAGTTAATTAAAACCATTGCAATTGTTAGCCAATAAAACCATTAGTTAAATACAATTAGTGTAAAAACATAAAATAAGAATGAATTCCTAAAAAAGGTAATAATTAATACAGAAATTTGTGCTTATTTCGGGCTGAGCGTAGAATAAAAATAAGGTGAAACACTTATTTTACGCCTTGGTATTAGACCGAACTGTGGTGTATGTTACAAACGTAGAAGAGCTTGATTTTTTTACAGAGTCTGTTGGTTCATAACAATCCCATGCTGCTTTATTGTGTGCTATTTAGCCTTCGAGAGACAGTCCGATACCCATATCAAGTGATTGATCCCATGTCAATGTCCGTTTGGGTTTCGCTTCATAGATTAGCGTCAGCCTGTTTCTGCCCTCTGTCATTTTTGTTTCTTTTCTGCTTTCTCCAAGAATTTGACAACATGGCTTGCTAGCTGAATGTTCGTCCCGTCAAAGCAGGCCTTTGCCGCCTGTCGACGTGTTCTTATGCCCAGCCTGTTGAAGTGCTGTTTTAGATGGCATCTGCGCTCTGTGTCCAGTCCTTTGCAGGTACATAGTAGGTGCAGGATGTCTTCTTTTGCGTTCCCACATACTCGGCAATTGATTGTTTCTTGGGGCCTTTTCCATGGGGGGAGGTGGTTTTGTACGGGAAGTTGGCCCAGCCGTAAGCGTAGGAACTTCTCCTTTGTACTCCTGGTGAAGCCAACTCCTAAATAGCTTTGGCAGAGGCTGCTTGTATAGCTTTGAATAACTGTCCAGCCATGGGCCCGGGTTGCTAGACTTGCTTTATCCTCAATTAACGACATAGATCTGACTGATTTACTAACTAACTGTTTAAAGGTATTATGAGATCCACCAATCTTCCAGGCTTCTTGTAGGCACAAGGAGTTTATGGAGTGCTTAAGATATATTGCAGCCGCACTATTGCTCTTACTTTCCATCTCTTTCCATAGATGGTGATTTAGGTTTCTCCTCTCTGGATCTTGTGCCATCTTTTGGCGTAGGCACCCATTCGCTCCAATGTTTGGTTTCTCAGGCAAAATTCCAGCCTAATTTGTGCCTGAGAGGTGTAGTTGGGCAGGCTGAAAATTATTCTCATGGCCTTGGCTATTGTGCTGTTCAGTTGCTGGGCGTCCCTTCCTCGGAGGCATTCGCTTCCGTAGGTTAGGGCCGGTGTTACTTTTGCCTGAAGCACTTGAAGCAGGGGGGTGAAGCTTCGGCCAACTGCTTTTGTTTTGAGGCTCCTTAGCGCAATCCCTATGCTTATACCCCTCCGTTTTATTGCTTCCTTTTGCTGGTGGAATGAGCCCTTTCTGTCAAGGATTACCCCCAGGTACCTGTACTCCTCCACTGTTTCCATTCTGGTCCCTCCCATATACCAGTAAAATCCTGCTGATGATGTTTTTGCGTTGATCCTCATTGTTTTGGTTTTTAAGAGGTTGACGCTTAAGCTGTTGTCTGATGAATACTTATACGTGGTGGTGATCAGATGTTGTAGCCCTATCGGTGTTCCACTGATTAGGACAATATCATCGGCGTACATGAAGTTGTTAAGAGTGAGACTGCCTATGCTTGGAGCATGAGAGTTAGTTTCGTCCAGCTGCTGTGCAAGTCAGACATAAAGATGTTAAATAATGTTGGCGCTAGGATGCAGCCTTGTTTTAGGCCTTTCGTGGTCATTATTTTTCTTGAGAGGAGGTCCCCTGGCCCTAGCTTGACTTGGACCCATGTGTTCGTGTGTAGTAAGATCAGCTGTGTGAGAAGGCCTGATGGGATGTTCCTTTTTTCCAGCTTTGACCATAAAAAGTTTCTGTTGACGGTGTCAAACGCGGAGGTGAAATCGATGAAGCATACGTACAGGGGCAGATTGGCGGCTTTTGTGGCGTCAATGAGAAGCGAGAGAGCTAACATGTTTGATGTTGTACCCATTTGTTTGCGGAATCCTGTCTGGGTAATAGGAATTACTGCATTTTCTTCCGTCCAATCCAAGAGCTCCTCTGATAGGAGACCGCTGTAGTATTTAGCTTCATTGTCGATTAGGGCTATTAGTCTGTAGTTATTTGGGTCCTTAACATTGCCCATCTTGTGTATTGGTGGTATTATAGAGCCTTTCCATGACGCTGGGATTGTTGCTGTGTCTGTTATCTGTTTGAAGAGTGGCACTAGGGCCGCTGCCCAGTAATCCGGGTTTTGTTTGTACAGTATTGGGAGAATCCCGTTAGGGCCTGGCGCCCCCTCCGCTTTCCCCTTCGCAATCCTGCTTATTATTTGTTTTTTAGTTGGGTCAAATGAATTACTGACCAATTGTGTTGTCCATGCTGGACTTTTTTTATCCTTATCTGGTCGACTGGTTGTTGCAGGTTGTTGCACTTTATTGAAGTGTGCCTGAAGATGCTTGGCCCAGGCTTCCTCGGTTACAAAGGAGTCGATGGTGGGAGTCCTGGAGTTCTCGAGTGAGTTGACTGTTTTCCAGAATCTTCCGCTTGTGTTGGATCCTTTGGCGTCGTGTAAAAGTCTCACAAATAGCTCGTCCTCTGCTTTCCTTTTTTCCTGCCAGATTATTCTCTTTTTACTCTGTTTTAAGTTTTGCAGTTCCAATTGGATTGCAATGTCCGGTCCGTCACGGTGTAGTTTCCGCAGTAGTTTGTTGATTTTACTTTTGAGGGGCTTTATCTTGATGTTTTGATTTGATTCCTTGTCGCAGTTGCCAGTTGAATCGGTTCTCTTTCCTTGATTTTTGCCGCTTTGACGATGGATCTTAGGTTTCCTTGTATAAGCCTGTCCCAGGCTCCTCGTGAATTGTTCCCAGGTGTTTAGGGACTCAGACTTGTTTGTGATGCACTTTTCCCACCGGCTTTTTGCATAAGTTGTGAAGCCTTCCAGATTTGACGTGATGCATTTAATTATTTTCTGTGCCACCAGCAGTGAACATCCCAAATTTGTCGCCGGCCTAGATTGCACAACCCCTTGGAAATTGAGGCCGAATTCTTGGGGCTGGTGGTCGCTGGCTGACATTATGCCTATTCGGAAGTCCGTGGCTTTCGCGAATAGTGGCAGGGATACAAATGTAAAGTCTAAGGTGGAGCTGACTGTTGAATTGTGAAAAGTAGCAGACGGTGGGCTGTTGTTTTTGAAGCGGCCGTTTAATGCTACCATATTAAGGTGTTATAGATCCTTAGTGCTTGCCATTGTCAACCGGTTTTGATTACCCCATTTGCTTATTGCTTGTTGTGGAATGTCCCATGCGAGGAACAGTTCTTCTAGCGGTGTGTCCCTTGTTTGAGGCCCTCCCAGGTACATGTTGAAGTCCCCTGTTACTATGAGGCCTGGACTTTTGTGTCTCTATCAATGTTTTTGAGATCTCTTCCACCAGGAGCTTCATTCATTTTTTTTCTCCCAGGGATGTAGCTATACATTGGTCGGCCTTAGTTTTTGTTTTGGATCTTTTCCCCTCACTTCTAATTCTATTGTGAGGGTGCAATTGTTGCCTGTCTGTTTCACATTTATGTACTTCGATTCATTGAAGCTCTTTATAGCAGTGTATATTATTAGACCACCCTTTGGATGGCCGTAATTAGCGTTTCTTATCGCTGGGAGATGGTATGTGTTGTAGCCTTGAATGTGATGTTCTTGTTCTAGCCAGGTCTCCTGTAGGGCTATTATGTCAAATGTTTTGAGGTAGGAAAATAGCTGAACGTCGTCTCTTTTGTTTCCTAAACTGTTTATATTCCAAGAACATGCTCTTAGATGTTGCTGTGTTGCTGTATTTTGTTGGGTATTTTGTCAGGACTTTGGGGCCCTTGTGTTAATTGTCTGTGCTATCCAATTCCAGTCGGTATGTTCCATTAGGCCTTACTCTTGCCTGTTGGACTGTGGGGTCATCCTGGACACTGAGAGGCTTCTGGCCCCCTTAAGACACTTTCAGTTTTTGCCGGAGGATGCTTACTTGTTGGATCTCGGGCTTATTTATTTATTATTTATTTATTAATGATATTTCTAAAGCGCGAACAATGGCCCATGGGCGTCTCGGCGCTAAGATATCTGAATATTTAACCAGAGGGGGGGAACTGAGTCTAGTGATTAAAGAGCCAGGTCTTAAGTTGCTTATGAAAGGACCAGAGGGAAGGACTGGCTTTAATCGAATGGGGCAGCGTGTTCCACAATTTTGGAGCTGACAGCGGGAATCTTCTGTCACCCCATGAAACAGTTTTGGTCCGAGGAACCACAAGATCAATTAAACTTGAATAACGTAGTGTTCTGGATGGACAATAGGGAATCAGGTTTTGGACAAGATAAGCTGGTCCCATATTATGCAAGGCCTTGTACACAATACAGAGAGTTTTAAATTTTATTCTGTTTCTGATGGGTAACCAGTGTAACTCTCTGATTGTGTCCGAGGCGGATTGATATTTGGGAATTTTTCCCAGTAGCCTGGCAGCTGAGTTTTGTATAATTTGCATTTTGTTTAAAACTCCTTCTTGTGCATTGAGGAATAAAGCATTGCAGTAATCCAAGGTGGACAATACAAGGGAAGTGACCAGGGTTTTACCAGCTGTATCAGGAAGGAAGGGGAGGATTTTTTGGATGAGTCTTAGTTTGTGGAAGGCTGAGGAAGTGATCTGGTTAACGTGTGGATGAAAAGTGAGGCGGTTATCAAAAATGACTCCCAGGTTCCTCACCTTGCTGACCGGCTCGGGAGGCGAGCCTAATGAGGATGGCCACCAATTGGATGACCATTCCGGAGTCAGCGGTCCGAAGATGACTACTTCCGTCTTGTCGGAATTAAATTTTAGGCAATTGGAAGCCATCCAGCTCCCAATTGCTACCATGCCTGATTTAAGGTCTTCCGCTATTTTATGGCCGTTGTTCTTAATGGCAAGGACCAACTGTGTGTCATCTGCATAGGTAGTAAGGCTCATCCCATGTGCACGAATAACATTGGCTAAGTCCGACACATAGATGTTGAAAAGTGTCGGACTTAGGGATGAGCCTTGTGGTACTCCACATGGCAGAGACAAGGTGGAAGAGTGAAAGGATCCCATTGTGACCACCTGGGTTCTGTTAGCCAGAAAAGAGGCCAGAAGTTTACTGGCATTTTTCTGGACACCCATGTTTTCGACACGGTCGATCAACGTAGCATGATCGACCGTGTCGAAGGCTGCCGATAAGTCAAGCAGTATCAAGACTGCTGTACCCCCAGCGTCGCGGATGGATCTAATATCATCCGCCGCTTTGATCAGAGCCGTCTCCGTCCCATGGAATTGGCGGAAGCCAAACTGGGATTCATCAAGTAAATGATGTGGCTTGTCTCTCTTTGTGTGCCTGGCGTAGTGGTTCCGGGTAGCTGTTTTTTCCATTCTTTTTAAGCGTATTCCCCAGGATAGAAAATGTGACTCAGATTCCATAATTCTCTTCACTGTTTCATTTCTTGCCCATGTTGTTTTTGTGACCTCAAGATTTAACAGACGGTTAATGTGGATAAATTCCACTGCCACTAGGTCTTTGGTGCTGATATCAGTCAGACTGCTGATAGTTGATAGTAGGAGTAAGATATTACCTCGTTTGAGGATATCTCCTCTCCTTCTTGAGTTATAATCCGGAATGAACAGTATTATGCTGCTGTCAGCTTCCGCCTGACCGGTCTCCCATATTTCGTCGTCTTTTGTGCCCGTTTCCCTTTGAGGGATTTTGTATCTTTTGACAGGTTTTGGGTCCTCCCCCTGCACTTCCCAGTTTGTCATGTTGGCCGTAGCTCTGAAATCTTGTTTCGAGGGGGGGCCTTGCTTCTATCTGCTGATGGTCCTCCCCTTGAAGTTGAATGGGTGGGCTTTTCACTTTGTGTTGGCTTTTCCATCTCCCTGGCCGGTTATGTTTTTATGGTCGTAGGCAGACTTTCTGTTTCTTCTGCTGCTGCTGCTTCTTCTGGTGCTTCTGATGCTACTGCTACTGGGGTCGTGATTGCCTTGTGGAAGAATGTTTTTATGTTAGCCGTCTTTTTTCTTCCTTTCCTTTTTTGTTTTCGTAGTCTTTTGTTTACTGCCTTGAATTCTTCCTTGCTTGCCTTTTCGATGGAGTCATTAAGGGGAGTTATCGCTGTGTCAGGTTCTATCCCTTGGGTGTGTCCGGGTTGTGTGTTTCTTTGTGCCAGGGCTTCACTTCTTTGTTTGGCAAGAGGCTGCCTTAAGGATTTCCCTAGGGCTTCCGCATAGGTGTCATTAATCGATTTATTGACTTCTGAGCCAGGCGGGCAGTTTGGCTTGAGTTTTCGTCTTTGGCTATTTGGAGAAGTTAATGGGTTCTGTACATTTGCAGTAACTAGGCGTTCTCTGGGGTCTGTGAGATGTTGATTTTGACCCTCTTTCCCAGTTCCTGGGATCCTTGGGGTTGTTTTTTGTGTTTTTTGTTTTAGATCCGCCAGGATACCTCCCAGGAGTTGAGGGATGGTGGTGAGTTTGTCCACTATAGTGTAGCATGCACAACTCGGCTGCTCAATTTTTGTTTCCGCTTGAACCCTCTTGATCATGCCGTTCATGTCTGACAGCTTGTTGTCGATTTTGGCTACATATATGGCCAAGAAATTTAAAAGGGATAGTTGAATGTCCATTTTTTCAGAGTGGTACTGCATGGCCTTTATGGATAATTGAAGCGTATGACCATAGTACATCAGCGCTTTTTGGGAGATCGTCTGTTGATGAATTCTTCTCGGAGTCTTGCTTGGTCTCTGGTGTGCTGCCTTCGGGCTGTATGGCAGCCGGTGAGTATTATGCTACCAGCCTCTCCCACACTTCTGTTGTTAGCTGGGAGTACTCTTCCATGTTAGAGGATGCAGTTTGGGTAAGAGCCTGGGTTGTGTCGATTATTCTGTTTTTTTCTGTAAGATCGATTGCTTCTGTTAGCTCCCTTTCCTGTGTGTTTTCTGACTTGCTTGCCCACCCCGTGTGGATTGGGGCAGGAATTACAGTTTTAACCATATCTTTGGTTGCTTCAGTTTCCTCACCTTCTGGCTTTGATTCTGTCTCCCTGTCCCACCCCAAGTGGGTATAATCTTGGCCTAGCTGACTCCCCAGGTTGACGTCCTGATCCCGATGTAAGGCCTGTGCAGTCCTCATGGTGCTAATGCTGATCCCTAAGTTGGGTTCTGTTTTTTTTTATTTTTTCCGTCTCCTTAGGGGGCTCCGGGTCTGTCTGGGTTAGGGTTTTCAGCTCAATGGTTCCTGGTGGATCTATTTTGCTCACGATGTTAAGTTCGTCACAGCTGTTCTCTTCCCCTGTTGCTGTGGCTTGGGGCTGCGAGGTTACCTGGATTACAATGTTTGGCTCCAGGGGGTGACCCCTTTTGATGGTAGAATCTGTGATCGTGATGTGATCCACCCTGCTGTTGCAGTTATTTGAATTTTCTGGTTGTGCGCTGCTTTCCTTGGGTGTATGAAAAACCCACGTTTTAGTACCTTTCTTGTCTTCGGCGCTTTCAGAGTGATTACTTTGCAAATACCCTTGAGGTTCCATTGGCGAGGGTAGTCCCTTAAGATTGCTGTTTGTGGAGCTTAGGTAAGAGCCAGGCTCTTTCAGAAATGAAAAAAAGGAGTAAATTTTGGGTTGAGCGCTATTTCTTTCCGTTTTGCTGGCTTTTAAAGCAGTTCTTTCTGTCGTTTCTGGCGTCGGGTCTAGTAATAGGGTGTCTTCTTGTTCTATCAGCACGGTGTCTGTGTCTGTGTCGATATTAAGTTTCCGCTTGTTGGCCCTGTGTCGTTTGGCGGGGACGTCGTCTGTTGATTTCCTGATTTTACCTTACCTCATGACGTTCTTAGTTTAGCGCACTTCTTAGAGGTTTTTGAAGATTCTGTGTTACAACCGGCAGGATTCTGATTCTGATTCCGATTCCTTTGTTGTGGTGGATTAGAGGTGGATTAGTGGAGAAGTGAAGTGAAGTGGAGAAGAATTGTTTTCTTATTTGATTTTGCGGTGTCTTGTCAGAAATCCTTTGTCTTGGCTTTGTTTAATTAGATTACTATTGGAGCACTTTCTAACCAGCAGATTGCTTTTTGTTGCTGGTAGGTCCTTGCGTTGTTTTTTGTTTGTTTGTTTTGTTTTGTTGTGTTATTGGCCGCTGGCTTTGTTCCTCTTAGTTCCTGTTTTGGTTGCCGAAGTTTTAGGTGGTTTTAGGTGGTTTTAAGGTGGTCTGTTCGTTTGTTTGTTTGTTTCGATGCTGCTGTTGACTGTTAGTTGCTGTTGGCTACTGTTTACCTGCTATTTATCCACTGCTCAGCCACCCTTCCCTTTTTCCTCCTGCAGACTGACCCCCTCACTCCTGCCCAACTCTTCAGCCCTCTCTCTGGACGGTGCTCTGCCCAACCCCTCAGTTCAGCAGCCCGGCCCAGCCCGGCCCGGTGGGAGCTAACAGTGATAGGGCAAGGACTTTGTGGGGGTCAAGGGTGCGCGAACACAGGCGGGAGGCGAGCGGGGGCGTGGGCGGGGTGGGAGCAGTGCACCGTTCGCTGCCCTCCGTTCTCTGCTCTCTGCTGCGCTGCCTCTCCTCACCCCTAAGCTCCCCCGAGGCACAGCTGGAGCTGGAGGTGCTGCTGGAGTCAGACGCCGTGGAAAATTTCGGCGAAAAAGACAGTGCGGGCCGCGACCACGAATAGACTCACCGCCCGCGCTGACCTCGTTGGCCACTCGCTCGCCACACCTTTCGCCACGGCTCCCGCCACTCCCGTACCGCTGGCTTCCCTGACAATGGAACCAGGGCCAGGTACTGTGCCGGGTACTGTGGTCCAGTAGTCCGCTCGGGGCGAGACTCGGTTGCAGGAATGGGATGAGGGCTTCCTCCCTTGCCCCGGCTCCTCTCGCCCTTCTGCACCCCTCTGCAGCGCTCCGGCTCAGCTCGGCTCAGCTCACTCAGCTTGCGTTACACAACAGCGCCCTCTCGTGTCTGGTCCATCTGGTGAAAGGGAGAGGACAGAAATGCACACACAGGTACAAACCAACTCAGTCTGACACTGAGAGAGGGCTGCTGCACACACAGGTACAAACCAACTCAGCCTGACACTGAGAGAGAGAGCTGCTGCACGACCGGGAAAAAAACAACTCAGCGTGACACTGAGAGAGAGGGCTGCTGCACACACAGGGATAAACCAACTCAGCCTGACACTGATAAGCCTGCTGCACACACAGGTACAAACCGACTCAGCCGGACACTGAAAGGGCTGCGGCACACACAGGGAAAAACCAACTCAGCGTGACATTGGAAGGGCTGCTGCACACATAGGGTCAAACCAACTTAGCCTGACACTGATAGAGACGGCTGCTGCACACACAGGGACAAACCAACTCAGCCTGACACTGAGAGAAGAGAGGGCTGCTGCACACACAGGTACAAACCAACTCATCCTGACACTGAAAGAGAGGGCTGCTGCACACAAAGGTACAAACCAACTCCGCCTGACACAGAGAAAGGGCTGCTGCACACACAGGGACAAACCAACTCAGCCTGGCACGGAGAGAAGAGAGGGCTGCTGCACACACAGGTACAAACCGACTCATCCTGACACTGAAAGAGAGGGCTGCTGCACACACAGGGGCAAACCAACTCAGCCTTACACTGAGAGAAGAGAGGGCTGCTGCACACAAAGGTACAAACCAACTCAGCCTGACACTGAGAGGGCTGCTGTACAGCTGAGCACTGAGAAACTAAGTCTGACACTGAGAGGGCTGCTACCGGACCCAGGTACAGACAAGCACAGCCTGACACTGTGTTGTGTTTATATTGTACTTCTATATTGGCATGGGCTCTATAGTCCCCTGGTCGCGAGCCCTCTCCCATGGTTCTATGACGTCCTCTCTGTTCCATTGTAGAACCTTGGACGAGGGTGGTGGTTGGAGGGCAGTTGGAGGAAGACTTCTGTTTGGATTAGACGCCAATTGGTGTCAGGGCTTGTACCACAATAAAGACTGCTCCACTTACTGCCTCTTGTTCTTGTGGACTTCACACACTGGGGCAGATTTACTAACCTTTTGTGTAATGCAATTTAGCAGAGATACTTTTCTGCAGAAAAACAATCCTTAGATGCATATGCCTCTTTCCATGTGTGCTGCAGAATGTAGCACACATGGATTAAGGAAGTAGCAAGGAAAAATAAAGATATTTTCCCTTGTTACACCTTCCTAGGGTAGACATACAATTCTGGCACAAATGCAGGTATACAGACTTTAGTAAATATGGGTTTGCCTCAAAATCCGTGGGTGGATGCATGGAATGCCAATGCTCCACCCATGGAACACCTCCCCAATGCAAAGAAAGCAAGGTAGTGAATGGCGCTGCCGTGTGTTACTTTTTTTATCCACTAAACTATGCAAATCAGGCTTGAGT
Organism: Lissotriton vulgaris; assembly: GCF_964263255.1. Classification (NCBI taxonomy): domain Eukaryota; kingdom Metazoa; phylum Chordata; class Amphibia; order Caudata; family Salamandridae; genus Lissotriton; species Lissotriton vulgaris. The sequence continues at coordinate 1,489,222,811 of NC_141693.1, forward strand.
GGCTTAGTAAATCCCAAAACACATTTGATGTTAGGGCTGCTTCATAAAACATGATGCATTCCCAAATGCAAACATTTGGTTAATCAGGGCCTGGGTGCCCTGGTGCAGAACCCAGGTGTAGACAAATGCACACAAGTGCAGACAAACCCAGTGCAACACTGAGAGGCCTCTGGCACACCGGGTACCCTCAAGCATCATCTAACACCAAGTGACCTTCTGCAGAACCCAGGTACAGACAAATGCCAAGTACGCACAACTCACTCAGACACCTTTACCATCCCTCTACCGACCTCACATTACTTTCAACTGCATCTCTTAATTACCTTACCTCTCTATTTCTCTTTCCACCTCTCCATACATAACCTTCAGCTATATTTTCCTCCCTCAATAATGACCTAATATGTCTCTACACTATCTCTCTCACTACCTAACTGCTCACGTTACCTCACCAACCATTCACTACCTCACCTCTATACCTCATCTCACTTTCTACTTCTGATACCCCTAGACCACACCTCCACTTTATTTTTTTTACCTCACGTTTGCAGGGCCGGACTGAGAACCAGAACCGGCCAAGGCAGAGTGCTCGGCCGGCCCCCCGGTGGGTTTCAACCGAGCTGTTTGCCGGGGTCGGTTTTCGGTCGATTTTGTTACAGGGACGATTTTGCAGCTATCCTGCAAAAATGGGCCTGTAACAAAAACGGCCCCCAGGGCCCAAAACCGGCCCCCACCCTTCCTGCGCACCGGGGGATTGCCCAGTGCCCGCAACGGCCAGTTCGGGCCTGCACGTTTGTCTCTACTTCCCGATAGTGTTAGTTACCAATTGCATGTTGTGTTTGGGTAGTCCCTCCATGCTGACAACAAGTTTAACTGTGATCTTGTGCCTGTCCATCTGCATCTGGGATAATGCTGGACCAAAAACTAGTGCAGGACCTTCAGGTCAACCTCGCCGTTGCGACCTGCTCCTGGACCATCCGCATACTTCAGAAGGACTTTCCTTTCCTCCCTCTATCAGCATCAAAGAAGTAGCCCTAATACTGATGTTGACGAGACTAGACTACTGTAATGTGCTCTATCTTGACATTAACAAAACAGCAGAGACAAAGCTGCAACTGGTATAGAATGCAGCAGTGAGACTGAACTTAGACATCCCCAAACACCAGTCAGTCAAAAAAGGACTACTCCAACTCCACTGGCTTAATGGAAAATTTACATTATGCTTAAGGTGCTTTGCATTGCTTAAAAAGCCATACACAACTCCGACATGGAAGGATTAAGAACCATGTTTCAATGGTATTTTCCCATGAGGAAATTTCACTCGGCTGACCGAAACTTGGTCATTTTGCCAGATTCTGTAAAACTAGACGGGACGCAAAGCCATTTTCAGTTGCAGCGGCCAGTCTTTGGAACTCTCTCCCCCTTCACCTGACCTTGCTGAGCATCCTACACCCCCTTCAGCAGGGCGCTGAAAATCTGCCTCTTTACCCTATCATAAGGCTCCATAGTCTACCTACAACACCATGTCAATCTCTTTGTCGGGTCCCTCTATCATGACTTCATTGGCATCTTGACACCCTTGGGCATATATATATATGTGCTCTATACATTTTATTAATTCATTCATCTGTGAATGCTGGTCCCTCATGATCCCTGCCTTCTTGAATCTGACAGACCCCGACTGTGGAGGCTCTTAGTGAGGTCCCTCGCTCTCTTCAGTGCAGAATTTTGTCGTCGGGTGTTAATTATGATAATTTGGTTAAGTGCCACCACACAATGGCCTTCAAGTGCTGGTAAAACTGCAAGAAAGATATCACACACTACACAACATCAATTCCAGAGAGAGAGTGGAGCTTCAGTTGTGACAGCACTACCTCCACCACTGCGGAACCTCACTGGTGTAGTCTCACTACTCATAACGCTCCAACCAGTTTGATTAATCAGAATAGGATGTTACATCTACACGTACTTTGGCCTGTTACCCTACTCATAACCAGTGCTTAATTTGAGCCTGTGGTTTCCAGAGTGCGGCACCGGTACTTATTTCTCAACACTGGCACTTAAGACAGTCCACCACACGGTGGCACTGTCTGTCTGCTTTTGAGATGGGCTCAACAACAGTGCTTAATAGTTCCATATACATTAAAAATAAATACCCTATACTTATATTAACCCTGTTTTTTTAAGGCAATAGACAAATTCTGTGTTTTTCAATGGAAGCAATGCATTGCCAAAACTATTTGTGACTACAAGAAAAACGATACTGGTACTAACTGTAATAGCAGAACATGTAGGAACAGGAAAATGGATAAAGGAAAATACAAATAACCACATCATTGTTGCTATAGATATGGCAATGGAAACCACTTTGTGTATAGTAATAATTGTCCCTCCATTAAGCAACTTTGTGCAAGTTGTGAAATCGAAGGGCACTTTTCCAGTGTATGAAGACAGAAAGGTAGAAATGCTAAAGTTACTTAGGTTACTGCTAGATCAAGTAAGGATGAGCTTACTATTTGAACATCAAACACTGAAGGTCCAGACAGGTGTGTACTGAGCAAAGTAAAAGAAGTTGTTGATGCTGGCATCGGAACACACAACAAAGTTTTGTGTGAGATGACAGTAGGGGGATTAAGGCAAAAAGAAAAAGATTCTAAATCCCCATACACCACAGTAGGTCAAGAAACATGAAAAGTAAATTTTGGGGAGTAGCTGGAGAGAGCTTAGACCTCCTGACTTACAACCTGAGAGCAACATAACATAATTTTATCCCATGTAAGGATACTGTTCTTTTATTTTGGAATTTAAAGGTTGGGGAACCATAGGCAAATTGTATATGGCCGAAAGAGGTCCACCAGTTCTTGGTTAGATCGACCAAAGAATCCTGGGTGTGGTTCTAAACCCGAATAGTCTGCAACAGGTTTTATTGTTGGATGAATGTGATGGCCTTTGTATAAATATATACTCATAATTGTTTTTGTCCTCTCCCCTTTTTGAAAGTGTAACATATAATTCCGTGTTTTGTGATCACTAGGTTTTGATTGAGCTAAATTTGAGAAATAAATGAATTCAAAGTTGTTCTGAACAGGCATCCTCAAAATATGTCTTGCCCAGCACTGCAAAAATTCATAAGATCACAGTGGCTCCACCAATGCTTTAGAAGCAGTGGTATGCTAGGAATTCCCTCTTTCCTTTGGTAATCTGGTCTTCTGCATCCTTTAAAACAAACTGCAATGGATGCCATGCCACGGAGCCGGCTGAGACTTTTATAATACATATTGAAGAAAAAGAACAGTTTACTTAGACTGTCTAAACAGTGAATGATTCACCCTGTTTTCTGAAGAAAAACAGTCTAAACAACAACAAGAGGTTAAACCTGGTGTCAAATTGGACTCAATCAAGAGGAGGTACACTCGATCCATAAGGAAAAAAGAAAAATTATATTCTTCGCCCTGAAGAAGTCCTTTAAGGACGAAACGCTTTGGCTACGGCTACGGTCTATTTTTTATTGAAGAAAAAATTGATGGAATAAATAAAGAATACACTACAAACAACTCCACTAAAGATTCATCATTTGTTTTGAACAAGATGTGTTTGTAACTGAAATGTTTATTGTTATATATATCTTAATTATATTGAAGAGTGCTGGACTAATGTATATTTGTTTCTGAGAATAAGACAAGGTTGTCTTAGGAGGTTTATGGGGTTTTGGATCTCTGGTCCGCTGCACCTAAAGCTTGAGATAAAGGAATCACTAAAGGATAGGTGCAATTGTGCTTGGCCCAAAACCCCATGTTCTTGTGTGCTGCAATCCTTTAGTACATGGAAGTGTACATAAGTTTTGTCTTCCACTATCTTTCAAGGCTTTATTTATTCATATAAGGTTTCTATGTTGGTTTGAGTATATGTGAAATTCCTTCTGTACTTAATGTTGACTTCCACTACTAAGTCAGACCGTGCTCTGGCACCGGAAGGATTTAATTATTCTGTTCTGTCCTCAGGGTCCAAGCCAATATCCCAGCAATGGAGGTCCTGGAGCAAGAGCTGACCTGGATGGAGTCGTACCTGCCCACACTTGGTTCCCCCGTCGTGCTCTGCCACAACGACCTCTTATGCAAGAATGTAATTTACAATGAGACCAAAGGTATGGCTTGTAACTATCTCTAATTGAGTGCTCACTGGGGAGGTAGGCTTATTTTAAAAGTCTCAAGTACATGGAGATAACTCTGTGATTAGGATTTTGTCATCCCAGGGTTACTGACAAGTTCTCTGAAGTTAAAGGCAGCCCTCTCTACATGAAGTGATTGACAGTGGGCTTCAAAGTTATTTAAAACCTTCTTTTCATACACAAGAGCAACTGGATTAATTGAAGAGAGAAAGGTACGAACCTGATCTAGGAAGAATTTACTCCCTAATACCTCTAGGGTATCCAAAGATATTGCAGTAGAGGCCTCACTTACTATATCGTGACATTCTGTATCATTAGCGCCTATCCCCTGGTAAGGTGGTACCACTAGGGCGGACTCAACCAAAGACATTGGAGCTGCTAGATAAAATATGGCTGGATAAGCATGGATCCAGAAGAAAATTTGAAAGTTAAAATACCTACAGGTATACTAAAAGTGTTTCTTTATTTGTAGTGTACCTGGGGAGTGGATAAACATGTTTTTGAGGGTTTTATTGAATCTAGCTGTTCAATTAACCCTACTGAATGCACAATAACATGTTTTGGCCTGCAATAGGAGCCCGTCTGGGACCTTCGTCAGGGCTATTAAAGTATCCCTGCCTTGCTACGCATGCATACCATGCGCATTCGTGAGGCCTAAGGTTCTCACCTGTCTTGGGGCCCGATGTAGGTAGGCAAATACCGGTCGGTAACGGCCGAAAATCGGTAATTTCTGCCCTTACCGACCGGTATAAGAGAATCGAGATGTATGTGACAAAAAATGTTCTGATTCGGTAAAAACCTGTAGGTAAAATTCCGAATCGGTATTTCACGAATCGGAAAATACCGAATTCCCATTTCCCGAATCTGTAAATAAGAAACGATAATTTCCCGAATCGGAACTTACAGGTTCCTTATTTACCAAATCGGTAAATAAGAAATGGTAAAAATGGCATATCGAGATGTAGAAAACACAAAAAATACTGAATTTCATGAAAATCGGTATTTAAGAGTCAGTAATTACCATGGATTGAAAGCAGGTGGAAACCAGGTACAGGTTACAAAAGAAGGCCCTAAAATGCAACACTGCAACCACAATGGCGGCTTTCTATGTCATTACAAGGCGGCTACAGATACAGGCAGCAAGAGAGAGGGTCTGGCTAAGGGAGGAGCAGGTGTATAGGCAGAGGATCACCCTCTTCCAACTGACTGAACCTGAAATCCTGCAAAGGTACAGACTCCACCCCAGAACCATCCTGGACTTGATCAGGGACCTCCACCCATATCTGGAACACCCAACCCCAAGAGCACACGCCATCCCACCCCACGTCCAGGTGTTGTGCTGCCTACATCTTCTTGCTTCTGGGAGCTACCAGCATGTGATTGCTGCGATAGGTGGGGTGTCCCAGAGCTGCCTGTCACGTTTCTTTAGAAAATTCCTTGACGCCATGATGCAGAGGATGGAACACTACATAGAGTTCCCTGACACACCTGCTGAACTAGCAAAGACAAAAAACGATTTCTATCACCTTGCACAGTTCCCGCACATCATAGGCTGTATAGATTGGATGCACATCCCACTATGCCCACCTGCAACAACTGAACACATATATAGAAACCGGAAGTCTACGCATTCAATCAATGTGCAGGTGATCTGCAATGCTGCCAACATGATTACGGACATTGTAGGGAAATTTCCAGGGAGTACCCACGATTCCTACATATTCCAGAATAGTGGGATATACAGACGCCTTGTGGCTGGTGATTTTGGGGATGGATATCTGCTAGGTGAGTAAGTGTGATACACCCTGATAGTCAATGCAGAAGGATCAATCATGAGTATGTGACTAAACAAAATTTCATTTTCCACCCAGGTGACAGTGCATATGCCCTGCGTTCATTTGTTCTCACACCCTACCTGAATCCATCCACCAGGAGCGAAAGGCGCTACAACGTGGCACACAGAACAACACGTTGCGTTGTGTAACGCACTTTTGGACTGCTGAAAAGCAGATTTAGGTGCCTCCATAAGAGTGGAGGTGCACGACAGTACACGTCACTGATCTGTTGTAAAATAATTGCTACCTGTGCCATTCTGCATAATCTTGCCACCAAGGAGGGCACAGAGGTAGAACTCACATATCATGAGGACATGGATGATGGGACAGAACAAGCCGATGACAATGCTGCAGGTGCAGCACCAGCAACAGATGGCAGACTGAGACGCGCAGAAATCACAAACAGATATTTCTAATAGATTGATGAAACACAGGCAGGTTTACTTCTTGGAGCACTCTGTTTAATTTGCACTACCGGACTCCACATATTCAAGACCACATGAACAAAATAAAATCCACTTTTCACACTGGGTGGCCAAAGTTCACTTCACTGTGACCTGTCCTGTGTTATGGATGAAATGTTAATGTTTGCTTTTACGCATGATGTTGTGGGAGGCAGGGGGCCAACTTGCGCAGTCGTGCCAGGGTCATCAGCATGTAGCCTGGTGCTCCGGCGAACATCATGGACAGGCGTGCTGGATCCACTCCTGCTTGTGTCCTCCTCATTGTCCACGACACCCGTGTCACCAGCAGTGGCTGTCTGCTGTGTCAGCAGCACCGCCATAGCAGAGGTCACCCTCCCAATCCCCCTCGACAAGTCACTGCAGCAGTGCACAATATCAGTCTGCATGTTCACAGACCGGCGGCATAGCAGGGTGGTTGCAGTTGCCAGGGGGTTGATGGATTTATTCAGCTGCTTAAGTTCGTGCCTGTTCCTGCGCCTTTCCGTCTGGTCACTCTCCAGCCTGTCACAGAGGGAACCCATGCGCACACCCATGTCCCTCACCCCCTCTGCCATGGACTCCATTCCTTTGGCCATGGACTCCATTCCTAGGGCCATGGAGCATATCCCCCTATCAATGTTAGACATCCTGCTATTGAGGATGCGCACCTGTCTGTGCACTGCCATGATCCCTTTGGCCTGCATGCGCTGGATCCTCACCATGGTGCTTTCCAACCCGGCAAAGACCCCCTGCATTTCATGTCCCTCCTCTTTCTCACGTGCCCTACGACCACGGGCACTTGAACGCCCAGATCCTAATGATCCCTGTTGCCCTGTGTTCCCAGGCAGTGCTGGAGTGCTAGATGTCTGATCCCCCACCTCTTCCTCATCAGTGCTCTCCAGGATCCTGAGTGGTGGAACGTCCTGCCTCCTTGGCCTCAATTGCACAGAGGACCCTGAGCTTGGTGTTGTGGCACCTGCAGGTACTGCCGTAGTCTGTGTCTCAAACAGCAGGGGTGACTGTGGCTGTGCTGTGGTGTCTTCCTCCATTGCTGGGGGTGCCTGCATTGTGGAAGTTTCCTCAGGGACACTGCTGGGTCCTGCTTTGTCTGTGGGCTTCTCCCTCACAGCCGTTGCTGGTGCACTTGCCTCCCCTCCCTGCGCTGCACTGCGCGATGACTCTCCTGTGGGAAGACATGGACAATGATCACCTGTGTGTTTCCATTGGACAAATTCCTGTCACACAGTTTCCTGAGCTGCAACTGCTTGTGTATGGGGAGTGTGGCATGGCATGCAGTGTTCTGTGTTGGCTGCTTTAATGAATGTTCCTATGACTACGACTACCATGATGCATTTCTGGTGAGTACTGACATGTGTTCTGGATTGTGCATGTGTAACCCACATTGGGGAAGGGCCCAGGGAATGGGTGGGGATTCATGTCCATGCATCTTACCTTTCTTTCTTGCAGCTCTGGCTGAGCTGTCAGCATCCCCAATCCTGTGTATGCTTTCAGGCTCCATTGTGGATTCCACCATCTGCTCCAGTTCTGTGAGGCTTGGTGCACGGCTCTTCCCTCCACCTGTGACTGCCGATTCTTTTCTCTGGCTTGCTATCTTCTTTTTCGTGGTGATCCTCAGATCATGTAAAAAACAAATTTGTGGAGGGTCAAGGGGAATATTTAATGACCTGTCTGCTCAATCCCCTATTCACAAGATACTGAACACACAAGAGAGCAGATCAGGTCTGTGGATGGTGTATGGCTATACCAGTAACTGCGATCCAATTGGCTGCCCGTGTGGGCCAATGTTGCTGGAAAATGCAATCCAACACATAATGTTGTTGAACACAAAAGCTAGAACAATTCTCATCAGCCCACCTCTTTGGTGGAGTGTTCGTCATGTGAGAATTGTTGATCATACCATCCCGCAACTGACCATGTAGTGTCAGTGCGAGAATGGATATCAGATCTAGCCGTGATGTTCATCCTAGACTGATGTAATAAATGTGCAGTGCTCAAATTATAGTGACAATTAAAATCAACTACCTAGATTCTGGAAAGCATTGAAACAGAAATCTGAGTGTCAAGGGTTAAAAAACACGCCGGGTAATAAGATTACCCTCTGGCGCTGTGTAGTGCGGTCGACATGTTTCAGCCTCAGGGGATGGTGCCCCGGCTTTCTTCAGGACCTTCAAGACATGAAAATAGCTACTGCAACTGTGTGTGATATGTTCGATTGAAAAATATCAATAAATGTACTTGAAAAAAGGTACATATCTACCCGCTCAGGGATCTCGAACGCTTAATGTGCCCACTGGAAAGAGGGAAGCTTATCTTCTTCCTAGTATAGAGATAAAGGGTCTTATTACTCACAGCAACACCAGATCACACGTACACAGCTGCATGAATCCACAAATAACCGCATAGTCATTAACACCTGCATGAATAATTTACATTCTGCATCTTAGAAAAGCATATTAGCTACATCACCTAGAGGCATTTCCTCATGGCGATACTCACCCAGCTTTGTGTGGGTGAAGACCTCACCTCACCCGGCGACCGCTCGGGAGTATGAGGTCCCGCTCTGTAGTGTAGAAAGAAGGACACTGTCAGTACACAACTGTAGAGTGCCCAAGCCAATTGCTCTACACATAGAACCTAACAGAAGTGTGACAGACACCACACCAAAAGACCAAAAGCCCAAAAGCCATGTTGAAAACCCACATACTGCAACCTGCCTCATATCACAGGGCGCAGTGTGAACACCTAAATGTTCTTACTAGACATATTCTCATTTAGATGATTAATGGGGAGACCTTTAATGAAAGCCCCAGTATAAAGGCAGGGATAAGGGCCCATGGATAGCTTGCCAAAAGGCAGCAGATTACTTCAATGCGCGGGGACAACAGAATCCCAGCAGAGAGTGGAGTTTAAATAACAAAGAGCCAAATAGTACTCACACCTCAGCTGAGAAATAGTTCTCTCTTCACTTGAAAGGCAAAAGCTGATGTGGGGAAAAAAAAAACATACAAAGAAGGCCCTAAGGTGCTCACCTGTCCGTCGGTACCCCGAATTTGAAGCCAAGCGGAAGTGGAGGTAACTATGATACCGCCCTTCCTTTTTTATATAGAAGCCGGTCATTGGATAACGCGCGGTGTACAGAGGCAGAGGAAGCGCGTATGCGCGAGGAGAGCTCTGTTCCCTGACGCATGCGCAGTAAGCCGAACCGCGAGGTAAGAGCGCATAGATTAGTGCGCGCTTCGGTTTCGGAGAATAATCAAAAGCCCCTCATGCTCGTTTCTGAGGGCACAACAAGTGAATCTCTGTTGCATTCTGAGGAGTGAAAGCGAACCCATCGGTATCTTGTTAACCATTGTTTGTGTAGAGTCCGCCCTTGGATAACACGCATGACCAGCAGTGAGACACTAGTCTCACAGGCATGCGTGAGGAGGTTATTTGTAAGCAAAATAGAGCTCGGCAGGACAGCTAAGGAGGCATTCTCAATGTGGAAACTCCTAGGTGAAGACAGGGTGGGTTGTATCTCGACTACCCACTCGATGTTAATGTTAAATGGCACATCCTAACAGGAATCACACCACATCTGCATGCTCATGTAAGGAGAAGCAGTAATTATGTCCCAGGTTTAGATCTAATAATAGAAATAGAGACAATGAGTCATAATCCAAAGGGTTGTTATCTAAAGGATGGTTTCTAATGAAATAGTAGTTGACCTAAAGTTACCCCATATATTAATTGCCAGTGAGAAGGCAGATAGTAACAACTGGGTGTCACAAAGGATGTGGGCTGGGCGAAATGGAAAGGTGGGCATCACGCACACTGGAGTTAGGTGAGCTATAAGTGCAAACTAGGATGTGTTTGCATCAATACGGACCCGCAACCAGAAGTTGCTCTAAACACGTAAAAAACAAATTTGTGGAGGGTCAAGGGGAATATTTAATGACCTGTCTGCTCAATCCCCTATTCACAAGATACTGAACACACAAGAGAGCAGATCAGGTCTGTGGATGGTGTATGGCTATACCAGTAACTGCGATCCAATTGGCTGCCCGTGTGGGCCAATGTTGCTGGAAAATGCAATCCAACACATAATGTTGTTGAACACAAAAGCTAGAACAATTCTCATCAGCCCACCTCTTTGGTGGAGTGTTCGTCATGTGAGAATTGTTGATCATACCATCCCGCAACTGACCATGTAGTGTCAGTGCGAGAATGGATATCAGATCTAGCCGTGATGTTCATCCTAGACTGATGTAATAAATGTGCAGTGCTCAAATTATAGTGACAATTAAAATCAACTACCTAGATTCTGGAAAGCATTGAAACAGAAATCTGAGTGTCAAGGGTTAAAAAACACGCCGGGTAATAAGATTACCCTCTGGCGCTGTGTAGTGCGGTCGACATGTTTCAGCCTCAGGGGATGGTGCCCCGGCTTTCTTCAGGACCTTCAAGACATGAAAATAGCTACTGCAACTGTGTGTGATATGTTCGATTGAAAAATATCAATAAATGTACTTGAAAAAAGGTACATATCTACCCGCTCAGGGATCTCGAACGCTTAATGTGCCCACTGGAAAGAGGGAAGCTTATCTTCTTCCTAGTATAGAGATAAAGGGTCTTATTACTCACAGCAACACCAGATCACACGTACACAGCTGCATGAATCCACAAATAACCGCATAGTCATTAACACCTGCATGAATAATTTACATTCTGCATCTTAGAAAAGCATATTAGCTACATCACCTAGAGGCATTTCCTCATGGCGATACTCACCCAGCTTTGTGTGGGTGAAGACCTCACCTCACCCGGCGACCGCTCGGGAGTATGAGGTCCCGCTCTGTAGTGTAGAAAGAAGGACACTGTCAGTACACAACTGTAGAGTGCCCAAGCCAATTGCTCTACACATAGAACCTAACAGAAGTGTGACAGACACCACACCAAAAGACCAAAAGCCCAAAAGCCATGTTGAAAACCCACATACTGCAACCTGCCTCATATCACAGGGCGCAGTGTGAACACCTAAATGTTCTTACTAGACATATTCTCATTTAGATGATTAATGGGGAGACCTTTAATGAAAGCCCCAGTATAAAGGCAGGGATAAGGGCCCATGGATAGCTTGCCAAAAGGCAGCAGATTACTTCAATGCGCGGGGACAACAGAATCCCAGCAGAGAGTGGAGTTTAAATAACAAAGAGCCAAATAGTACTCACACCTCAGCTGAGAAATAGTTCTCTCTTCACTTGAAAGGCAAAAGCTGATGTGGGGAAAAAAAACATACAAAGAAGGCCCTAAGGTGCTCACCTGTCCGTCGGTACCCCGAATTTGAAGCCAAGCGGAAGTGGAGGTAACTATGATACCGCCCTTCCTTTTTTATATAGAAGCCGGTCATTGGATAACGCGCGGTGTACAGAGGCAGAGGAAGCGCGTATGCGCGAGGAGAGCTCTGTTCCCTGACGCATGCGCAGTAAGCCGAACCGCGAGGTAAGAGCGCATAGATTAGTGCGCGCTTCGGTTTCGGAGAATAATCAAAAGCCCCTCATGCTCGTTTCTGAGGGCACAACAAGTGAATCTCTGTTGCATTCTGAGGAGTGAAAGCGAACCCATCGGTATCTTGTTAACCATTGTTTGTGTAGAGTCCGCCCTTGGATAACACGCATGACCAGCAGTGAGACACTAGTCTCACAGGCATGCGTGAGGAGGTTATTTGTAAGCAAAATAGAGCTCGGCAGGACAGCTAAGGAGGCATTCTCAATGTGGAAACTCCTAGGTGAAGACAGGGTGGGTTGTATCTCGACTACCCACTCGATGTTAATGTTAAATGGCACATCCTAACAGGAATCACACCACATCTGCATGCTCATGTAAGGAGAAGCAGTAATTATGTCCCAGGTTTAGATCTAATAATAGAAATAGAGACAATGAGTCATAATCCAAAGGGTTGTTATCTAAAGGATGGTTTCTAATGAAATAGTAGTTGACCTAAAGTTACCCCATATATTAATTGCCAGTGAGAAGGCAGATAGTAACAACTGGGTGTCACAAAGGATGTGGGCTGGGCGAAATGGAAAGGTGGGCATCACGCACACTGGAGTTAGGTGAGCTATAAGTGCAAACTAGGATGTGTTTGCATCAATACGGACCCGCAACCAGAAGTTGCTCTAAACACGTAAAAAACAAATTTGTGGAGGGTCAAGGGGAATATTTAATGACCTGTCTGCTCAATCCCCTATTCACAAGATACTGAACACACAAGAGAGCAGATCAGGTCTGTGGATGGTGTATGGCTATACCAGTAACTGCGATCCAATTGGCTGCCCGTGTGGGCCAATGTTGCTGGAAAATGCAATCCAACACATAATGTTGTTGAACACAAAAGCTAGAACAATTCTCATCAGCCCACCTCTTTGGTGGAGTGTTCGTCATGTGAGAATTGTTGATCATACCATCCCGCAACTGACCATGTAGTGTCAGTGCGAGAATGGATATCAGATCTAGCCGTGATGTTCATCCTAGACTGATGTAATAAATGTGCAGTGCTCAAATTATAGTGACAATTAAAATCAACTACCTAGATTCTGGAAAGCATTGAAACAGAAATCTGAGTGTCAAGGGTTAAAAAACACGCCGGGTAATAAGATTACCCTCTGGCGCTGTGTAGTGCGGTCGACATGTTTCAGCCTCAGGGGATGGTGCCCCGGCTTTCTTCAGGACCTTCAAGACATGAAAATAGCTACTGCAACTGTGTGTGATATGTTCGATTGAAAAATATCAATAAATGTACTTGAAAAAAGGTACATATCTACCCGCTCAGGGATCTCGAACGCTTAATGTGCCCACTGGAAAGAGGGAAGCTTATCTTCTTCCTAGTATAGAGATAAAGGGTCTTATTACTCACAGCAACACCAGATCACACGTACACAGCTGCATGAATCCACAAATAACCGCATAGTCATTAACACCTGCATGAATAATTTACATTCTGCATCTTAGAAAAGCATATTAGCTACATCACCTAGAGGCATTTCCTCATGGCGATACTCACCCAGCTTTGTGTGGGTGAAGACCTCACCTCACCCGGCGACCGCTCGGGAGTATGAGGTCCCGCTCTGTAGTGTAGAAAGAAGGACACTGTCAGTACACAACTGTAGAGTGCCCAAGCCAATTGCTCTACACATAGAACCTAACAGAAGTGTGACAGACACCACACCAAAAGACCAAAAGCCCAAAAGCCATGTTGAAAACCCACATACTGCAACCTGCCTCATATCACAGGGCGCAGTGTGAACACCTAAATGTTCTTACTAGACATATTCTCATTTAGATGATTAATGGGGAGACCTTTAATGAAAGCCCCAGTATAAAGGCAGGGATAAGGGCCCATGGATAGCTTGCCAAAAGGCAGCAGATTACTTCAATGCGCGGGGACAACAGAATCCCAGCAGAGAGTGGAGTTTAAATAACAAAGAGCCAAATAGTACTCACACCTCAGCTGAGAAATAGTTCTCTCTTCACTTGAAAGGCAAAAGCTGATGTGGGGAAAAAAAACATACAAAGAAGGCCCTAAGGTGCTCACCTGTCCGTCGGTACCCCGAATTTGAAGCCAAGCGGAAGTGGAGGTAACTATGATACCGCCCTTCCTTTTTTATATAGAAGCCGGTCATTGGATAACGCGCGGTGTACAGAGGCAGAGGAAGCGCGTATGCGCGAGGAGAGCTCTGTTCCCTGACGCATGCGCAGTAAGCCGAACCGCGAGGTAAGAGCGCATAGATTAGTGCGCGCTTCGGTTTCGGAGAATAATCAAAAGCCCCTCATGCTCGTTTCTGAGGGCACAACAAGTGAATCTCTGTTGCATTCTGAGGAGTGAAAGCGAACCCATCGGTATCTTGTTAACCATTGTTTGTGTAGAGTCCGCCCTTGGATAACACGCATGACCAGCAGTGAGACACTAGTCTCACAGGCATGCGTGAGGAGGTTATTTGTAAGCAAAATAGAGCTCGGCAGGACAGCTAAGGAGGCATTCTCAATGTGGAAACTCCTAGGTGAAGACAGGGTGGGTTGTATCTCGACTACCCACTCGATGTTAATGTTAAATGGCACATCCTAACAGGAATCACACCACATCTGCATGCTCATGTAAGGAGAAGCAGTAATTATGTCCCAGGTTTAGATCTAATAATAGAAATAGAGACAATGAGTCATAATCCAAAGGGTTGTTATCTAAAGGATGGTTTCTAATGAAATAGTAGTTGACCTAAAGTTACCCCATATATTAATTGCCAGTGAGAAGGCAGATAGTAACAACTGGGTGTCACAAAGGATGTGGGCTGGGCGAAATGGAAAGGTGGGCATCACGCACACTGGAGTTAGGTGAGCTATAAGTGCAAACTAGGATGTGTTTGCATCAATACGGACCCGCAGTTTAGAGCAACTTCTGGTTGCGGGTCCGTATTGATGCAAACACATCCTAGTTTGCACTTATAGCTCACCTAACTCCAGTGTGCGTGATGCCCACCTTTCCATTTCGCCCAGCCCACATCCTTTGTGACACCCAGTTGTTACTATCTGCCTTCTCACTGGCAATTAATATATGGGGTAACTTTAGGTCAACTACTATTTCATTAGAAACCATCCTTTAGATAACAACCCTTTGGATTATGACTCATTGTCTCTATTTCTATTATTAGATCTAAACCTGGGACATAATTACTGCTTCTCCTTACATGAGCATGCAGATGTGGTGTGATTCCTGTTAGGATGTGCCATTTAACATTAACATCGAGTGGGTAGTCGAGATACAACCCACCCTGTCTTCACCTAGGAGTTTCCACATTGAGAATGCCTCCTTAGCTGTCCTGCCGAGCTCTATTTTGCTTACAAATAACCTCCTCACGCATGCCTGTGAGACTAGTGTCTCACTGCTGGTCATGCGTGTTATCCAAGGGCGGACTCTACACAAACAATGGTTAACAAGATACCGATGGGTTCGCTTTCACTCCTCAGAATGCAACAGAGATTCACTTGTTGTGCCCTCAGAAACGAGCATGAGGGGCTTTTGATTATTCTCCGAAACCGAAGCGCGCACTAATCTATGCGCTCTTACCTCGCGGTTCGGCTTACTGCGCATGCGTCAGGGAACAGAGCTCTCCTCGCGCATACGCGCTTCCTCTGCCTCTGTACACCGCGCGTTATCCAATGACCGGCTTCTATATAAAAAAGGAAGGGCGGTATCATAGTTACCTCCACTTCCGCTTGGCTTCAAATTCGGGGTACCGACGGACAGGTGAGCACCTTAGGGCCTTCTTTGTATGTTTTTTTTTCCCCACATCAGCTTTTGCCTTTCAAGTGAAGAGAGAACTATTTCTCAGCTGAGGTGTGAGTACTATTTGGCTCTTTGTTATTTAAACTCCACTCTCTGCTGGGATTCTGTTGTCCCCGCGCATTGAAGTAATCTGCTGCCTTTTGGCAAGCTATCCATGGGCCCTTATCCCTGCCTTTATACTGGGGCTTTCATTAAAGGTCTCCCCATTAATCATCTAAATGAGAATATGTCTAGTAAGAACATTTAGGTGTTCACACTGCGCCCTGTGATATGAGGCAGGTTGCAGTATGTGGGTTTTCAACATGGCTTTTGGGCTTTTGGTCTTTTGGTGTGGTGTCTGTCACACTTCTGTTAGGTTCTATGTGTAGAGCAATTGGCTTGGGCACTCTACAGTTGTGTACTGACAGTGTCCTTCTTTCTACACTACAGAGCGGGACCTCATACTCCCGAGCGGTCGCCGGGTGAGGTGAGGTCTTCACCCACACAAAGCTGGGTGAGTATCGCCATGAGGAAATGCCTCTAGGTGATGTAGCTAATATGCTTTTCTAAGATGCAGAATGTAAATTATTCATGCAGGTGTTAATGACTATGCGGTTATTTGTGGATTCATGCAGCTGTGTACGTGTGATCTGGTGTTGCTGTGAGTAATAAGACCCTTTATCTCTATACTAGGAAGAAGATAAGCTTCCCTCTTTCCAGTGGGCACATTAAGCGTTCGAGATCCCTGAGCGGGTAGATATGTACCTTTTTTCAAGTACATTTATTGATATTTTTCAATCGAACATATCACACACAGTTGCAGTAGCTATTTTCATGTCTTGAAGGTCCTGAAGAAAGCCGGGGCACCATCCCCTGAGGCTGAAACATGTCGACCGCACTACACAGCGCCAGAGGGTAATCTTATTACCCGGCGTGTTTTTTAACCCTTGACACTCAGATTTCTGTTTCAATGCTTTCCAGAATCTAGGTAGTTGATTTTAATTGTCACTATAATTTGAGCACTGCACATTTATTACATCAGTCTAGGATGAACATCACGGCTAGATCTGATATCCATTCTCGCACTGACACTACATGGTCAGTTGCGGGATGGTATGATCAACAATTCTCACATGACGAACACTCCACCAAAGAGGTGGGCTGATGAGAATTGTTCTAGCTTTTGTGTTCAACAACATTATGTGTTGGATTGCATTTTCCAGCAACATTGGCCCACACGGGCAGCCAATTGGATCGCAGTTACTGGTATAGCCATACACCATCCACAGACCTGATCTGCTCTCTTGTGTGTTCAGTATCTTGTGAATAGGGGATTGAGCAGACAGGTCATTAAATATTCCCCTTGACCCTCCACAAATTTGTTTTTTACGTGTTTAGAGCAACTTCTGGTTGCGGGTCCGTATTGATGCAAACACATCCTAGTTTGCACTTATAGCTCACCTAACTCCAGTGTGCGTGATGCCCACCTTTCCATTTCGCCCAGCCCACATCCTTTGTGACACCCAGTTGTTACTATCTGCCTTCTCACTGGCAATTAATATATGGGGTAACTTTAGGTCAACTACTATTTCATTAGAAACCATCCTTTAGATAACAACCCTTTGGATTATGACTCATTGTCTCTATTTCTATTATTAGATCTAAACCTGGGACATAATTACTGCTTCTCCTTACATGAGCATGCAGATGTGGTGTGATTCCTGTTAGGATGTGCCATTTAACATTAACATCGAGTGGGTAGTCGAGATACAACCCACCCTGTCTTCACCTAGGAGTTTCCACATTGAGAATGCCTCCTTAGCTGTCCTGCCGAGCTCTATTTTGCTTACAAATAACCTCCTCACGCATGCCTGTGAGACTAGTGTCTCACTGCTGGTCATGCGTGTTATCCAAGGGCGGACTCTACACAAACAATGGTTAACAAGATACCGATGGGTTCGCTTTCACTCCTCAGAATGCAACAGAGATTCACTTGTTGTGCCCTCAGAAACGAGCATGAGGGGCTTTTGATTATTCTCCGAAACCGAAGCGCGCACTAATCTATGCGCTCTTACCTCGCGGTTCGGCTTACTGCGCATGCGTCAGGGAACAGAGCTCTCCTCGCGCATACGCGCTTCCTCTGCCTCTGTACACCGCGCGTTATCCAATGACCGGCTTCTATATAAAAAAGGAAGGGCGGTATCATAGTTACCTCCACTTCCGCTTGGCTTCAAATTCGGGGTACCGACGGACAGGTGAGCACCTTAGGGCCTTCTTTGTATGTTTTTTTTCCCCACATCAGCTTTTGCCTTTCAAGTGAAGAGAGAACTATTTCTCAGCTGAGGTGTGAGTACTATTTGGCTCTTTGTTATTTAAACTCCACTCTCTGCTGGGATTCTGTTGTCCCCGCGCATTGAAGTAATCTGCTGCCTTTTGGCAAGCTATCCATGGGCCCTTATCCCTGCCTTTATACTGGGGCTTTCATTAAAGGTCTCCCCATTAATCATCTAAATGAGAATATGTCTAGTAAGAACATTTAGGTGTTCACACTGCGCCCTGTGATATGAGGCAGGTTGCAGTATGTGGGTTTTCAACATGGCTTTTGGGCTTTTGGTCTTTTGGTGTGGTGTCTGTCACACTTCTGTTAGGTTCTATGTGTAGAGCAATTGGCTTGGGCACTCTACAGTTGTGTACTGACAGTGTCCTTCTTTCTACACTACAGAGCGGGACCTCATACTCCCGAGCGGTCGCCGGGTGAGGCGAGGTCTTCACCCACACAAAGCTGGGTGAGTATCGCCATGAGGAAATGCCTCTAGGTGATGTAGCTAATATGCTTTTCTAAGATGCAGAATGTAAATTATTCATGCAGGTGTTAATGACTATGCGGTTATTTGTGGATTCATGCAGCTGTGTACGTGTGATCTGGTGTTGCTGTGAGTAATAAGACCCTTTATCTCTATACTAGGAAGAAGATAAGCTTCCCTCTTTCCAGTGGGCACATTAAGCGTTCGAGATCCCTGAGCGGGTAGATATGTACCTTTTTTCAAGTACATTTATTGATATTTTTCAATCGAACATATCACACACAGTTGCAGTAGCTATTTTCATGTCTTGAAGGTCCTGAAGAAAGCCGGGGCACCATCCCCTGAGGCTGAAACATGTCGACCGCACTACACAGCGCCAGAGGGTAATCTTATTACCCGGCGTGTTTTTTAACCCTTGACACTCAGATTTCTGTTTCAATGCTTTCCAGAATCTAGGTAGTTGATTTTAATTGTCACTATAATTTGAGCACTGCACATTTATTACATCAGTCTAGGATGAACATCACGGCTAGATCTGATATCCATTCTCGCACTGACACTACATGGTCAGTTGCGGGATGGTATGATCAACAATTCTCACATGACGAACACTCCACCAAAGAGGTGGGCTGATGAGAATTGTTCTAGCTTTTGTGTTCAACAACATTATGTGTTGGATTGCATTTTCCAGCAACATTGGCCCACACGGGCAGCCAATTGGATCGCAGTTACTGGTATAGCCATACACCATCCACAGACCTGATCTGCTCTCTTGTGTGTTCAGTATCTTGTGAATAGGGGATTGAGCAGACAGGTCATTAAATATTCCCCTTGACCCTCCACAAATTTGTTTTTTACGTGTTTAGAGCAACTTCTGGTTGCGGGTCCGTATTGATGCAAACACATCCTAGTTTGCACTTATAGCTCACCTAACTCCAGTGTGCGTGATGCCCACCTTTCCATTTCGCCCAGCCCACATCCTTTGTGACACCCAGTTGTTACTATCTGCCTTCTCACTGGCAATTAATATATGGGGTAACTTTAGGTCAACTACTATTTCATTAGAAACCATCCTTTAGATAACAACCCTTTGGATTATGACTCATTGTCTCTATTTCTATTATTAGATCTAAACCTGGGACATAATTACTGCTTCTCCTTACATGAGCATGCAGATGTGGTGTGATTCCTGTTAGGATGTGCCATTTAACATTAACATCGAGTGGGTAGTCGAGATACAACCCACCCTGTCTTCACCTAGGAGTTTCCACATTGAGAATGCCTCCTTAGCTGTCCTGCCGAGCTCTATTTTGCTTACAAATAACCTCCTCACGCATGCCTGTGAGACTAGTGTCTCACTGCTGGTCATGCGTGTTATCCAAGGGCGGACTCTACACAAACAATGGTTAACAAGATACCGATGGGTTCGCTTTCACTCCTCAGAATGCAACAGAGATTCACTTGTTGTGCCCTCAGAAACGAGCATGAGGGGCTTTTGATTATTCTCCGAAACCGAAGCGCGCACTAATCTATGCGCTCTTACCTCGCGGTTCGGCTTACTGCGCATGCGTCAGGGAACAGAGCTCTCCTCGCGCATACGCGCTTCCTCTGCCTCTGTACACCGCGCGTTATCCAATGACCGGCTTCTATATAAAAAAGGAAGGGCGGTATCATAGTTACCTCCACTTCCGCTTGGCTTCAAATTCGGGGTACCGACGGACAGGTGAGCACCTTAGGGCCTTCTTTGTATGTTTTTTTTCCCCACATCAGCTTTTGCCTTTCAAGTGAAGAGAGAACTATTTCTCAGCTGAGGTGTGAGTACTATTTGGCTCTTTGTTATTTAAACTCCACTCTCTGCTGGGATTCTGTTGTCCCCGCGCATTGAAGTAATCTGCTGCCTTTTGGCAAGCTATCCATGGGCCCTTATCCCTGCCTTTATACTGGGGCTTTCATTAAAGGTCTCCCCATTAATCATCTAAATGAGAATATGTCTAGTAAGAACATTTAGGTGTTCACACTGCGCCCTGTGATATGAGGCAGGTTGCAGTATGTGGGTTTTCAACATGGCTTTTGGGCTTTTGGTCTTTTGGTGTGGTGTCTGTCACACTTCTGTTAGGTTCTATGTGTAGAGCAATTGGCTTGGGCACTCTACAGTTGTGTACTGACAGTGTCCTTCTTTCTACACTACAGAGCGGGACCTCATACTCCCGAGCGGTCGCCGGGTGAGGTGAGGTCTTCACCCACACAAAGCTGGGTGAGTATCGCCATGAGGAAATGCCTCTAGGTGATGTAGCTAATATGCTTTTCTAAGATGCAGAATGTAAATTATTCATGCAGGTGTTAATGACTATGCGGTTATTTGTGGATTCATGCAGCTGTGTACGTGTGATCTGGTGTTGCTGTGAGTAATAAGACCCTTTATCTCTATACTAGGAAGAAGATAAGCTTCCCTCTTTCCAGTGGGCACATTAAGCGTTCGAGATCCCTGAGCGGGTAGATATGTACCTTTTTTCAAGTACATTTATTGATATTTTTCAATCGAACATATCACACACAGTTGCAGTAGCTATTTTCATGTCTTGAAGGTCCTGAAGAAAGCCGGGGCACCATCCCCTGAGGCTGAAACATGTCGACCGCACTACACAGCGCCAGAGGGTAATCTTATTACCCGGCGTGTTTTTTAACCCTTGACACTCAGATTTCTGTTTCAATGCTTTCCAGAATCTAGGTAGTTGATTTTAATTGTCACTATAATTTGAGCACTGCACATTTATTACATCAGTCTAGGATGAACATCACGGCTAGATCTGATATCCATTCTCGCACTGACACTACATGGTCAGTTGCGGGATGGTATGATCAACAATTCTCACATGACGAACACTCCACCAAAGAGGTGGGCTGATGAGAATTGTTCTAGCTTTTGTGTTCAACAACATTATGTGTTGGATTGCATTTTCCAGCAACATTGGCCCACACGGGCAGCCAATTGGATCGCAGTTACTGGTATAGCCATACACCATCCACAGACCTGATCTGCTCTCTTGTGTGTTCAGGATCCTCAGATCATACCACCTTTTTTTAACGTCTTCTATTTCACGATGTGTGATCCCAAGGACATTTACTTTGCTCTGGATGGCCAGCCAGGTGGTTCTTTTGACAGACTCTGCCACGTCTCCCAAAAAGCTGTCTGTAATGCTGCACTACCTCCTCCACCAGCACCTGGAGCTCAGTTGTGCTGAATTTGATCTTCCTTTTTTGGTCAACACCATCCTTCTGGGCTTCCTGGGACTCCATGGTGATGCTCTGCTGGGCTCAGTGCAGCCTGCTCCTCTGTCTCCCCTCCAGCTCTCCAAACAGTTCTGTGGCTCTGCACCTGCATGGGTGTGGCCAACTCCAGGTACTGGGTGTGGTACTTGCATCTGATTGGTTGATTTCACATTAGCTTTGTTGTGGGGTGTGGTGGGTGTCCCTGATTGGTTGAGTGGCTCACATGTCTTCCATTCAAATTTTCGAGATCGGCTTTTACCGAATCGGTAAATACCGATTCGGTAAAGTCCGATTCGGTAATTACCAATTTGGTATCTCCCATTCATTCCTATGGGCATGGAGGCCCATAGGGTTGAATGGGTGATACCGAATCGGTAATTACCGATTCGGACATTACCGAATCGGTATTTACCGAGTCAGGATTCCGACTGTTACCGAATCGGTATTTTTTTACCATTTTTTACCTACATACTGTTTTCCGATTCATAAATACCGATTCGGTATCAATCGGTATTTATGAACCGGTAAAATTAAATTACCTACATCGGGCCCTAGGTCTTCTGTCTTGGGGAATCCCTAAGAGACAAAAAGGGTGCATCGGCGAGGTTGAAGATGGATCCAGAAGTATACTATATCATAATTTAGCACAATCTTATGCCCCAATCTGAATTCTGTAGGGACGTGTAGTGCTTCCAATGTCCATATCCGTATCAGGATCAGGACTGTACTGCTCCTAATTCAGGATGACTTCCCTGGGTTAAAAACTCTGAAAATACTATTTTAAGGTGCTACATGAAATTGTTGTCCCATAACAGTATCATTGGCCTCTATTCCTTGTTCTATTTGTGGGTGGTCAGAAAGGATTTAAAAAAATTTACAGACGCAATTTCTCATGCGAAATACATGCTTGGTGGTTAAATGTAGTGTAGACTGATCATGCACACACTCTGCTTACCCTTATTTGGTGTCTTTCGAGGGTCGTGCGTGTTTGGTACATGATGATGTCCTAATGTCACACTCTTTTGGGGAAGAAAAATCATTTGATATACATTTCAAAAGGACTTTTTCCTATTCTACATATAAACATAGACTTTTTCCTATTCTACATATAAACATATAGGTGATGGTTCCCAATTGTGGTTGCATATAGTGAATGAGATTCCCATATGTAGATATTTTCCAATCACATATTCTAAGTGAGAGCATCCCGTTGGGTGATAGGGATGCACCCATCTGGTGAGCTAAATTTCTTTAGCTGAATGTATAATTCAAAGCTCCTCCCAGCGATCACAACTGGGGAGAGGATATGGCCTAACGGCTAGAGCGGTCGACCGTGAAGCTGGGGAACCGGTTACGGGTCTCGGCAGGGACACTCAACATCCTATGATTTTGGGCAAATCACTTAGGGCTAGATGTAGGTAAATAGTATTTACCGATTCTAAAATACCGAATTTTACTGATTCGGTATTTTAGAATTGGTAAATGCTATGTAGCAAAATATTTGGTAAAAATTACCGAATCGTTAAGATTCGGTAATTACCAAACCGGTATTTACCGATTCGGTAATTGCCATTCATTCCTATGGGCCTGGAGGCCCATAGGAATGAATGTCAATTACCGAATCGGTAAATACCAATTCGGTAAAAGTGGGAAAACAGTGAAGGGTGGCAGGGTGTCACTTTGACACCCTATTGCACCCCTCAATTGTGTATGGGTGCACATGTTGCAGACATACATGCCCTAAGGGCATGCATGTCTGAAACATGGCACTGAAGCAATTTGCTTAAAATTGCTTTTTGGGGTGTTTTCGGTATTTACCACCAATTTGTAGTTAGTGGTAAATAACGAATCCTAACATGGGATAAGCACTCATTTACGTGCTCCCTACATTAGGAATTCGGTAATTTACCGAAACGGTAAATTATCGAATCCTTAATTTCGGCCCCCTACATCAGAAAAGCCTATTACCGGTCGGTAACGGCCGAAATTCGTTAATTTCGGCCGTTACCGACCGGTAATAGCATTCCTACATCTGGCCCTTAGTCACCCCGTGGCCAACAAAAATAAGAAAATGAAACTGTCCGTTTCTAACGCAACTCGTGCTCTTGTAGAGCACTCTGAAACCTTTGGGTCTAGTTTGAGCTATATAAAACTCCCCCCAAATACAATTTTTTAAAAATTATTTCGTATGTTGCCATGCTTTAATGTTTAGTTTGAATTTGCTTAGGTGATACACCCATCTAGCTGAGCTCTATTTCTTTAGCTGAGTGTATTTATAAAAGCTCCCGGCCGGATCACAACTAGTAATTATTTTGTATCCCCCCATGATTTAATGTTTAGTTTGAATTTGCTTGGGGCTAGCAGTATATTTGAAACATTACCATCTCTCACGTACGCACTCATACTGAACCACATGTCTCCTGTCACGATGCTTGGTTATGTTTATGGACACCATAATGCTCTTCGGGCCCATTCTGGACCCATAGTACATTTTAAAGCTTCCGCCATTCCCAATGTGTACTCTGTATTATGTCTACGTACATGTGAAGACAACCCCGAGGGTATGTCATTCTTTTGCTTAGCAGCGCACAGCATCCATGTGGATCACATGGGTGTTTTATTGAGAACCGCCGTGAAAGAAACACTCCATTCCGTGTCTCCTCTTTCATTCCATTCCAGTCCAGTTTAACCAAGTTTCCGTTCTCTTCTTACTTCGTCAAGGGTCTGACACCACACGTACAACAATGTGTTACCGCCTTCCAGACCGCTTGCAAACGCTGGTATGGTCCACTGGCGTAACGAAAAGTGAGGGGGCCTCCCTGCACGGTACTTAGAGGGGCCCCCTCCGGGTTCAATCAGGAGCTCTCCGGCCAGAGTGCAGTGCCGAGGGGGCCCCTTGGAGCTAGGGGCCCCCTGCACCGCGTGGGCTGCGGGGGTCTGTGTTGCGCCCCTGGTATGGGCTCAGCATCCAGTTTTTACGAGTTCAGCGTTGGTTGTGGGCAGCGTTGCAGATAATGCGTTTTTGCTCCGTGGCCATTGGAATGCTGGGAGTTGGGGTTTGGTTTAACTCCAGAGTGTCTTGCTGTGGGTAGGGTTAGTGGTGGGAGTAAAAACGTTCCTGGTTTTGGTGCTTCATCGGATGCCCAGATAGTATTGTAATATTTATCTGGTCTTCCCATTGCATTTTATTTAATTTGGGAAGGATGTTCTCACAAATTTTATAGTAGTGTCTTTCACCTTTGTTTTTATTGCCTTAATTTTTTGTTAACCTCGTGGGATTCTATGTATGTAGTGTATAGGTCTGTTGGCTCCATTTGTATATATTCATATAGCGTCATGTGATTATGGTCAAAATAGAGACTGCAGTTTGATGCCTTCTCAACTTATATTATTCTATGCGTACTCTTACACTTGCATTTGGGTCACCATATTCAATCTCAATGTGTGTTGGTTCTTATCTTCTATGTGGTATGCCCCTGGCAGTGCTCCCAGGGTTCGGTGGTGATACCCTAATGTCCTGTATTAGATGCAGGACAGTCATAAGAGTATTGTTCATCTATGTCTATTACGGTGGGTTGGCAGACACTCCCTTCGAAAGAGGAGGGTTTGGAGCACCCGACTTTTACTTGTACTATCTGATGGCACAGGCGCATTACACTTATTTTTGGTATCACCCGGACGCGGGCCTACAATTCCTGAAGCCTGGGCACACACAGGCCCGCCCCTATCCACTCTTTACTATCCTCCTGCTCGGGCTTAGGAGAACACCGGCTGAGATCCATACACTACAAACCACAAGTTGGGCTTGGGGGCATTTGCGTAGATACCTGGGGCTGACCGGCTGTACTCCCCGCATTTGCTGGTTCTGAATAATCCCTGGATACCTCCCACGACTGAAATACTGACGCAGCATGCACTCACGCGTTGTCAGATAAAAAATATGGGGGGGCATGTTCAGAGACGGTCACTTGCGCACAGTAGCTGACTTGACAGGTGATCGGTACGAAACCACACTAGACCATTTACTTGTGCACAGAACGCGAATGGCACGGGTCACTGCACTTCGCCCTGAGACAGAGGAACCTCCTGCACTCCCCCCACTTACAACAATTATTACTACACCTGATGGTGCACACTTAGTCTCCAGAATATATCGTCAGGCGCAGGCACTCCGACCAATGATGGGAGGTGGCACACGCGGTCTGGGAGGGAGACCTAGCGCAGTCCAAGACAGACAAGATGTGAGCCTATTGTTAAGAGCAGACACGCTTAGTGTCAAATAATTATAAACATACGCTTTTGCACTTTATGTACCTGCATAGAATCTATGTCACCCCCGTGTTGCTCACAAAGATGGATCGTAAGAGGTCGGATAGCTGCCAGAGATGTGCGATGGCGCATGCTGACTTTATTCACTTGGCATGGAACTGCTCTGCTGTTCTGGCATTTTGGCCTTTTGGGAGATGTGTTTGGGCATCTAGAACAAATGGTCTAGACTGAGCTCCCCCACACACTCCTGCTGGCCTTACTGGGGTATGTACTCACTTTGAGTCTGTGGGTTAGGCGCTTCACCGCAATTGCATTGTTGCTAGCTAAGTGACAGGTTTCCCTAAATTGGGGAGGAGCCAACAGAGGATGGTGGGACCCTGGCTGAGGCACTTGATGTACTGCGGCACTGCTAGTGATGTATATGCATCTTTGCTGCCACTCGCTTCCCCCGCCAAAAACTTCTGGCAACCACTCCGTTCCTATTTGTTACTACACCCTGAACTCACTGACGGAAATGTATTTCATGATGACATGATTGTTGGAGTAGCTGACTGGTCCTGTGGATCAGGATTGCCAAAATATCTTGGTTACATGAGCCTATATTGTTGTTTCATTGTTGATTAGGGAGCTAATGCTGCTATGCATGACTTTTCTTTCTATCCATCAACAATTGGTTCATATGCTCCGCATTGTCTGTGCAGTGAATTGTTTTGTATGATCTTTTGAAAAATTGCAATAAAAACAAGTTAAAAAAAAGTAAATGTCTATTACAGTTGTGTCCATGGGATTTCTTCATTCAATCCCTGAAATGTACTCGATAATCTGTAAATCTGTCTCTGTTCATTTCGCAGCAGCTGTTGTTCTGTCACGGAAAGAGACAGTTTCTCTATAATAGACCAAGTGAAATAGTTTTCCAATGGGCCTAAGGACAGGAAATGATGTATCAGTTTTGCGGTGGATTTGTTGCATCGGGAAGTGCTCCTATGCTCATTAATGCATGTTCTGGACTCCTAACTTTACTACTCCTAAACTGAGAAAAATCCTAAATTTACGACTTTAGGTATTCACAGAAGGCATTTAGGAGTCCTAAAGTTATGAGCCCTAACTTTACTACTACTAAACTGAGAAGAATCCTAATTTTAAGACTTTCGGTATTCACAGAAGGCATTTAGGAGTCCTAAAGTTAGGACTCCTAACTTCTGTGAATACCGAAATGAGTAAGTGCCTTCTGTGAATACCAAAATGGTAGTAAGTTTAGGATGTTGTCTTAAGTTAGTTCTGTGAATCGGGTCCACAGTCTTTAGTTGCTTTGGTGAGTGGCCAGATATTTCCCTGTCCACAGGGGTAGTGGCCGGTTACTTCGGGTAAGTTCCACATGATATGGAGTGTTTGACTGGTGGCCTCCTGTTTAGGGTTTGTGTGGAGCAATAGGTGCTTTAACGAACTCCCTCTTCTAAAGGCAAAATAGGTCTTTAAAAATCCAGGGACGCTGAAGTCAAGATTTTCCACTATCGTAAAATTTATTTTTTTATTTGATTTGAATGTGTTCCAAAAGTGGTGACACACAATAGTCAATCGTTGTCTGGTCTCTCATAGGTTTGTAACAAGGAGTCCCTCTGATTGTTTCTTGCTCTCTCCTTCACTTTTATTTATAAAGTAACGTGGATATAGTTTGTCCTCCAGCTTCTTTGTTAGTAGAGCTCGATGGCCGTCGTAGGTGGATCGCTCTGTATAGTTTCTACGTAGGTTAAAGAAACGGACCGACTGGCAAATTGTCTCTTAAGGCCTTGGGGTGGAAGCTGTTGTACTGGAGCAGGTTGTTGGTATCCGTCGGTTTATAGGAAACTTCAGTTTTCAGGTGGTTGTGATCTGCCCAGAGCCTGAGTTACAGGAAAGTGATTGATTCCGTGCTCGTGGTCATAGTGAATCTCAGGAAAATGTCTCTTAAGTCAAGCCACTCCAAGAAGTCATGAGCATCCATCTCCCCCTCTCTTCAGAGGACCAGAACATCATTGATGAATCTCTTCCATAGTTTTATGTTATTGATGAAGGGGTTTGTGTTGTTGTATATCTTCTTCTGTTCAAAATCATGGACATACAGACAGGCTATACTTGGGGTAATGTACTGCTCATTGATATTCAGTGTGTCTGTAGACTGAAGCTGTCTTCCAATTGGAAGTTGTTTCTTGTCAGTACCATGTGTGCGCAACCCAAGACGAAGCTCTTTGATGTTATAGAGTTCCATTCTGTCTCTCCTATTAGGGCCTCTAGCACCTCAAGTAAAGCTTCTTGAGGTATGCTTGTGTAGAGGGCCTCCATGTCCAGAGTGACAAATAAGTCTGTGTCTGAGTTGAACATGAGGTCCTGCAGCACAACCATAATGGCCTTGTTGTCTTTTATGTAAGAAGGTATCTTGCCTGCTAGGGGTCTCCAAAAACGGACTGTGAATTTTGAAAGGGGCTCCAATATGGAGCCGATGCCTGAGACTATCGGTCGAGGTTGATCCCTTTATGAATTTTTGGGAATATGTAAAAGTGTGGGACTTTAGGTATACATTCAATTAGCAACTCCGCTTCCTTTGTAGTTATTCAGTCATTTTCTTTTGCTTCATTCACCATTTACCATATGTCATCTGCAATCTATTTTGTCAACGTTTTGTAGTTCCTTGGGACTCTGAGGGGCCTGAGGCATTCAGTGTGATGCTTCTCTTTTGGGAGGACTACAATTGCTCCACCTTTGTCGGATGGTTTTATAACTATGGTGTGCATGCTGACAAGTTCCCTACTGCCTCATGTTCTGTTTTACTCAGGTTGTTACGAAATAGAAGGGCCCCCCCCAAAGTATGGAGATGTAGGCAGGTTCGCTGGGGAAGAAACAAGTAAGTAAGAACAAGGAGAACCCTGCCAGTAATATTTACATAAGGTCCTGCACAGGGATCCTAAGATGCAAACGAAACATCGGAGCTACCTATCAGAGTCGAGACATGAGGTCCAATCACACATTGATATATATTTTTTTATATATAAAGTTTATTTTTTCTCAAATTTCAAGGTTTCATAAATTGATATTACAAAAATAGACATGAGTTCATTGTTAGAGAATAGGTTAAAACACACATATTAATTATAACATATAGAGTCCCACAGACACCGTTCAAATCTCACACTCAGATAACCACACACTTCAAAAATAACCACACAACCAGTCTTTCATACATACAAGCACAAATGTTCCCAACAAGATGGACAACAATTCATGAAACAAAGGGAGTTGGGCAGAATCAAAGGTGAGGATTGATGATGGAGTGAACAATCCTGCTGCCAACAAGAACCACGCCGACGCGCGTTTCGGTGTAAGGACCCACACGGGCCACACCTTCAGGTGGGCGATGATGTACCACGGAGTGGGGGACTGTACATCTGTAGATACAAAATATAAATATATATATATATATATATACTAGTAGCCCGTCCCGACATTGCCTGGGAGCAATCATGGCTTAGGGCCCCCGCCCGCCCTGACGTAGTGCAGTGTTATGGCTGTATGTTTACTTTTGGATGCTTTTGTAACCTGCACACGTTTCTTAACCTGCACACGTTTCTGTTCCCGTGGCTCGCTCACCGCTCCTCACTGCCCATGTCACTTTTTCTGACCTGCACACGTTTCTGTCACTTTTTCCTCCTGTAATGGGCTGTTTGCTACCCGCTCCACGTTTCTTTTTCCGTGGCTCGCTCACCGCTCCTCCCCGCCGCCGCTGGCGCCCTGCACACGTTTCTTAACCTGCACACGTTTCTTTTTCCGTGGCTCGCTCCCCGCTCCTCACTGCCCACGTCACTTTTTTTGACCTGCACACGTTTCTGTCACTTTTTCCTCCTGAAATGGGCTGTTTGCTTCCCGCTCCACTTACCTGCGCACGTTTCTTTTTCCTGTGGCTCGCTCACCGCTCTACTCTGCCTCCGCTTTCGCCCTACCTCATCCGCCGCTCAGCGCTCCTCCCCGCCGCAGCTCCTCACTGCCTGCCCTCCGATCGCCGCTCATGTCCGCTGCTCCCTGCGCTGATCGTCACTACTCCTCCCCGCGCTGATCTCCGCCTCTCCTTGCGCTCTTGTATGCCGCTCCTCCTGATGTCAGGACGCACGTCGCGGCCGGCCGGCGCTACTTTGAAGGGACTACTTTTTTTTAAAGATTTCTTTTTAAATAACGTATTTATTTGTAAATCATATAGCCTATGTCCATCTGCACACCCTGAGGATTACAACGATGTATCGGGTGTGTGGATTGGCGCTGTGGTTCCCGACTTTACCTGGCTCAAAGGTTTGTGTTCTCTCATTATAATAGTAGTATAGATATATATATATATATATAGACATAATCACACAATGGATATTCTAGTACATTGTACATCATTGTTCCTAATACACATATAGCTCTGACTCTGATGGTTGCTCCGAGTCAACTAGTAGTGTCGATAATTACATTTTAAACTCAATAGAAAGACTACTTAAGGGTATGGAATATACAGTTCATCAAAGGGAACATATACCCTACACTTACACACATTCTTCTCCACAAACCTCCACCATACGTACATCATATTATAAATACATCAGACTGCTATTCCAAAGCCAATGGAGACCACCGAACACCCCCACAGCTCAGGGCTGTGAAGAAATAGCAAAATAGAAGGGGGCCCCCCCAAAGTATGGAGATGTAGGCAGGTTCGCGGGGGAAGAAACAAGTAAGTAAGAACAAAGAGAACCCTGCCAGTAATATTTACATAAGGTCCTGCACAGGGATCCTCATGTCTCGACTCTGATATGTAGCTCCGATGTTTCGCTTGCTTCTTAGGATCCCTGTGCAGGACCTTATGTAAATATTACTGGCAGGGTTCTCCTTGTTCTTACTTACTTACTCAGGTTGTTGAACATACACGTGTTCTGGCCTTTGAGTTCGTTGTTGTAGAGGGCTACTGCTTTTTCAAATATCAATCCCGCTAGGCGCATGGTGCTGCATGGTGGGTTAAACTACGATTTCCTTCTTAGGCCTGTGTTTGTATTTTCATCTGTAGATAGTGAGGCTTGGTCTTTGAAATGGACAGATTGATGTACTCAGCAAAATAACTCATCCAGCTCCACTCTGAAAGTGAAGAGGTCCGGTTGTGGTGTAGGGACGAAACACTGTCCTTTACTGAGTAATATTCACTGGACATCTGAGAAAGTCACTGAGCTCTGGTTCACTATTCTTGTATGGTTCTGCTGGTCCCGGGTTGGGGCTCGTGTTTCGAATCGCTTTGCGGTTGTACCTGCCACTGCACTTTCTGGCTTCTTCTTCTTCCTCTTCACCGATTTTGGCCTTCCCTGAAAAAGGAAGGTAGTCATGGGTATCTACATTTTGTTGGTTGGAAAGGAGCTCGGAAACATGGGTTCCACCCATATGATTGTGGTTGAAATTGTACAGGTTGAGGGTAAAAGCCTCTATTTCCGTGTGATGACCACCTCGTCTGCCACCTTGGGTGCGGTGGGTACTCTCACTTGATGAGTCCCTGGAACAATTCTTTGATCCTGTGCGTTCGGTAACTAGGAAGTCAGAAGCATCAGAATCCTTTGGTCTATAATCAGGTTTAGAGTATGTAATGGTGCAGTCAAAGGTTAATCATTTGAGGTCATTCTGGAACATATATTTATTTTTGCTTGTGTCAAGTACTCTTTATGTTCATTAATCATTTTGTTATTCTCTCGAAGTTTCTTTTTTAACTTTGCCAGTGTCAGTGAATGATATACCCTGGGGGTACGTAGACATAATATAGAGTACATATTGGTTGTGGCTGGAGAATTAAAAGGTACTGTGTTTCTGGATTGGGCTAGATGAGCAATATGGCTTCTACAAACTTAACCAAGCATCGTGATACGAGATATGTGGTTCAGTATGAGTGCGTAAGTGAGCAATGTTAATGTTTGAAATATACTGCTAGCGCCAAAGAAATTCAAACTAAACATTAAATCATGGCGGCATACGAAATAGTTACCAGTTGTGACCTCTTGCGGGACCTTTGAACTATACACTCAGCTAAAGAAATTGAGCTCAGCTAGATGGGTGCATAACCTAAGCAAATTTAAACTAAACATGAAAGCATAGTGGCATACAAAATAATTACCAGGTGTGACCACTGGTGGGAGATTTGAACTATACATTGAACTAAAGAAATTGAGCTCAGTCTGATTAGTGCATCACCCAAGCAAATTCAAGCTAAACATTAAAGCATGCAGCTTGGGAAATAATTACCAGTTCTGACTTCTGGCAGGAGCTTTGAACTATGCACTCAGCTAAAGAAATTAAGCTCAGCCAAATGGGTGCATCACCTATAACAAAACAGGATTCTGTCACCAAGAACACGTTGCCAATAAAGATTTTATGACCTGCATGAAGTGAGTGAGACACACAATGAAGGGACAGTAATATTGTGCAGACACACTGAATTCTTTTTCCAAGTCCCGATTGGACCATATCTAGATATGAGAATCTCATTCCCCATAGGCAACCACAATTGGGAACCTTCACCTATATGTTTGCTAGAAAAGGAAAAAGTCCTTTTGAAATGTATATCAAATGATTTTTCCTCCCCCTGAAAGAGTATGACAATAGGACGACTAGACGCGCCAGACCGCATGACCCTTGAAAGACTCAAAATAAAGGTAAGCAGAGTGTGTGCATGATCAGTCTTCAATACACTTACCCACTAAGCATGTATTTTGCAAGAGACATTTCATCTGCATGAAAAGTCTTATAAATCCTTTCTGACCTCCCACAAATAGAACAAGGAATAGAGGCCAATGATGCTGATATGGGACAACACCTTCACATGGCACCTTATTATAGTCTTTTCAGAGTTTTTAACCTAGGGAAATCATCCTAAATTAGGAGCAGTAAAGTCCTGATCCTGAGACGGATATGGACAAGGAAAGCACTACACATCCCTACAGAATTCAGTTTGGGACAACAGATTATGCTAAAGTATGATACAGTAGACTTCTGGATCCATCTTAAACCTTGCTGACCCACACTTTTTGTCTCTTAGTTATTCCCTAAGACAGAAGACCAAGACAAGTAAGAGCCTTAGCCCTCACGAGTGTGCATGGTATGCACGCGTCGCAAGGCAGTGATACTTTAAATAGTCCTGACAAAGGCCCCAGACCCAGACGGGCTGCTAGTCTGGGCCGAAACATGTTGTTGTTTATGTAGTAGGGTAAATTGAACAACTCAATAAAAAACCTACAAAATCCAATGAATCTATACCCTAGGTACCCTACAAATAAAGAAACACTTGGGTATACCAGTAGGTATTTTTAACTCTCCACTTTTCTTCTGGATTTCTGTCTATCCAGCCAGATTTAATCAAAGAACTTTCATTTTTAGGTCTCGCCTATTAATCCCGCAAGGGATAATAGATGAGAGTATAGAGGGCAAACCAAGATCTGAAACCATTGCGGATTTCGAACAGTTCGTGTGGTGCACTCGTGCGGAAAGCGCGTCCACATCAAAGCCATCAGCCTCCCTCCCACAGGCATCTGAAGCTTCCCTCAGCGTCCACTCGGCCTCAGGCATTTCTCCACCCTCCTAATTATTCACCCCTGCTGTTGCTGCCCACGACCGTACCTTCACTTTCACAGCCGCCAGGCCGTGTCTCTTTCAATATCCTCCCCCTCCCAGTGTTAGACTCGTTTTTTTTTGGTACCTTTCTGCTCTCTGTTAGACTCGTTTTTTGTGCCTTTCTGCCCTCTGTTAGACTCGTTTTTTGTGCCTTTCTGCCCTCTGTTAGACTCGTTTTTCCCTTGTTTTTCTGCCCTTATCCCCTCTGTTAGACTCGTTTTTTGTGCCCTCTGTTAGACTCGTTTTTGTGCCCTTCTGCCCTCTGTTAGACTCGTTTTTCCCTTGTTTTTCTGCCCTTCTGCACTCTGTTAGACTCTTTTTTGTGCCTTTCTGCCCTCTGCATCACCACATCATCACTCAGCGCTACCCCAGCATCACTCAGCACCACCACATTATCACTCAGCACCACCACATTATCACTCAGCACCACCACAGCACCACTTCGCACCACCACAGCACCACCCAGCACCACCACAGCACCACCACAACATCACTCAGCAGCACCACTCAGCACCACCACAGCACCACTCAGCACCACCACATTATCACTCAGCACCACCACATTATCACTCAGCACCACCACATTATCACTCAGCACAGCACCACTCACCACCACCACAGCACCACTCAGCACCACCACATTATCTCTCAGCACCACCACATTATCACTCAGCACCACCACATTATCACTCAGCACCACCGCAGTACCACTCTCACCACAACAGCATCATTCAGCAACACCACAGCACCCCTCAGCACCAACACAGCACCACCACAGCACCACTCAGCACCACCACAGCATCACTCAGCACCACCACAGCACCACTCAGCACCACCACAGCACCACTCAGTGCAACCACAGCATCACTCAGCGAAACCACAGCATCACTCAGCGCAACCACAGCATCACTCAGCGCAACCACAGCATCACTCAGCGCTACCCCAGCATCACTCAGCACCACCACATTATCACTCCGCACCACCACATTATCACTCAGCACCACCACAGCAACACTCAGCAGCACCACAGCACCACCCAGCACCACCACAGCACCACTCAGCACCACCACAACATCACTCAGCAGCACCACTCAGCACAACCACACCACCACTCAGCACCACCACATTATCACTCAACACCACCACATCACCACTCAGCACCACCACATTATCACTCAGCACAGCACCACTCAGCACCACCACAACATAACTCAGCAGCACCACTCAGCACCATCACAGCACCATCACAGCACCACTCAGCACCACCACATTATCACTCAGCACCACCACAGCACCACTCTGCACCACCACAGCATCATTCAGCACCACCACAGCACCACCACAGCACCACTCAGCACCACCACATTATCACTCAGCACCACCACATTATCACTCAGCACCACCACTGCACCACTCAGCACCTCCACAGCATCACTCAGCCCCACCCCAGGACCACTCAGCACCACCACAGCATCACTCAGCACCACCACAGCACCACCACAGCACCACTCAGCACCACCACAGCACCACTCAGAACCACCACAGCACCACTCAGCACCACCACAGCATCACTCAGCGCCACCACAGCACCAATTAGCGCAACCACAGCATCACTCAGCGCAACCACAGCATCACTCAGCGCAACCACAGCATCACTCAGCGCAACCACAGCATCACTCAGCGCAACCACAGCATCACTCAGCACCACCACAGCATCAGGTTCAAATATGGTCTCTCAATGTTTCAAGCTTTATAACAAATGTCACAAAAAGCTGTTAATATTTCACTTCTGGTCTTGGATTTTCGTCACAATAAAATACACTGAACATAATCTTCACAAAAGTTATTTACAAAAGTTTAAGCTATTGCTTTTATAAATTACAATAACTTTTATTTGAATATTAATTATTTAAAAAAATGCTATAGGTGTCACATTTGCGAAAGTTATAACTAATGGCATTGTAAATGACAAAGCTATTAATTTCGCAATTTTCAAAACCAACACATAAATGAAAAAATTGTCATTTACAATACCAATAGCTCAAACTTTCCTAATGCGAGACCTATTGCATTGCAAATGCTTGTTTTAATTGAGTCTGCCCTGATGGTACCACACTACCAGGGTGTGGATAGGCGCTGGATGAAGCATGTCGCAATAAAGTGAGTGAGGAGTCTACTCAAATATGTTTGGATACCCTAGACGTATTAGGGAGTAAATTCTTCCTAGAACAGCACCTTTCTCTCTTCAATTAGTCCATTTGCTCTTGTGTATGAAAAATCTCTTTTGGAGAATGCAACTCTCCATTCTGGTGAAGAATATTTAAAACCTTCAACACAATGAATCACAGTATTCATTATAGAGTTCGATAGTGATTAACAGACTCTCTCTCTTTTGCATGTTCTTCATGGAAGATTGAAACAATGCCCCAGTTTACAGACCATGCTTGAGGTGATGCTAGACTCACTGAAACAGCACAGAATGATTGGTAGTTTTCAATCCGGTGACTGGTAGGACTTGAGGTTGAGTGGCATTTTTATGCGATTGCAGGTGCCTTGGCGGGTTGACAGCACCATTTAGGTGATTATTAGAACTGTTATGTAATTGGTATCACTACAGCAATTAATTGGTCATTTCCTGGTTACGTGGTTATCATTTTTCTTTCAGGCAATTGTCAGTGCCACTCAGGTGCTTTGTATAGTCATGAAGAAGTGACTGAAATGTATCCTGGAACCTGACTGATGGTTTTCTTGTCAGGCGTCTCCTGGTATCCCAGTGAGACATTGCCCTGGCACCATGGTCACTGAGGACAAAATGGCCTCCTGCTGTTTATAGTTGATCAGCACCGTATGACTTGCCTGCTCCTGCCTTTGTCCCTGTATTACCAATACTGAAATTTGTTAGGGCATCTGATAGCAAAACCATTTGGGCCTGTGCGGAGACTATGTAGGTTCTAGTGCTGTTTTTAGAGCAGCTTGTGAAATAAAGGTTTGTAAAGCATGTGTATGCCGAGGCATCTTAGCGCTGGAGCTGTCATAGCCTGAGTGGAGGAGATGAACTGGGGTTAAAAATTGAGCATGAACAGCCATGTTTTCAGGGCCTTTTTGAACAATTGTCTGTTAGTTTTGCATCTTAAGGTAAAAGGCAGAGTATTCCAAAGTTTAGGGGCCAGATAGAAGAAACTTCTTCCACTAAAGTTTACGGTCTTTACCCTGGGGATGACCAACAAGGAGGCAGTTGATGATCTGAGGTTACGTTTGGGGATGTGCCATCTAATTCAATTATTGAAATATGCAGGTCCTGTCCCATGAAGGGTCTTGTGGACAATGCACAAGGCCTTAAATTGTACCCTCGCCTGGACCGGCAAACCCAGCAGGTCTCGGATCCCTTTGGACACCGAGCTAAATTTGTGTATTTTAAGTAGCAATCGTGCTGCCGCGTTTTGAAGAGATTGAAGCTTACATATGGTCCTTTTATCTGCACCTAAATATAGGGCATTACAGTAGTCAATCTTTAATAACACTAGGGTCACAATTACTGTTTTCCTTAGATCCATCGGGATAAAAGGTAGGATTTTTCTTATAATCTTCAGGGTGTAAAAAAAGGAAGTTGTAATAGAATTGATCAGATAGGAATAATTGATTGTTAAGAAAGACACCTAGGGGCAGATTTACAAGCCGCTTGCGCCACATTTCTGTCATTTTTGACATGGGAAAAATGGCACAAAAGTGGAGCAAGGGGCTTGTAAATCTGCCCCCTAGACTTTTTACCTTCCTTACAGGGGATGGGCAGGATACTGCCCCTTTAGGCCACCAAGCTGTGTTGTAGGGGGCAATGTTTTACCCTACAAGTAGCACCTCAATTTTATCGGAGTTCAACTTTAAACAGCTGTTACGCATCCAACTAATTATATGGACCATAAAGTTGTTAACTCTTATTTGTATGTCATCCGGGTTTGATGATAGAGATCCGCATAACAAATAGCAGTGAAGCCGTGGAAGCGGATGAGTTTGGCCATTGGGTCAACATAGACATTGAACAGGGTTGGGGATTACGAAGATCCCAGGGGCACTCCACATAGCAGGGCGTACGGATGTGATGTATGCCCTCCCATCACAACAGTTTGTTCTCTGTTTGTTAAAAATTATCTTAGTATCTTGGAGGCTGCACCTGTGATCCCCATTTCAAATAAGCGCAGAATGAGCACTTGATGGTTTACCGTATAGAATGCGGCTGAGAGGTCTAGCAAGATAAGATTTGCCTTCCCTTCTCCATCTAGCTGAATGCGGATCTCCTCGGTGGCTGCAATGAGGGCTGAGTCCGTGCTGTGTAGAGGTCGAAATCCATGTTTTCCAGCGTCCATTATGTCATTGGACTCCAGGAAGTTCAGCAGATCTTCATTAAGTGCCCTTTCCAAGATTTGAGAAGGAAACGTCAAACAGGAAAGTTGGCAGTAATTTTTTATCTTAGTAGGGTCTTGGGAGGGTTTTTTCAGAATGGACCGTACTAAAGATTTTTTCCAGGTGTTTGGAAAAGATCTGGTATTCAGAATGTTATTTAGAAGAGGTGCTAAATGGCTTGCTATGGTACTGGGTACTATGTGGAGAGCCATTGCCGGACAGGGTTCCAATGGGGAACTAGACTTGGTAGACAAAATACGTTTTTCCGCTCGCTCAGACGTGAGGTGATTGAAAATATCAAGATAAGCCTGCATAGTTACTTCACCATTCTCTAGGCCACCAGTTACGTCTGAGCTGTCTACAGCTTGATGGCTAATACACCTTTTACTTTGCAGAATAAGAAGTCTGCTAATTTACAGCAAAAGTCTGCGTTGGGAGTGTGCTGCTTGCTTTCGTCTAGTTTGGATAAGATCATGACTGTTTTGAAAAGCTCTCTGGCTGAGTTTTTTGCCGAATTAATCTTCTCAGGGATTATGCTGAGATAATAACCTCTTTGTAGTTTTCAATAGCTTTTTTATAGTGATCTTTTTCCACTGCAGAGAAATCCTTCCTCCATGTTCGTTCTTGGGCCCTACATTTTCTTTAAATTCCGTCAGGTCAGGTGTATACCAAGGTGCTGCCGGTTGCTTCCTGTGGTTACGTTTCAGTTTTTCAGGCGCAAGCTTGGTAACCGCTGACTCAATCCAGCCATTAGCCATTGTGAATTCTAGAAATCTCTCCTGGGATAGTTAGCTCAAAGAATACAGCTCTGTGGTCTGTCCAGGCCATGGGCAATGCTATACGGAAATATATCAATGCATGGTTGGTGAAGACACCATCAAGAGTATGGTTGCCTGTGTGTGTTGGCTTGGTAACTACTTGGTTTAAATCAAAGCTCTTTAGATAATTAATTAAGTTAACGGTATCTCTACATTCTGTGGATTCTAAATGGAACTTAAAGTCCCCCAACAAAGTGAAATTGGAGAACTCCATGAAGGATTCCAGAAAGGTCTGCATGGAGGAGACAAACCTATTCCTAGGGCCAGGTTGCCGATAAATCAGAGTTACGTTAAACGATGTCTTGTTATTGATTTTAAAGGAAAACATAATGGCTTCCTCCTCCAGTTGGGGGATGCCTACCGATGATATCTTAATATTATTGCGGTGGGCAACAGCAACTCCCCCTCCCTGTTGCCCTTCTCTATCTATTCTAAAATGCTCATAGCCTTTTGGTATTGCCACCTTGAGATCTGGATCAGAAGAGCTGTTGGTCCAGGTCTCTGTTAGAAAAAGTATATCAGGATTGTACTCTTCTATAAAATCAGCTAGTTCATACTTGTGTTTGGGAAGTGACCTGACATTTAGTAATATGCTAGTAAGGAGAGAGTCCCATTGTTCATAATTATGAGTGGGCAAATTATTTTCAAGCCAAGCGTGATATGTGAAGACATCATCATTCTTAATACAAGTTGCAAAATTATAGTTAGGACAAGATCAAGTAAAGGTGTCACTCTGAGCATTCATAGGTGTTACATTTTGTTTGCTTACTTCCAAATCACATGTCCAATAGGGCTTCACTTGAATAAGACCTGTTATAATTTTGGGCAGGGGTCCAGGCACACAGCGCATTCCTGCCACGGACAGGTGCTGACAGGCTAGCCTTTGGCGTGCCAGCTGTCCAACCACTGCGTGCGTCCGCGGGCACGTCAGCGCGCTCATTTATCGTATTAGGCAAAAAACAACTAGCCCCCTAACAAAGAAGACAGTCCCGCTCTGACCTGGGGGACCGACCGTCGTGCTAATCACTTGGCCTACATCCGGAGCAGCAGAAGCAACAGGTGAGGCTACAACAGCAGTAAAAGCACATACAATGACAGTTTTTAAAAAAGAACGCTTCCCCCGAGAGCTATAACCCAGCTTTGACTCAGGAGATGCCATGTGCTCCAGCCTAAGGCTGCATATAACTTATTTTCAGGAGGGAAAATGGGTTTAAAGACACAGCAGGCCTTCAATAACAACATACAGCTTCGCTATTATCATCCTACCCAAGACACTGTTTGAAATCTGTGGTAGAAATACTTCAAGGCATCTTGTTGGGCTCAAGAGACTGCCACTGAACACTAGGAAAATTTCAAGGCAGTGGTGACCCACAACATTTTGAACAGGTGCCCTACAGCACCGAGGCTGGGATTGCACAGTGCCTGCCTCATGCACACATTCAAAACCTTTTCAAAGAGGTTGGCACCTCTGTGCCTGTCTAAAGAATAGTTATTATGGTGTGGCTCGGCTGCTCTAAAAACACACAATGACCTCCTAGATAATGGCTACTGCTCAATACAAGGAAAACCAAAGAATAAATGCAAATAACAGGTCTCTGAGTGACAGCAGCAGGACTTTCAGGATGCTGATGTGAAATATCACCTAAGTGAGAATGGTGTCAGAACGTGCACTCACGCATCCACCTCTTCTTTTCTCTCAGGGAGTTCAACACCTGCTACATTGATCTGTCTGTAACAGATTGTCTGATAAAGCCTCTCACTTTGAAGTGAAAGAAAGAAAAGTAAACACCAAGTTTCCTTGGAAGACAGAGCCTAATATTTAACTTTTGTCTTTGAAATGCACTGCAAATGTGAAAAGATAAGGACTTCCTAAAACAAATAAAGCCTGCATATAAAGTTTGAAAATGTGAGTTACACAACTCAAAGCCAATGGTAAGCAATGGCGGAATGGATTTTTACATCATTGTTGAAAGTATGAGAATTACTTTGAATATGTGATGACATACTTATGCATAGCTGTGCTGTAAATCCATACTCATGGAATACAGACAGAATAAAGAATACGTTAAACTGGCCTGCGCACATGGCTAATACATTCCAAAGAGTACAGAATGCAAACCAAACCATGACACTGGCATGTTAATAGAATCACAATACAACATATCTCCATTTTTTTAACGGTAAGAAAATATACAAGAAAATATGACACAAAAAATAAACAAAATATAAAACACCTAAAAAAAGTTGCTTAAAATACATAACTAGCGAAAATGTGAATTCCAATTAAAACCACATGGGCACATCTATTTAACAAATTCGGCATATCTGGCCAGAGGCTGTCTGATCCTGCTTGCCCCTTGACTCTTGAGGCTACTGAATCCTTCATACACTCACTCGCCAATTTGGAACCAGTTGATCTTCCCCTATCTATTTGCCCCCCAGGTTGCCTAACAATTCATTGCTCTGCAGAACACTATTGTTGAATCTCAACAAAACTCCTTTGTCTTCTTCATCTGCATCATCAGCCACCTCATTACAAGCAGGCAGTTTTTCCTGTATACTTTGCCACTTCCTTCATATTCCATACCTTTCAGTCTTGAGTGGCATAACTATTAGTAAAAAACCTTCACTACTTTCATGGCTTTACCCTTTTTCAATAAAATTCCCTCCATCAGAATTCTAACCCAATCTCCAACCTTGATCTCATTAGGGTTTCGTATTCCATTTCTCATTATAGCATTCTTGAGTCTTTTTTTGTTTTCTCTTCATCATCTTCGCTACCTCCTTCACTTCGCACTTCTCTTCCACTTCCCCACACTTCATTTTAAACCACTATGGACACAAACTGGAAACCAGATTCCTGCCCTTGAGCAGCTTGAAAGGACTGAGTTCTGTGACAGTATGCAGAGTTATGCGATACATCCAAAGTCTTTCTCTCAAAGCATTTTTCTAATCTCTATCTTTATGTGCCCCTAGAAACATAACCCTTTACTACTCAATTGAATCTCTCAACTTGACCATTTTCATGAGGTTCATATGATACCGTAGTCACATGCTTGACGTTACAATGCTTAAGAAAAGACTCAATTTCTCTAGATCTTAACTGAACCCTATTGTCGGTAACCAGTACAGAGGGGTTAATTTCACCTCTGGCTGCCTAAAATGGTAGTCAATCAATACCAAGGCAAAACCGTGTATCCATGGGCAGAAAATTGAATGGACCAAGTATATCACAAGGAACCCTTTCCAACAGAAACTCAGGCCATGGAACTGGTTTAAGCAGTGCTGTGCTGACTTTCAACATTTTCTCACTACTGGCACACATTTCACATTCTCTCACTGTTCTATCTACTATCCTATCCATTCCACGCCACCAAAAATATGTGTTCACTAAACTTTTCATTGCATACATTTCAGGATGTTCTTTGTGAGCCAG
The DNA here is from genome assembly GCF_964263255.1 of Lissotriton vulgaris. Taxonomy (NCBI): domain Eukaryota; kingdom Metazoa; phylum Chordata; class Amphibia; order Caudata; family Salamandridae; genus Lissotriton; species Lissotriton vulgaris. Next base: position 1,489,265,215 of record NC_141693.1, read on the forward strand.
TTTAAAAATTATATCTTGCACATATTTCAGAGGGATACTTTTCCTTTCCTTGAACAGCAGCCCGCCTTCGAATTCCAACTCATCGAGCAAAGAAAACAAATCTGGTTTGACCTCCCTTTAATATTATTTTTTATTTAAAAAAGGTTTTATATAATGCTGGCTAGACCCAGGGGTATAAGAGAGCTTTACATGAGCATGAAGATAGTACAGGAATAACACAATTGTTCATAGCATAGCATTCAGACAGGTTAAACTAAAAAGAACATATTGAATAATACAACTTGCATGGACAGATAGGCAAAAAAGAGCTATCTACATAAATAAAATGAATATAGGTAATCACATTCTATACAGTAACACGAGATGGAGGTAGGCTCAATGGTCTGCGGGTGTTGGGTAGTTAGGCGCGAATAGGGGGGTGAAAAATAGAAAGAGGAAGGGGAGGTAGTATATATGGAGAGGGAGTATGGAAGGGGTGGGTAAGAAAAGGCAAAGGCGGGGAGGGGACCGAGGGGGGGAAAGGAGAGGGTAGAACTAGTGAGATATGAAAAGGATTATGAACCCCAAAATTTGTTGAGCAGGTGCAGTTTGAGGTCTTTATTAAAACTGACGTAAGAGGGGTTGCATCGCAGGTCTTTATGTTTGGGGCATTTCCGGAGAAAGGGCAAGATTGTGTAGTTTTCTTTTATAACAGAGGTGGGACGAGGAGGAGAGCGGTGGTGCTTCTTATCGGTCTGGAGCAGCCCGCTTTATTGAGTTTATTTGTGAGGTACAGCGGGGTATTTTGATGAAGGGCTTTGTGCATAATGCATGCAATCTTGTAGGAGGATCTGTCATAGACCGGAAGCCATTTAAGGGCTTTAATGGCTGGGGATACGTGGTCAAAACATTTGCAGTCGGTGATGCGCCTGGCCGCTAGGTTGAGCACAGATTTGAGTGGGGCAAGGTGAACTTAAGGGGTTCCGGAGAGGATAGCGTTACCATAGTCAATTTTCAAGAGGACTAGAGATTGGACAACCGATTTGAAGTCATCAGCTGGAATGAAGGGTTTAATTTTCTTTAGATGACGGAGAGTGAAAAGTGCTCCTTTAGACGATTTTTTTATGTGGACATTAAGAGTTAGGCTAATGTCAATGGTGATACCAAGAGATTTTACTGAGTTGGATAAGGAGAGTAAACAGTTGAGGGCATTAACGTCAGAGATCCAAGTTTGGATGGGGAGCGGGTTGATTTTTGGAGAGAAGAGAATGATTTCAGTTTTTTTAGGGTTGAGTTTGAGATGATTAAAGTGGAAACAGGATTGGATCTTAGTCAGGGTGTTGTTAAGGTGCAGAACATCAGAGTGGGATTTAATCTTATAGTAAAGTTGGGTGTCATTGGCATAGAGGTGGTAGTTGATTCCAGCTCGTTTTAGAATGAGGGTAAGGGGTTCCATAAAGAGGTTGAAGAGAGAGGGAGAGAAAATAGATCCCTGGGGGACACCTAAGGAGACATATGTAGGGTTTGAGAGGCAGTTGTAGATTTTGATTTGTTGTGTTCTGTGTTCGGCGATGAGAGGCGAACCATTTGAGGACAGGACCATTGAGGCCAAAGCGAACTTTGAGCGCGTTAAGTAAGGCAGAGTGGTTAACTGTATCAAACGCAGCAGAGAGGTCAAGAATAAGTAGGCAGGTCACGCCATTATCAATGGAGTGGTGGATTTCATCAACTATATTTAGCATGGCAGTTTCTGTACTGCAGCCTTTTCGGAAGCCGATTGCAAGGAGTCAAGTAGGTTGAAAGTGTCTGTGGGCCCGATTCACAGAACAAACTTAAGACAAAATCCTAAACTTACTACCATTTTGGTATTCGCAGAAGGCACTTACTCATTTTGGTGTTCACAGAAGGCACTTACTCATTTCGGTATTCACAGAAGTTAGGAGTCCTTACTTTAGGACTCCTAAATGCCTTCTGTGAATACCGAAAGTCTTAAAATTAGGATTCTTCTCAGTTTAGTAGTAGTAAAGTCAGGACTCCTAACTGTAGGACTCTTAAATGCCTTCTGTGAATACCTAAAGTCGTAAAGTTCAGTTTAGGAGTAGTAAAGTTAGGAGTCCTTAGGAGTTAGTAAGTTTAGGATTTTGTCTTAAGTTAGTTCTGTGAATCGGGCCCAATATGTTTATCCAATTGGAGCAAGGCACATTTTTCAAGGGCTTTGGAAAGAAGGGGGACGTTAGAGATAGGGCAGAGATTGTTAGGGTAGCCAGGGTCGGCATTGGGATTTTTAAGAATGGGAGTGATTTGTCCGAGTTGGAGGGAGACAGGGACACATCCCGTGGTAAGGGAGGAGTTGATGATAGTAGTCCAGTATGGGGCAATGATGTGCTTTAGATATTGGACAAGGTTAGAAGGGAGAGGGTCTTTAGTGTGAGAGGACGGTTTTAGTTTAGAAATAATGTTAAAGACTTCAAGTTCAGTTACGGGGTGGAAATTATGCCAGGAGGCATTGTTTTTAAGCTGTGAGTTTGCGAGGTTGGTATCAGGAGGGGTGTATCGAGTAGGTGAGAGGAGGAATCAGGGCTAGAGTTAATAAGGGAGGTGATTTTGAAGTAACATCAGTGGTTAATTGGAGGTTGGGTGGGATCTGAGTTAAAAGGAAGGATTGATCTATTTTGGTGATTTTTTCCAAGAAGAAGTTTGCAATTTCTTTGCATCTATCAGTTGAGGCCGTCAGCTTTGGGGGCAGAGGATGTTTAGTTTCTAACAATGTTGAACAGTTCTTTGGGTCTGTTTTTGGCACAATCTAGTTGTGTACGGAAGTAGGGTGCCTTTTCATTGAAAATGTGTTTCTTGTAAGTAGATCTACCGGATCTGAGGACGGCGAGATGGTAGGGAGATGGATGTTGCCTACATGTTCTCTCAGTCAGTCTAAGTGTGCGTCTTTCGTTGTTGAGATCTAAGTTGAACCACGATTTGGATGGAATATTTCTTTGAATTCTTAGTTGAGGCGGGGCAATTTGGTCTAAGACATCGATGACAGTTTTATTAAAATGCTGGGTGAGCTTGTTAGCATTTTGGGAGAGAGGGTGAGAAGAAGTTGTTTTTGGAGTTTTGCCTCCAGTTCACCAGGGGGATAAGATTAAGATTTATGTTCCATTTCATGGGTATGATGTTTTTGGTGGGGGGGGTGCCATGGTGGAGATCGTGAACAGAATGAGGTGATGGTCAGGCCAGTCGATGGAGATGATGTAGGAAAAGGAGTAAGTCAAAGATGGTCATTGAGTGGTCATTGAGCCAGGTTTCCGTGAGGAAGGTGATGTCAATAGCTGGAGTTGAAGGAGTTGAAATCCTCTCTAAGTCGTGTGAGTTCGGTCATCAAGGTTGGGAGATTGCGTTCTATGTTGGATAGTTTCTGGGTTAAAAGAATGAGGGGGAACGCCGTTGGGAAAGAGGGGGGGATAGGGTATGTTCTGTGTTGACCGGGGAAGAAAGGGGTGTGCGGAGGGAGTAAGAGACCTGGAGGGGGGTGTAGGAGAAGTGCTCAGGCTGTTGCACGAAGGGAGGGATGGGAGAAGGATGGGACATTCATAGAGTCAGGAGATATGGTTTGAGATGATAAGAGGGCGTAAGGGGAGTGGGGAGAAACAACATCGAGGTTAGGGGGTGGAATGCAGTTCAAAGAGGGTGATATTGTGCCAGTTGGGGTACAGTAGGAAATTCCAGGTGGGGGGCCGGGAGGTAGGTGCGAGGTTAGAGCGTTGGGGTTGTAGGAAATCGGTCATTAGAGAGCGTGTGAGTTTGGGAGACGGTGTGTGCAGTTGAGATGTCAGGGGGAGGGAGGGTCGCTAGAGGGAGTGAGTATTTGGATGTTGTGGTTTGGGAGACAGTATTAGCAGTTGAGATGTCTAGGGGAGGGGGCGTTAGAGTCGGGGGAGGGGGAGAACAAAAGGGCATCATGAGGTTGGGCAGATGAGGGGTTAGGAATAGGTTTGTATAGTTGGTAGGACAAGATGCTGAAATGGTGCTCAAAGATGGTGAGGTGGTATTCAGAGGCTTGTATGAGGATATTACCAGTTTTGAATATGGAGATGTCAATTTCACAGAGAAAAGCTGGGAAAGGGGTAGTAGGCAATTTAAATCCATAAGGAATTTTGCTTGATTTAGTGACTGGGAGGTGGCGAAGGAAGATGCTTTTCCATTTGGAGGGGCGTTTGGAGTAGAAGATGTAGTTGGTTTTTATAGGGGAGGAGAGGCTGTGGTAGTTATCGACAATTAATGTTTCAGGGTGACGAACCAGTAATTTATGTTTAAAAAATTTCTTGGCGTTTTTGGAAAGATTGGGAGAGTAAAGAATGGTCCATGAGTTGGGGCCATGTCTGGTGAGGGAAGAGTCTTGTGGATTGAGGGAGTAATTGAGGGGGGACATGTTTGGTTGATTAGTTGAGGAGAGGGGGAAAGAGAGAGAGGGGGAGGGATATAAAGAAATAAGGCAAAGCGGAGTGAAGAGTCAGGGGAGAAACAAGTAAGAGAGGGACGTCAGTGCTAGGGGGGGGTGGATATAAAGAGATACAGCAAAGGGAGTGAAGAACCTGGAGGGCAAAAAGTAAGTGAGAGAGGTCAGTAAAACACAGAAATAAAGTTAACAATTAGACACAGGAAGATAAGTTACAATGAGAGAATATTACAAAAATTGTAAAACCTAGACAAGCTTAGACGCTGGTAGATGCAGGGGGATAAGCAGTTAGGGGAACTTGAGGATCCATGAATAAAAGTGATAATAAAGAAATACAAAATAATGATAAACATAAGAGAACAAACAGAATCTACAATACAAGAGTGGTTTGAGAGTTCACTTGAGCAATATGGAAATAAATAAAAAGAACTACAAAAGTTACAATACAAGAGTGATTTGAGAGTTCACTTGAGCAATGTGATAGATCACTTGAGCATCTGTGGAGGTTCTCTGGCAACTACCAGGGAAAGATTGTCAGGGAGTAGTGGAACAAAAGATCACAGGCGTGGTCTCACCGGGGGTCCCAGTAGATTGCCATCAGAAGGAGTATTTGAGTTCAGGAGTGTCCACAAACGGATCGGAGAAACTGAGGGCTACGCGGCTGCAGAGCGTCAATACAGCACTAGTATTTCCGCAGCTGTTTGAGTTGAGACCAAGAAAGGGCAAAAATAACAGCAAGAAAAACAGATGTTCTACTGTGGACTCACTGGGGGGTTGTCACTCGGGCTACACGGCTAGCTGGTCATCGAGCATATAGACAAAGGTGACCATTCACCTTGGCCACGAGTGAGGGGCCATTAGCAATATTATTTTGGCCTGATCCGGAGGATTTTGTATCGGATCAGTGAGGACGAGGTCTGTGCGCCAGCAGGGTGTAGATTCAGCCCTATATGTCTGCGGCTGCTCAGGAGGAAAAACAAGAGAGGCATCACAGCACAGGAGAAACAACGTTCCGCATGTCGGAAATATGCATTTGCTGGTGTCCTCACTGGGGGCCCAACTGTTTACGCAGCTGTTTGAGTGGAGACCAAAAAAGGGGAAATATAATGGCAAGAAAAGAAACGGGGAGTCAGGTCGCTATGGCGATACCGCTAGCTGGTCATCGGGCGTGTATATAAAATTCAGCCCTGATCCAGCTGTTCGGGAGGAAAAACAAGAGGCCTCACAGCACGGGATAAACAACATTCTGCAGGGGTCAAAAAGTCGGAAATATGCATTTGGTGGCGCCTCGCTGTGGGAGGTCTGAATACTGCTATCAAGGGTGGGCTTAGTAGGGGGAACGAATATCGGGCAAAAAGAGCCGGGTGTTCGTCTGGAAGGAGAGATAGAAGCAACTCACCTTGTCATCAATTGGAGGGCACCATGATTCGCCATCTTGTGGGGCGAGTTCAGGAGGATCATCGCCATCTTGGGGAACGGAATTAGGTCGGAATTGTCCATCACGCAGTCGAGATAACTGGACTTCGTTCTGGCAGATCCGGACCAGGCGACTCCGGACCAGGTGTTGCGGCAGTAGATCAGGAGGAAGTCGGGAGGTTCAGCAAAGCCCAAAAGAGGCAGCAGAAGGACCGGGGAGGGCAAGGGCTGCGCATTGGATGAGCGCTGATCCGGCCCCAGGGGTTCCGGTGGAGGTTCGGTATTTCAAAGTCAAAGTCAAAGTTTTTTTATTTTGTTTCGGTACTCTTTCGAGGACCACAAAATCATTAAAAGGAAAATACATATTACATTAACATACAATTTAATACATTTTCAGTGTTATTTTAAAAAATTTATAAATCTTATTACAAACATATTCGTTAGGTGGATTAGCACACATGGAGATGAAATCCCTTGCTTTCGTGATCCTGCAGGACCGATATATTGGTTCTAGGCATGTTACCCTAGCAGTAACAACAACTTTATTTGGACATACAAAGAGCATGTGTTCTAAGTTCTGTTTACCCCCCGAACATAGGTTACATTGAGAGGAACTGTTTGGTTTCCAGGTGGAGGTAAAAGATAACAAAGGGAGAATACCCAGACGTAGCATCATGATCGTACGCCTTACGCCATGGGTAAGAGTGTATTCCAGATATGGCAATTTTAACTTATATTCTTGGGAGTCAGCATACGGTTTGTACAAAGATAGTTTAGTACAATGTAAATGATCTAACTCATAACTTAATTTTGGTGAAAATGTTTTTAAAAATAGTTTGAGTTGTGCGGGTGTCCAAGAGGATAACATTTCTGCACTAATTTTTGCTAAACAGAACGCCTCTCCCAAGTTTTTCACAAAAGTAGAGTTGATGGCATCCTCTCTAAAGATCTCAATTTTTAGCAGATGTCGTAGGGTACCCGCATTAGAATGCGGAAGGTTATAGGCCCACCTTATGAGGCTTGCTATTGATATTGCAAATGCGCTGGTGATCGTACATTCAAGCCTTAGGGCCTGTACAGGTGTTGAGTTAGAAACTTTCAATAGCTTTTTTAGTGTTTTCCCTTCATTTGTATCCATATAACTCCATTGTTTTAGGGGAATATGTTCTGAGGCGTAAGATAGAACCGGAGATATTTTGGCTCTATAAATTTTTATCAGTGCTGAGAAATGCCTACTTCCAGTCTTCCTATACAGGCGTGATATTGCACCTGCGTGTAGGTCACATTTCCTTTTTAGATGGGTGATTTGCTTCTTGTTACTCAAGTTATGCGTAAAGATTCTTCCAAGATAAGTATATTCCTTTGTCTGTTCCAAGATCTCGCTTCCCAGTTTCCATTGGAACCTCACTTCTTTATTCTTTTTTGTAAATGCAACTACTTTAGTTTTATTTATATTTGGAGTTAGAAAATGATCTTTCGAGTAATTGTATAAAGTGTCCAAGAGATTTTGGAGACCAAAGGGTGTCAGATCAAACAAGACAATATCGTCCGCATAAAGTAAACAATGTATCGGATGAGATGCCATTTTCGGTGGGGTGCTTTGCCCTTGTTGTAAGTGCGACGGCAGGTCGCTCAGGTAAAGAGAGAATAAAATCGGGGCCAACAGACACCCTTGCTTTAGGCCATTAGATGTATGTATTATTTTTGACATGCCCCTCTCGCCCCCCATTTGGACACGGCACCAGGTATTGCTATGTAGGTTCACGATTAGTTGCAATAAAGGCTCTGAGATACCCATTTTTCTCAGTTTCGACCATAATGTCGGCCTATCGACCCTGTCGAACGCTGTTGAGTAGTCGATGAAGGCAGCATATATTGTTTGCGATTTCCCGGTTACGTATTTATCTAGTAGAAATTGAAAGATAGCTATATTATCCGTAACCGAGTGGTTCGATCGGAACCCGGCTTGAAACATGGGAATTAGTCCAGTTGAAAAAGCCCAAAGCTTTAACCGGTCAAGAATTTCAGCCGCAAAGATCTTTCCGCCAGAATCCATTAAGGCAATTTGTCTATAATTGCCAGCAATAGTCCTTTTTCCTTTTTTATAAATAGGAATTATTGTGCTTCCTTTCCACGAGTTTGGAATGTTCCCAGAGTCGAATATGTAATTAAATAGTGGCGCTAACATCTGACCCCAAGCTTTATGGTCAGCTTGATAAACCTTTATCGGGATCTGGTCAGGACCGGATGCACCCGTACTTCGTGCCTTTTTGATATTCAAGGCAATTGACTCTGCCGAGGCCCTGGAGAGTTTTATATCATTGTTTTCCTTTTTCTGTTCAAATGCCTTTCTCGCCCTACCCTTCATGTTGGATTTATACAGATCATTTAAAAATGTGTCCCAGTCTTCTTCTGAGACGGGGATTGCTTCAAGCTTCTTTTTAGTTCCCGTCATCTTAGCTATCAAGGACCAATATTTTCGTTGGTTGCATTGCCTTGCTGCAATTTGAATGTCCATCCAGTTACGGTCCTGTATCAACCTTTCCTGTCTAGCACGTTGCCTACGGATTTGGTTCTTTAATTTGTTTATTTCAGCTTTATATAATGGTGTTTTACACAAGTACTGAGCCCGAATCATCCTGTTTAGCATTTTTACCGTTGGCTGATTGCAGTTTTTGTGCTTGCTGACGCACTTTCTTTGTGCAGGTCTGTTCTGTTTTAATTTGCTTTGTATTGCATTTTTGAGTTCATTTAGTAAAATTTCATAGTTTTTGATAGGATCTTCAGAGTAAATATTGGTTAACAATTGGGATTGTGTGATTAATACTTTCAAATAGTCCAAGTTTTCCGCCTCCCAATAAATCCGACGCTGGACTGGATTTACTTCTATTATGGGATTACTGAATATTGGGTCGGTCTGGTAAGTGATTGGTGGCATCCAGAGTGTTGTTAAGCAGAGAATGGCATGATCACTTTCATCATTAAATTTGACAGACAAGTCAGAAATTTGTTCTCTTAGCTCATTCCCACATATAAAGTAGTCTAAGATGGAGGAGACTCCATTTCCTTGTCTTGTGAATGAAGCTGGCTTGTCTCCATTAATATTTCCATTTAGAATTATCCCATTTATAGTTGGGAGGAACGATAATAACAGGCTTCCTCTTTTATCCGACTTCACTCCTTTTGGAAGTTGCGGGAGTGCTATTTCCAGTGATTCCTCCTTAAATAACGTTGACCATTTCTTTATCTCGCTATTTGATATTTTGGCGTTTAGGTCACCCATCAAAATATATGGTAGATGATGTTGATCTTCGAGGATGTTGGATATGGTTTCTAATAGATGATCGAATAAAGAGTCATGTTTTTTACTTGGTGGAGCATAAATGTTGAAAAGTAATATTTTCTTATAAGTGCCTGTAGGCTGTAATCTGAGTTGAATTTTGATACATTGTAGGTTGTGCGAATATGTATCAATACTTTCTTGTGACCAGCAATAGTCTTCTTTCAGTAGGATTGCCATACCTCCTTTCGCGTGACCCCTTTTAGATTTTTTTGCTGGGTTTTCGTAGACGTAATACCCTTTTTGCGTAAAGGAGGTGGTTGACCATGTTTCCTGCAACGCTAGAATGTCTGGATTATCTTTTGTTACACCTTTCATTTTATTGTGAGTTTTCCCGGCCATATTCCATAGCGATATTTTCAGACCTTTGTTAAACCTGACGGTGATGTAAATTGTCCATTTTGTTGCCGTTTAATACTTCTGGTAACCACGTCCAGGATTGTTGGTAATCTTCATCTTCTATTGGATTAATGTTCCTTGACCACACCGACCTTTCGCCTTGCCTTACTTGTATTTTTAATTTGTCTTTCCTCATGCTGTTTGATGTACGTTCATCCCTTTCTATGTTAGATATTTTATCAGTAAGATGTTGTTTAGTTACTACGGAATTTTGCAAGTTGGTTTTGATGTCTGAAATTGAGATTACATCATATCCGTGTTTTTGTAGAATTTCTTTTTCTCTCATGATTAGACCTGGGAGAACTGGAGAGAAGAATGACACTTGTGCGAATTGAGTATTTTCTATTTTTGGAAAGCGTACTAGGTCTATTTCTCTACTTGTCAGAGAGATCAAGGAAGGAATTTCTTGCAATAGCTGGACTATTCTTCCTCGATTGAGCGGGATATTATCAGTTGGAAAGAGTTCCTCGATAGTTAAGTGTTTTGATAGTGTTCTGTCCCACTGCCTAGTTATATGATCTTGTAGATTTTTTGGATTGACGATATTTTGCTCTAATGGTTTTCTTACTATTGACTGGCAATATTCATCTGCATTAGGGTTCAAAGGCTTCGCCGGCGTAGTTATTTTAGTCGGTGGAGTGATCTCCAAATTAGCATAAGTATGTTTTTGAAATTTGAGTTTGTTCCCTTTTTTCTTATGGATTCTTCTCAGGGGACGTCCTCGCTTTTTCTTGCCCATATTTTCTTTCACTTCAGTGATTTTTTCAATTTTTCCTGTCTGTTTGGTTTCATTTTCTTTGCTATCCTTCGACAAATGTATGTTATTTTCGGTGGATATCATACCATAACCAATCTCAGTTTCTTTGTTGGAAAAAATGGGATAATTTTTGAGACTATTTTCAGAAGTGTATTCCTTTTCTTCACTGAAAAGCTTTTTCAGAGAGAAGATTATGGGTGGGTTTTCCTTAGATTGCAATTTCTTAAATTCACTTTCCTTTATTTTCGCATCTGATGTTTGCGTACTTACACTTTGCATTTTTTGAGATCTTGAACTTTTTTTACAACCAGCTTCAGATGGTACCTGGTTGACCGTTTCTAATTCCTCGAATGAGGCTTTGGGTGACTCTTTTTTCTTTTTTTCTTCCACCAGATGTTTGAGAATGCCTATTTGGACGTCCAATGTGTCGTCTGAGTTGGCTAAGATTTGGCCGAGATGTGTGAGAACTGATTCCAGAATGTCTTGAAGGGAGAAGAGAACTTTGGACAGGGGTGGAAAGGCAGCTGGAAGGGTTGTGTTAGGAAAATAGAGATTTGTAAGATTGGATTGATTAGAGAACAGTTTAGGTGATTTATCTGGGGAACTAGTGAATGGTTGGTTTTTTCTTAATGGAGACGTTAATTTCTGTTCTTCGGTCTTCGTAATGATATTCACGGAGACCTCATTAGCTGATTTGTTCTCCTGTTGTCTAATTGGTGTTATTTGCGACATCTCTAGAATCAGTTGAGAATACTCTTCCGAGGGCGGATTATTTGGCTGATTTATCTCTGGATTAGATGATTCTTGATTATGATTGCTTAGTGCAGCAAATAATTCTGACTGGCGTTCACTATCAATAGTAATAGAAATATGTTTATTTTCTTCTACCGATGTTCGAGGAGATGAGTGGTTTTTCTCGGAAAGAGTAGAAAAGTATTTGGTTATTGCGGGTGTGTTAGAAATTTGGCCAGGTTTCATAGATTTATCGACAGATTTTCTAATGGCTGCATCGGTACCGTTCGGTATTTTAAAGGGCTCCCCAATGAAAACGGAGAGGCAACAAGAGATTAGTAGCGCCAGCAGTGAGACCAGGGCGATCTCAACTATTGGGCCCGCTTCAGTGTCGGTATTTTGGAGGAAGCGGAAAATGTGAGCCGGGTGTTCGTCTGGAAGGAGAGATAGAAGCAACTCACCTTGTCATCAATCGGAGGGCACCATGATTCGCCATCTTGTGGGGCGAGTTCAGGAGGATCATCGCCATCTTGGGGAACGGAATTAGGTCGGAATTGTCCATCACGCAGTCGAGATAACTGGACTTCGTTCTGGCAGATCCGGACCAGGCGACTCCGGACCAGGTGTTGCGGCAGTAGATCAGGAGGAAGTCGGGAGGTTCAGCAAAGCCCAAAAGAGGCAGCAGAAGGACCGGGGAGGGCAAGGGCTGCGCATTGGATGAGCGCTGATCCGGCCCCAGGGGTTCCGGTGGAGGTTCGGTATTTTAAAGGGCTCCCCAATGAAAACGGAGAGGCAACAAGAGATTAGTAGCGCCAGCAGTGAGACCAGGGCGATCTCAACTATTGGGCCCGCTTCAGTGTCGGTATTTTGGAGGAAGCGGAAAATGTGTAGAAGTGCCCGGCTCCCAAAGGAAAAACTTCAACCAATGCAGCAGGGAGTCCAATGGTAGACCAATCTTGAATCGGTGTGTCGGGGAGGCGGCAGGTCGAGTTTTATGACTCCACAAAAGCGGAAAGCCAGCAGGAGTTTGTAGCCCTAATAGTGGAGGACCAAGTCGGTCGCCACTTTGGGACCATTCGGTGGTAGCATCTTGGTGGAGGAGATGGGTAGAGGAGCACCCACTCCCAAGGAGACTCGTCAAGCAGTGAAGCTGCGTGACCGATGGCAGGCTGACCTTGCCTCGATGCGTCTGGGGGGTGGAGAAATCATTTCACGTCCCCGCTTGGAGGGCTAGCTCCTGGTGGGCTTGATCCTGGATGGGAGCAGAGAGGAAAACGTCGGATCTCTGGAGATCGCCTCAAGTCCTGCTGGGTTGGAATCGTTTCACATCCCCTCTCGGAGGGCTTGATCCTGGTGGTCTTGATCCTGAATGGGAGCAGAGAGGAAAAATGTTGGATCTCTGGAGATCGCCTCAAGTCTGGTTGGGTGGGCTCAATCCTGGTGAAGAGCCGCGAGGTGGACGTGCAGAGGGAACTTCGGATCCTTGGAGATCGCCCCCGACGGTGAGACACTTTTCAAAAGTAATTCCGTTGTAATTCTGTTGTTAAGTAGTGAAAAGTATGTAGATAGGAGTCGGATGGTCAGGTAAACAGGGGGATAACTACCGATTCAGTAATCCCCAACCCGGTAGCTCCTAGGAAGAGCTCCTACTCGGCGGCCATCTTAGAATATTCCTTTGTTTAGGCCAACTCTTCAACACATGCTTCTTGGCGGCCTGCCATAATTCAATCTTCAATTTACTCTCCTTCCAGTATTCTTCTGAAATTCCCTCAAACTCCTTTGACACTATGTCATGGCATCTCACATTTTTCCCACCATTCTCCATCAGCCTGCAGACACAGTAACAGCAATAGGAAATCAGTTGTGATATTTCTCTACCCTGGAGCAGACTCTGTTTTGAAAGTATACCCCTGCAATCTTGAGGTAAGTCTTGCAATGTGTGCTGTTGAGTTTCATCCTCCCCCAGGTGACAATATGTTAACGAACCAAGTGTGATATGTACTCCCTGAAATGTTCTATCGCCCAGACACAGGCTATCAGCTCTCTCTCAATCACAGCATGCCTTCTTTCAGTTTCATTTAAAGTGTGAGATGCAAACGGACCACACAAATTCAACATTCTGCTTCAATAGTTCTCTCAACTGCTCCATCTTTATGGCAAAATCCTTGATGAATTTGCTGTAATATTCAAACATACCAGCAAAAGACAACAATTGTTACTTGGTTGTTGGAGCTGGTGCTGCTACAATGGCATCTACATTGGACTTCTTGGGCACCACCCCATTTCCAAACAAGGTATGACCAAGGTACTCCATAGAAATATCTAAACATTTTGCATTTAGAACCTTCCAGTGTCAATCTACTGCAAGCCTCAAAAATGTGGTGCAAGTGTTCCTTCTCATTCCTCAAAAATATCAAAATGTCACCTTGGAAGCATTTTACATTACTATCAATGCCTCAAAACAAATAAAACATCGTTCTCTGAAATACAGAGGTCACAGAGGCCATACCAAAAGACATTCTGTTAAATTGGTCTAACTCTTGCGGTGTGATGAATGGCGTCAATTGCTTAGAGTCCTCGGCAAGCTGGATCTGATGGTCCGCAAACCTCAAATCTAAAGTAGAGAAAATGTTGGCACCCTCTAACATCGATACCACCTCATTGATGTTGGGCAACGAGTGAAAATGACCTAAGATATTTGCATTAACTCCTTTTACTGACAAATACAGCTTAACCTGGGCGCACCTACTCTTGAAATTAAACTCTGCATTCACCTCACCATCCATGTTAATGGTAGAACTGTCAAAGCTTTCAGCGGTTATGTCAGAAGGCTGTAAATGCTTCATATCGAGTTTTCCACCAAACTTTGCTCAAATATATTGTCTGGTAATTATGGTCGTGGGGCAACCAGAATCAGCCATGAGTTCGAACTCAACCCCCGAAATGTACACTACACACGTGAGGATTCTTCACCACTTGGTCAGGTTAACCATTTTCACTCTCTTGAATGAACAACACGATCCCCCTTCCACCCTCTGCTATTTTACCACACTGACACAAAGACTTAGGGGCATATTTACTAGAAAATGATGAAGCATGGCAATGCAAGCCATCTTGCTGTGCCGAGCTGCGCCATTAGGAAAGTGCAGGGATGCGTCATATTTATAGCAATACGATTCATCCCTGTGCTTACCATGCACTGGCGCACAATTGACTGCCTGGCACCAAGGCAGGCACCCTGCACCATGGTGCAAGGGCACCTGCGATGCAGGGAGGATTGTTATTGTGCAGGAAGGAATACCTTCATGCACAAAAACAATAATTGATGGCATTTTCCTCCTTGTATGTGTGCTGCACAACGGAAGGGTGGTAGACTGATCCTTTGGCTTCTTCCTGTGAGGAATGATCGGATCCAGTCCAGGGCGGTTCCTCGTATGCCGGCGTTGTGTAGCCTGGTGACTAGCTTACAGTGGGAGACTGTGTTGAAGGCTGCTGATAGGTGGAGCAGGATGAGGGCTGCGGAGTGGCCTTGGTCCAGGAGGGTGCAAATGTCGGCCGAGCTACCGCCTCCTTCCAGGCCACCCCGAATGCACACCCATAGACCATTCACCTACCAAAACTGCAGCTTCACCAGCCAGCGTACACCAGCACGGTGTGCCCCCCCCCCCCCCACCAAGGCAGGCAACAACCACCTCAAATGCATACTACTCAACACCTGCTTCGTCCACAGGCACGCCATCAAACTCTGGGACCTGCTCAACTCATCCTCCCCAGACGTCGCCTTCCTAACGGAGACCTGGATGAACTCCCTATTGGCACCCAACGTTGCCATAGATCACCCGCAGGGATCGCATCAACAAACTGGGAGGAGGAATCGGCATTGTCCACAGAAATACCCTCAGAATCTCGACCAACACCGAAGACACCCTCAGCACCGCCGAACACCTGCACTTCCAGATCCACATCGATCCCAACACCACCCTCAGAGGAACCCTCGTGTACAGACCTCCCAGACCCCAGCCACAGTTCATTGACTCCATCACAGACTCCATCAGCGCGCATGCCCTGGCTTCCAGACTACATCCCCCTCGAAGACCTCAACTTCCACCTCGAGAACACCAACGACAGCAACTCCACCACACTACTGGACAACCTCACCAATGTCGGCCTCAAACAACTCGTCACGACACCCACCCACTCTGCCGGACACACGCTCGACCCCATTTTCTCCGCCAGCAGCCACGTCACCGTCAGCCACACCACCGAACTCCACTGGACCAACCACCGCTGCATTCACTTTTCCTTCAAGAAAACCACCACACACAACCACCAGCAAAAAATCCCCCATCGCAGCTGGAACAAGGTCACCGAAGACCAGCTAATCATCACCCTCGCCCGAGACCCACCAACTAAACCCACCGACACAGCCGCCCGGAACCTCCAGCAATGGAACAACGACTGCGCCAACACTCTCGCCCCAATCACGAAACCCACAAACAGACCTCCAGACATCCAAGCAGACCTGCCAGAGACTAGAGAAGGAATGGTGCTGCGAGCAAACACCGGACAACCATGCAGCCCTCAAGAACGCCAGCCGCAGACACCACCAACTCATCCCAACGGCCAAAAGGACCTCCTTCAAGGAACCCATCGACAACAGCGCACACAATAGCAAAAAGCTTTTCAACATCGGGAAGGAACTCACCAACCCCAGCTCCATCTCTGCAACTCTCTAGCCTCCTTCTTTCACCGCAAGATTGCAGACATCCACAACAGCTTCAACACCCAGACCTCTCTGTCAGCTGCCACCAACACAGACTCACCGCCCACCAGGCACACCGGCCACCTGAGCTCCTGGAACCACGTCAACGACATATACACCATCAAGACCATGAACACATCCACTCCAGCTCATCATCAGACCCCTGCCCCCACCACATCTTCAACAAAGCGAGCTCCATCATCGCGCCCCAACTCCGAAAGATCTTCAACAGCTCATTCGAGACCGACACCTTCACGGAAAGCTGGAAACACACAGAGATCAACGTCCTCCTCAAGAAACCCAAAACTGACCAAAAGGACCTCAAGAACTTCCGGCCCATCTCCCTGCTCCCGTTCCCGGCGAAAGCCATCGAGAAGATTGTCAACAGACAACTGACCCAATTCCTCGAAGAGAACAACACCCTGGACTCATCCCAATCGGGATTCCGCAGCAACCACAGCACCGAAACCGCCCTCATCGCCGCAACCGATGACATCAGGGCCCTGCTGGACAATGGCAAAACCGCAGCCCTCATCCTCCTGGACCTCTTGGCCGCCTTTGACACCGTCTGCCACCACACCCTACACACACGCCTCTGCAACGCGGGGATCCGTGACAAAGCCCTGGACTGTATCACCTCCTTTCTCGCCGGCAGAACCCAGAGAGTCTGCCTCCCTCCATTCCTATCCAAAGCCACCAAGATCACCTGCGGCGTACCCCAAGGATCATCCTTCAGCCCGACCCTCTTCAACGTCTACATGACACCACTCGCCAACATCGTCCGATCACACGACCTCAACATCATCTCATACGCCGACGACACCCAGCTGATTCTCCCTCACCAAACACCCCGCCACTGCCAAAACCAACTTCCACGCAGGGATGAAGGCTGTCACCGAATGGATGAAGAGCAGTCGCCTGAAACTGGACTCGGACAAGGCGGAGGTCCTCATCCTCGGCTCCACCCCTTCCGCCTGTGACGACTCCTGGTGGCAAGCTTCACTGGGAACTGCGCTGACACCCACCGACCACGCACGCACCCTGGGGTTCATCATGGACTCTTTCCCGTCAATGACCCAACAAGTCAACACCGTCTCCTCCTCCTGCTTGAACACACCCCGCATGCTGCGCAAGATCTACAGATGGATCCACTCTAAAACCAGGACGGTCACCCAGGCCCTCGTCACCAGCAGGATGGACTACAGCAATGTCCTCTATGCAGGAACCACGGCCAAACTCCAGAAGAGACTCCAAGGCATACAAAACACCTCTGCAAGCCTCATCCTTGACATCCCCCGTAACAGCCTTATCACTGCCCACCCGAAGGACCTGCACTGGCTTCCCGTCAACAAGAGGATCACCTTCAAGCTCCTCCCCCACGTTCACAAAGCACTCCACAACGCCGGACCAGCATACCTCAACAAGCGACTCACCTTCTACACCCGCAACCATGAGCTCCGCTCCGCCGACCTGGCCCTTGCCACCGTCCCCGCATCCACCGAACAACCACCGGTGGCAGATCCTTCTCCCACCTCGCCGCCAAGACATGGAACACCCTCCCCATCCACCTTCGATAGCCCCAGGACCTGCTGACCTTCAGGAGACTCCTCAAGACCTGGCTGTTTGAGCAGTAGCTGCTCCCACCACTCCCCAGTGCCTTGAGACCCTCGCGGGTGAGTAGCGCGCTGTATAAATGTCTGATTGATTGATTGATGTCATCTGTGGTGGCGAGCAGAGTGATCTTGGTGCTGTGGTTGCTTCGGAATCTGGATTGGGATGGGTCAAGGACAGCGTTATCTTTGATGAATCGAGTCAGTTCCCTGTTTTTTCTGCGACTTTGGATTCGAAGGGGAGGAGAGAGATAGGTCGGTAGTTCTTGGGGTCGTTTCCAGTCGTCTGGGAAGGTGCCTGTTTGAAGGGAGATTTTGATGGTGCGCTGTAGTTCAGGTGCGATGGCGGCTTTGGCTCTGTAGTAGATGTGGGGAGGGCAGGGGTCGGTAGGGCCCCGAGTGTATGCCTTTCATGGTTGAGGCGGTGTTTTCGGTCGTGATCGGTGTCCAGTTGGAGCTGGTGGGCTGGCTGGTGTGCCTGGAGGACGGGGGCTCAGCTGTGGCGTTTGGAGGATGGCTGACGAAGTTGTCATAGAGGTTTTTGATTGTGAGGTGGAAGTAGGTTCCGAGTTTGTCACAGAGGTCTGTGTGAGCAGGTTTTTAAGGTAAACTTCAAACGTGCAGTACTTCTCACAATCATCTGCCAAAAAACAATGAAGGAACTTCACGTGCCAAGTCAACACGTATTGCGGCTCTGGATGTTGACCCTCACTCTTCTTCCCATGCAGTGGCAGCTCTCCCGGCAACAAAAACAGCTCGGAGAAACAGTGTGGTGAGACACGTTCTGCTGAGGACAAGGCTGCCCAGCACAGGATAAGGCTAATAAGTGCTCGGTACAGCGTCCTCAGGTAGGCCGAAATGGGAGCCATTTAAAATACAATCACTTGGTCCTGGCAGCCTGAAATACATTCTATCAGTCCCAAACTTCCATAAATCTTACAGATGCAGTAGTCACTCAGAGATTTAAAAAGGTTCAGCAGATCCAACATGCAAGCATAGTTAAGTTCTTCAGAAAATTATAGTATAATCCAACAAGATAAGATGGATTCTAAGAGCTAAATCCGTTCCTGTGATGTTTCCTTATGACAGGATACCTCTGCAACTCATTGCCATTTGTTGAAAGTATGATCGATACTCTGGATGTATGTTGAAAGATTTATTCATAGCAGCATAGCAAATCCATCCTCATAGGAAGACAAAGTTCAATTGGCCTGCACTCTACATTTCATGGATAATTATTCCAAAGAATGCAGGATGCAAACCAAACCATAACACTGCTATGTGCAGGTTACTAAATAGCAGCAATCAGCTTTCAGAATGTTCTTACAAGGTCTTTAGCAACCAGACAGCAAAGCTGTCTGGTAGATTTTGACTTAAAAATGACATTTTTCTTGTGAAATTAACTTCATGTATTGAGTTGAAGGAATAGGCTGCCTATTCACTATCTCCTCTAGTCTTATTGCCTATGGAATAAATACATTACTGATGTGTATGCACTGTAATAGTTTCCACATTTAATCAAACATTTTAATATTGAACCTTGTCCTGGAATTATTCATACAGCTGCAACATCAATCTGTGTTATTTCTAAAAGTCTGTCTCGCAGGCGTGCATTCCTTTCTGTGGAGCCAGTGCTAACTAATGTAGCAGTCTATTCCCTAAGGCTCTAATGCCTCACTGAGGCTAAAAGTACGTGGCACTGATGCAAAGGAAGGAGAGGGGCTCAGCATAAAAAACATTAGGTGCATTTCCTTTGTGTTATTAGAAGTTGGCACTCAGCTCTTGTAACTGTAATAAACATGAATTTGGTTCCTGTTTCTAATCTCTCTTCCACTTTGCTCCTTCCCACAGGACATGTACGGTTTATCGACTATGAATACGCTGGATACAATTATCAGGCATTTGACATCTCCAACCATTTCAATGAATTTGCAGGTGAATTTACCTTGGCCATGTTCTTGCTTTGCTTTAGTCATCGATAAACTAAAGCTTGAAAACAACCAGTCTGATTTACTTAAGACTGATTGCCCAAATGCAAAATGCAGACCCCCCCTTCCTTCCCCAGGCAGCCAGATACGAACATATCTTGACATTATGTGCATCTTCATCCATTTTGGCTTTGCCTTGTGACTTTCATAACTTTCTCTATTCCTAGGCGTGAATGAAATGGATTATAGGCTGTTGCCCAGCAGAGAGACCCAGCTCCAGTGGCTCAAACACTACCTGAAGACCTACAAGAAACTCCGAAAGGACAGCAGTGGGGTGACTGAAAAAGAAGTGGAAGAACTCTACATGCAAGTCAATAACTTTAGTTTGGTAAGCTCTATTACTCTAGCACAGTTAATTTGGTATGTAGGCCTTGAATGTGGCCATGCGGAGAACTCACGGTTCTCCATATTGTGTGCGCAAAAATGCATTATTGCACCATCTGGTCTGTAAGGAATATGATTCTCTAATTCTGTGCGGCTGTTGGTCTGAAGCTGGTGTTGGCAGGAGTTGACATGAGACATTTGGGGCCCAACTCGCAAAGGTGTAGTGAAGTTACGAGGGTGGAGTCTTCGTATTCGTGGTGGAATCTCTGTACTCGTGGTGGAATCTCTGCGCTTGGGTCAGAATCTCAGCACAGCACACACTCTGTCGTGCGCTATGCAGAGATTCAGCCCAGAGTGCAGCGATTGTGCCACAGATGTGGAGGCCCTTGTTATGTCATGTTATGTTGCAGAGATGTGTAAAGCGCGACTAATCACTTGAGGGGTAGTCAACCGCTGGAGCAGGTGTCTGCAGGGTGTTAGTTGAAGAGCAAGGTCTTCAGCTTTATACGCAGTTCTGGAAGCGAGGGGAAGGAGGCCGATAAGCATGTCGGGAGGTCATTCCATGTTTTGACTGCGAAGTATGAGAAGGCTAGCCCTTCTGTTCTGCCTCTGCAGATGCGGTGTGTGTGTGTGTGTGAGAGAGAGACAGAGTGAAGGTGTCTGGTGAATGTGAAGAGAGAAGTTGAGATGTGCTAGTCCAATGTTATGCAGTGCCATGTATGCATGTATGAAGAGTTTGAATTGGTAGTGTTTGTGTATTAGCAGCCAGTGCAGATCTCTGTAATGAGGCATGATGCGGGTGTTGCCAGGGGAGGTTCAGCCATTGGACCTCCCCTGGCCACACCCTGGTGTGGCCAGGGTGTGTCCCGTTACCACCACCGATGTGGTAACGGGACGTGTACTCTGAGACAACACCCGCACTCGGAGGGATTCACCCAGCTGCATTGAAGGTGGGATCTAACACCAGGCGCTAAGAATATTTTGGTGGATATCGTGTTAAAATACATTGACCAGCTGGGTCGGAATTAGAACAGGCAGAGATGATTCGGATCATAGAATTTACAGCCATAGAGCTCTGGAGAAGTCGTGGGGTCTTTCCCGTTCGACGAAACACGTGTTGGCTGGGCGTGCTTTGGATTAAAGAAAAACCAAGACAAACACAAGATATTTTACTCTTTATTGATACAATTATTTTCTACCTGATGTTACGTAACTTGTAAATTGAGCGTGTGCAGAGGATAAGAATCAATTCTTGTATTGGCTTTAGTGACCAACTATTTGAGGGTATAGGGTGTTTTCCCTCACCTTGTTGCACAGCAGAATTCATATCGTCACAGACTAATGCAAACTTGATAGCGGCCATTTCTCCTGATTAAAAGACACCCCTTATGGTTGAACCTTCACATGACGCTGTCAGAAGACTTTTTAAGAAAGATAGCTCATGCTTTTAATAACTTTCTCTGGCAAGGAAAGAAATAGAATCTCACTTAAAAAACTCAGATTGGCCAAAGATAGAGGAGGAGTAGGCCTCCCTATTTTCAGAAACTACCAAACAGCCTATCTCTGTATAGGCTGTTTGGTACCAACTGGTTTGTTAATAGCTCGAATACCAACCGCTTTGGATAGCAATCGAAAACACACTCATAAACAATATACCCATCCCACCAATCTTAACAATGCACACCTACCAACTCCCACACTCTAAGTACATCATACAAAACACCACAAAAACTCTTATCCAAATCAACTATTGATCTCAGGTTAAAATAGGTAACTCTACCATGGCATCCATATGGCATAGCTCCAAATTCAAAGTTGATGGCCAACTGGCATACTGGCAGGAATTGTCTGACAAGGGTATCAATCTAATCAGTGACATTTACAAAGGCAATATAGTGCTGGCCTTTTCTTTCCCACAAATGCGGTACACTCTAGATAATCTGGATTTTTATAAATTCCTGCAACTGAGAGTAGATTACAAAACACCTAATAATACATGTTAACCCCTCCTTACCCACTCTGATTGGGCAAATACTTAAAGTCGGTCATTTTGTATCTAGAATACATAAACTTCTTCTTCTAAACCTCATTAGGGCCCGCAACCGTAACAAACTAAAATGGGAGAAGGGGCTGAACTCCAGCAATATTAATTTTGATTGGAGACACATACATAAGATTCCTTTTATAAACAAGATCTCACCTTCAATTTCCCAAACAAAATATACGATCATCAACAGAGGATACTGCACCCTTCTAGACTCCATAATCTTAGTAAAAACCCGAAATGCTGGAAATGCAACCTTCAGGAGAGAAATCTGGCTCATCTGTTTCCTGACTGCCCCATCCTGCAAACTTCCTTGGACACGTTTTTCGAGTGCACAAAGCACACCTTCAACATTGAACCCACCAGAGAATTCTTTTATGTAATCCTGGGCTGCTGGATCCTCAACTAAAGAATTAAAATGATCGATGTCTGTTAGACCTGAAACTCACACTTGGCTGCAAGCTGGTTCTTAACAATTGGAAACATTCTTGTGTAATCTCGTACCGGATGTGGCAGGAGCGGCTCACCTTTAAGAGGCGCCAATAAAATCTCACTACAGCTCTCACCATAAAGCCCAGCTTGTAGACTGATGTGGGGCTCACTTGATGCCACCTCCCTCAATTTGAGCCTCCTTGAACACCGTAACACACACAATAGGGTGTAGTTCTTGCATTATAACCACTCTATCATGACTCCCATTATAACTTCGCCTCTCCGTTTTGGGGCCTCTCCATTGGCTTGAATCTTCCCTGACATCTATTTGATTGACTTCTTACCTCTCATATCTAAGTGCTGACAGTTGTTTTCCCTGTGTACTCATAGCAGATAAAGGCTGTATCCGATATTCCGCTCGATTTTAATATTCAATATACAAATGTGTTTTATTTTGTAGTGATATGCCTAAATGCTAATCTCTGAACACCTATCTACGAAACCAACAGACAATAGAATTGTCGTTGATGTAGAAATGTGCACAGCTCCCCCCCACCCTCATTCTTTCTCTTCTGTAACTCCTATATACTGGTGCAAATGGTACGTTGCACCTCTTTTGATGAACTTATTTCAGCCACTATCTTTACGTTTGTTACTTTTTCTGCAAAAATCAATAAAAAAAAGAAATATAGGTTGTCACAGTAAGCGTAAACCCTACTATACAGCAGGTAAACCACAAGCCATCTCGACGTGAAGCACATCAAAGATGCCATATCCTTGACCATATGCCACCCATGCAATGCATTTGTCTCTTACTCCCTCAGTATAGGTAAGGCGGGGGTAGACGCTGATGGGGCTCAGTGTCATGCAATTTCCCTAGCAGAGCCGGTTCCTCCTCCCCAGTTAGCGCTTACCTCGTCTTGTATAACCAAGCGCAGCTGCCACGTGACACAATGTCGTCCTAACTTGCACAGAATCTGCGTCCTTCACATGGATGCACAGTAAACATGGGACACCGTTGAAATTTTTCGGGGAGGGGCATCATTTTAACGTCATTCCTTTGACATCCTCTCACAAAATAATTGTTGCATTAGCTGCTTTAATATAAGTGGAAGGGGATCAGAAATCGACTAATTGTGCGCTTTTTCAGACGTGGCTCAATAGGTTTTCACGAATTCCGATTTACAACCAGGGCTCGAGTCGGGGTACCACGCGGGTGGACGGCGTCAACCCACTTATTTTACTAGGAGCTCAATAACTGGAGCAAATGGAGCCACACATTCACTCTTTGGCCTCTCTGCGGCGAGATCGGAGCTCATTCAGAACACTGCTCACGCGCTGGCTTCTCTGATGCAATTGCGTCTAAGTGGTGAGTGAGGGGAGGCAATGAGTCTGATGGTGCAAGCCACCTTTCGTGACGTCACTTCCTGTTGTGACATCAGCGCCCGACCAACTTCTTTTTCGGTCTCGCCTGAGCCAGCCCATGTGCTGCTTGGAGAGATATTTAGTTAGGGCTTTCAAAAGTGCTGCCACACGGCCTAGCGCTTGCGTTCACGCGCGCGGGCACGTGCACAGCCGCCAGCTTTTTGCACCCTAGCTTTCCTTTATCGCTTTCCTTTGCTGCACGCACAGCATCACACACCACCCGGTAGCCTACTTTTGCAGTCACGTGCGCTTTTTTTTATTTCGCTTTCGCGGCCGCCTCACTTTCAGGGGCGCGCGGCCAATGCTTGTTTTTTTAATTATCTTTATTGCTCCCCCGTCACTGACAGACAGGGCTAGTGGACGGCACCATAGTTTTGCCATGTCCTCTTCCTCATCCCTGCTCGTTCAGCGGCCCCCGGCGTCTATCTCCTCTTCTGCGCCCGAGGCCCTGTCTGGGGCAGCTCCACTTGGCCAGATGTCAAAGTGGAAGAGGCCGCTCCTAGGCCCCCTGTGTAGTGGGACCGCGGCTTCCAGGAGATGCCAAATGTAAATGTAAATGTATTTGAGCTTATATAGCGCACAGCTACCCGCAGTGGGTTTCCCGGCGCTTGCTTAGGGAACCCGTCCTGGTATTCCTCTGTGAGATAACCCCGGCAGGGTATCCACAAGGTGAAAGCCAGGCATCCTGCCGCGAGGGGCCGTTGTGGAGATTAAGCAAGCTATTGCCCAGAGTCGCAGAGTGTGAACCCGTGAGTCGAGAAGGCACCGGAGCGAGAATTATCGAGTCCGTGGAATTTTTAGCCCAAGACCCGCCAAGGCGGGGAATTGAACCCTGGTCCAGGGCCGATCTCAGCTTCCGGGACTGCAAAGGCTACCAGGTCAAGAGCAGCAACTTCCTGTGGTGAGGAGCAAGTGGCAAATTATAACTTTCATTGCTTTTGTTTAACACATTATTTTTGTGTTTTTGAATCATACTAGCAGCCCGCCCCAGCGTTGCCTGGGGTTGAAGGGGGCTGGGGGCAGCATTTCAGGTTTGCGTGCACTCATGGCTCCCGCCCGTCCCTCCGCCCGTCCCTCTGTGCGCACCCGCGGCTCTTGGCTGCTTCACTTACCTCACCCGCCGGCGTTGCCGGGGGCAGAAGGGGGCTGGGGGCAGCATTTTGGGCTTGTGTGCACTCATGGCTCCCGCCCGTCCCTAGGTGCGCACCCGCGGCTCTTGGCTGCTTCACTTACCTCACCCGCCGCTCCTCCCCGCGCTGCTGATTTTACCGCTCCACTGCTCCTCCGCTTCTAGCTGCTCCTCACGGCTTGACCGCCGCTCGCCGCTCCTCCCCGCGCTCATGTCCTCCGCTCTTCCTGTTGCTCCTGAACGCCGCTCCTCCCAGCGCTCCCGATGTCATCATGCAGATGTCGCGTCCGCCGCTACTTGCAAGGCACTACTTTATTTTTATTTCTACATTTTTTAAACAACGTATATTTTTTATTTTTGTATAACCTATGTCCTTCTGCTTGCCCTGAGGTTTTCAAATATGTCTTGGGTGTTTGGATTGCTGGTGTACTTTTCGAGTTTACCTGGCTCAAAGGACACAGTTCTCTCTTTATAATAGTAGTATAGAAAGGGTGACTGTTATGGCCATTCCATTTTCTAGCATGAATAAGGGTAAAAGCAATCTGAGTCACTTAATGATGGCCTGTACTGGAGTTTTCAAAGTGTAATATGTTTGCATGCCCTAGTCCATTTTTCCATTTGTAAAAAGAGCACAAGCTGTACATTGCTTATTCCTGCAACATCCACTGCTATTTGTGAAGTGCACTAATTTCAATGATTTAATTTCTGCACAGAGAAGATTGTTTCCAGAGAAACAAATAGGTTAAAAGAAACATATTCATTAGCATTATAAGTACGCATTTAACATATTAATTCTGAGTAATTCACTAACATAACTTTTGCATTTGAAGGTGTAAACTTGTATAACTTATCAAGATCCTCTCTGACATAATAAGGAGACCAAATCTCAAAGGATAAACCGCAAAGGTCCTGGCGAGCAGCATGCAGCCTTTCTCTGTCAAGCTTACGCCATGCGTTAGAGCATGGGCAGGACATTGTGGCTTTGGAGTTGCCAGGTTTAGGAATAAAGTCAATACAGTAACCATTGAACTGCTAGGAGGTAACAGTGTTGTCAGAAGTTGCATATATCCAGACTCTCAGGCTGTGCGTGAGACTCCTCTAGCAAGTGGCAGCAAATATGAGGAGACTTGAACAAGTGAGAGGGCATAGTCAGGGCAATCCTAACCTATGTGCTCTGTGGTTACATCCCAAGATATTTGTTGAAGTCACCGCTGTACTGCTTGGTAGGAAAAGGTGGTTTACCTGTGTAGTTAACCCTATCAAAGGTACGCTGAGTTGGAACATTCTGTGACAGACACACAATGGGCTACAGTAGGAGGAGGGTATACTCATCTACACATTCCCCCACCAATGCATGCATTAAATTACAAGCGGATCCATCTTTTCACTTGCCCTTCCACCCAGTTGTCAATCTTTTCTCTATTTCTTGTGCCCTCACTCCTCTGCTGATTTACCCAATCTGCTCTAACTCATCCACTTATTCATTCATCCTACAACTGAGTCATGCTCTCACTCAGCCACAGTCACTCACCCATCTGTCCTTTTGTGAATCATCTAACCATGCACTCACCCATTCATTAATGTACTCACCCAATCACACATTCACTCATTCATCAGTTCATCGATCTATGCCCTCGTTTATCCATTCTTTGTTGTTGTTTTGTATAGCGCTGAATTGGCCCGAGAAAATCGGATTACATCGCACATTTTTTTAGGTTTAGATTACTTGATTTTTACAGAATCCTACCCCCACCCATTCAGGCATTCTCACATTCACTCGTCATCCATTAACATAATATCTCTATCACACCCATACAAACCAGCAGTCATCGAAGGATCAATTTGACTTTATTGCACTCAGACTATCACACACAGTATTATCCTACAACATTCACCTTGTTTTTTGCACTACATTACATGTACATTTGTAATGCACACATTCACCCTTGGGCTGCTTGGCACTAAAAGTGCAGATGTTTATTGCTACCCGACTTAATGGAGCTAATTTGATCAACCTCAGAAAGATGAGTAGACAAACCGGGAATCAAACTTGTTACCATGATGTTGTGCACAAATCCATGGAGTAAAACATTGAAAGCATTTAACTTAACTCAAAGGTCACTATATATTTTTGTAGAGTAAGCATCTGTACACTGCTGTCATCACAAGACATGCTCCAAATCCACCTCTTCGTCAGGCTACACCCTTCCCCCTCCCCCAGTCTCTTCAAATTAGAGGCTCATGTGGAATACACATGGTAACCCCCTTTCCATTGTGTATTCGTGATGCACTCTTCTCCAGTACAAACTCTCCCAAAGACCACCACTGCCTTACCATCCAGTGCTAACTTTTGTCTTTGCATGTGTATTTACATACATGAAAAGGCTGAAAAGCCAGTTGCTGTCTTTAGTTGCAGGTGAGGTGTCCAAAGTTGGAGACTCTCTTGGAAAATAAGCAATTATATTGTTAATATGTCTGGGTTTATTTAAATGAATATGCTTCTTTGAGTGGTGAGTGGATGGATGAATGGTTGAAGGTGAGAGTAAATTAACAATTCGATTAATAAGTCAGTACATGAATGATTAATTGCCAAGTGGCATAGTGGATAGGCACACACGTACAAAAATGGGTCAATTAATGGTTGAATGTTTGAAAAATTAGATTCCTGGATGCATGGATGGGTAAGTTGATGGATGGATGAATGAATGATCAATGAGTCACCTCATGGAGGAAAAAATGTTGGTGACTGGGTTGATGAGTGAGCACATGATGGATGGCTGAAAGGCCTATTCTTTAACAATCATGTTTGTACTTATCTCGTAAACCTTCTTTCTTCCTGAAAACTTGCAATAATGTATCCCTCCTTCATATCAGGGTTATGCTTCTAGTAAAACTACTGTGCTGAACAGGTTGTGAGAGGTGATAGGCAGGCTGTTTTTTCACCAGAGCAGGTACATTGGGAAGCAACAGTCCATTTTTAGGTTAAGCCTGGGCCGCGCGAGCGCTGCTCTGCGGCATGATGTGTTGGAGTATGGAATTGAAGCCCCGCCCACTCTCCGCCCATATTTGTCATTGGCTTGTGTTATTGCCCTTTGTAAATGGTGGCTTCTGATTCGTTAATAGGCTTATTAGTCCCTCCTTGTCTTCATTTGTAAGCTCCCATGAGGGCTGGCCCTTTTTCTTCGGTTGTTAAAACGAGCGTTGGCATAGCCAATAGGTCTCTCTTTTGGGACCTTATAAGTGTTTAGCCATGCAACAGTTGATTTTGTTGCACCAAGGATATTGTGCTGCGTAACTAAATACTTATAAGGTCCCAAAAGCGAGACCTATTGGCTATGCCAATGCTTGTCTTAGGACTTGTGACCTGTTTACAACCTTTTCCTTGCTTCTGTGGTTCAAGGAAGGGTTTCAAAAGTTGAAATGTGTTGCTTTTTTCCAGTCCAGGTATCTTCCCAGTATTTAAAAAAAAAAAAAACAAGTCCAGTGGTTTATAAGTTATCCACTTGCTAATTATGCAAGGGAGTTAGACAAACATGGACCTATTTTTGCAAGCAAACATTAGAAAAA
This sequence comes from Lissotriton vulgaris, assembly GCF_964263255.1. Taxonomy (NCBI): domain Eukaryota; kingdom Metazoa; phylum Chordata; class Amphibia; order Caudata; family Salamandridae; genus Lissotriton; species Lissotriton vulgaris. Next base: position 1,489,293,572 of record NC_141693.1, read on the forward strand.
GTCAATATTAGATTTCTTTGCGGCTCACATGCCGATGGAGTTCTTTGATATGCTGAAATTAAAAGGATAGCACGAGGGCTCCCAAGAGCAGCCCCACACTCTCTTATGTATGTGGGCTTCTCTCTTTGAATACAAATGTTAATTTGCCCTGCTTCAAATGCTATTAAAGGGCAAATGAAAAATAGAGGTGGGGGGTGTAACTGCCCCCTTTGCCCCTCCTGCGGATGCCCATGTTTGTAAACGTAGTGTCACAAGTACAAGGTTTACCTAAATCGTGTGAGTAAGCTCTGCTCTGACTAAAGCCAGTCCTTGTTATACCGTCCCCTGCAGGATGTGGGAGGCACCGCAGATGCCATTGTGGTGTTTAGATGGGTAGGTGGAATATCTGGCAGCCCAAACAGAACATGCTGGCTTAACCTAGGCCAGGGAAGGTCTTGGAGATGGGATTGCACCTCGGAAGCCTGTTGCCAGGGTGGGATTGGGATTGCAGTTCGGCCCGGGCAGTCCCAAAAAAGTGGCCCACATTTGCAGATTGTGCTCTTTCATGAAACATAATTTGGTTAAAGCTTATAGAATCAGTAAGATTGGTGAAAACGAGAAGCACAGCCTTTTGGCAAGGTGGGTGAGGTGAAATAAAATGTCCCAAGGGCTCACGACCCGTATATCAGATGAGCACATTAATAAATTAAGTGACGCTCAACAGTTAATTGTTTTAGAAAAATTGCCACATGAGGATGATAATGCCTGGTACGCAAATACAATAAGCCAAATGGTAGAATGTGTAAGGGTAAAATTTAAATGCGAGAATTCCGGAGTAGCCGGTAGTAAAAATACATTGATAATAGACCCTGGTACGATGCTGAATGCCGTAAAGCGAAAGCTTGTATCAGGCAAAAGGAAAGAAGACTTAGAGGTCGATTTAATGTAGAACTTTTAGCTAACCTTCAGAAGCTAAGGATAAAATATAAGACAATTATCATAAATAAAAAAAGACATTTCAAAGATAGATGCTGGGCAAATTTGCTGGAGGCAGTTGAAAATACGAATGTGAAAGGCTTCTGGAAGTTGGTGCAAGGCTCCGGTAAAGCACAGGGGTATTTGTAGTGTTCGGTCCCTGAGGATAAATGGGTGGATTACCTGAAGGAAATTTACGGGAAGTGACCAATTGGTTATAGAGTAAGTACAATAGTATGGCCAGGTGTGAGAGAAGAGCTAAGAGAGCATTTTACCCAAAGCCGCATTAGGATGATCATCTTAAGCTTAAACTTAACCCGGGCAGCTGGGCCAGATAATTTGCCAGCCATAATGTTGAAAACTAATCTAGAATGGTGGGCCGAGTTCTTTGCATATACGTTTCAGGGGATCCTCAACACAGGGATTGTGCCAGAAAACTGGAAAGGAGCAATTGTTAGACCTATCCACAGAAAAAGGCGATGTAAACGCTCCTAAAACTATAGATTAATAAATCTTTTGGATATAGAAGAAAAGGATTTCACCAAAGTAATCTTGGGACTACTAAATGTGTGGGTAGAAGAAAATCAGATTGTGCCCCCAGAACAGGGAGGGTTTAAGGAGGGTCATTCAATGGTGGCCCACTGCTTTGCTCTATGGGCAATAGCCTGGAAGTCGATCAAGCAGAGAGGCAGCCTTTTTTGCTGCTTCGTGGACTTCCACCCAGCATTTGACCTGGTGGACAGGGGGCAACAGTGGTCGACCCTGATAGGTTATAATATCCCCGATGACATACTGAGCCTGATTCAAGCCCTGCATTCAGAAAATTGGGCCCAGATAATCTTAGACGCTGAGGGAAGTATATCCCAGAAAATCGAAATTGGTAATGGGCTAAGACAGGGGTGCGCTTTGGCCCCCCTGCTCTTTTACCTGTTTATAGCATATCTCCCACAAACTCTATGTAATACAAGAGGGGTAAGCCGGAAACTAGATAGGAAACATATCTCGTTCTTCTCTATGCGGATGACCTGGTAATTATGGACCAGTCAGAGATTGGTCTACAACGAAAATTACATAGGTTCACAGAATATTGCCAAGTAAAAAAACTTGTAGTTAATATGGAGAAGACTAAGATTTTATGTTTCGGCAGAAGGAAAACAGGGTTCTCCTGGTACCTGGGCACTGAAAAATTGGAAAACGTAACTGAAGATAGATATCTGGGGATGTGGTACCAAGGAAATTTGGATTGGCACCCTCAACTGGATGCACTAAAATTGAGGACTTCGGCCTCGTTGAAGGGATTAAAAAGATTCAATGGCGTGTATGGGGAAATGTCTGACAGACCGGTTCTAAAAGCTTATTCAGCCATGGTGCCACCTCAATTTTTGTATGGTGCAGAGATATTATATCTGCGTGGCATAAATAGGTGGGATGTTGAGGAGGGAAACAGTTTGAAAAATCTCTTTCTTTTCTCTGCCTAAATCATCAATGGTACAGGCAGTTAGACTTGAACTGGGAACTACCTCATGGGGTATTTTAACGAGCATGGCCCTACTACGCTTCTAGCAACGTGTGAGCTTGGGTCAAGATCTTAAAATCTCACAATGGTGTCAGACGGAAATTATAAACAGCGATTTAACCTGGGCAAAAGAAACTAGAGCCATAGTCCGAAAAGCGTGTTGCCAGTTAAAGATTGAATTGCGCCCCCAGTCCCTTCAGCCTGAGATCGATAAGAGAGAGCTTAAGATGCTGGGAACTGAAGTCTCTCAAGCACAGGATCAAGACTATCTTTCTAGGAAAAGCTCAGTTCTCCATAGGGTCACAGTGTGGCAAAAAGATCAACATGTTCCTTACATTGACAGGCTACCCAGTTGCCAGTTGAGGCGTGAAGTACTAAGACTAAGAATTGGGGTAAACCCATGTTATGCGAGTAAAGGGGTAAAAAGCTTTATGCTAAATAATGAAGGAAAATGCACTTGCACTTTAGGAACTGCATGCAATATCATACACATTTTATTGGATTGCCAGAAGTTGTTAGAAATGAGAAAAGTTTTTTATGTCTGATTTTTAAAAAGTATGATATTAAAAATAGGTCGCAAGCAGTAAACCTTTCACTAGAAATGGTCAATCTAGACATAGCCTGTGCCATAGGGAAACATATAAAAAAAAGTTAAGGAGTTCCTAAAATGTAATGACTATCAAGAGGTCTAGGTTGAGCGTTTAAGGCGAATGAGAAGCATAATAACAAAAAACATGTGGTAACAAAAAAATTTATATCTCAGGATTTTAAATTGAAATTGTGTGTATTAGAAAAATTTTTAAATGCTAGTTTTAATGTTTTCTCCCTTATGAGGACGTGAGGATTGTCGGTTTTAAGAAGTGTATAGATGATTTTTAGAAGCTGTACATACTGGATTTTACTATGCGGTGTGTTTATTTTTATTCTTTGATGGTTGTAATAGACCGAATAAAGTCTTACTGAACTGAACTGAACTGACTCAAGGGCCACAACACCTGATCTGGCTAGGGTTACCAACTGGCCTTTTTTTTTTTACTAATCTGAGCTATATTTTAATATTCTGGACAGTGCAAAAATTACGAAAATCACAGACAGTCAGTATTTTTTCCTCTGATCAGTCAACGTAAGGTGAAAGCACTTTAAAATGAGTGCTAAAGCTGCTTTACTCATCCGTGACTAATAGCTAAACTGAACAAAGACAGAAAAGCCATGTTAAAAAAGAATATGGCTATTTTTATATAAATAGTGCTCTCTAATTATCATGGTCTGGCCCTTGTAAAATCTTATAACATGAATAAATTGCAGTTTTTTCTAACTGCTTTTTTATACTATTACATAGGGTGAACTAGGCGCTAGGGCATTAGAGCGACTTACATGAGCACCAGTTACACTACACAAATCAAATTAATTTTTACTTCAGGCGCTGGGAGATTACGTTTTTGCCCAGAATCACAGGATGTTGAGCCGACGCTGGGACTGGAACCTGGTTTCTCACTTCCAAAGTCAGCAGGTTTGGCTGTAACGCCACCTCTTTTCTAGTTTAATAAAAGCTTTATAAAGGTTGCCTCACAGCAAGGCCTGTGCTAATATACACATACCCTCCAGGCTTCTCTTACTTCACTCCCTTCCCAGCCCTCCATAGCCTCAGGGTGATGGTCTTGCAGTGACTGGGTCAAGCAAAAGGACACAGCTACTGCTGCTCCAGTAGGAGCTGAGGTGTAGATGGCCCATAGCCAAAAAATCCCTCCCCTCCCCTGGGAGGCCCTGCATACTCCCACCCACCATTGCCCGAATATGATGGCCTGGCCGGAAGGGTTCAGGGGCAAGAAAGTTCTTCTGGGCCATGCCGCCTGCTCGCAGGGTGGGGCGGCGGGTGCGTTGTGGTAAGAATGGCCCAACAAATGGAGCAACACTTGTTCCCCAGTAAGGCTGATTATCACACTTACCACCCTCGCCCACCCACAACAGCCTGAAGTGCGATGGCCTGGCAGGGCAGGAATGAAGCTGAGGCCCTTAAAAAAACGCCCCACATGTCACCCTTAGGCAGCGGACTATCGCCTAATGCCCGACTGCCCACCTTCCCAATCTGACCATTCCCCATGCCTGAGAATTTTCAGTACCAGGGACTGTCATTTTGCTGTGCACAGTGTGCCCTAACAGTTCAATGCTCACTGCTGCCCTACGCTGGTGACACCCCGAAGACCCCAATCCTCTACACCTACCCATACCTCACCGGAGGGTATGTGCAGGGCTTTAAGTGGGATGAAAAAACTAGGGGGTCTCTTAAAGGGGCTCGTCTGATGTAAATAACACTTAAGTTAAAAATCTCTGCTTAATGCAAAAAGAACAATTGATGGACAGAATGCAGAACAATGTCACACATTCACCCCAGTACAGAGATCTGGGCCTAAATACCTTGTTTTTTTGCTCCCCATGCCATTCCGATTTGAAACCTGCCATATGCAAATCAGTCCTGGCCCTGCGCCCAATGGGAACAGTCCAGCCCGAACTGCCAGGCCAGGTCCTCCCTGGACTGGAAACAAGCATACTAGGACCATTTTCGGGGTTCAACCCTCATCAGCCAGGACAGCTTGACTCCAGTTGCGTGGAGAGCACGGGACCCCCATCTGGACATATCCGTCCCACTCAGGGTGACAAAGCAAAAAGAACAAGTGATGGACAGAATGCAGAACTATGTCTTACATTCTCCCCAGTACAGAGATCTGGGACTAAATCCATCGTTTTTTGCTCCCCATGTCATTCCAGTTTGAACTCAGCCATATGCAAATCAGTCTCGACCCTGCGCCCAATGTGAAGAGTCCAGCCCGAACTGCATGGCCAGGTCCGCCCTGGTATGGAACCAAGCATCCTAGGACTGGTTTTGTGATAGCATAGTGTACCGCCCGACTGGTATTTTGCTGCTTCTGTCATTCCATCCAGATATATAATACAGCAAGTAGCAAATACACCTACAAGAAGCCAGGTCTTTTAGCTTTGTCAATGGTTGTTAGTTGCTTAAAATAAATAAGCAACAACTATATATTCGCTATATATGATATTGAAAATGCTTCCTTTCGGAAATGATTAAACTGTGAAAGAACTATAACGAGTCTCTTCGAAGTTACATCAAAGGTAGAGAAGGGTGGTACGGATGTAGAGTTAAGATTTTTTTTTCACCCTTTGGGGAGGGAAAAAATGGAGAGCCCAGTAAGAACCTGTCTCAGCATCGGCTTTGTAGAACTGCTAGTGCTGAGCACCGGCAGGACCCGGCCCACTTAAAGCCCTGAGTAAGTGGCAAAGAGTTACGCTCACGTCACCACCGTTCAATATGGAGTAAAATATTGAAAATAGCATTAAAAGATACGCCGAGGTCAAAGGTAAGGAGGCAAGGAGCTCAGCAGTCGGTAAGAATACTAAATGTACGTCTGCACAGGGCGCTGAACTGTGAAGTGGGGTGCTAGCCTGGGGGGGTGGGGGGGTGCTCTGTTTAGCAATATCTTATGATTGGAGAGTTGAGGGGCAGTTTTGCCCAGTGGTAGTGGGACCATCCAAGGACGCAGTCATGGGGCGTGCCAAAAGTTATTGGGGCACCGGGTGCCACTGGCACTAAAGCCGGCCCTGGTGTGCATGTCAAGGATAATATAGAGATGAGAGCTAAGTGCATGTGTAGGTGGTATTTTGAGGATTCGGTAATTTACCGATTCCTTAAATTAACGATTCGGTAAATTACCGAATCCTTAAATTTGGCCCCTACATCTCAAACCCTAAATACCGGTCGGTAACGGACGAAATTCGGTAATTTCGTCCGTTACCGACTTGTATTAGGCTACCTACATCTGGCCCTAAGTCACTAGGATTGTGGGAGCTCGTCAGTTTACTGGGTCGGAACAGTACTGGCTCAGAATAACTTGCAGGGATGGAAAAGTGTTTAGGCACAACCATGACTTACGTTCTAAATTCGGGGTATACGTAAGCAGACTCTCTGTGAGTGTGGTCTCTTACATACTTTGAAGCAGGCAAAACTGCTGAATGACCCAGTCCTACCTGTGTGACACTTTTTGCAAGTCCTGGCGATTCAGGAAACAGCACTTTCGCTGCTAACAAAAACCACAGCATGCAGAGAATCTGTGGGCTAAAAAGCCAGGACTGCCTAAAGGTGTCACATATGACTTGGAGCCACCCGGCAGCTATGGGTAGGGAGGGGCAATGGATTGGGTTATCTCTTGGGTGAAAAGCAGGGTGAGATGGACGGGAGTTTGCACCAGACATGAACTTCACTCAGCTGATGTTGTGATGCTCCTGATGATGCTGGATTCCAGGAAGCCCACATTCCACTCCACCCCCACGCGCCCCTGTGTTATTGAGTGTTGTATCCCGGGTGGGGTCAGTGAACTGTAGGTGATTCCGCGAGTGCTTTCCAAGTCGGTCGCTGGAGGGACTTTGAATCAGTAGAAAAGTGTTAATGAACAACTCCAGTGCGCACCCTTGGGGCAAAGGGCTCGGTGATACGACCATTCCGTGTTCTTGTGAATAGTGAATGGTGCAGCCCTGTAGTAACCTTGGGCAGGCTCGGGTGGCCCTTTAGTGGCCTAATAGAGTGTGGACATCTTTAAGTGTCTTACTGTCCCACATGGTCCCTGGCAGCTGTGGTGACAGCGCTACTCTGGCATCACTGGCGCTGTTCCCGCGCTGAGCCTTCATATGAAAACCAAATGCAATCTGGGAAACAACGCTTGTAGTCATGACCAGGCTGCATTTGGATTATTAGACGCGCACACACGATTAGTAGGTTCAAAGCCTAGAGCTGTAAACAGTGCCGATGATGGCATGCTGGCACCGAAGGAACACTCACCACGTCACCCACGCCATGCTTGATGCTGCAGGCACTTCTGGCTTTTTATCCGTGGTATCTTACTTTATGGAACTTGTAGTTTAACTCTGTAGCTCATATGTATGGTGGGCCATGAAGTTAAGGAGGGCTGTTGACGCACAAGGTGACTCTTATCACCTGGGGCCAGTTGACATCTGCCACCAGGGTTTGGGGTTTCCTTTGAGCGCCATGGTAAAGGTTGACTCTATGGGGTACAGGGTGACACTATGGGGTACAGGGTGACTCCATTGGGTACAGGGTGACTCCGTGGGGTACAGGGTGACTCCGTGGGGTACAGGGTGACACTCTGGGGTACAGGGTGACTACGTGGGGTACACAGTGACACCCTGGGGTACAGGGTGACTCTGTGGAGTACAGGGTGACTCCATGGAGTACAAGGTGATACCATGGGGTACAGGGTGACACCATGGGGTACAAGGTGACTCCATGGGGTACGTGACACCTTCAGCTAGTCCTGGCTTGTTTCACAAAGGCATTAATTCAACAGCATGCTGTACTTTGGACCTTAGCAATGCAAGCTTGCACTCTTCTATCCCAACACGAAAAGTGCTAATGAATAACCAGCATTGGCAAAGCCAGTAGGTCTTGGCTATGCAAGAGCTATTTGCTTTGAAATGTGTTTTTAGCGATTATGTAAACCAGTGAGGTGGCTGTTTAGCATGGCTAAAAGCTAGTGGCGTGCGGTCGGTAGCTTGGAGTGGGGACGATTGGGGTAGAGTGGAATTGGGTAGATTGACGCAGATTGAGGTGAATAGGGTTCGATTGGAGTGCAGGAGTTGGGTAGATAAGCGTATAAGATTGGAGTGGAGTAGAGTGGAGTAAATTGGGGTGTATTAGGGTGGGGTATACTGGAGTGGGGTAGATAGGAGTAGGGCAGATTGGGAAAGAGGCTAGTGGGATATATTGGGGTAGATTGGAGTGTAGTGAGGTTGTTTGGGGACAAGTGGGTGGATTGGGGTAGACTTAAGTGGAGGAGAGTGGAGTCGGGTATTTTGGGTGTATTCTAGTAGCGTAGAATGGAAAAGAGTGAGGTAGATTGGGGCAGAAGGGTGTTGATTGGGGACGTGGAGAAGAATTTAGTGTTGTGGGATAGATTGGGATGGGGTGGGGAAGATTGGAGTAGGGTAGATTGAAGTGAATTGGAGTAGATTGGGTTAGATTGGAGTGGGGGCTGGGGTAGATTAGATTGAGGTTGATTGTGGTGGAATTGGGTAGTTCGGACTGGAGTTGGGTTGATTGTAGTGGGGTAGATATCAGGGTAGAGATGAGTAGGATATATTGGAGTAGATTGGAATGAGTGGGGTAGTTCAAAGAAGCATGGAGTGTGGTTGATATGGGTAGATTGAAGTGGAATGGAGAGGGGTAGATTGGAGTGGTGTGGGTTAGATTATGGTGGTGTGGGGTAGAGTGTAGTGGGATAGATTGGGTGGATTATGGTAGGGTAGATTGGAGTAGGGGAGATTGGAGTGGGGTGGGTTAGATTATGGTGGTGTGGGGTAGAGGATTGTGTGATAGATTGGGTGGATTATGAAAGGGTAGGTTGGAGTGGAGTGAGGTAGATTGGAGTGGGGTGGGGTAGATTGGACTAGAGTAGTTTGGAGTACAGTTGAATAGAGTGGTGTGTGGTAGATTGAGATGATGGGGTAGATTGGGCTGGGTGGTGTAGATTAGTGTGGAGTAGATTGAGGTAGATTGAAGTGAAGTAGATTGGAGTGCAGCAGATTTGATGGGGTAAATTGGACTAGGCTAGTTTCAATTAGTCAAACAATCATCGATTTTTCAATGCAGCTACTCACCCGGAAGGGTCTCAAGGCGCTGGGGGAGGGGGTCGCGCAGCTCCTAGGAACTCTCAGAGTATCGTTGAAGGCCGAGTAGATTCAGAGGTCTTCCATGGCTCATCAGGGTACGTGCGGTGCCGAAAGCTTATGGTGATTAATTGAAGAGCCAGGCCTCGAGGTCCTTAAGGGGAAACAACCTTTACAACGCAACTTTTACAACGCATACCATCACAACACATGTAATTACAACGCAGTCATTACAACGCATACCATTACAACGCATACCATCACAACGCATAGTACCCTTACACTATCCAAAACTTACCCCACTGTTGCACCCCCTGGAGTTAGAATAGTAATTTTTACCCCTACACTATCCAACACTTACCCTACTGTTGCACCCTCTGGAGTTAGAATAGTAATTTTTACCCCTATACTATCCAATACTTCCCATACATGCAATGTAATGGTATGCGTTGTAATGGTATGCATTGTAAAGGTAGTATGCGTTGTAATGGAATGCGTTGTAATGGTAGTTTTTAGAAAATTCGTTGTAATGGCATGCTTTGTAATGGAATGCGTTGTAAAGGATTTTGCGTTGTAAAAAATGCGTTGTAAAGGCATGTGTTGTAAAAGTATGCGTTGTAACGTCATACATCCAGAAGGAGAAGGAACAACCTCCTGTTCTGGTCTTCTTGATGCACGGTACCGTGGCGGTGGTTCATGTAGGCGAGGCCGGTGTTGTGGAGGGCTTTGTGGGCGTGGGTGAGAACCTTGAAGGTGATTCTCTTCGTCGGGGAGCTACTGTAGTGCCTGCAGTTGTTGGGTGATGTAGCAGTGGCGCAGTAGGATAAGGAGTAGTCTGGAGGCGGCGTTCTGGATGTTCTGGAGCCTGCAGGTGAGGTTCTTGTTGATCCCGGAGCCGTGGGTGACAGTTTTCCTGTGTTCAAGGGAAATCCATTTGGAAGTTTTACATAGGAGACTGAGGGTGTGAAAACAGGAAGAGGTGACGGCATTGATCTGTCGGTCCATTTTGAGTTCGGAGTCCAGGATGATTCCGAGGTTGCATGCGTGGTCCGTGGATGGGGGTGGGGGTGGGTCTCCGAGGGCGGGGGGCAACCAGGTCTCGTTCTAGGCTACAGAATGTGGGCCGATGATGAGTATTTTGGTTCTGTCTGTGTTTAGTTGTAGGCAGCTGTTCATCATCCATTTTGCAACTGCTTCCATTCCTTCTTGAAAGTTGTGTTTCAAGATGTTGGGTTCGTTGGATAGTGAGAGGACGAGTTGTGTGTCGTCTGTGTACAATACAATGTTGAGTCAGAGTGCTCTGACGATGAAAGCAAGAAGGGCCATGCAGACGTTGAACAGGGTGGGGCTGAAGGAGGATCCTTGGGGGACTCCGCAGGCAGTTGGTGTGGGCTCCGAGATGAAGGGAGGGAGTCTGACTCGCTGCGTTCTGCCGGAGAGGAATGAGCAGATCCAGTCAAAGGCTTTGTTCCAGATTCCTGCATTGTGGAGTCTACAGGCTAGGGTGCGGAGTGAGACTGTGTCGAAGGCTGCGAAGAGGTCCAGGAGGATGAGGGCCACAGTCTCTCCTCTGTCGAGGAGGGAGCGGATGTCGTCTGTCGCAGCGATGATGGAGGTCTCTATGCTGTGGTTCTTCCTGCAGCCTGATTGGGAGGAGTCGAGGATGTTGTTCTTGTTGATGAAGGAGGCGAGTTGGCTGTTGACAGCTTTTTTAATGACATTTGACAGCTTTTTGGTCTGAATTTCGAGGTTGCTGGGGTCCGCTGAGGGTTTCTTTAGGAGAAGTTTGATCTCGGCGTGTTTCCAGTCATCGGGGAAGGAGGCGGTCTCAAAGGATTGGTTGATGATTCTTTGTAGCTCCTGGGCGATGATGTCTGTGGCTCTGTGGTAGATGTGGAGGGGGCAGGGGTTCGTGGGGTCCCAGAGTGGGTGGTCCTCATAGTCTTTAGGGTGTCTTCGATGCATTGGGCGGTCCAGCTGTCCAGTGTCGGCTGTGTGATGCAGGAAGCGGCACGTGTGGGTTTCTCGTGGAGGTTGTTGTTGTCATAGATGGTCTTGATTTTGTGATAGAAGAAGCTGCTGTGTTTGTCGCAGAGGTCCGGAGAGGGTGGGATGTTAGTTGACTGGCTGTTGGGTTGGGCAAATTCTTTGATGATCCCGAAGAGTTTGTTGCTGTGGTGTGCGTGGGCGGAGATTCTGTCCGGGAGTGCTTTCTTCCTTGAGTGTCTGATGAGTGTGTGGTGGGCTGCGGTTTTGGAGTTCCTCCATAGTTTTTCGAGACGTCTGCAGGTTCATCTGGATTCACGTAGTTCAGTGGAGAACCGGCTGGCCTTCTTGGCATGAGGATTGGAGGATTTCTTGAGGGGGGTGACTGTGTTGGCGCAGGCGATGATCCATTTGTGTAGGGTAAGGGCGGCGGTGGTGGGATCGATGTCTGAGGTGGTGGGAACGGAGCCGCTGAGGGGTGGCAGTGAGCTGCTCTTCGGAGATCTTGTTCCAGGTATTGCGTTGGAGCAGGGGTGGGCGTCTGTGGGGGATGTTCGCTCTGTAGGTTAAATTGACGCAGCAGTGGTCTGTCTATAGGAGTTTGGAGGAGGTTGGGGTGGAGTGGGGTAGGGTAGATTGTAGTGGGGTAAATTTGGGTGGCATGTGGTAGATTGAAGTGAAGTGGAGTAGGGTAGATTGGGTGGAGTGGAATATAGTGTAGTAGATTGAGGTGCAGGGGAGTGGGGAAGATTAGGTGTATTGACATGAGGTAAATTGGAACGGGTAGATTGAATAGGGGCAGATTGGGGTGAAATGGGATAGAATGGATTGGAAAGGGCTAGATTGGGGTAGGGTAGATTGGAGAGAGGTAGATTGGAGTGGTTTAGACTGGGAAAGCATGGCGTGTCCTATGGAGATGATTACAAAAGAGTGGAGCAGGGTAGAGAGGGATGGATGAAGGTGAAGCGAGGTAGAGTGGAATGGGGTAGAGTGGATTGGGTCATATTGGGTGGGTTATGGTATGTTAGATTGGTGTGGGGTAGATTGGGTTAGGATGGGGTAGACTGGAATGGAGTAGATTGGAGTAGATTTAAGTGGGGTACATTGGAGTGGGCTGGCTTGGATGTGGTAGATTGGGGTGGAGTAGGATAAATTGGAGTAGGGTAGATTGTGGTAGATTGGAGTGGGGTAGATTGGAGTGGAGGGGGTCGATTAGAGAGGAGTTGGATAGATTGCAGTGGTGTTTAAAGTGGAGTGGGGTAAGTTGGACTGGTTTGGAGTGGGCTTGGGTGAATGTGTGATGTAATGCCGTGGTATTTGTCTCCGCAGGGAATCACAACGCGTCGTTACAACGACCGCGTTGTGATTCCGCATACCATTACTCTGCAAGTGGGAAGAACGACTTGCGGAGGGGGGGGGGGCGCTGGATGTTGGAATAGTATAATTTACTATTCCAACTCCAGTCAGTGCGGACACTACCAACACCTCTCCCCCCCGCCCCTCCGCAAGTCGTTGTTCCGACTTGCGGAGTCATGGTATGCGGAATCACAACGCCGCCGTTGTAACGACCGCGTTGTGATTCCCTGTGGGGAGAAAAATTTGCGGTACACGTTGTTTACCGGCTTGGGTAGATTGGAATATAGTGGGTTAGATGTGGGTACATTGGAGTGGAGTGGTTTGGGGAACATTGGAGTGGGGTAGATTGGGCCAGATTGGAGTGAGGGGGTAGATTTGAGTGGAGCATGTTAAATTTGGGTGGAGTAGGCTAGACTGGAGTTGGGTGGGTGGGGTTAATTGGGTTAGTTCAGTGGAGTGAGGTAGATTGGAGTTGATTTGGGTAGGTATGGGTAGAGTGGAGTGGGCTAGATTGTAGGGGAGTTGGGTAGATTGGATTGTAGTGGAGTCGATTTTGGTAGATTAGAGCGGAGTGGGGTAGTTTGAAGTGGGTTGGTTACATTAGGATGAGGTAGATTAGAGCGGGCTGGATTGGGGTAGCTTGGGTGGAGTGGGGGATTGTAGTGTGAAGTAGATTGTAGTGAAGTAGAGTGGGGTGGGATTGATTGGGATCCATTGGAGAGGAGTGGAATAAACTGGAGTGGTGTAGAGCAGAGTAGGGTAGAGCAGAGTGGAGTAAGTGGCGTGGAGGGATGTGGAGTGGCATGTTGTGTCGTGGAGTGAGTGGCATAGATTGGAGTGTTGTGTAGTAGAGTGTCTTAGAGTGGAGGGGGATGGGGTGGAGTGGTATGTTGTAGATTGGAGGGGACTCTCAAAGAATGGAGTGGCATGGCATAGAGTGGAAGTGTCAGGACTCAGTCCGGGACACTGCCATGTGTCAGAGACTCTGGCAGCAACCGGTGCCAGGGAAGACAAAGTAGGCAGAATACTAAGTACAGAGCTGCCCAAGATCACACAGCGAGTCAAAGGAGAAAGGGAATCCTAAGAGGAAGATCTGTACAAGAGAATAAGAGAGTTAAGGTGCAGAAAGGACAGACCCTCAGAGGTGATTTAGCATTCAGAAAAACTACACACAATATGCAAGACATATATATAAAACAACATGAACAATAAAGGGAATGTGGGGTAAAGCACTCGGGAGCTCCACACGGTAAGACTGAAGCTCAGCACGTTCCTTACCCACAACTGCTGTTACAGATACTGACTGCAAATATCCACTTATGGGATAATCCTTTAAATGCAGGGTTAGTGGAGCCGATACCTATGGTGATGTTATAAATGTAACTCAAAGACAATACTCACAGTGAACAAAAAACACCACATAGGTTGTCAGCTGTGGCCACGGATCGTGGCAATCAGCAAGGGGGTAGAACTAAACACAAGCACGATAGACAAGGAGCTAGCAAGGAGGATTGCTTATTAGGAAAGGAAGGAAATATCACAGGACACACTTGGCAGAAAGCAAGTAACAAACATCCAAGGTAATTAGAAGCAAGACAGCAGGAATAGAAAGACAGCAAACTAGGAACTGGAACCAAAGAAATGGGAAGAAAGGCAGAGACTGGAAAAGGATATGCAGAAGGGAAGGCTACAAGGGTATACTAGAATAGTGCAGGTTCAGGAATCAAGTAGCATTGAAGGCAGAGCTGGAACAAGAATTGAGCTAAGGCTCAGGAGTCAAGGACGCACTGCAGGCAGAGCTAGTTCAGGAACAGGGAATTACTAAAGCTCAAGCGTCAAGGTAGCATTGCAAGCAGTGCTAGTTCAGGAACGGGGAAATTACTAAAGCTCAGGAGTCTAGGTAACACTGCAAACAGTGCTAATTCAGAAACAACGATAGATATAGTTCAGGAATAAAGAATTAACTAAAGCTCAGGAAACATTGTAAACAAGGATATAAAAAGCTCAGGAAACACTGGAAACAAGGGTGAGTCTCACCGGTACACAGCTACAATGACCAATCTTGGGCTGAAAGGTGCTGGGGCTTAAAAGAGCTCACAGTAATCACATGCATCAGGTGTGAGCATGTTAGCAGCAGCCAGCCACAGGTGAGCTGAATTCCTCCACCCATCCTTGGCCTGCAGGGTGGCGAGGAAGCAGTAAGCAGGGAATTCTAGGCAATGGAGTTTCAGGCATGAGCAGGCTGGCTTCCACAAAATCTGGCATGGATTGGGAAGGATGGAAATTTGCAAGTTGCATCCAAATGACTGGAAGTCAGTATATGCATGTAGGGGAGGGTCTGGAAGCTTATTAGAACACTGGAGAGCCCCACAATTCACCCCCCTGGTGGTGGACACAAGAATGCAGGGAGCGAGTCGTGACAGGAAGGGCATAGAGTGGAGTGGAGTGGTGAGCATGCATGGTGTGGTTGTGTACTGTCATTTCCGACAACTCATTTTCAATTGAAATGACCATTACATTTGCACCAAAATATAGTTTTACTGCACAGAAGCGATAATGTGCACAAATCTCATCACCTACTGTATTGATCTGTTTGGATCATATTCAAATATTTGTTTCTACCACAGTACAGAATTACAAAAACATGTGCTTCATTAGTACGAATTCTGACATATTCTGAAACATCAGCACAGTTTATTTTTATTTGTTGAGTGCTACAAAAAAAAACGTACACCCTCTCATCTTACATGGACACTCAACAGGACTGTCACATAAGTGCTCTCACTTTAAAGTCAGAAAAAGAAAAGTAAACCACAAACTCTCTCAGAATAGGGATTTTGATTTTGATCTCTTTCTTTGAATGCACAACACAAGTGCCAAGATAAGAACAACATTGAAAGGCCTGTTTACAGAAAGCGAGTTTGTAGAAGAAAACAGGAAACAAGGTTTGGGCAACGGGAGGGCTGAACTCAAGCTGGCAAGCCTAAAGCAAATAAAGCCAGTAAATAGAAAGCTAGAAAATGTGAGTCACAACTAAGGGTGGGCGGTTAACTCCGCTCCGCCAGCTGAGTTTGCAGAGTTGTGGAACTTCACATTACGTTTGGAGTGCAAAGTTTTCAAAAACTCTGCACTTGCAGCGGAGCAGAGTTTACCTGTGCCAAGGAGGACAGGAGTTTAGGACTTACCCACTCCTGCTCCTGGCTGCACTCGGCTTCCGCTGCTCCGGCTGGCCCGTAGAATTCAATTAACAGGATGAACTGCTGTGCGCATGTGTGAAGGCATGCCTGACCCTATCATGGGATTTTATCGGGTCAGGCATGCCTTCACGCATGCACACTGCAGTTTTTCCTGGTAATTGAATTCTTCAAACCAGCTGGAGCAGCGGAAGCGGAGTGCAGCCAGCAGCAGGAGAAGCAAGGAACCAGGAAGGAAGCCAACGCCGCCATACCCAACCAACAAGGATAGGAGGAAGTCCAGAATGGGTACGGGCTCGTGGTGGAGAATGTGGGTTGTGCAGGGGTTAGGGGGGCAGGGGGTGTAGAGAGGTGCGGGGGTGGAGGTGTAACTCTGCCAGGCCACAGAACTCTGCAGAATTTTACTGAGTTTTCCACTAACTCAGCACGCTCCGCCCAGGGTTAATTACAACCCAGATAGACAAATGAAAGCATCTGGCAGAATATATTCCAAGGTGAGCTTTCTGAATGTCCCCAAGATGTATTTAACCAACCAGACATCTTTGCAGTCTGATGAGCTTCAACCTAAGAGGGAGCCGGGGTTGAAGGTGTAAAACATGATTTTGGGGCCCTTAGCAGCTCTGACTTATTTTTCCTGAGCTGTCAAGCTTGCTGATTTAATGCAATTCTCATCCAGCTAAGGTTTTTTCTTTGCCGTCAAATGTTTAATTTCTTTAAATATAAGTGATCAGGGAAAAGAATGCAAAGAGAAAACCCAGCCTGAATGAGGTGCTCAGGCATGGAACAGAGACCATTGAAAGCTCTGTGGCTTTTACTGTTTTTTGGTAACATAGGTTTCCAATGTCCCACTTTTCTGGTACATTATTTGCAAATACATCACTTTAAGGTATATTGTTTTTCAGAGTCTGACACAGGGTGAGCTTGATACTTGTGCATACCTGAGTAACACTGGTGTTTCTATTCCCCTGCAGGCAACTCATTTCTTCTGGGGATTCTGGGCACTGATCCAAGCACGGTATTCCACAATTGCTTTCAACTTCCCACGGTAAGTGTAATGGGTCGGGCAGACACCAATGTCTGGGGGCATCGAGAGAGTGAGACTATCAGAGTG
The DNA here is from genome assembly GCF_964263255.1 of Lissotriton vulgaris. Taxonomy (NCBI): domain Eukaryota; kingdom Metazoa; phylum Chordata; class Amphibia; order Caudata; family Salamandridae; genus Lissotriton; species Lissotriton vulgaris. The sequence goes on from NC_141693.1 coordinate 1,489,310,385, forward strand.
GGGTCAAAGGAAGCAAGGACCCATAAACTTTCTGATTCTATGCTTGAGGAGTTCACTCAGTCCACTTCATTCTGGTACCTGTTTATCTCATTATAAATCCAGGGCTATAATCCCCTGAACCCAATGTGAGTGTAGGTTGTACTGCACAACATCACAGCGCCTCATTGAGCAGCAATGAGTCAAACACAGTATATTGATTTTTAGTAGAACAGGAAAATGGAAGTACAGAAAACAATTATTTGTGATAAAATAGCATTGCTGGCAGGATTACTTTGATTTTTCTTCAAACTAGTGCGTGTGTATTCAGATGCTTCAACTGAAAGAATCAAAGAATATATATTTATTTATACATTGGCATAGTATTGCATCTTTTGTAGTCAGTGATAAGGACACATGATGAGTACTTACACTCGCAGTAGACTTAGTAGTATTGCATGAGGGCTTTATCAAGGCTACAAATAAAAGAGAGATCGATTTTGCTGTATAGTGTTTGAGCAAGTATACCCCTAGAATCAGTAGGGGGTCAGGCTCATACACTGGTGCCCTCCTGTGAAACCATCTGTGAAAGGTTAAAAGTATCCGAACGAGTCAAAATGAAATATTGCCCGTGCTCACCACGTCAATACTATTTACACATGAATACCTAACATTCTTAGGTTATTTATAACACTCTTAAAATCTGGAACAGAATTCCAACGTATGGCTTGTAACTCCGGTGTCTGAAATATTATAACCCCCATTTTTCTCGGCCATCGTTTGACCCATCACCGCAAAAATGCCCTAGACGGAACACCAAATGCCTAACATTCTTGAATTATTTATAACACTCTTAAAATCTGGAATAGAATTCCACCGTATGGCTTGTAACACCCGTGTCTGAAATATTAGGGCACACACTGTGGGTGCAACGGGACAGAGCCCATATGAATTGATTGGTTACGAAAATATATTCTATTAGACAATATAAATAATGGAGCATGTCAAAGAACAAATGTTATTGTACACATAAAGCTACACATAATTCATTACACATAATTGAATATTTTGAAGTGAAAGTTAAATCATACACATGATACATTTAAGAGTTAAAAGTCAAATTTGTGGGTCAATTACTGAAAATAACGGGTGTATATGTCACTCTATTGAATAAACGTCATTTGAAGCAAGAAATAAAAACGGTTGTCTATCTTTCATAAGACACCAATAAGGAGGCAAGAAAGCAAACACAAAATTAACTACTTTGAAGTAGTTCTTTCCGTGGGATCGGCACATCCCTCTTGCTCGTCACCAACACGGCTTCCTTACTACTATCAGTTTGGTACTGTCCAGTCAGTATTTGATGTTGTGACACTAAAAGAAGCTTCAAAAATAGTGCCTGGACATCAATGTTGTCAGAGCAGGTCTGGGATGCTGGATAGAAGTATCCCTGCCATACTGGGGGAGAGGAGGCCTCATTAGAATTGAGTACTGGGCATTGGTCAGCCTTCATGTAAAACATCAGTGCACAGGATGACGAACATAGCTTTATGATATCAGTCTCTAGGCTATATCAGAGGGAGCGATATTAAGTAACGCAGAGAATATGCGAGCATGTGGGTATTGCACTGTGTATGCTGGACCATGCAGAGTACTTTGAGCATCGCTAGTGATTCTCAGCCGAAAAAAGAATTAAACATTTTACCAGCAATGAAGCATTGGGGGAACAAATGGAACTGAGAAACAGGCAAATTGTCTGTAAATGGCACCTGGAGCTGTAATATAAGTACTGATTAGTAATCAGCAATGATTTTCAGTCATAATACGCATGGATTAGTAAGTCTTGGCGGTGAACTTTGCTCCGCTTGCAGAGTTTGTGGACATTTCCGCACTACGCATCACGCGGAGTTCCAAAAAACTGCGTTTTTATTTTCCTGGCTACTGTTCATCAACATCAAGTTGGCGGGCGCGAGTAAGGAAAATCCATCTCCCGGCGAGATTTTTCCTCATTCACGATCGTCAACATGAAGTTCGCGAGCATGGAAAATCAACCTCCTGGCGAGATTTCTCATTGCAAATGGTCGTGTATGCTCACGACCGCTCGCGTTGAGAAACTGCCCGCTTGCGTTGCGAAAGCTGCCACTCGCGTGAAAATCTACTCGAGCAGCAGAAAGGAAGCAGCGCCCGCTTGCGCTATGCATGGTGCCGTTCGCGATGATTGCACAGTGCGAACAAGCATCTCGCACTGAATACCACAGCAAACAGCATTTAACTAATGCACTCCTCTGCTCGCGGAGCTCCGCGTAGCGCGGCAGAGTTTCTTTTGCACTTCGCGTAGTTTCGCGAGCTACGCCCAGACTTATAGTAACCACTAAGTCCCCTTTCAGTTAACACCACCTTTCGGCTTCAGTGGTTCTGAGTATTGAGACTGGAAATAGATTTTGTTAGTGCTCTCCAAGGATCAGACGGTGTGCTGGGCGTGCAAGTCACTGGGTATGAGAGGGAGTGGAACTCAATAGTCAATGTGAATATGTCTTAGTGTTTCAGATCAAGACTCTTGAGGGATGGATAATGCTCTTGGTAGATGTTTTTTCTTTACATTGTTGCTTGCGAAATAAAAAGAATTCCACAAAAAAGATAATGTTTTTTGACTCTTAGTTTAAGTGCTCTGATAGTATTTCTGATGTAGCTCTGACCGCAAAACAAATGCAAATCAATAGGTAAAGCACAGGAGAATTCTTGCAATTAAGCAAGGGAGTTATTTCTTGATTGAAAGTGTAGGAGAGTCTCTCTACTTAAAGAATTTCTTTATGTTGTCTCACAATTTGCCTGTAGAGCATTCATAACGCGTCAAAGCCTTTTTGTTTGCTTGTGCTCTGAACTCAGATGAACCCAAATTGTTCTTAAGATACTCATGTTTTCTAAGTTATCGCTTATCAATCTCGTGACCTACTGAATTACCTATGTTAATTTCCTAACAGGTACCCGTATTTTGGAGAGACTTGCAGATATGATGTCCCTCACTGTCAATCAATCAATCAATCAATCAAACTTTAGTCTATAAGTTAATAAAAGCCATAAGCATACACAAAATCCGCCACACAGTCACCAATATAATACATATAAAATCATTGAATCTCTATTTGAGGCTGTCTAAGCACCCATGTGTCCATCATAGGCGCACAGAGACACGTCTACAAATCATGCATACATGGGTCTCATTATTCAAGCAACGGGATACAAAAATGAAGAATTTTGATTCATTTAAAATCATTGGCCTTCCTGTATAGTGTAAACGGACACAGGAAAATCATTAAGAATGCCTTATAGAACGCAAAAATAAATATATGATCCAGAGCTAAAAAGGATTGTACGGCCTGTTATGAAGTTAGCAGGCTAGTGGTTGTGGGTGGAGTCTAGGGGGAACAGGAAGAGGAGGAGATGGACAGAGGAAGGGGCAGTTAGAGTAGGGACAGGAGATAGGTTGGAAGCATCAGAATAAAGCTCCAGTAAACTTAAGTTATGGTGTCTGTGGTTATTGGTAGCAGGATGCTACAACTGGCGACGAGGGTGGGATAGAGTAGAACCCACAAGCCACAGCACCTCGTGAAACCACCCTGTCCCCGCAGCGTCGAGAAACGAGCTCCGCTGCTGAATGAAGTGGGCGCCGAGAAGAGGAAGTCGGCAGTAAGTGACCCTGACCCCAGAGACACTGGGGAGCCCCGAGAGAGTCACGACAGCGAGCGCTGCAACGCTCGGTGCACGAAGGCATTTCGCGCCGAAAGCGCGAGTCCCGCCGGATGCGTGGTGTTTAGCACCCCAGAGGAAACAGGAGTCGGGAGCCCACTCCGACCCTGTCCAGTGCCCTAAGTACAAAAGAGGTGCCTTGGGAAGGAGGACGCTGCCCCCGAGAGTTTGCAACCAAGCGCGACTAAACGCGCCAGAAGTGGAGCCTGTGGGCGGTCGGAGGTTTGAAAACCTCACGCCCGATGCGTGGTCTTCAGCCTGCAACCGGCGAAGCAGAGCGGGAAGTGGAGAGCAAGGTGGGAGCCCACCCCAACCTTACCTGATTGTGGCCCCAACTGAAGAAAAGAGTACCCTGGCGTGTGCTGCGTCCGTGAGCTGCCCCTCGGTGAGTCCTGAGTGGAAGAAGGATCGAGTGAGCCAAGAGGGAGAGCCTCTTGTGCCTGTTGATGCGGCGGCCATCTTGAAGTCAGGCACGTTTCAGGACAGACCCCTTGACTATTACACGGCGGCCATTTTGAAGTCAGGCATTGGGCAAAGAAACAAGCATTGGCACCAGAAAATAAACAAGCATTGGCAAATAAACAAGCATTGGCACCAGAAATTGAACAAGCATTGGCAAATACACAAGCACTGGCACCAGGAACTAAACAAGCATTGGCAAAAGAAACAAGCTTTGGTGAGACTAAGTGAGAGTGATAAAGACACAGACGAGTACTGGACTCAACGTCTAGGCAAGCATTACGTTGAAGCAAATAGGAGGCGGGTGGCACCTACTGCAAAATGGCGTCCGACGAAGATGATAATCCGCCTCAACCAAATGACGCCAGTCCCAAGGCTACGGGTGGGTCGCACCTGCGAGCACCCGAGCCTCTCAAAGTGACAACTGGGGGAAGCATGGGTCCCAGATGGCAAGAATGCCTGGAAGAGTTTGAAGATTACATTGAAGGATCAGATATTATAGTGGACAAAAAGAAGCTGATTGCCCTGCGCAACCTGGCGGGCGAGAGATAGTTAAAATAATCAAGGACCTTCCTGCTACTGACGCAGATACTTACGACAAAGTACGTGACGCTTTGAATAAAAGATTTCTTCACAAAAGAAATGTAGACTACGAACGCCACACGTTCCACTCTGCTCGGCAAGGGAAGGATGAGCCCATGAGTGCCTTCATGATTTGCCTGCGGAGACTAGCCAAGTACTGTGAATTTGATAATTTCTCAACAGATGCTGCAATCAAATCACAATTAATAGATGGATGTTACTCCGATCAACTTAGGAGGCCCCTACTGAGAAAAGTACATGAACTAGATGACATAGAGGAGATGACACAAGTTTATGATCAGGCGGAGGAGTATGCAGCTGATATTGAAACAGGACACAAAGGAAGTCATGAACAAGTGCGACGTGTGCACGCCAAAAGTGACAGTCGAAGGAGCTCGATAGACAGATAATGGAGGTCGCGCACGTCTTCCCGTCAAGAACAGTCAAAATATCAGCGGCGAGAGCCGTGGAAGAAAGAGAGAAAACCTGAAAGAGCGAGGAAATGCTACCGATGTGGGTATGACTACCCCCATGTGGACAGTTGCCCTGCCATGGGTCAGAGATGTCGGAAGTGCGGCCGAACCAATCACTTCGAAGTGATGTGTGGGGACTACAACAAAGAGAAACGAAGTGGTGCCACAAGGACATCTCAACCTGACACACGAAGCAGTGCCCCAAGAACATCTCGGTCCGACACCCGAAGACACCATGCACGAGCTGTCCAAGACCAGACTGAGCAGTCCTCTGAGTCGTCACACTCTAGCAGAGAGTCACGTCGGTCCAGGTGGGAACGGAGGTCACCCTCCAGAGAATCCAGACCGTCATCCCGAGACTCAGCATACACCATCGAATACCTGAACCTAGCGGCGGATCCGGAACAGCTTAAGAAATATCCTCGGCTGGATATCAAAGTTGGCAATCATGACACAAAGTTCGTGCTAGACTCTGGTGCATCCCTAAATTACATTCCAGTCACCGAATACGAAAGGATGAGTCCACGACCTCCTTTGCACCCGTGAGAGTCTTCACATGGATGGCCAAGAAGCCACTTCCCTGCCTGGGGAAGTTCTCGACGACCCTCAAACATGACAACACAACCATAGCAGCAGTCATCCACGTCATCAAGGGCCCAGAAGCAGACTGTCTACTAAGCTTGCTGACAGCTGAACGTCTTCACCTAGTGGAGATTCTTTTTAAGGTCAGCGACAACCAAGATGTGACCCGCCAGTTTCCCAGACTATTTCAAGGACTAGGCAAATTGAAAGACTGTCAAGTGCGATTGCTTATTAATGAACAAGTTAGACCCGTCGCCCAACACCCTCGACGGGTACCATTTCATCTGCAGACCGCTGTCGAAGAGGAGCTCCAGGATCTGTTAGCTGCAGACATCATCGAGCGCACTGATGGCCCCACACCGTGGGTATCACCAGTAGTGATTGTCCCGAAGAAGGGCACGGCCAGCAAGGTCAGACTCTGTGTGGACATGCGCCTGCCCAATACTGCAATCGAAAGAGAACGACACCCGGGACCACATCTGAGCGACATGATCGCTGCTCTCAATGGGGCCACAGTATTTTCCAAGTTGGATTTAAATAAAGGATACCATCAGCTGGAACTGGATGTAGGGTCAAGATATATCACCACCTTTGCGACCCATCAAGGGTTGTTCAGATATAAAAGACTGAGCTTCGGAGTTTCCTCAGCGGCCGAAATATTTCAGGAAGCAATTCGGCAAGTCATTCAGAACATTCCCAACACGCTCAACTATAGCGATGACATCCTTGTCTATGGGTCTGATCTACGAGAGCACGACATCGCACTCAATCGTGTCTGTCATGCCTTATTGGAGGCGAACATGACTCTAAACAGAGAGAAGTGTGAATTCCACCAGGCCACACTGAAGTTCTTTGGCCACATCTTCTCTGGCGCTGGCATGAAGCCTGATCCTGATAAAATTGTGACGTTAAACAACACCAAGAGCCCCCAGGACGTCAGTGAGCTCAGGTCATTCCTCGGAATGGCCAGTTATTGCGCTCGCTATATCAGAGACTATGCAACAATCAGCCATCCCCTCCGTATCTTGACCAAACAAGGTCAACCATTCGAATGGACTCCCCAATGCGAGCAATCATTCAAGGAGATCAAGAGAGCGGTGGAATCTGCGGATCACCTGTCATACTTTAACCCAAAGCGAAAGACTGAGATAACTGTGGATGCCAGCCCCGTTGGGCTTGGAGCCATCTTAGCACAGTATGAGAATGACTCAGATCAACGCCGTATCATTGCATATGCGAGTCGTAGTTTGACTGACCCGGAATGGGCCTACTCGCAGCCCGAAAAAGAGAGCCTAGCTGTAGTGTGGGCATGTGAACATTTTCATGTTTTCATATATGGCAAACATTTCACCCTAATCACGGACCATCAAGCTCTCGTCACCATTTATGGAAACCCACTATCCAAGATGCCCCCGAGGATTGAAAGGTGGGGCCTACGGTTGCAGGAGTATACATTCACCATAATTCACAAACCGGGGAAGTCTGAAAATCCAGCGGACTGCATGTCCCGGCACCCACTTCCATCGTCAGTCTCTAATCCATCCATCGCGGAAGAGTACATTCACTTCGTGACTGATCACGCCTTACCTCCAGCTATCCCCATGGATACCATTCGAGAGAGTACAGCACAAGACGTCATCCTGCAGAAGGTCCTTCACAGCGTTCTAAACAACCGATGGAGACACGACCCTCAGGATGAAGACACTGATCCCGTTATTAAACGTGAAATGCAAGCCTTCCGGCATGTATGTGGCGAACTGTCAGCCACCACTGACGGCATACTACTGCGAGACCAGAGGATTGTAATCCCCACTCAACTGAGACAAGGAGTGGTTGCTCTTGCGCATGAAGGACATCGAGGGATTGTATCAACCAAACGAGCGCTAAGGGAACGAGTATGGTTTCCGTATCTCGATCAACTGGTGGAAGCCACCTTGAAGGATTGTCACCTCTGTCAGCTCACCGGCAAAAGTGATCCTCCAGCGCCACTGCACATGACCACCTTGCCCCTTGGAGTGTGGCAAGAGATCGCCATTGATTTCTATGGACCCCTGTCATCGGGCAAATATGTGCTGGCCATCATTGATGAGCATTCTCGATATCCCATTGCATGCTTTGTACCATCTACAAACGCCTCTAACACTCTCAAATTACTTGATGAAGTCTTTGCAACATGGGGAGTTCCCAAGGCGGTGAAAACAGACAATGAGCCCCCTTTCAATGGGCAAGACTTTGCAGCCTTTGTGAAACACCTAGATTTCCATCATCGCAGGATTACACCCCTCTGGCCACAGGCAAACGGGACAATCGAAAGGTTCATGGCCACGCTCAAGAAGACCTTTCAACATGCTACAGCGGAAGGAAGAGATCTGCAAGTGGCACTCAATGAAGTCCTCCGAGCATACCGCACGACTCCTCACGCAACGACTGGCCAGTGCCCAGCGACACTCATGCTGGGACGCCCCATGAGGAATCGCATTCCAACGTGGGATGGTGCCTTGAGAGCATCACCATCCGCAAGCGATCATCAAGAAATGATGGCAACTGACAAGCGCAATAAAGATAAAATGAAGTCATATGCAGATCACCGGAGAAGAGCGAGGTCACTATCATTACATGAAGGGGACCATGTTCTCGTCAAGCGAGAGCAGCAGAGAAAGAGCGACTGTTTGTTCAAGGACGAACCCTTGCTGATCACGAAGAGGAAAGGGACTATGCTGACGGCGGAGTCCGGGCAGCGGCGAGTCACGAGAAACATTTCACACTTTAAGAAATTGTCACGAGATACCTCCAGAACCATGACGAGTGATATGGACACTCCCAGTTCGGAAGAATCACATTCAGCTGGTCGTGAGAGCACTGCTCCGATCACCGAGACACTGAGTACTATCAGTCCGAGAGCCAAGTCGCCACGACCTCATCGTGACATACGTCCACCCAAGAGACTTATCGAAGAGATGGACTGAGAAGTCAGTATGTTTGTTTGTTTTGTTACAAAGGGGGGAGATGATATGAAGTTAGCAGGCTAGTGGTTGTGGGTGGAGCCTAGGGGGAACAGGAAGAGGAGGAGATGGACAGAGGAAGGGGCAGTTAGAGTAGGGACAGGAGATAGGTTGGAAGCATCAGAATAAAGCTCCAGTAAACTTAAGTTATGGTGTCTGTGGTTATTGGTAGCAGGATGCTACACGGCCTATGAAACGTGCAAATAGCCAGGGATTACTGTGCAAAGGGGCATATACAGTGTAAACATTTTGAGACGAGACATCAACTTGCGTCACCTGCTGGGGTTAAGTGCACAAAAACATTGCTCGTAATGCTTAATGCAAACATTGACACTACTGTGCAAAAGAGGCATTATTAAGGTGCTTAAAAGTACCTTAACACAATTCTGCAAAGAGGCATAGGCAGTTTGAACCTAATAATAATAATACTCCTACCTACCTAATGAGTTTATACACGCAATGCGTTACGAAAGTGCCTAGTGTAATGTAATGAGCTTAGAGCAATTATACAGCATACTTTGTGCAGCTGTGTAAAAAGGCAATATCAACCTGCTTGATGAAGTATTAACAGGAATGTGCAAAAAGGCAAACTTGTTAACACGCACCTATCAGCCTAGTAGGCTTAGGTGCATAGTGCAATTGTTAAACAGCTATGCAAGGGTAGCATTTACTGTGCAATTAGTGAGTTAGAAGTGTTATATATATATATGTCCCTTTCTAAACCCTGGACAGCATTCAAGTTAAAAGATTAGTCTGTTTGTTAAAAGTTGCTAAAAACTGCACCAGGTGAATGCTCAGCATAAAACTCTGTGGCTTTAAAGTCTCTATGGCTGCCGTCCTGCAGGTTCTAACATCTACGCAGGCCCGGACTGGCTGAAGCGGGCACCGGGCAATCCCCCAGTGCACCGCACGGGTGGGGGCCGGTTTTGGGCATCTGGGGCCGTTTTTGTTACAGTGCCGTTTTTGCAGCATAGCTGCAAAATTGGCTTCCGCTGAACAAATGGAGCTGAATGCAAGTTACTGTATATAAGTTTTGCCTGTGAATTGATATACATTGTGTGGGTCCGCTTTAAAAATTGAGGTGGTAAGCCATTATTACCTAGAATCTTCCATAACGCATCCCATGCCACCCTGTCAAATGCTTTTTCAGCATCTGACAAGATCATCCCTAACTTACAAGATGTCTTGTTAGCGATATCAAATGATGTATTAGCTGTATTGACATGCGCAGTGGTAATACTACCTAAAATGAAGCCATGCTGGTGTTCAGACACAAGTCCAGGCATGTAGGGAGCCAAACACTTTGCCATAAATTTTAGCGTCAGAATTAATGAGAGATATTGGGCGATAGGACCCGAAATCGTCCGCAGCCTTCCCTTTTTTGAGAAAAAATAGAATATTAATCATATCCCAAGATTTAGGGGTTTCCATGTGTTCCCAAATCTGGTGTATAACTGCACATTGTAGCAAAAGAATAAGATCTTTAAATGTTTTATAGAATTCCATTGGTATGGCGTCATCTCCTGCAGCATTGCCCTAGGGCAGCTCCGCTATGGCCGTTAGTATTTCATCGATAGTAATATCTTGTTGTAGATAATCTACTGCCTCTGGGTTTAAGGTTTAAGGTTTGAGAGTCTTCTAATCGTAGGTATTGCTCAGCTAAAGCTTCATCCATATCATTAGTTTTAGTATAAAGCTCCGTATAAAATTGAGCAAATTGCTTCAAAATTGATTCCACGGTCTTATACAAGAAGCCATCTCCACCCTTAATTAAGTTGATGCATGTTTAAGCTTTTTTCTCTGCAGTTTGATAGGCTAAGATCCGCCCTACCTGATCCCCATATTTATATTGGTTAAAACGAGTTTTATTATAGGCAGCTGCACACTTCTCTTTAAACTGTTGTGTCAATAATAACCATGTATTTATTAAAGAAGAGTATATAAGATCACTATTTAATCCATTAGACATAAATTCCACTGCATGAGCAAGCTCTAATTTTTTAAGTGTATCACGAACTTCATCCAGTTTTTTTTGTTGGGTTTTGTTTGAATAATAAACATATTGCTGCGTGGTCCCCCGTATAAAAGCTTCAATTGCATCCCATACGCAAAAAGAAGAGGAAGTGTCAATATTAATTTGCAAAAATTCCGTAAGAACTCTTTGCTTATGTGTAATAAATTGGGGATCTGATAGCAGATATCTTGGAAATGAAAATAATCTACTACTCTTAACCTCAGCTGAAAGCAGATCAATAAAAGATTGTGATCAGATGTTATCCTCGGGCAGACTTCTGTCTGTGCTTTTAGTGACATGCTATTGCTCACAAAAGCTAAATCGATTCTTGAGTAGTGTTGATGTGGCCTAGAATAATACGTAAATCCAGGCAGAGCGGGGTGCACTGTCCGCCATAAATCTAACAACCTGTGTAACTGTATCAGTTTGTGAATTGATTTAGGGACCCTACACATCCTTTGGGGCTGCAAATCGATTTGTGGAATCAATCTTGTAATTTAAAGTGCAATTAAAATCTCCCATGATAAGCTTTCCAGATTCCAAGGTCAGCCGCTCCTGCCCAATCAAGGTTAGAATTTGCCCTGGTAAAACAATCACTAGCCAGGCAAGAGGCCTTCATGAAGTGCTGCCATCGACTGCTGAGTGCACCAGAGGGATCACTGGCTAAACTTGTCAGGGCAGAGATTAGTCTTACTAGGGGGAAAGATCAATTTGCGAAATACCGGCAGGAAGGTATACTTAATCTTGGTATCCAAGACTTAAGGCAACTGAACATGAGTTGCTTTTAAGAAAGTTGTGAGCAAATGCATACAGCAGAAAAGTAGGTCGAAAGATAAAGCTACACTGACAAAACAGTCACATGGGTGGGTAGTAATAAACTCATATAGCTCAAGTAAGGAAAAGCCCTACTTCGAGGCAGCTCTGTCATTGACTATCAAGAAGGAACTGATAAAGATTTGATTTGGATGCCTTCCCACACTTGACTTCGTCCCTAAGTGGCAGAAAGAGGCCCAACCGGAAGGTGCATTATGCTGTTTGTGTCGGAGGTCATTGCTGCGTAAGGAGTTTTTAACCGTAGGCAGAGCCGGACTGGGAACCAAAACCGGCCCTGGCAAAGTGCTCGGCCCCCAACGGCCGTCTGACGTCACGGTGGCCGTGTGCTCAGGACGGCTGGGGGCCGTCCGAACCCCGCGCACTCATTATTCCGCCAGCACCGCCCCGGAATTCGCGCCGCGGTTAAGGGCCATTTTCCATCTTTCCCTATTTGTCGTTTCAGTGGTTTTCTGGAGGTTTATTTCCAACTGGTTATTTACGGAGTACTCAGCGAGCCTGTTGATCAGCCTCTGTAAGGCCACATGGGTATTGCTCAACAACAGTAGGTTGTCTGCGTACAGGATGTTGCTAAACTGTTGAAACCCGAGGCTCTGTGCTTGTGACACCACTTTTGCCAGGGAGGCTGAGAGATCCCAGATGAACCAATTAAACAACAGCGGTGCCAATACACATCCCTGTTCCAATCCAATGGAGGTATTAACCTTTCTCGATAAATAGTACCTGTCCCCCACCTTGATTTTTGCACAGGTTTTTGTGTATATCAGCTGGATGGTCCTTAAAAGGTTTTGTGGAATTCCGCAACGTAATAGTTTTTCCTAGAGCAGGCCTTGAGGAACGCAGTCAAAGGCATTCACAAAACAAATGAAAAGTGACGTCCTGCTGTCAAACGCTCTTTTCATTATAAGGTCCGCATACATCAAGTTGATGGTGGTTCCTTGCTTTTTGATGAACACGGTTTGCTTCATTGCCAACCTTTTTGCCTCCGTCGCTCACTACTGTAGATTTTGCAGTAGTATTGTTTGAAAACATTTGAGGTCCACATCAAACAGTGATATCAACCTGTAATTGCTAGGGGACATAGCTACCCCACCCTTGAAGATGGGGTGTATCACTGAGGCTCTCCTAGCAGCAGTATTTGCTTGAACATCAAGGTCAGATAATCAGCCCAGGTTGTGGGGTTGTGTTTTTGGAGTGCAGTCGGTATTCCATTAGGGGCAGATGCATAGTTGGAGAGCAAGTTCTCAAATATTTTTTACCAAGGCCTCAATTGAAAAGTTCCATTGAGTGGTCTAGAGTGTCAGTAGCACCACTGGTATTGGTTTTCAGGGTCACCAACTCGTGTGGACTTGTGCTGTGATCTTTTACATGTGGGGTCCGACCTGGGCCTGGGACAGAATGGTCCTCTGTGCTTCCCTTTTAATGTGTTCTTAGATATTTAACCCATTCTTCCTTGTTATTATTAGCATTATTTGCAACCCTGGGGCCCTTATCAAACTCATTAGTTTCCAGAAGCTTCTGTGGTTGTTCCGTTTGAAGGAGTAAAGTAGCTTTGCCCACACTGCTTCTGATCTCTCTTACTTTAGCACCCATACCGCTTTTTTAGGCTCTTACGTTCCATTCGGAGGCATTTTAGTTATTCTAAATCCTATGTTGAGCTCCACAGTTTACGGAGCACTTTGTTGATCCTTGACCTGATAAGGCGAACCAGTTTTGGCTGAATGATAAAACACGGAGGGAAATATTTTTACTTTTCCCCAAATTGTTGGCAGGGTCTCTTGCTGCTAGGGTCTCCGAGATGCACTTCCATGCCTTTATCGAGTTTTCCTTGCTGGATGATATTTCCTTCAGGATTCCCTTGACCTCGCTTCCCAAGCCGCCAATGTTGTCTGGGCTCCATTTAAGGTGTTTTACATTTTCATTGTGAGCTTCAACCTGCACTATTAGCACCTGATCTAATACAGTCATATCTGTGCTTAGACCGAGGTTTTGCGGGTGATGATCGCTCTCTGATCAGTGCTTCATTTTAAAGTCGACTACTCCACTATACATTTTAATGCTCACCATCGTGTAGTCAAGGTAGTAGATCATTTTACAGGACTGCCATGTCCAGATGAGTGGGATGTCCCCAGGAGGCGTCCATTGAGTATTACCAGATCAGCTGCTTCATAGGACTTCAGGAGCCTATTCCCAAGACTGTCATGGTGTCTATGCAGAGAGTGACTTTTTGCTGGCAGCATCTGTAACACCTCATCGCCTACCTGATGAGTGTCTTGGAAAAGATTCAGATTCAAATCTCCAGTAATTACCAGTTTTGCCAACTGTTTATCTCCTTTCCACTCCAGGAACAGCTTGATCAGCTTTGCCACTATTTTTAATTTTTCTCTCAGGTTAATGTAAATATTATCAAAATTAGAGGAGAATTAATCACATGTCCTGTTCTTGCCAAGGTCCTACGATCTCATATTTGAGAGACCCTCCTTCACATATTTAATAAGATGCGGTATATGTTGATACTCCGCTCTGTTAGGTGAATAGCATCATCATTGGGGCTTTTATCACTTGAGTGCTCAGTTCTCCAAGTGATCTACATTCCTCCACCTGCAGGGAGAACAACAGCCTCCTTTGGAGTAGCCGTTGCGCTATATAAGACCCATTAATAACATAACATAACATAACAGGTGTTTTTTTGACAGTTGTGATTAGAGAGTGAAAAAGTGTCTCAAAAAGGTGAGTGAAATTAAAATTACCTTCAGTCCTCCGTTCAGTATTTTATTTAAAAGGGAAGGAGCAAAATGTAAAATGGTTAATGTTCCCCCACACCTGGATTTAGGTTGTGGTAGGTCGACATGTCTCTGCCCTTGGTTGCCCTGACGGGTCTATGGGCCCTCTTCAGGACCTGAGTGAAGATGGCTACCTATTGTGGTAGCTTGTAGAGAGTAAGACGGTCACTTACCCTTCTTCATCAGTGAGCCCAATCACTCAACTTCGTGTGTAAGTTATAGGCACATCTTCAGTCTATAACTAAAAGAGAGTAAAAAAACACAATGTAGACAAAACAATAGAAAAATAAATTTAATTGGATGGATTTGTGAGGTTCATATACAATATGATGCTGTTCAAATTGTCTATAAGTCTCTGGGTGCTGCTGGGCACTATAGCTGCAGCTTCACTCTATAAATAGGACGGAGGCACGATTATATGAGTCTCTTTGTATGCCAAGCGATCTTGTCGTGACTCGCAATTATACTGGAAGATAAGTGAGCAGGCGATTGGCAGGTTTAGTAATGCACTGGCACTGGTGCTAACTTGTAGTTCCTATGCATGTCATACTTTTGGATCTAGATCTGGCGAATTTAGCTCGTTAATGAACTGTGAGATTGTCTTATTTCAAAGCCCGCGTCTGAGTAAAGTGATAATTTTCAGGATCGTGTATCAACACGAAGGGGCTATTCGAAGAGATAGGCGTGATGGAGAGCAGTTAATGGGACATAACTGTTACTATACGCTGGTCTGGGCTGAGTATTGACCTTTGGTATAGTTAAAAAAGGCATAGTCAATTAGTGATTATTATTTGGCACTCGTTCTAGCTTGTAGGGATAATGCGGGCGAAGAGATCTCCATTGCCAGTCTTGTTTGTGTAAAATATTTAATTTTGCGGAAGAAGTTTCTCATTTCAGGCTTCACGTTTCAGGATAAATCGCTGATATTTCTAGAGGGTGATTCTTAAACTTCACGGGTATGGTTCACAGGACATCCCTTTTCCACTTCTAGGCTCTCAATTGACAATTCAACATCCTCTATAAGATGCAATATTGATTTGCTTCAATTAAAGAAATAATTTATAAAAGTAAAGACGATTGACAAAGCAGTGCCCTGCTAACATGGAGCAGACTGGCAGCCATTTACCCCCAGCAGAAGTCTACCGCCTAACTGTGTCACAGAAGGAATATCTGCATCTGGATTGGAAAAGGCTATCATTTCACAAGAGCGAGGCCTGGGCCCAAAGTCCACTTCACCCTCTCACAGGCAAGAACTGGGATTAGATGGGGAGGCGTCCCTTCATGTCCCCAAGGGCTGTGACTTCTGGTTTACATTTAAATCGCGACTCTAAATGCATGTGTTTGCAACTCCACTCTAACCTCAATTCCAGGTTAG
Source organism: Lissotriton vulgaris (assembly GCF_964263255.1). Classification (NCBI taxonomy): domain Eukaryota; kingdom Metazoa; phylum Chordata; class Amphibia; order Caudata; family Salamandridae; genus Lissotriton; species Lissotriton vulgaris. Next base: position 1,489,326,209 of record NC_141693.1, read on the forward strand.
CTGTGACTCTCTGTGGCCAGCAGCCTGTTCTGCATTTTAAAGAAGGCAGAACAAGGTTATTCTCACTTTCTTTTGTCCTTTGTCCCCAAAAAACACCTTTCTGCATGTGTGCAAATAATAATAAAAGGGATAAGGTATCTCGTGCATATACAAGTTCCTGCCTTATCCTGTGCGCTACCCCAGCCTTCACCCACAAGCATTCACTTTAAAATAACCAGTGGTCTCTTCTGTAGGAATTAACCGCACAATTTGAGTACTCAGCTGAATAGGACACAAAAGGTACTAATATAGATAGTAGGGAAAATAGAACATCACTCATTCTTTCATTTTACATAGGTTTCAGTTCCTCCTGAGGGTTTGCCCCAAATCTTTCTAACAATAAATACATATAAACCATTAATGGAGCATGCACCATCAAGCTTTGGTACAACCTGGGACACAAAACCTTAATGAAGCTAGTACACTGTTGTAGTTGCCCTCTGGTTTGTCAATGGTCTTCTTGGAGTCAGGCCTGATATCTCCAATTATGTGACTAGCCCTTTGCTCTCTTCTTACAGGTATGCAGAATTAAGATTCAAGCAGTATTTTAAGGTGAAGCCCGAAGTGACTTCTTTGAAAATCTCAGAGTGACGGTTCATAGCACCGCCAGGCACCAGTGACAGCCTGAGGCCCTGCAACAACCATCTGGACCAAGGTGCACTGACAACGGTTTGACGAATGCAGCCCACTGCAGGAGAAGAATGGCAGCTCACACCTACTGCAAGGATGGCAGTGGGGGCAGACGCCCCAGATTGAAAGGGGGTTCCTCTGCACCTGTCAGCACAGCGCTCCTTCTATACCACAGTGTAGGGCGGGGCCTGTCTCCTTGCTGCCCCACCCTGGAGGCTGTTGTCTCCATGCTCTCACCCAGAGTTAGCCAGAGTTCCTTCAGTGCCACAGTGAAGAAGGCTGTCACCGCCTCTCATTCTATGAGGCATGTCTCTACCTCCTGATCCAGAGCTTCCATCTCCAGCACTAGAGAAGACTGTCTCTGGGCCCAAACACTGAACATCCGTTGCCCCACCAGAGGGGGGAGCTGTCCTGCCCCTCTCACCAGAGTTCCCAACCCGCTGTCCTATCCAAAGATAACTTACACCTAAGACCTTGATTATTCCCTGTAAGAGGGGGCAGAGGCAGCCCTTGTACTGTGGACTAGAGCTTCTTCAATCCCATACAAGAGAGGACTGTCAGGCCCTCACCCTGAGCCAACTCTAAACCACACTGAAAGCCTGGCTTACTGCCCTCTTACGCCCGATTCCCAACGCCCAGAGATCCCATAGGCACAAAGGAGGTTATGCCTTACCAAATCACCCACAGCTAACCCTAACCCACATTAAAGGTCTGGCCCCACCCGGTACCCAGAACTTCCCCTGTCTCACACTGGAAGGCCCAATCTTACCCCATTCAGCAACAGCAGACCTGGCCTGTCCCATACTGTAGGGTGGCACGTCCCTGGACCCTGTCCCAAAGTGCAGGTAGCCATCTTACTCTCCACAAACCCCCCCAGAGAGCTCCATTTAAACCACATTGGAGGCCTGTCTTACTAGAGTCCCTCCTCTAGCAGACTTTAAGGGACCTTCTTACAACCACACTCCCCTCCACCTACATAAGCAAAATCTTACAGAACTGGTGTAAGCTGGCAAAACTGTGGACAGACCTGTGATCGAACAATGACCCATGTATTCTGTAACACTAATGATGATGCTTGGTTTTGCTATTAGCGTAACGTGTGCGCATCCTAAAGTCCACTTTGGAAAGTATCTACAGCAGCGGTTCTTAACTTTTTTAGACTTCTGTGGACTACACTGAATCATTACTGGAAGCTAAGCACCCCCGCCTAACCAATTTCTAGAGTTTGAATTTCAAAACTATACGCAAAATTACATGAATAAGTATACATCAAACAAATATCCAAATGATTAAATATTTTAGTTAATGTGCAAAATAAAATATTCAAAACATTGAAACTTTAATTTTAAGGGGAATATTGGAACTTTTCAAAATATAGTTTAATTTCTAAAAGACGAAGCAGTATGCTAGACTCTGGCATGCCACTTTGTCTTTTTTGCTTCTAACGTGTGCTCACTTTTGTCTACGCATACAAGTGCTACAATTATGGCCACCGATTATTCATACTATTTTCTGTTTGCTGTACTTGCACTGCTCCCACCAATTAAGATGAGGATCCCAACTTTATTGATAGCCTCACATTCCAAATTGCTAGACCTTTACAGAGTTTTGTAAACTTTGAAATCTTGCTTTTTATGAACATATACTGAATGAACCTGCTAATATTTAATTTTCGAAACCGTCGCAGACCCCTGAGTGGCACTAGGGATCTCCAGGGGTCCGCGGACGCTAGGTTAAGAACCGCTGCTCTACTAGTCACTAGTAAACAACGAGTGTCAGTGTTTCTGTTAATACTTGTACGGGACATTGGTTGCACCCTAATATTCGACAGTAATAATGGTTGCTTCTATGAAGACAGAAGATAATTTATTTAGCCAAATAAAATTGCTAATTGCAAAATGCTACATTGGGCCAGAGTTCCCTTTGTCAGTCAAGCACGGGGCGACTGAAGCCATCATTTACAATGGCCTTTCGTTGTTTGAAATCATTTCTCTGCTGCTAATGTGATGGCTCGCTAGATTTGTCTCCATAAAAAGGCAATCAGTTGGATAATATTTACAGGAGGCATCCCTGAGGAATTCTTCAACCTTCTTTAGCAACCACCCAACCCCTATTCCTCACACTAAGGCAGTCAACAATCTTAGGCTGTCATGCATGCACTTAGAAAACGTTTTATGCTGTGCTTTGGAGGTGAATGCATTCAAAGTAACAGCGCATTGCAAGTAGGTAGGACAGCCACTTCTTTGCTATTTAGCAATGTACGTTTGTCCATGGTGCCCAGTTTCCACCGCTGCCAGGTGGTTGGGCATTGGTTTCCCTGATTGACTAATCCACCTCCGACTCACTGGGCATCACTTACAGTTCAGTAAGCTTTGAAGAGCTGTCTTTCCCTTCACCGAAGCTAGATGTAGTAAAAAATGTAATGGATGTTGTTGGAGTGGATAGACTACTTGCTGGGAAGAGTTCACATTTCTAAAGCAACTACCCATCAACACGAGGTTTTACCAGCTGCCTACCAAACATATACATCTCCTAGGGCAGTGGGCAAGCATTCCAGCTGAACACTGCTTCCACATGAGCGGCAGGTAATCATTATGCTTAAGCAGTTTGGCACAGCTCTCTCTCCTCAGCAAATGAACTCTCAACTCATAAAGCTGACACATTCCCTTAATAGTAATTCACATCTGCTCCCCTGAAAGCACATCTGCACAAGTCAAATCACACTGCACTCTCTGATGAAAACCTCAGAGCTGCTCGGAAGTGTTCTACTTCATAATATCATGATCAATAATATCGACCTGCGCAGATTTAGCTGCTGTGTGCCAGGCACACACCTGTGTGCCACAGTGCAAGGGTGTGTGCCTGAGTCTACCATAAGTTTTCCAGTACAAAATACTATGCTTAGACGCACTTTAAAAGTGTTCCTACTTTGTATGTCTGCTGCACAGGGCAGCACATGTGCAAAGTTGGAAAAGAACGTGGAAATATGAACGTTTCTGCTTTTAACACCTCCTTTCAAATGGCATTAACTTTTAGACCTAAACCCGGTCTACTGTTCGCAGATAGGGTTTTGCACCAAAAGGCATCGGTGGTTACATGGGAATGCCCATGTACCACCCATGTAAGGCCCTCTGGGCTCTAAGAAATGCAAAGCGGAGCTTCGTGCTGCTTTGCGTTACTTTCACAGCACTTTCCAGTGCAAAACCAGGTTTGCACTGGAACACAAATTAGGAAAAAAATTGTGCTGGTTAGCGTCACTTTCGTGATGCTAACCCAGCACAAAATGTCAGTAAATCTACCCCTTACTATTGTAATTCCCATATAGGTACCTTAACGATATGGTGGAAGTTGATATATGTGCAGGGTGCTATTAAAAACTCGATCATCTAGTGCCACACCTGTGGAAGGTATTCCAAAGAAACAAAAGCACTGCAACACCAACCAGGGCAGATCGTACACTACACAAGTGCCAAATATAAATATATTTTAAAATTTTTAAAAAGCACAGACATTCACCACAGAGGTATCATTACCCTATCAGAGATCCAGAGCTATAATCAACCAAAAGTTATCCATATAACTCATTCACACAAAGTGGGTGAACATAACCTGGGAATTAAGGCTTTCCTAATCTTACAGGACCCAGTGGTAAACCGAAGAATGATCTTGCACAAAGGTAACGAGGCAGGGAGTTAAGAGGAGTGAGACACCGTGAGATATAGAACAGACAATTATTTAATAGCAACAAGATAACAGATACATAAGGCCGGGGACAGAAGTGGTCTTTGGTTACCTCTAACAATGGTATGGCGGTGGGGACGACACACAGACATTTTCAAAGTTGTGAAATTTAGCAGTTTCAAGCTTGCATTGTCAGCTCTTCAGCCAGGTATAACTTGATTCCAGTGGCACCAGGAGCACGGGACCCGCGCCTGGGCATACCCATTGCACCTAGGGTGGCAACTGCAACAGCAGTTTGGACTGGAATCATGAGCAGCAGGGTCAAGACTGATTAGCATATGGCTGAGTCCAAACTGAGATGGCACGGTGGGAGAAAACCGATGCATTGGAATGTGGCCCCAAGCCATTGGCGGTGGCTGAGATTATTTCAAGCATTTCATCCATGGCCTTATTGATTTTATATTTGACACCCTACGAGCACCGGGTATGCCCAAATGTGAATCCCGGGCTCACTGTGACACTGGAACAAAGCAATACCTGGCTGGGGAGCCCAAATACGGGCACAACTGCGCCTGGGTTGCTTGTGCTCGGGTTCAGGAAAAACTTGGCATGCAGTTAAGGTTATTCTGTTCTCATGAGGAACTTGGTCAAGGCTGATTTGCACATGACTGGGTCCAAATGTAGGTGGCCTGGTGGGCGAAACTAATGGATTGGGATGTGGCTGGAGCGATTGACAGTGTCTGAGATGATTTCAAGCATTCCATCCATCACCTGATTGTTTTTGCTTTACATAACTAAGCAGTGGACAGACCCAGGGGGACGTTGTGTGAGAGTACACTTGAGAAGAGGAGCATTGATGGTGGTGAATGTCTATGCACCACCAAAGCAACAACAGACGGCACTGGACAAGTTAGGGCCAACCCTACTTGAATCTGGCTCCACTCTACACATAATCAGTGCAGACTTTAACAATGTAATGACTGTAGATTTGGACAGATTGGGGACACCTACCATGCCCCTCCCCAATAAGCACAAAACTGGCTCAATTCTCCAGAGCATGAGCTTGCCTGATGTTTGGCAAATGAAATTCCAGACAAAAAAACAATACTCCTACCTATCAGGGGCACATTGAACATTCTCAAGGCTTGATTACATATTTATCCAGACTGAAGAACTCTCCACCATAGAGAAGGGTGACTACTTGGCAAGAGGGATATCCGATCACTTTCCCATGTAGTGGAATCTAGGCGACAGTGAAGGTAGCAGGCCCGTTAGCTGAAGACCCAGAAATAGCGACCCAGAAATAGCGAAGGGGGTGACAGCCGCCTCAGCTGTTTATTTCAAAGAAAACACGGATTCGGTTGAAGCATCCCAAAACTATTAAGGGATAGACCACAAGTCTAAACCGCATTAAAAAAAAAGAAAAGACGACGAAAGTAACCTATCTTAAAAAAAGAAATATTAAAATCGGAAACCACCTTTCAGATAACTCTAAAAAGTATGAAGACCTCTGACAGTTAAAAGACTTGAGACAAGATCATACAGAAATAAATAACACAGCAAAGCAACATTACTTGTAGACACAACGCACGTTATACGAAGTTGGGGATAAAGCTGGGTGTCTCTTTGGAAAAATAAAGCCGGTGGATAGGAGAAGTGATGGCCGAAGAGGGGAAAAAGGTCGCAACAGACTTCGGGATAGCACAAAATACTGTGAAAATTGTACAAACAGCACAGGGCAACAGAGAGTGGCATAGATGGAATACACTCCCCCTTGGAGAAGAAGCAAGAGATATGCTTGAAGGAGAACTGACACATGGAGAAATATTAGAAGCCATTAGGTGCATGCGAAGTGGGAAAACACCAGGATCCGATGGGCTCCTTAATTAAGCTTTAAACACAACTTGCTTCTCTAGTAATTGTAAATTGATACTTGTATAGCGCACTACTCACCCGCAAGGGTCTCAAGGCGCTTGTACGCTTACCGCTGTGGAACCCGTCCTGGCTTTCCCTGTGAGGCATCCACTCCTGGGTGGAGGCCAGGCATCCTTAGCGTTGTGGGGGGCGTTGTGGAGATTAAGCAAGCTATTGCCCAGAGTTGCAGAGTGGGACTCTATGATTAGAATAGGCATCGAGGCGAGAATTATCAGGTCCATGGAATTTTTGAGCCCAAGAACCGCCGAGGCGGGGAATTGAACCCTGGTCCCGGGCTAGACCTCTGCATCAGGGTCTGCCGCTCTAACCATGAGCCACACTTCTCCATAGTAGGGCCCCATCTAAGATATATGTTTAAGAGACTTGGGTGGCGGAAATACTGCCTCCACATTAGTGGCATGCACGTATCATAGTGATCTATAAACTACATCGACCTAGGGAAAACAGGCCTCATATTGCCCAATTTCTCTGCTAAATGTTGAGACAAAGGTGTTAGCCCTGGTTTTGGCAACAAGATTCTCAACGGTAAAATCTCAATCGCATACAGACCAATTTGGATTTTACATGCAATTTGGATTATACATGCTTACACATACTTCACATTCATGCACTTGCGCACATAAACACACTCTCACCCGCATGCATGCATACAACATACATTTAACATATTTTAATTTCGTTAGCTTCCAGATTGGGTCATATTCCAGCTAATGTACTCCATTTATTATTACACTAATAGTGAATCATATTATTCACTATTTGTATAATCATTTTTTTCCAGAAACCAGGCAAGTGGAGCTCCAACCAGCGTTCATTAGGAAGAGCTGCCCCTGTGTTCCAGGCACTGATTTTGCCACCTCTGAGGCCAGAGGTCGCAAAAACAGTGCCAGGGGTAGCAGCTGCTACCCCTGGTGACCCCTTAATGACGTCCATGAAGAAGAATACAAACTGGCACACACACAGATATTTAAATACACACATTTTAAACATGCCATACATGCAGAGCCGACTGACTGTGTAGGGGCGGCGGCCTCTAAAGTGCAGTAGGACTAAGTACTACAAGGAGCCCAAGAAAAAAGCTTAGTGGTGTCAGTACACAAAACCCTCATAAGTAATAAACCAGGTGGCCTCCATAAAGTAAAAGGAACATGGAAAAAGATGTGGGATCATTTACAGACATAGATTGGGAGGCGGCAATAGTGCACCTAAGAGATTCAGAAATTAAGTCTAGGTTGCGACTGATACAAGTTAAAATCTTTCACAGGGCCTATTACAATAAGAGCGGGCCAACTAAATAAGATGGGAAATAGAAGGGACTTTCATACACACCATACCGGGGAGCAACGAGATACAAAAGAAACAGGGCTGATATAATAAACACATTTGAAAATATATCTGAATGCAATATCCCTGTACTCCACAGTTTGCTGTATTCGGCATCCCAAATGATGTAGATGTACCAAGGAAAGATCTTGTATTCTATATCCTGGGATTGGCAGTAGCCAAACGAGAAGGCGCAAAAATGGGGGAGCAGTAGTGGCTGCTACCGTACGGGGTGGTGGGGTGGGGGCGAGGTGGATAATAGCAGAAAAAAAAGGACTTACCCGAAATGGACGGACAACAGCTTCCTCTCCTCTGTCCTCTTCATCTTCTGGTCTCCAGTACCAGCCGTCAGGTGCAGCAGGAAGCACCCGGGCACACAGGCTCTTCTGAGCCAATCACAACGCTGCAATGCACGACAAACGGCGCCACGGAACTCATGGCAGAATCCACTTACCAAGGTGGTAAGTCCCCATCTTGGTGTCCTTTTGCAGCTTTTGGACTTCATTTGCTATCTTCTACATATCCGCTACAGCGCATCATTATATTCATCTCATAAGCCCTGAGGAAGTTCCACAAACTGTGATTTGGGAATGAAACGCGTTGGCTGTCTTTTCATTAAAAAATTGGAATAAAGAAAGAATTTTAAGAAAACCTACAAAGACTGATTCACTCTTTTTCGGTGCACCTTCAATTATTTAAAAATGCAGCGTTGTGATCGGTCTGAGCGCCGTGGCTCATCGTTCAGACAGGGACAGCATGGCTTTGCATATTCCTCACCAGGCTGTGTGGGAAAGGTTCCAAAGTGAACAGGACTGCTTGGCTGGCCCAAGAGGGCCTGCCAAGCAGTCATGAGCACTTAGAGAGTGCAAACTACTCCTCCCCCTGCGCTGCCCTGCCCACCCCTTCTCTTGAACCACTGACTTCCATAGGAAAAATACAATGATAATAATTGTATTTTTGCTTTTGAGTAGTGGGGCAATACTACTCCAACTTCGGGGGGAGCCGCCACTTTGGGGGAGTCCAGTGGTTTTGCTAAAAGTTAAAAGGTGATCTGGGATGGAAATGTATGTGCAGGGCGAGGAGGTAGTATGCAAAGGGAGAGGCTATCCCAGAAGCCTGAGAACATACAGGGAGATGGCCGAAGTACTGCAGGCTGGGAGTGGCAGCAGTTAAGGAATGATGATATATGCTTGTGAACATAGCCTAGTGATAGAACAGGCCTAGAGTCAAAGACACAACACATTGCAGACAAAGGGGCATAAGTGTATTTGGCATAAGAGGATGTATTGGACTAACTATCGAATGGCTTGGGGGGGGGGGGGGCAAATGTAATTTTGAAAAACAATTTTAAAAAAGATAATGACTTCCTTTGCGCTCCCCACCACTTGGAGGGTGCGGGGTCAAGGCAAGGCATCTTTATTCATCCGTGGGAGATTTTGAGAGATCTGTCTTCATCACCAAATAACAATATGCTGTGAGCTTGAAAGGGGTCTCTAAATCCTGTTATCCTCTTTATACACGTACCTCATTTTCCACCTGCTTGTTCCTATTTCCTGCCTGTAGCAGGACCCCAGAGCTAAGGGCCATATTTTCACAGGATATATAACCACTAGGGGAGGGGAGGCATGAGAGTAGGCAAGACAACACATGATAATTGTTTTTTTAAATAAGTATTTTTTACATTTTCATAATAGGCGAAAATGAAAATAAAAGAAACTCCTGCATTTAATTCTACTCTTCACAGGAGGAAGCCACATTCTTTGCTGTTGCTATATTTATACTCAAATCATTTCTCGAAACCTTCATATCATTGTTATGTATATCGAAAATGGAGGGGAAAGATTGAAAGAAAGTAAGCATTTTATTAGTGAAAACTTACAAAAGCTACAGCAACATTTTATACATTAAAACATAAAGGTTCATCACCTGGGAGTAACAAATATATGTAGAGACAGGGAAGACACTTTCAACTGATTGTCGAAAATGCTCTACTGGAGGTCACTCTTCTCAGCCCTACATTATAGAAGCAGACTTGGTTATCACAAATTATCGATCATATACAGAGCCACTGGAATTATGAGATTGTGAGGCCTCTGCGATTTTCACATAATTATACGTTTGCTGCATTTGAATTTGAATTTGAATTTAAAATATTTATTAAGCGCAGCATTCACCAGCGGTTTCTTGGCGCTATGGAGGGCAGGGTACCAATGGGGGAGAGTGACCACCGTACCAAACACTGGTGGACCTAGGGAGTAGTGAGAGCATATCACAAAGGAAAGGCCTGTTTAAAAAGAAAGGTTTTGAGGTCTTTCCGAAAAGGAAGATAATGTGTTGCCAGTCTTAGGTGGTCCGGTAAAGAGTTCCAAAAGGTGGGTGCCAACGTAGAAAAGTTCGCCCCACCCCACTTCTTGCGCTTAAATCGGGGGACCACCAACAAAGACTGGGAAGAAGAGCGAAGCTCTCGGGTGGGGGTATACTCCCTGATCATGGAAGAAATGAAGGCGGGAGCCGAGCCCCGCCGTGAGTGAAAAACCATGCAACCCAACTTAAACAAAGCTCCCCCCCTCTTTTTCAGGCAACTAATGGAGTGCCTTAAGAATAGGAGTGCAGTGATGCGAACGAGAAAGGCCATGAATAAGTCGGGCTGCCTGGTTTTGAACCAACTGAAGTTTCCGTAGACTATACGCTGGAATGCCATTATACAAGGCATTTGCGTAGTCCAGCCGGGAGACGACAAGAGCGGACATAATCAACTTAAGTGCCAAAGGAGAAAAAAAACGAGAAACAGTGCGAATTGTGCGAAGAGTGAGAAAGCAAGAAGAAACAACATGACTAACTTGTGAGTGAAGAGTGAGTTGATTATTGAGTTTAACACCTAATGTCTTGACTGAAGCAGAAGGAGAAGGAGGGGGCCCAAAAGAAGAAGGCCAAAATAGAGAGTTCCAGGGACTGGAGCAACCACCCGTGAGGACCAACTCGGTCTTGTCCGGGTTCAACTTTAGGTGGTTGTGGTTCATCCAGTCCCTGATGAAAACCATAACTGACTGAAAATTAGAAATAGAATGAGGAGAGGAAGAAAGATTAAAGATAAGCTGGAGGTCATCCGCATAGTTGAAAAAGGTGACCTCCAGCTGTTGAAGAGCAAAAATCAAAGGACAGATATAGAGATTAAACAAGAGAGGGGAAAGAGAAGAACCCTGAGGGACACCACAAGTGACAGGTAATAAGGTAGCCGAAAAGTCTCCCAGCCGGACCGCTTGGGTGCGGTCCCTTAAAAAGGAGGAGAGCCAGACCAAGGCCGAGCCCCCAATTCCCGCCGCTCCGACACGGGACAGCAAGATGGAATGGTCCACCGTGTCGAAAGCGGCGGAGAGGTCGAGGAGCACCAGGGCCTGATGATGGTTTTGGTCTGCTCCCTCCCTAAGATTGTTAAGGACCGACACCACAACGGACTCAGTGGAGTGTCTAGGTCGGAATCCTGCTTGTCGGGGCGCTAAGCCGCCATTATCCTCAATAAAGGAGCTGAAAACCGTTGTTACATGCCGCTCCAGCACCTTGCCCAAATAGGGCAGCAGCGAAATTGGACGATAATTGGCTGGAGCGGATGGATCAGTCCCCGTTTTCTTGAGGATAGGCACTATAGTGGCGGATTTTAGGGAAGGAGTCACCACCCCTTGTGTCAAAGAATTGTTAAGAAAAGTAAGAGGGGGCAAGAGACAGGCTGTATAGATATGTTTGAGGATGCGGGCTGGACAAACATCCGTCGGAGAACCCGATTTGACTTTTGGGAGAATGGCCAGAAACGCATCCTCAGTGAGCGGTGGAATAGAAATGAGGGAAGACCGGGCAGTAGGGGGGGAAGGATCAACGAAGGCAGGAGAGGGAGGAGGAATATTTAATTTGATGTTGGTTATTTTATCCAAAAAATAAAAGTTAAGGGAATCACATAACAGTTGAGTGGGCAAGGGCTTAAGGGATGCCCTGTCCGAATAGGCCAGGTCGTGGACTATGGAGAAGATCTCTCTGGGTTGATTTTCTGCCACCAATATTTTGGCGGAAAAGTAAGCAGTCTTTACCTCGAGTATAGCTCTCTTATACTCTCCCAGAAGGATGGTGTAGCTGACTTTCAGTGTAGGACAGTAGTCCCTTCTCCACAGTCTCTCCGCTCGCCTAAGAGCAAGCTTCTTCTCCTTTAACTCCTCGTTGAACCAACGATTAGATTCGTTGGGATGTCTAGTTGATATCCGACGTAAGGGAGCTACCGAGTCGCATCCCTTGGCAAGCCAGGTATTAAGGGTAGCGGCTTGGGATGAGGAGGAGAGGCCTGTCAACTCAGGCGAGGAGTCCCGTAAGGAGGATGACAGGGACTGGAGGTCAACACGTCCCCAGTTACGAGCCCAGTTGTTTTTGGCTAATGGGACTTTCACCATTGACCTATAAAAGAGGGAAAAAGCAACTAAAAAGTGATCCGACCACGGACAAGGGGAGACAGAGATGGGTGAGATAGAGCAATTGAGGGACCAAACCTGGTCCAACACATGGCCATGTTTGTGTGTAGGAACCTGGACGTGAGAAACCAAGTTCAAGGCTAAAAGCAGTTCAGAGAACTGTTTGGAAGAGGAACATTCTTGGGCATCCGCCGGCCAGTAATTAAAATCCCCAAGTACAAGGACCGAGGCATAATTGACCACCAAGGTGGCCAAAAGATCCTGAATGGAGGCCAAAAATAAAGGTGAATGCTGGGGCGGGCGATATACCAATAAACAGGTAAGAGGGGGAGATAAAGTAGGGAAGGAGACTACAAGATGGTCTGTGGACGTAATCGGGGATGATGGGAGAAGTTGCATATTAAGGTCAGACCGGGCAATAATGGCCACTCCACCCCCCACTTTGCCACCTGGACGATCTGAGCGTAGGGCGACATAGGATGGGGGAAGGGTAGCCAATAGAGAGGGCAAGGACGACTCGCTAAACCAAGTCTCGGTCAGGAATAGTATATCTGGCTTCTGTACCTCAAGCAGGACAAAGAGGTCCTGACAATGCCTGACCGCCGACCTCGTATTAAGTAAGAGAATAAGCCACATAATCCATCATCTACAGCATGATCTCCAGATTTTAGCAAACAAAAAAATTGTTTCTAACTCAAATGGTTCAAAAGTTACAAAAAATGCTGCGACACGTTGCCGGGTGGCGGAAGGCACTTTGCAAAGCAGGAATGGTCAACTTTCTGTCGAATTATTGCTACATTTGAGTGTTAAATTGGTACTAATGGGGTGCACCCAATGCGCAAACAGTATTACCAAGTTTAAAAATGACAAAAAAATGAAGTTATAGTATTATAAATTGTGCCGCAATATGCTGAATACATTTGCTTTTTCTTGGTGCACAATTTACTCAACTCTGTCACATACCCCCAGATTCATCAAGAACACATGTTGCTATTCCTTAATAGCGAAAAATACCGATTAAGGAATGGCAAAATGCTATGCATCAAGAAATCACTAAAAAAATAGCGATTTCTAATAATTCCTTAATTGCGAATCGCAAATTGCGAGTCGCAATTAAGGAATATCTCCCCATTCATTCCTATGGGCCTAGAGGCCCATAGGAATGAATGGGAAGAAAATCTCAATTTGCTAATGGCAATTAGCGAATCGCAAATTGAGATTGCGATTTCAAGGGAGCAGGGTGTCCAAAGGACACCCTGTTGCACCCCTGAAATTGATGTGTGCACATATGTTGCACACACACATGCCCTTAGGGCATGTGTGTGCGCAACATGAAACTTTGAAAAATGCACTTTAGTGCATTTTTCAAAGTTTTTGCCAATTACCATGACGTTGTACTTCATGGTAATTTGCGTGCCCTAATAGCGAATTTGCTATTTTTTTCACTTTCATGCTTTGCATTTAAGGAATCTCAATTTGAGATTCCTTAAATGCAAAGAATCGCAATTTAGCGAATTCTTAATTAGCGATTTTTGCATTTGGGATGATGCATCCCAAATGCAAAAATACCGGTCGCAAAGGGGCAGATTCTGAGAATCTGCCCCTTTGCGAGCGGATTTAAGCTTGATGAATCTAGCTGATAATTCGGCCCTCTCCTGCCGCATAATTCCAGTGGCCCTGAGCATAAATCTGAACCAAAATGACTATAAGCATATAAATGCTCCTTTGGGATGATGTTTATTCATTATGTATAGATTTTTTAGAACCTTTTTATATTTATTCTAGGTTATGTTTGTTGCCCTTCATTTGTACCTGTTTAAAAAATGAAAGTGTTTATACTGGAAAACAATTACTTTCTTATTCTGCTTAACTAGTATCCAGGTTTGCTTTTCACCTTCATAACCAATACTGGACCAGGGAGAAAAAGACATTGGGGTTAGCTAAACACAAATGCTACTCGAAGAAGAACTGGATGAAGATATGGGTACAGACAATGGTACATGGAGTGTGATGCACAGTCCTACGCCTGGGCCTACTGAGCTAGGCTGACAGGAGCCCAAACTCAGACATTGGGGCTGCGAGCTACTAATAAAGCCACTAGGCTCCAATGTGAGGAACTCTAAGTATTGGGCCACACTGTCCAGTGACTTCACTTACACAACTGGCGTCAGTCACAACACTCTACTACCATAATGATGTCTCCCAGAAGGGAAATGCACTGCTACCGGAGAACAATAACAGCCTCAATAAGCCCTCCAAATGGTACAGTGTATGAACAATATGAAGTATCTACAATTTCCTTACTGTGTTTTCAGTGTGGGTATCAGAGACTTTAAGGTTCAATAATTCAGTGGAATGAGTTTGGGAGTGGGAACAAACTTTTTGCCCCCATATGTACAAATTTTAGGAATAGCGATTACCTTTGCAGAAAATCGCAATTAGGAAATTCTTGAATATTAATGAGGTAGGTCACAGTTTGTGACCCATTAGACATTGTAGACATCACAGAGATGGTGGGCTGCTATGGTCAGCAGACCTCCATATCTACCACAGCAGACACCCATATCTGTGATTGCTGTTTAACAAAGCAATCTTTTTCTTTGTTAAATGCAGCCCATTTTCCTGCCCGTCTTTTCTTCCACTGCCTGGTCTTAAAAATTATTTGTATTAACATTCACAAAGGGGATGCGGTCCCCTTTGCGATTTGTTACCAACTCCTCTGAAGAGTTACTAAAAAACGAATATTTTGCAACCCTAATGTGGTTGCCAATCATTCAAACAAACCACTGCGAATCGGTATTAGGAAGTCACACCCTAAACACGCCCCTTCCAAATACCGATTTGCAAATGCAAATTGCGGTTTGGTAACAGTGACCAAAATTGCAATTTGGCTTTTGTACAATTGAAAAATCTTTTTTGCGATCGTAAACATTGTTAACCTAAAAAATACATTGGCATAGCCTATAGTTCTTGCTTTGGGACTTTATACTTGTTTAGCCATGCAGTATATTAATTACCCTGGATGTTGTGCTAACAGGGACTGAAGAGCTATACAATTACTACACACTGGGTCATGAAGTTTGATTCAGAAATGCTTGCCCCAGGAAACAGGATAAAATCTTGGTTGGTACAGTGTAGAATAGTGCATTACACACAGTATAATATAAACTGCTTCAAACTGCACAAAAAGGTTTAAGATAAAATGGTGCTTCCAAAATATAGATTTTACTATTTACCAGACTGTACATGCAATTTCTTTGAGATAACTGTCCCTTCAATACCTAGTCAGGGATAGTAAGTGTTATATACCATTTCAATTGAATGTGTGCATTTTACAGCTCAGTGGTTAACTCTTTGCACTACAACTTAAAAAGAATACATCTTTGTCATCCCATGCGCAGCCTAGGCAAGGCCTAGTAGGTTTTTGTACATATGGCACTTGAATGTCTGATCAGAAATATAATGATTTCCATTTGTGAAACTCCTGCAGAGTGTCTGATACATTTGGGAATGGACAAGAGCAGAGCCTACTATTGACATGGGCGAGCTGGGCCCAGAACCATGGTACCAATTTTCAGAAGGGCTCACAGCCTGCATTAAAGTCCTGCAGACAGCAGGGCCCCCCTTACTTGACTCCAATGATTCAGACTTACTGTTTTGAACTCTTTTTAGGTCGAGCCTGGAAGCAGCATGCACACGCGGCTCTGCAAAGCATGCTGTAATCCATCTGTGGGCTTATCCCACGCCAACCGCTTTCAATTTGTTGCGTCGTATGCCTTCCTAAATAGTTTTCTTTTTATTGGTGGAGCGCAGCTCTTTGTCCCGCCTTTGGGTGTGTTTTCACTTTCTTGGCAACGACCCCTGTTACATATGCCCATACAATTGGATTTATTTATCCTTTGTCCAGTGCACTCTTTTTTCACATTTAATGGTCCTGCAATGTTTCTTGCTTGCCCGCAGCTGCTCTCGTTCCCTTTAGGCATGTCTACAATCTGCTCCTATCTGAGAATGCGAGTGCTACCCAGTGTCAATGTTGCCTTTGCCCAAGCTCCCTCCTATTGTCCCTGTTCACAACCTCCCTTGTCCCTCCTCCCCTTCCTTTTCTGGGCATGTGGCGTTTTTTTGTTTGTTTATTAAAGGATTTCGATTTTATTGGAGAAACATAGAACATGCCCAACATCCATGCTGATCTCTTATCTCCATGGTGTGAGGACACGGCTGCCGGAGGTCTAACGCGCTCCTCTCAGCAGCCTTATTGCCTCAACTGCCTGTTGCAGCCTTATTTCCTCTAGCAGGCTTACTCGGCTCCTGTTTACTCACTAAAAGGGCCTCTTCCCACCCCACCTTCCCCCTATCAATAACCTCCGCAGATCGCTGCTGGTGCTTCCTGCGCTCATTGGAAGAGTTAGCCTTCCCCACCCCCCACCACCCTTGTCTTTGGATGCCTCCTTGGGTCAGCGTGGCTTTCACTGGATCATAATCGGACACAAACTTTAAGGGGTTGTACTATTGTGATCTTTTCAACGGGAGGATAGCCTACATGCCCATTTCTATTCACTTCACACTCCTTTGTTATAATATTGGATTCAGTCCCAGATGGCACCCATAACTTTACTTAGTGATTGGCAAGGGGCATGACCACCACGGATGTGCCCCCTCATCAGCTGAGGCTCAGAAGCGCTGACGGAGACAGCATGATTGTTTGAACGGCGGTGTAAATGATAATGTGCTGCATGGCCAAATGCTTACAAGGTTCCAAAGGCGAGACCTATTGGATTGCCAATGCTTGTTACTTGCTGGTGGTGTAGTTTTTGACCCCATTAACCTCCTTCCTTATCCTCCCCCCTGTCATCAGCAGCACCATTTGCAACACCAACTTGGCACTAGCGTGATCAAGCTATGCTGTAAGTTACTCAGAATGTTTGGGGGTTGCCGAGAAGTTTGTGCTTTGATGTGTGAATGACCTGTAAACACAAAATGGACCACTGCTACCTTGTTTTATTCACCAGCTGCAGGGAGGGCGACAAATTCCTTTTCGCCCAGGGATGGCGCTACCCAAGCAAGGCCCGGCTCCAGCTGTGGTCAGTAGTGGGAAGACCTGTAGGGCGGTGACGTGGGGAGGGGGAGGGGCAGGGTGGGGGGTAGTAATGTGTGGATTACGGAGTTTTACAGGTAAGTAAACATGTAAATAAATAAAACGAATTTCGTTGCGCGCACTGCATCGCATTTGGTGATGCAGTGCATGCAACGAAATTCGTTTTATTTATTTATCTTTCTCTAGCATTAACT
The DNA here is from genome assembly GCF_964263255.1 of Lissotriton vulgaris. Classification (NCBI taxonomy): domain Eukaryota; kingdom Metazoa; phylum Chordata; class Amphibia; order Caudata; family Salamandridae; genus Lissotriton; species Lissotriton vulgaris. The sequence continues at coordinate 1,489,343,557 of NC_141693.1, forward strand.
TTATTCACTAATTCTGCCCCCTTCTTGTCCACCTCTCCCCTCCATGCTCAACTCATGTTTTATCGCTCTCTCACCTCTTATCTCCATTCGCTGTTTCTGCCCCTGTAGCTTCTACTTCCCCCTACATGCGCTGGTATTCACCACTCTTCTTTCCTGCCTCTTACCTTGCTTCACCTCCTGTGCCAGGACACAATACAGGCCCCTGCAGCACAGATGGGCCCACAACACTTTTGAGGGCCCCCAACCCATCAGTGGGCTCCCATTCAGCCCAGGACCAATGAATATCTGTGAGATGTGGAAGACTCAAGGGCCCATTATCACATTCTGCAGAGAGGGAACCCATCATTTTGTGTTACACCACTGCTCTTATGTAACTTATAACATTTTCTTCTCTTCCACCCCTTTACTCTCCCCAAGCTGGTAACATTTCTTTTTTTACATGCTATTCCTTTTGCCTAACCAACATCTTCACTTCTTTCATTGATTCTACCATTACATACACATCACCCCTTCACCATCTCCCTTTCCTTAAGCGTCTTGTTCTATATTGCTGTTTTGCCCCTTACATTCAGCTCTCTGCTGTACTCTGTCATCTCCCCCACCTCTTACTTTCTTTTGTTTGTCTAACCCCTTTTAGATGTGCCTCTCCCTCAATACTTCTATTAAAACCTAAAAAGAACACCAGACCTCCTTAGATGTAACCAGGAACACAGGAATTAAGATTTCAGGTGTGATCAAACATGATGTCGGGAGTAGTGCTACCTTTTCAGATGTGCAAAACAAGGAATGGTGTGTGGTTTGATGTGTTAAATAGCTTGGGTGTATCTTAGACGGTTCTTTGCACTCACCTCAGGGTGGTAAGGATGAATGTGGAATCACCCCTCCTTCCCTCCTACCAACTTAATGTTGTCATCTCTACTATTCTTTAACAGACCCAATTGTTCAATATTCCTTTGTTTCATGTAAATTACATGAAAATAAAAACAGTAAGCGATTATACTCGACTGCAGTTACTATTTATGTTTGACTCTGTTCATGTTACTTTTGTATGCACATGCTTGTTTGTAAAATAAAACAACAAAACAGAATTGTAAAAAAAAAAAAAAAATAACCACCTCTCTCTCCGGTTTCTGCTCTTCTCCCTGTCCCTTCTTTGGAAGTGAGCAGAGCCCATTGTTATGTGAGGTCACTATGTTAGGTCTTGCTGAGCCAGCACATGCACTGCTCTGCGAGACATTTAGTGTGTGGGCTTTTAAAAGTCCTACCATACGCTTTTGGCTGGCCTCGAGCATGCGGTTACACGCACAATGACGAGCAGAGGCACCATATGGCTTTCCTCTCTCCTCATGGTGCGCGCACACCACTAGCCAGCCTGCGTGTTTTACGCGTGCGATCACAACTCCCGCTTCTCCCCCTCCTCCACCACATATCGCGCCTCACGGTCAATGCTTATTTAATTGTGTCGGAAGACTATTTTATTTTTTCCACGATTGTAGTAAGAAAAAAACAATGCCGCCCAACTTTGACGAGGGATTGACACGGAGAAATGGAAACTGTTTTATTTGACGGACACGTGTCTAAATGGAGGGGCAGTTTTCGAAGCACCATCCAGGAAGGAAAAATAAACTTTCATGGCAAGAACATGTTCGCCAGCATCACCTGCGAAAACAGAGGGTCATCCGGCAGCAGCCCTTGGCTCACCACAAGAAGAAAAAAAAACAAAAATAAAATATAAATCAACTCAAGTGTAGTATGATGTCCCGAGCACAGCAGCAGCTCTTTCTCCTCCCTTTATCTTCTCGCCCATCTCGCCGCTATTTTCCTTTCGCTGTTTATTCAAATAGGAGAAAATACTCCCAGTGAACAAGCGGTAGAGGTCCCGTCTGCCCGAAACTACCGCAAGTGGCCATGGGAACTGTAATCTGAACCTTGTATGCAGAGATGGCCTTGCTAATCACACAATCGACGATAGGAAACCACAGGTCCCAGAGTTCCATGCGTTGAGCGCTTAAAACAACAGAGACAATGAAACCCACAGATTTTTTTGTTTTGTAAAAAAGCAGGTTTATTTTTAGTCGCTCTTGAGGGGTGAAAATTAAACAACCAACAGAACCACGCACGTCTTAACTTTCACACCTATTTATGTGTACATGTTTGTCAAACAATCCAAGGTGGCTAACAAGCAGTCTTGATCTTGAAAGATCTATCTGAAGTCAGTAAGGGTGTTTGATCTGCAGTAAGTGCTGGTGTCAGGGATTTCACACAAACTACCCTAATATCTTTATGACAAGTGTATATGTCTGGCGTTCTTTTAATGATCCTTTACGTGATATTGCTACAAAACGGTCAATTTTGGTAAAGTGTTGCTGGACAAAACACCTGATAAGCTGAATATTTCAATGTTACGTTCCGAGGCACCGTTGTACCTCCCTGTGTCCCTAACTTGAACTTAACAGCGTTGGCGGAAATATGTTTTACATTAAGAAAGAAAGACATTCTGACTTCGGGAGAACTGTTTTCCGAGTTTTCACCAAATGGGCGTGTTACTGAGGGGCATATTAGCAAGATCCTCGTTAAAATTATCGCAGATAGTATTCCAATAGAAGCCCAGGTTAGATGTCCTGCACATCTAACCTGGGCTTCTATTGGAATTCTATAATGCCTTTTAGCAAGCCCATTATCGCCATTTTAGCGGCAGTTTCCTGCCGCTAAAACTGCAATAATTTTAATGAGGTTCTTGCTAATATGCCCCTGAGTTTTTAGAAAAGCCAGACGATTTTGTTATGAATACGAACTTCGGCTATCACATTCTTTCTGCATTTTATGAAAATAATGTTTCAAGACCCATATAACAGATGCCTAAACCCAGTGAGCTATTTTATTAGCATCAGAACTTGCCACCAGTAGTTTGCACCCTAAGAGCTGTAGCAGATTCATTAAGATGCTGAGCTACCTCAAAGGAACAGGATTGTGTGACAGGCGGTTGGTTTGTATATCTCACATTTTAAACCACTCCAGTATGTTACTGAGCCTGGAACCTGTGACCTACGAATTATACACAGATCTCCGAAACAGGCACTTAACTCAATGAGCTGGCAACAAGTCCCATACCCAATGTGTGACTCTTGCCACATTCTTCACCTAGTCCTATGGTGTTCCTTACAGTGGCGCTGCTTTCAGGTAACATGAGGCAGAGGGTAGGACAGTGGTAGGTGAGAACGCCCTTTTATCGCTCACAGTTTTAATCACGTAGTGCGTAGTATGAGGAGACATTGCTTGTTGGCATAGGTTTACCACAGTGTGCACTGTAGGTGTTTGTTATATAAGCTAGGCAGTTCTGCTAAAATGGTTTTTTTTCGAGCTATCGTGCATGGTTTTGATTTATCTTGTTTACAAATATTTCCATGTGTGATTACACTTATATGGTCCCAAAGGCAAGACCTATTGGCTATGCCAATGCTTGTTTTTTGTTGTCAGCCCTGCAAGATGCTTTGCGTTTCATTCATGCAGTGGCAGGACTCACTTCACACCTCACACCAGTTCAAGTGTCTGCCTAACGCTGTTATCATGCAGATACAGCGATTAAGCTAAGAGAAAGAGATGCAGAGAAGGATAATCACGGCCACAAACCCTGCCCTGCCCACTCTGCAGCACCTCAAAGGGATGCAGTGCCATGTTGCTGTTTCAGCCCATGGCAGCCGGTCCCAGGAGAGGGCCCCCACCTCCGCACCCCCCACCCCCGCCTTGTGTCTTTCACAGTTCACCAAGTCTGCGAACCCAAATGGAGGGGGCTGCCACCTGTAACAATGGCACCATTTCAAAAGCATGATGGACTTGTGGGGGACCCCTTAGACAGCTGCGGTGACTGGGCAGCTGCCCACACTGCCCATGCCTAGGGCCAGCCCTGACTGGGCCCGCACTGGATGCACAGGTGATCCAGGGGGGGCAAGCGCCCCCTCTGCGGACGCCAATGGTACTAAAATACATGAACATTTTGGGATAATCAAGAGAGCCTTTTTTTCACGCATCACGAGGCAAGAGGAGGGAAAGGCTCAACTTCAGTTATGGTCACCTCCTGCGGGCAATGTAGAGTGAGTAAGAAAATATGGCTGAAGCAAGTTCTATGTTACACGAATGGAGTAAATATAAATTTTACCCTTTTACAACTCATCCTAGCAACACAAATTACAACACTTCCTTACTCATTAATCTGCTCACTTCTTGCTCACATTTCTTTAACAACTTACCTAGACACTAGAATAATCGAGAGTCATTTAATATAATTGTCCATTGTATGTAAGCTTAAGACACTGCCAAATACTTCCTCACTTGCTCATGTATTGCTATGGATACTTCTGAGGTGAAAGTCCAGTACTCAATACCAAAGCCAAGATAAAATCAGGAGCTACTGAGTGAAATCACTTTGATGAGCCTCTGAGTGGAACGGTAACCTAAGGCGATAGCAGTTGAGTTTGCTACCTCTTCCAACACCTTGGTGACTTAACTTATTTCACAGATTGACCATTCCGTCCATTGGCTAGGAAACAGTATAGCAAAGAATTGGGTGGAGTATGAAATGTCTATGGACATTCTCTTTTGTAATGTAGCTGGCCTTGCTGAAAAATACCTGATCGGAGCCCCATAAACTGAATAGCAGGATGCAGAGCAGTCCTCAGGCAACCAGACATAAGCCTGGTTTCTGCATGCATTAAAAGCTCCACATGGACAGGTTGGGTGGCTACAAGAGAAGAGTACTCTGTAAGTATGTTCAGTTCCAGCGAAGGAGGGAATAAAATCAGTTTGCTAGGAAAGGGTCATGCTGCATTCACTGTGTCCAGCAAATATGCTGCAATTTCCAAATTTGCAAACTAGTGTGTTGCGTAGATCCAGGTAGGGAGCCAAGGGCACTTTAAAGCAATATTCATGATCAGCAGGATCTGGTATTGGCCTTGCCAAGGGTTGGAATGCTGACATGACATGTACCATTACATTAATCCAATCCCCAGGCTGCAGATTGTGACACGCTTCTATGGGGGCTGGTGCTGCATGTACCTGAGCCAGAAGCTGTTCAAACATTAGATCAATTGTTTGCAGGATTCTAAAGTCACATCATCATTCAAATGTGAGTCCAGCTGGAAAGCTGGAAACATTGGAGGGTTTGCAGGAGGAATCATGTGCCGACCACTGAGAAGCTCTATCTTTTGGCTAGGAGTGACTTCAATTGACCAGAATGCGAACGGTAGAGTGTCGAGACACATGAGCTGAGTGTCACTGCAGATTTTATATGCTTTATTTTGCAACGTCACATGAAATCTGTTAATCAATCCTGAAGATTTAGGGTGATACGCACAAAAGAAATGCTGTTGAACCTGTAAAGCCTTGCATAGCTCTTAGACCACTGAAGACACAAAGTGAGTTCCTTTATCAGTTCCAATCTAAACCGTGATTCCAAACCTAGGAAGTCTTGGAGTCGTCACTTAGCTAAAATCTTAGAGTGGTCACTTAGCTATACTGACCCTATCAGCACGGGCACATGGATTAGCTTCAATACATCTAGATAACACACACTCTAATATCAGCACATAGACATAGGAGCAACATTAGGGCATCTGAATAAAGTCAACTTGTAAATGTACAAAGGAGGCCAATGGGCAAGGGTGTGCAGTCGGAGCAGTTTTGACAGTTATTTTAGCACTAGAGGATTGATAAATAGCACCCATGTTAAAGTATTGCTGGTGATGGAAGGGGAATGATGTTAAAATAAATAAAAACATGCAGTACAAATCATGCCATCTCTGCAGACATGGGTAATGCTGTGGTAAACCCTTTATCAAATTTAGGAGTAACACCAAGGGAGCAATTACGCTCCCTTGTTTTTCTTGCGAAATCAAATTGGGATCCTTTTGACAGTCAGATTTAATGCAAGGTGGGTATGAGTGACCCAACAGTCTGGGACACATACATGATGAGGCCACAGACTAATAGAACTGACCCTATAGGGCCACTAATGGCAAACATTGAAATTGAAGCGAATGAAGGAAAATGTCTAATGATTGCAAAAGTATGAGGAAATACTGCAAGAGGTGAAACATTGTACGACGTATAAAGAAGGCAAAAAGAGTCTGAAAGTTGGGGAGGCAATGCTCAAAATATAGAAGATCCAGGTGCCCTTTGAGTACAGGTGTCTTTAGATTTTCTTGGACTCATTTGGAAAGTGATGGAATCCAGATATTTTTGCAGTTGTTATGACTGACATGCATATGGCTCGAAGTAGAAAAAAAGTGTTTGCGAGGAATAGCTTCACATGTATCTCGTGAAGAATAACGGGACACAACTATCATCCAGTAAGATGAAGAATTTCTTTGAGAGGAACGGGAAGAAACACTGCAGGGCATCAGTGTATAACCCACAAGAAAAAAAATGCAGTGTTGAAAGAGTAAATCAAATGAACAAGTGATCGAAATGGCATGGAAAAGCATGGACCGTACAAATGATATTAAGAGGGACAGAGAAGGGTTTGTGTGGGTGTACCACGCGTGTGTTAATATTGTTTGACAAACACCATCACTGCATCAATGACCAAGTCTGAGAGAGGTTATGTGGGCAATTCAAAGGTTTTAAGACAGGCTGGGTTGCTCCAGTATCAAATAAGGCACGAGATGTGTTTTTCGTTAATAACACAGTTTACATACGGTGAGTTTTGGTCTGTTGCGATCAAGGGATTTACAAGTCAACACCGCTTAGGATCTCCTAAAAAGGAGGGTATTGACTTTGTGAGATTTAGATAAAGTTAGGGTGTTTGAGCTGAAGGGATGCGTTAGAGGTTAAATTAAGGCAATCCCGTTTCCAATTACCTAATTGCCCACTGGTGAAACATGAAGGCCCTCCAGGTGGGGCTGAAGCTCCAAAGCCCCTGCCCTATCTTCATACTGCTCTTCCTTCCCGTTACCTATTCATCTCACTTGATCTGACCTTTCCACTCATCCCCTGCCTTTCATTTCTGTTGAAATGATTGCATTTGTAAAAGGATAAATCTAGATTTGTTTGACTCCTTTTTCCTCGATAGTCACAAGGTCAGCTAAATACTCGGTCTACCACCCAATACTGTTGGTGCAGAGTTGTTCTAGTGGGGTAGCTAGCCCATGTGCCTCCCGCGGCGGTCCCTGCGTTTACCACCTATGGTGTCCTGTATCAGCGGGGGGGTTTGGCGATTCCAGCGATGGCCGCAGGTAAGGGAGAGGCCGCCACCCCCACTTCCTTGCTACGCCACTGATCACAGGCAGCACACCTTCAACAAAAGTAGCACCAAAAGCTTCCTGTGAACTTTCAGAAAGTAGAGCAACATTACAATAACGTTCAAATATATCCTTCAAACAATCAAGTTAATCAGAAGTCCATTTAACCTTAAAATTTAGAGATATAAATTTTAGTCCCGTCCCCTTCATTAGACACACTTCCATGATGGTATTTGCCAATGCCCCCTTCGCAGCCACAAGAGCAGCCAGGTGCCTGTTGGGGCCAACGGCTCTTTTCCATCAGACAATTCCAAACTTCACTTGGCTTAACCAGATGCAGCAGTAAAGTTACAGTTAGGTTTATTTGTAACATTCAAAAACTGCAAACTTAGGGGCCGATTAGGATCGCGGTGAATCCGCATCCTCCGGGCCGGCGGTAGCCTCCGCCGGGCCGGGAGGATGCGGATTCACCGCTGCGGACACATAAAAGACCCCCCGCCAGATTAGGATGGCTGGGGGGGTCATGTTTCCATCTGCGCTTTTCCGCCGCGGTCGCCTTCTGACCGCGATGGAAAAGCTCTAATATGGCGGCGGTGTCTATCAGACACTGCCAGCCATATTTGGATGCCGGCGGAGACATGCTTTTCCGCGGCGGGTTTTCTGCAGTAGAAAAGCATGTGGTGTTTTGAGCATGGGGGCCAGTTGCGGGCCCCCAGGGGTGTTGGGGGGTGCACTTTGGGGGTACCATGCCTTTGCATGCACAAAGTGGCAGGCACCACGCGGTGCCTGCCGCTTCGTGCATGCAAATGAAAACATGCACATTTAACCTTGCGGCGGGAGCTGCTTGAAGCAGCATCCGCCGCAATGTTAAATATAGGGGATGTGACCGCCAGGGTGGCGGTCACATCCTAATTCCTGCGGACAGTCCCTCCACCTCGGGGGTGGCGGACGGATGCTGGTCCGTCCGCCATCCTAATCGGGCCCATAGTTTGCAGCACCTCTCATAATTTCGTTGGATATTCACAAATATTACAAAACAGTTTTTTAATGTTGATGAAATCGACAGGGGACATGGAGACATGAATGGTAACTCTTGGTTGGGGGGACTTTCACAGAGGGAAGAGGACTTCAGATAATCATCACTATCTACATCACTGGAAGTGTGTTTTTGTTGATAACTTCAGGGGGTTCTCCCAATATCTCTTGCTGTTCTGCTCATGGTGTGCCTGATGCTATTCCAGGTTATAGTCTGACTTTGGAGCAAACAGGTCAATCCTTAGCATCAACTTGGTAAAATGCCAAGGGAGAACAAGTCATAGAAGAGGTGTGTGATGCCATGGAGTCAGTCCTGGTAAACTCAAGTCATCAAACAAATTCTCTTCATTGCCTACTGCTGGCTTTGACTTTTCGGATGTGTTTTGGGAGACAAATGAGGAGAAGGTGGAAAAGTAAAGGTACTAGCCCTGACCCTAGTTCCTAAATGGGTAATTTGGTATTTGAGTCTATCACGGACCTCCTTCGTATCTCACATCTGAGACCACTGTTTGCATTTGTTGGCTTCTTCATACCAATTTATGAAGACTGGCTATTGATTACCATCTATTTACTTTGCGGTTCTTTTATTCTTTTTCATAGATTGATCAAGCACTATAGATCAAAGGTACATTCCTCTGGAAAGGACTTCTATCCTTGTTAGTGAATCCATCAGGACATCTGGGATCTTATGAGGCAGTGTCTAGAAAAGACCACTGCAGGTACTGGGTTGGTGGGTGGCAACATCTCCCAGTTGATTCGGCTTACCTTGGTTCCGTAAATCCATCATTCTGCATTTGCAATCCCTCACTGTTATTTTTTCCATTTTCAGTACCCCGCCAATGTTTATACTTTGAACCATTTGGTCTCTAATATTTGTTTTCCATTTATCATTTGTACCTGCTAAATACTTTTGGCCTCTTACCTGTGTGCACAGTATTCAGAAGCGTGCCACTACTCTCCCTCTCAGCAGTAACCTGCGGTAATAATCCTGCAGAAAAGGCATGCTTACTTTCTCTATTCTATCGCAAAACCACTGGGTCTGGGCTCCCAAGCAGCAAGGCCAAGCCACGGCCTAATATATCAAAGAACAAACGCCAATGCTGCCATTTTCACTAAATTTCCACTACCTTTAAATCTCACAATCGATTTAAACAAGAAGTGAGGGGGTCAATGTCTCATGAATAAATCTTCATTTTTATTAGTTATTTTTTCATTAGGAAATATTTTTTTCTCTATTTTTATCTCTAATTGTTGATTTTCAGTTTAGAAAAACACTTATAACATACAAACATTAGAATACATTTTATACATTTAAAACACTCCCCACCCTCTCTAACATTGTGAATCACAAACAATCACAGTCACTCACTCTCACACACTCTCTAGCGAACAGAAATACTATCTCCACTTTAATACAGTTCAGTATGAATTCGATCTTAAATGGTGCCATAGACAATTCTTCAACTTATTTGTAAAGTTTTTTGAACAGTGAAACACTTTTTATAACTTCTTATGGCATCCTACAAGACAAGGTCTACGCGTTTCGAACTTCTTCTATTTGTAGAGTTCTCATCAGGACCACACTTTCGCATAGCGTGTCATAATCATTGAGACATAATCTCCTTGGTAACCGGCGTGGAACCACCAGTATATTGTTCAATGTGCCGCCTCTCTTAATACGGTCTGTTGTGGGCGGGGGATAGCGAAAAGTGAATAGATTCCTCACATATGAGGAATCCTTCGTTCGAGCCGGATTTGTTCAGTTTCCGGTGTCCGTTATTCAGGACTTCATGTTCCGTTGTCCGGCTCGGGGGGGTTCCTGCGTTCTTCCTGTGTCTCTATTCTAGCATTTCATCGATCCTCTCCTCGGCCACTTGGCTCAGGCCAATTAAATCTAAAGACACCTGTACTCAAAGGGCCCCTGGATCCCTTATATTTTGAGCACTGACTCCCCAACGTTCAGACTCTTTTTGCCTTCTCTACACACTGGGGCAAGTCACAGTATGTTCTTGTTGAGTGAGAAGTAAGCTGTAAATGACATTGGAGTCATTTTTAGTGTAGGTTGATTTACAGAGCCCCATACTGTTGAGTTCTCTCTCGTTCTCGCTCTTGAAGATTTATTGTTTTATTTTTTAAACTTATAAAGCGCTCAGCTACCCCCAACGGGTATGTCCCGGCGCTAAGACAAGCGGCAGATGCGGGTACCCGTAGAGGGCTATGGGTTGGAAAACAGCCAGGTCTTCAGGACACGTCGGAAAATAATTTCCGATTCAGCCATACGCTGAGACAGTGGCAGGCTGTTCCAGATTTTGGCCGTGATCACTGCGAAAGCTCTGCGACCCATTCTGGAACGGCGGAAATTGGGAATCATCAAGAGGCGGAGATTGTTCGATCTAAGTGAGCGGTTGGACTGAGAATGCTTAAGTCGAGCTCTAAGGTAGACTGGATCCCGACCCTGAATTGCTCTAAAAGCCAAAACCAGCGACTTGAACTGAATACGTTTGATCACTGAATGCCAGTGGAGCTTCTTCAGGTATCAGAACAGTGGTTTTGAGATGTTCCTATGCTCTTTTTGGGGAACTACACCATTGTTCTTATATCCTGACAGTCTGCCGGCAATCAATTACAAGTAAAGCCGCAAGCCATGTCAAAGATCAAAACAGAACTTGAAACCACTCTGCAAGAGCAACCTTTTTTTATTAAATCAGAATAATCGGTCTATTTTGCCTCAATTGAGAGCACTGGTGTTTTTCATGGTGAGACAAGTACCCCCTCAGGTGGCATGTCCAATGGATCAATCTCTAATTAGGGTCCTCAAATTGAGGCAGACATAAATAATGTCCTGAGTAATCTCTCACTACCTGATAACATTTCAGGAGAACCTCCTTTGTTCCACACCTTTTTAGCACAGTGTCAATTACACTTTGTAGCAAAGGTAAATAGCTTTCTTACGAATACTTCATGCCTTATTTCGCAAAAGACACCGTAATATGGGCCACACAACTTATTTTACATCTGAGGCCATGGTTAAACATTTATGACAGATTCATTCAACAATACCAGGCAGCGTTCAGTAAAAGGCAAAAACAAACACGTTGCTTATCATGGCCTATGTAAAGGTTTGACAGTACAATCTCAGTCAGTCAAAAAGTCCTTTCTTTGGTTTTTCATAACCATAAAGCTCACAATAAAATATATAAAATCTGCGGAATACAAATATTAAAAAATAGTACAATGAAGATTGAGTAAGCTATACCAGCACCAGTAGCTGCCTTCTACCAAAAGAAGAATTGAAAGATGCCTTATCCCTATCTGTTAACCACCTTGTCACCACAGCAGCTTTAATTAGTTTGACTCTTCAAGTCAATGCTCAAAAAAAAGAATTGCAAACCCAAAAAAATGCTGAGGCCCTCTGAAGTTGTAATGGAATATTTCATGACAGAATGGGGAGAGAAATGGAACATATGGAATTACGGGGCCCAAAATATATATATTTTAAATAGAACATAAAGAGTGGAGATGGAAAGAATGACTATGTCTGTACTGTGGTCAATCAGGACATTTATTTGAAGAGCGTCCTGTGTTGTTAGGAACGTAGGTTGAGCTTAAAAATTAAACATTTTCTGTCAGCATGAGATCACAATTTTACATGGATGTGGTCCTCTTGACAGCCAGAAGACCTTTACAGATTTCTACAATGAATGATTGTGCTTTAAGCATACATAATCTCAACAAAGCAACTATATTCCAGTACAAGACAAAGCCAAACCTGAGGAGATTCACAGAATAGGATTTAAGGATGCTCTTACATCATGGGTTATTTGCTTTTTCAGATATTCTGGGAACTTCGTGGTTTTGGCAGCATAACCTGAGGATTGACTGGGACTTTCTGGCTATCATTTTGTTTTCTGGGTTGTGCAGGAACAATTGCATTTTTTTGAAAGGAGGTGGAAAATGACTCAGAATCTATATTACCTGCTTGTACAAAAGGCAAACAATGTTTCATTTGCAAGTGAGAGTTCACAAGATTAAACCCTTCCTGAGGTCTAGCAAGAATTTAGAGATGTTTTAGTTTAAAGGAGCTAACAAACTATCATCTCATTTTCTATACAACTGTGCTACTGATGAAATACCAGATGCACATATTCCTCATGGAAGAATATATCCTTCAACAATGAGACAAGATAAAGGATCTGATTTAGTTTAGATAAGAGGGTACCCTGTTGGAATGGCGGTGGAGTAGCCTCTCTGCAAACTCAATGTCCGCCCACCTAATTTACAGATGGGCAGACCTTAAGTATGTTGGCGACAGAGACCTTTCGGTCTCTTTTCCTGACATACTGCTACAACAGGTATAAGGGCCGTCAGAGGTTTGGTTATTCGGCCAACCACACTATTTAAAGTGGGCAATCGAATGGCCAGTTTTCACTGTCCGTCGCTGCCCCGTAAAGCCTGGAGACAAAGAAAACTGCAACATGACCCCCACACCATGGAAGAGAACTTCTATGGTGTGGGGGTCATTAGTTTTTGTATTTTCAAAAACATAAACTTACTTTGGGATTTTGTATTTGAAAATACAAAAACAATGTAAAAGTTTGATGGATGTTACTGTCATGCTGACTGAGCTGTCCATCAACCTTTTAATACATTGACAAGAACCGCCACAATGGTATACAACAAAAACTTTATATGTATAAGCAGGCTAAGTAAAATTGTTCAAAAATAATATTTTAATTAATTTGCATGCCACTCTCAGGCCCTTGTGCCGGAGTGTCAGTACAGTAGGAAATGGTTACATAAAAATAAATTATGAAAATAAATAAATGTACATTTTAGGAAATATCCCTTCAAAACCAATATGATATTTGTAAACACAAACAATAACATTATTTTATATAATACTATGTAAATACTTTGCATGACACTCTCAGGCCTTTGTGCCTGCCTGTCCGTCACCACAACAGAAAATAGTTAAATAAAATGAAATTATGAAAATAAATAAATGCACATTTTAAGAAATTTTAAAACCAATATGATATTTTTAAACACAATTTAAAAAAAATAATAATAATATTTCAATACTTTGCATGCCAATTTCAGATTCTTGTGCCTGTCAGTGCAGTAGAAAAGAGGTAAATAAAAATAAATAATGAAAATAACTAAATGTTGTACATTTAAAAAAATATACCTTCAAAAATAAAAGAAGCGGTCCAAACAAGTCTGGGTGCGGCTTGTGGTGGCATAGAAGCTCCTGCTTGGGTAGCCTTTCTCCTCCCCTTTATCCCCACCAACCTCCGCCTTCAGGCACAGCTGCAGGTAGCCACAGTAGTGGCATTGACCTGAGTATCTCCCATCGCCAGCAACCAGGTTTGAGATAGCGGGAGAGAATTATGTGTGAGGAGGTGGAAAAAAAATTCTCCCTGTCCCTCTCTTTATCCACAACAACAACGACGAAGCGCAGGTATTTACCTGCATATACCGGTCTGTCTGACTGTCTAAAACGGCAAAGTGAGGTGAGAGGAAAGGAGTGAAGGGAGCAGTCTTGACCAGCAGATTTTGACTCCAACTCTTGAGGGCTGCAGTGCTGCAGTGCTGATCAGGGAGCTCACGGTGAGAGCTTACTCTCTCCACAGACGCCTGAGACGCGGGTGCAAGGTGGCAAAGGTTTGAGGTGCTGGCCCCGCCCACTCTCGTCCTCGTTTTGTCCGTGGCTGGTGGCATCAGCACTGGCAGGTCCAGGTCTAGCAGGAACAGCAGCAGTATGACCAGTGGGGTCTGGAGAGTGAGCCAGTACGCTAGTACGCCCGTTTCTCTGTTTTTGCTGCCGCCTCTTCATTAACGTGAAGGGGGAAGAGAGGAGGACCACAAACCGCAGCTTCACTACCACCTACGCAAGTCATCAGAGCTTGGAGGTGCTTTAAAAGGGCTGGGCCACCTCCCTTACTTCTCCAGATTGCAATCTACAAGGGCAATCTACATGGCTCGGGCTGTGACCTCTAAGGTACTTTTTCCTATCTGTGGCATTTTGTGACACTTGTGACATTGTCTGAGAGCATATTGTGATCCGTGCCATTAACGTGTCGGTGGGCTACATTACTGCATCTTCTGACTGGGGTTTTTTCACTCTCCCGCTAGTTTTACCGTCCTCCTTCATTTAAATGTTGAGACGTGACGTCCCCTGTTACTATAATGAGTAAACCCAGGGAGGTGGCGGGCACCCTGGATGCCTTTATTATTAGGGCAGAGTCATTGCTCACTCATGAGATCGAACTTACTGAGAGATGACTGTCCCTGGAACCTTTATAATTGCAGAGGCACTCTTCCCTAGGCACCACTTTCGGCCCTAACATCGTGGGTGGGGCACTTAGTATTTGTCTTCCTTCTACCGCTGACAATCAGCACCTGCCCCCTTCTGCAACCGATTTAGATTTGGAAGCACCCCTCACCACTTCTACTGGTCCCAGTCTAGCTACAAGATCACAAGCCCTTTTGACTCATTCCAGGGAGAAGTCAAATGAGTCGCCGGGGAAGCGGAGGAAAGGGGAGAATATCCGGAAACCTAAGCAGCCTAAACCTAAGCAGACTAAGCAACCAGAGCGGCTGCGGAGATCCAATCATGAGGAGCCCCAAATCTGCAGTACTTGCACTATTGGTACACAGACCGATAGTCCCTTACTGGCACCTATAAGTGACGCTCTAGAGTTCACTGCACTTGTACCTGCAACTACTGGGGGATTTACCAAGGGACTGGCTTTTGTTAAATTGAAATACCTGATCAACAACAGCTTTGCTGATCTTTGGGGGTCGATTAGACCTTCTGGACTTTGAATTACGAAACCTGTCTAGTTGAAATGAGCCATTACAGCCTACTGTCTCTATAGGGGAAGGCCTGGGTACATATGCTCCACAGACTATGGATACAGAATCCCTAGAAGCTATGCTGATTAGAGTAACAGCTATTGTGGACTTGCTCAAGAAGGGACATGAGGTACACACCACTAACTCTATACGCAATCCCTCAGATTGTTTACCGCTTGATGGAGCCCAGGCAAATCCTATGCATACTTTAAATCATGGGCCTTTAGAACCCATAACAATTACCGGCCCTTTAGTTAATCCTATTTTGGCTCATACTAAGTCCAGTAAAATCCAAATGCCACTCCTTGTAGATATAGCTGTAATGGGAAGGGAGGAGGCGAGATTGAAGCTACCCCATACACTATAATTTTAGCGAACGCACCACACCCCACCACTCAGGTGATTGAATCTTGGAAGACACTGCGAAACAAGGCTCTCTGCTGGCTTGGGACCAAAACCGGGTTTACAGAGGCCTTGTTTGACGGATTTAAGATGGTAAGAAGAGTAGGCTGGGTAGGGAGAAGAGAAAAAACACTGCCTGGTGACTGCATTGTTCTCACTTTTAGGTCACCGAGACTAGTACGTGAGATCATGTGCAGGCTTGGTAGTGACCATGTGTCACAAGACAAAATTAGTGTTCTTTCCCGAGGATACTTTTATGCTCCTAGGCCCCATGGATATCAGCCCTCAGTACCTAGGCCTACAATACCTACCATCCGCCAACAATTTAGTCTCCCTTTACATAATAGATTCGAAACACTTTCTAGCTTGGAGGGCATAGATTGAATTATTCCTACTATAATACAAGCAGATAACAGAGGGCCTGCAACAAATAAATCCCCTAGCAAGCCGCTGGCATCCATGGTCCCAAGGGAGGCTGTACAGAATCCTGGAGTATTAAATGATAACTTTACCTTACAATGCCAGGGACTAATGCTTGAAGTACAGCCACATAATGAAGCGGCGCATCATCCTCTGGTTGCCCCAGCATTTGTAACTCCACAAGGTCCATTGGGCTCCCAGATGGACAACCTAGACTCATCCCAGAAATATATTCCTTGTGAGAACCATTTTGGGTCCTAGGCGGTCATGTCCTGGAATATTGCTGGCTATAATCAAAAAAGGCTCAACATAGAATGGCTGTCCTTGTTGACAACTAAAGACCTGGTGTGTCTCCAAGAAACTTGGGAGGTTGACCCAAAATATGTGAATGGATATCGTTCTTTTTATACTCCTGCAATTGCGTCTCCTGCAGGTCGGCCAAAGGGTGGGTTACTGACTATGCTCTCTAACAATTTCCCTTTTAAGGTGAAGAGATTTCTTATTTTATTTTATTTTTTTTATATATTTTTATTGCAAGAATTAGCCAAAGTTACAAGACAGATCAGCGAAATATCTTCAGTGGAAAGGAAAAACAACCGATCCCCGGTGAGGAGACACCTTGTATACACAGCCATTCAGCCCACAACCCGAGGGCCGGGCGGCGTCTGCTTGTAAAATCGGGAATGGGGATCCGGTATATTGTCTAGGCTGATCCGGATAAACAAGCGACCTTCATCTGCTTTTCTAAATCATCCTAAAAGAACAAACCCCCCCCAACATCCACCAGCCCAACCCCTCCCCCCGCCCAACCCCGCCATCACTGTGTTGTATGTGTAAAAAGAGCTTGTGGGAAGAAGCCTTAGGTAGCTGCGTATAGATCAGTGTTATGGACATTTAACGGGACTCAGGTTGTGCTGCGTCATCACTCTTGGAATCGCTGGAAGCGCTGTAATCTCGCAGGGCCTGCACCAATGTCTCCCATTCCAGTGCTGTTTCCAGCGCCCTCTCATTCTGCTGTCGCCTCGCTAGCTGGTATCGCAAAGTGCTCTCCCCTGTGGCCCACTTCAGGAGTTCGTTGTGCCATTTAGCTCCCGTTGGACCAACTCTTGCCTTCCAATGCCTGGTTATCTCTCTTTTAGCGAGAATGAGCCCTAGGTCTATAAATTTGCTTGAGATTTTATTTTTAGGGGTATGCGGGAACCAATGTAGGATCCCCACCGCCGCGTCGAAGGTCAAGGTTCTCCCAGTGACCCCATTAAGGGTGTCCCCTATCAGGAGCCAGTATGAGGACAGCGCTGGGCAGGACCACAGCATGTGAATGAGGTCTGCCGCGGGTGCTCGGCATCTGGGACAAGCCGCCGTGTCTGTGGCGAAGTATTGTTGGATTTTCGCCGGAGTCAGGTAGGCCCTGTGAAGTATATAAAAATGAACCAATTGAAACCGGGCGTGGCGCGTGCCTTTCCAGGCTCGACGCATTAGTTGTGTCCACGTCGTTTCCGGTATATCTTTCCCTATGTCGGCTTCCCAACGGTTACGCAGTGCGGCAAGCGGGGGCAGACCCTCATTAATTAATCTATTATATAAGCACGTGACTGCTTTGACCGTCCCCGAGGACATCATAACATACTGGCACACCGACGACGTTGGTGGCTCCTCCTTACCTCTCTTCCAGTGCGTCTGAATTGCCCTAATTAGAGCTGTATGATGGAGGAAGTCGCCTCGGGGAACGTCAAAACGGTCCAGAATCTCCTGGAAGGGCAGTAACACCCCGTCTTCATAAAGATCTCCCACTAACTGCAACCCTGCATCCTCCCAATGCCTTAAGCACTACCAGTCTCCACCGTGCGGCAAGGCCGTTAACATCCCCAATGGAATCTCTGGGGCATATGGGAGTTTCAGCTCCTCCCGGGCGTGGGCGCGATTCCAGCACAACCGGATAGTCCGTTCCTCGAGCGTAAGGTCTTGCAGAGCTAAGCGCTGGTGTAGTGCAACGTAGGAAATAACATGTCTGGGCATTCCCCTGCCTCTCCCATCCTCCGGGCCTCGAAACTCTCTCGCTATCTCCTGGGTGAAGGTCTGCAACTGAGCCGCCAAATAATATTTTTCAAAATCCGGCACCGCTAGGCCACCCTCCAATTTTGGTCTCATCAGGGTCCTGAAGGTGAAGAGATTTCTTAATATGTCACCCTTTTACCATGTCATTTTGATGGAATACTCTGTGGATTCTTGCTGGCTTCTTATTAAGCATGGGCGAATTTTGCGAATCTGGCGTTCGCGAATTTGCGTATTTGCGAACTCGCAATCCGCAAAATCTGCGAATTCTCGCGAATTAGCGGATTTTTTTGTTTTTATAGTGTTCGCAAGGGTTTCTGCCAATTCGCGAGGATTTTGTACCAGTTGGCAATTGCGAACTTACTTGTCGGGCGCAACGGTCGCGACTATGTTGTTTCTACGTCTGGTTCATCATCACAGGTTCACAGCACCCTCTGTTTCAACACTGCCACCCTCTGTTTCACCCATGCCACCCTCTGGTACATCAATGCCACCCTCTGGTTCATCATCATCACTGTAGATTATGAGGGAAAAAGCAAGCACACCTGCCCTGCTTCAACTGACATGAATTAATTTGGGGTTGATTTATTAATGTGTCACTGTTTTAAAATTCCAGTCTGGCACCTGCTTCCTTATCTGTAATTTGCTTTCTGTTGCAGTGCAATTTTTTTTTCCAGGACCTTTGTGGCCTACTTGTAGCTATTCTATGATCCGGCTGTGAGGGTCAGAGCAGGGTCATACAATTGTTGCAACCAGCAACTGAACTCTGGAGGGGCCCCAGTCAGGAAGCACTACAGGGAATGGTTACTAATGATGAATTTTTACTTTTGCACCTGCTGAGTGCTTTCAGTTTAGCAAAACTTGTTTTTCTGCAGAACAGCAAATGTAATGCCCCAAACAAACTTACTTTTGAAAGTTGATTTCTAATCCAAAAGTGATCCAAAGAAAGTCAAAAGGCCTCAAATCCAAAAAAAGGGCAGGCAAATGTCAACCTGAGGAGTTATTCTGATAAAAATCCTCATTTTCAGAAGGTCTATGCTGCTTGCTAGTGGATTTCTTGTGCAGAATTGCAAATTTTGTAATTTTGCGAGTGCGAGATTGTTGCTGCCCGCCGCACCTACATGTTCGCAATTGCGAACTTACGCCGCAAAATTGTATCACCAAGGAAAAAAAATCCGCTGTGTGCGAATTTGCGGATTTTTGGTAAATTGGCAAGCGTTCGCGGATCGCGAATTTACCGAAAATCCGCGAGCGGAACGGATTTTCCGCCCATGCTTACGTCTTATTAATTTTTATAATAAGAATTTTGGAATTAATCAGGCAGAAGTCCTGGTCCCATTAGAAAGAGATATTAATGCTGTGCAAGCAAAATGCCATAAACCATGTAACATAATTCCGCTTGTGGACTCTAATGCCCATCCCTGTGATAAGAGTAATGCCTTGGTGTGTGGAGTCCATGATGATGAGGGGGAGAGTGTCCTTCATTTTAATCATACAGAGTATGGTAATGCTCTAAACAGAATGTTGTTTATTAATGATCATGTATTTTTAAACATCTATGCTCCTTTAACTGGTCAGTTAGGAGATACCTTTTTAAATCATTCTATTTCTTCTATCCTTGATTATGTTTTGGTCTCAGATAAGAGGGCTCTTTAATAGTTTTAAGACTGATTTATACTCTTATAGTGACCATGCTGCATTAACTTTTCTTGCTCCCACATCAAAGAAAAATGAGTCTGTTTTCAAACTCCATGTAGATCCTGTGGTTGCACGAAAAAATGGTATCGCCCTGAAGTGGGAAAGAGTGGACCCTAAAAGGTTCTTGGCCAGTTTACTTACTAAATGCTCTGGGGAGATAATGCACTGTTTAGACCCAGCCTTACCTGATTGGATAGTTTCGGCCATTGAGCTCATACTATCTGATGCTAAAAACAATTTAGCCTGTACTATACGTAACGACCAACAAATAAAAAGTAGTTGGTTTGACCATGAATGCGAAAAATCTTTAAAAAATCTTCACACAGCCTTGAAGTGTAAACCCCGTAATCCACCTTTAATCAAGTCCTTGCACCAAGCTTATAAAACAGCAAGGATTATTAGATTGAAAACACTAAAGGAAGAATGGTGGGAAAATCTGCAAAAGGCTGCGATATTAAAAAGCCCACAGATGTTTTGGTCACTGATTAATGCACCATTTCTGAAAGACCAACAGGCTTTGAATACAGACACTCACGTTGATCAGGCAGAATGGGTGACCCACTTTGAAGGCTTATTTGGAGCTGGTGAGACTTTACCCACCCAGTCCTGTCCCGAAATCTTAGGAGCAGTAGGGGGCGCTCTTAGGTTTAGACTAGAGGAAGTGAAGTACGCTCTAAAGTAGTGTAAACGGGCAAAAGCACCAGGACCGGACGGAGTGCCCATTGATCTGTTTCTTGAGAACCAAGATTTATGGGCCCGCTTCTAACAAATGCTTTTAATAAAATTGCCCAAACATGTGCCCCTCCGTCATGGAAAACAACAGTAATCGTCCCCATTTAGAAGAAGGAAGATAGGTCAACTCCGAAGAACTAAAGACCTATCTCACTGATAGATTCGACTGCTAAGTTAATGGGTCGCCTTCTTTTAAATAGATTGGAGGAATGGGCCTTGGATAAGAATATTATACCCTCCTGTCAGTTTGGCTTTAGAAAAGGGAAAGGCACTGTCGATCAGTGCCTGAACCTGAGCCTAATTATAGCGAAATATACTGTAGCAAAAAAAGGCCACCTCTATCTTGCCTTCATATTTCTGTCCGCAGCCTTTGACTGTGTGGCACAGTCGGTCTGTGGCAGATCATAGGGGCAATGGGGATTGACAAGAATATTATCAACATCATTCGTGACCTATATATAGGTGCTTCTGCTTTTGTTCCATATGGAAGGAATGGTGAATGCACTAGACATTTTAAAATCATGAGAGGTGTTAGGCAGGGGTGCGTTTTAGCCCCTTTTCTATTTGCACTTTAGACTAATAATATAGAAGCTGCTCTGAGGGAGTCCACCCCAGATGTTCCTTATATGAACTCTAAACCGATACCTATATTACTTTATGCGGATGACGCTGTGCTTATAGGACGTACTAGTAATGCACTGCATCATTTAGTGCTGGATTACAAGCAATATATGAACTCCCTGGATATGAAAGTTAATTATTCCAAGTCCTTTATCCTTGTGGCCGGTCCGAAATTGCAGAAACAACCCCAAATTGTCACTGAACAGGGGAAAATGGGAGTCGTTGACTCTTTTAATTATTTACGGTTCATGTTTGATAGGCAAATTAATTGGCAAAACATGATTGTAAATAGAGCGAGCCAGATGGAAAAGAATATTGGGGCTTTAATTAAGTTTATAAAAAAAACAGTCTAAAACCTCTGGATGTTATAAAAACAGTGTATGAAGCAAAGACGGTGTCTGCTGCCAGTTATGGAGCAGCCATCTGGGGAGTCAGAGAATATACAAAACTTCAATCAATTGAAGATAATTTTTTTAAAGTTACTCTCATTACCGAAGTCTTGCACCAATTTTAAATGCCATATGGAAATGACAGCCCCCTACATTTCTGATAAAATCTCTTTGGTACCAATATTACTGTGGCACTCAATATGGCGAAAGGACACCCTTACACTGACAAGAAATATTATAAGTGATGTCCTGAAACTTGATGGGGTGAGTAACATACCCTGGTTACGATTTGTTGAATCTACTTTAAAAGCTAACGGGCTACATCGCCCTTTTTTAGATCCTATAAGCTGCTGTTCTATTTCTAAGAGCAATCTGCAAGTACAGCTATTATCTAATATGCAGATTGGAAGGGAGATCTTAATTGCCAAGTTGTCAACGGTTAAAATATATCTAACTGTACCGAGTATCTCAAAAATGGAAAAAAAATCAATGTACCTAACTTTTGTAACTAATCTACAGCAAAAGTACATACTGGTGGGTATTCTCGGTAATGTTTATGTTGCTGTTGATCTCCCACTCTGTACTTGGGATAATCAGTCAATACAGAATGATATGCATTTTTTGCCTTTTTTGTAAGCATAACCATAATGAGAGGAAAAGGTTTATCATCCCCATTTTGCGAAAAATTAACTTTCGACAATGTCGTGTGGCCTTTTATTATTTGCAGCTATTGTCTGACCCTTTATTTGTTTCTCTGTGGCATCCTTTAAAAAAGAGGCGTTCAATCTGTGGATCCAATTAATTTTAATATGAACTATGTATGAATTTTTATCATACATTTTGAAATTGTATAGCTATTGTATCTTAAAAATTATCGTACAGCAAGGATGAGGAATGTTTTTATCTTTTATCCTTTTATATATGTAGTATACTTTTAAGCCTTCATCATGTCGGCAAAATAAAGTTATTCTGACTGACTGACTGAGTAAGTTGCCAACAGTACTTCCTAATGTTATCGAACAAAACAAACCTAGCTATAAACACCTGTAACTATGATCACAAATCAGATTCATATTTTCCATTTATTTAGAAAGTTTGCTTGTCGATCTTTAATATGAACAAACTTTTCGATTGTTCTTTTGTTGAATTTTGGTATTTCCTTTATTAGCTCTTTTTCCATTGATAGCATAGCCAATGCATTAAGTCTAGCTTGAGTCATTGTGTTTTGCAAAAAAGTTTTTACCCTCTTCAGTGTTGAAATACATACCTCTGACTCTGCTGTTGTCATTAATGTAGTAATCACAATACTTAAAAACTTTATGGTCTCAGAAAAAGACTTCTATAAGTTGTTTTCACACAAAAATCTAAATAAAGCCATGGCACCATCAGTAGCCTGACGGTAGTCACATCTTCCAAGCATGGTGATGT
This sequence comes from Lissotriton vulgaris, assembly GCF_964263255.1. NCBI lineage: Eukaryota > Metazoa > Chordata > Amphibia > Caudata > Salamandridae > Lissotriton > Lissotriton vulgaris. Next base: position 1,489,366,427 of record NC_141693.1, read on the forward strand.
GTGCAATTTTGTGTAGAGTTGCATGTTTCTGCAAAGAAGTGCATGCACATCTGTAAACATGAATCTATGTGGACGAATGTGTGTATATGTTTGAGTATGTGTACGTTGCTGTGAGCGCCTGTGGCGCTGGCCCATACTCCAGAATCCTGTTGGTGTAGTGAGCAGAGGTATGGGAACACCTCATGTGACTAGAGGAGGTATGGTGAGTTTAGGTTTTTCAACAGCTACATTCAGGGGGCTGGAGAGTCCGGGGACAGGTAAGGCAGTGATAATTTCAATCAACAGACTCCAAGGCTGAAAACATTTATGCCAGTCAGTCGGGTCTGTAATAATTGTTGTTTATTACTTGCACTAACTGAAGAAAGTGTTTTACAATCAGGAAAGCAGCCAATTTGGCAAGAGATTGGTGATTATATTTTTGCAGGCAGTGGCGAAATTTGATTGTGCCAAGTAAATCAGTAGGACAGACTGCATGCTTTTCACAAAGCACTTACTGGCAGCGTGCTCGCTGCTTAAATGCAGCTACTCATACAGGGTGGTCAGGGCCCATAGAATGAATGAAGCATTCTAGTGTGGTGATGTATATACCATCACTAGTATGACCACTAATGAGTGGACGTGACAGGACTGCAAATGTATAAGTGAACGCGCTTCAAAATTTGTAAAAAGTGTATCTTTTTAACATTTGAAAGCTTTGACATTATCAGGTCAAATTATAGCACTGCACTGTGAAGACATCATTGAAAGTGATAGGAGGGAGGGGCTGACACCTACATCTTAATGGGGCTATGCCTGTACCCACACAAATAGCTACATAACCGCCTGTAGTATGTCTGGAGCACGGGAAGCAAGGGCAGGGACCATTTTAGGATCAAAGGCAGTCCTCTTTTGTTGTGTTCCCCACTACAAAGACACATTTTGGTATCAGTACTGGACCTGTCCCTCACTTCAAAGACATATTTTGGTATAAGTAATGGACCTGTGACACCCCCCCGTTATTTCACTCTGGGGTGTGGAGGAGACTCTGCAACTACAAGGAACTATTCTGCCAGGAGGGACTGACCCTTTGTCACTTGCTTTGCTGTGCTGGCCTGCTGCCTGCTGTACTGCCAGGAGTGACTGTCTCTTTGCACTGTGCTCTGCTGTGTTGACCTGTTCCCTGCTAACTCTGCACGTTCCCAAGAAACTCCAAGGGTGTGTTGGCTTGCCTCCTGTCATGGAAGAATCAAGGCCATAAAAGACTTCTGTGTACCCAGACCAAGCACTGTATGCAAAACAACATCTGCTGGGGGGTATTTGTATGTTTTATTGACCCACCAGACACCCTCACACAGTCTAGCGCCTGCTGTGTTGGTGACCAATCACCTTTTGCAACTAGTTGTACTCGAGGTTGCTGTTTTTGAAGATACCGCAGCACCACGGTATAGCCCTTTCCCCTTAGTCAGTGCCGGGAGCACCAAGTGGCGTGAGTGCATTCTGGTTGCCTAGCAACACAACAATCTGAGCCTGCTCTCTCCAGGCTCTTTGGGCTGAAGATTCACAAGACTGCCTCTACTGTGGCAGAACCCCAGCCCTGCCTGCCTCTATTGCCTCTTACTAACACTGGCTCTGTGTGTGAGGCCCGCCGACACAGCAGTATGGGGCCATAGACATGCCTGTGCTCCTGCGACCATGCCGGAGCCCAACTCATATTCCTGCCACGTGGACCCCGTGTGCCAGACCACCGACAGTCAGAACAGCGACTCCAAGCCCCAGGTACTGTCCCGAGAGCTCGCGTGGCCTGACTTCAACCCCCACTGCATTGAAGACCTTTCTGAGGAGGAGGCGGCGGTGGGCTCATTTGAGGATTTACTGTAACTCCTTTAAAGGGAGCATTTGCATCTTTCTTGAGCACCGTGATGACCCAGGGAAATGAGCTATTAACTTTACTACTGGCATAACTCTTGATATACTGATTAGATTGTTGACTTTAGGTCTGGTTTTAATTACACAAAGGTGGCCTATTTTTCTACAACTCGTGTGGAGTTTTTTGTGGCGTTTTTCACTGTGTTACTTTACTATGTGTTGCATAAATACTTAACACATTGCCTCTTTGATAAGCCTGCCTGCTCTGCGCCAAGCTACCGGACGATGAGCACAGGTAATCTTACATGTCTATCTGAATTAACCTGGCTAGAGTGGTGGGTGGGTTCTGCTTGGCTTAGGTGTATATCCTAGCCAACCAAAATCCCCATTTGAAACAAGGACACATTCAGCAGCACCTGCACGTCGTCTGCTTTCATTCTGAGCAGCAACATGCAGGGGGCAGTTGCTTATCAGATTTCAGTTGGGCCCATAACAAAGGACGAAGTTAAAGGGCCATCAGGCCTGCTTTTGTTCCAAGGAGATATCTGGAGTCTCACACCTAGATGCAAATGCCTTGACCGAGGAGAAACAGCTGCAATCATCCTCCTCCTCCTCCTCCAGATGCCTTCAATACCGTTTCCCACCACACCCTCTGCACAAGACTCCACGACGCCGGCATCTGCGACAAAGCCCTGGATGGATCAGCTCCTTCCTTGCCAGCAGAACACAGAGAGACAGATTTCCACCATTCAACTCAAAACCCACAGAGATCAGATGCAAATTGCCTCAGGGCTCCTTCCTGAGCCCCACCCTCTTCAACATATACATGGCCCCACTGCCACACATCGTCCGAAACCACAGACTCAATGTAGTTACCTATGTCGACGACACCCAGCTGATTCTCTCCCTCACATAAAAACCCACCGCCGCCAAGAGCAACTTCCACAACAGGATAAAGACAGTCACCACCTGGATTAAGGACAGCTGCCTCAAGCTTAACTCAAACAAGACCAAAGTCCTCATCCAAGGATTATCCCCCCAGTGCTGCCACCCCCTCTTGCTGGGATGACTCCTGGTGGCCCAGGCAGAGGTGTCCCACAGCACTTGGAACCCCCCCACACCCACTGACCACGTACAAAAACTTGGCAACTTCCTGGACTCCTCGCTCTCAATAAACCACATAATCAATTCATCCTCCTATTTCCACACGCCCCATCTCCTTCTTAAGATCTTCCAGTGGGTCCCCACCGAGTACAGGAAAACCGTCACCCATGCGCTCGTCAGAACTCTAGCAGGCACCACCCAGAAATTCCACAAGAAACTGCAGAACATCAAGAATGCTACCCAGACTCATCCTGAACATCCCATGCCACGGCCACATCACCAACCACCTGAGATGCCTTCTCATGCACGCCTACAAACTTCTCCACAACGCCGGACCTGCATACCTCAACCACCACTTCTCCTTCTACACTCCCACCAGACATCTACGCTCCATCCAACTGGCCCAGGCCACCATCCCACGTATCCGCAAGACCACTGCTGAAGACAGACCATTCTCCTAACTCCTGGAAATCCCTGCCTCTGCACTGATCACAATCACAGCCACAATTCAGGGAGGACCTCAAGACCTGGCACTTCGACAGAACCGCACATCCCTCCCCCAACTCAGCGCCTTGAGACCCTTACAGGTGAGTAGTCGCGCTTTATAAAATTACTGATTGATTGAATGCAATGGAGGGGAAAGAAAGGCTCAAAGCTTATCACTTTGAGAGAGGCTTGCTTTGGGTTTTGTTCAGTCCCTATGTATAAGAGATATGCATGCACTATAATAATGCCATATAAGCTGGTTTATTAAAGTATATAAAAAGCAAACACAAGGAGATGATGGACGGAGAGGTGAAACTTTTCAGACACTCAGCCCCAGTCACAGATCTGGGTTGAATCCATCATCAATCTTTAGCTCACTTCGCCACCCCAGGTCAGACACAGCTATATACAAATCAGTCTTGACCCTGCGCCTCATGGGAACAGTCCAGCCCGAACGGCCACGCCATGTCTTCCCTGGCCTGGAAACAAGCATCCTGGCACCGGTTTCGGGCTTACAGCCCTCATCAGCCAGGCTAGCTTGAATCCAGTGGCAAAGTGAGCAAGGGACCCTCATCTGGACATACCCTGCCAACGTAGGGCGAACAAAACAACCACAAGGAGATGATGGACGGAGCGCTGAAACTTTTCAGTCACTCACCCCCGGTCACAGATCTGGCTTGAATCGTTCTTTAACTCACTTTGCCACCCCAGTTCAGACACAGCTATATGCAAATCAGTCTTGACCCTGTGCCTCATGAGAACAGTCCCGTTCGAACTGTATTTGCTTTGTTCGCCCCAAGTTGACAGAGTATGCCCAGACTTTGGAATAAGGGTGGGCAAATTTCCTGGTTTTTATTCCATGGTAAGCAGATGTGAAACTTCATGTAATTTTGTCCATTTCCATTGGTTTAACTTCCGCTTACCCTGACTTAAAAATAGCAGAATGCAAGCACAATGCCTTCCAGCACAAGAACTCCTTGATCCACGCACTGAGGAACTCCTAGAACAAGGCATTTTTGTGAAGCCCAGCAATTTCAGGTGCCAGACAAAGTTTTGGTTCACTGATAGAATATTGATGGTAAAAACATCAATGGTAAAAATAACAACAAAAAAATATAGACAGTAAAAATATCGACTCCATAAACTTAAACAGGTAAGTACAAATATATTGAATCAAAAATATCGAACTTAAAAACAGATGTAAAAAATATCGATAAAAAATGTAAAGAAAATGAAAAACATATTAAAAATATAAAAATATTAACATTATCTTTAACAAAATTAGTTTAATTTAATATACATTTTAACTAAATATAAAAATTAAACTTAATTAAAAAAACATAAATACACAAACATAATAATTTATACAAATACATATATTTACTTTAAAATAGTTTATTAACTATTATCTTTATTTAATTTTTACAATTTTAAATGATATGAAAAAATATATATGTACATATATCAATCATTTAAAATTAAAAAAATCTATAATTAATTAAAACATTAAACTGTTAAAACAAAATTGTAAAGTACATTTCGCAACACAATAAATACAACAGTAGAGAAAATGTTGGATAGCGAAACAATTCAATTCACTGTTCCAACTGCAATAAGTGCAACATTAGGGAAAGTGTTCCATAGCTGAGGGGTAAAAATTACTATTCCCACTACAAAGAGTGCAACAGTACGGAAACTGTTGGATAGCATAGGGGTAAAACTTACTATTCCCACTCCATTGACTGCAAAAGTAGGGTAAATGTTGGATAGTCGAAGAATTACATTTACTATTCCAACTCCAGTGATTGCAACAGTAGGGAAAATGTTGGATAGTGGAGGGGTAAAAATTACTATTCCGACTCCAGTGAGTGCAACAGTAGGGAAAGTATTGGATAGCGGAGGAGCCATTCCTGCTCTAGTTAGTGCAACAGTAGGGAAAGTGCTGGATAGCAAAGGGGTAAAAATTACTATTCCCATTCCAGTTAGTGCAACAGTAGGGATGGTATTGGATAGCGGAGGGGTAGGAATTACTATTCCCACTCCAGTTAGTGCAACAGTAGGGAAAGTATTGGATAGCAATGGGGTAAGAATTACTATTCCCACTCCAGTTAGTGCAACAGTAGGGAAAGTGCTGGATAGCGAAGGAGTAAAAATTACTTACCCGGCCAACTATCGCCCCATTAGCTTGATTGACATCCTCCAGAAACTATTTGCCCGCGTCCTCTTAACTAGGTTGCAGTGCTGTATGGATGACCATCACATCCTAACCTCCCTTCAAGCAGGTTTTCGGGCAAAGGTTTCTACGATCGACCAACTGTTTAGATTACAGTTGGTATACTGGAAGACAGTCATCTTGGGGGCAGGTAGTTTGTACTTGATTTTTGTGGACCTTCGATCCACATTTGACCTGGTGCAGAGGGATAAGCTTTGGGCAATATTACTTGAGATGGGTGCCCCGCCCTACCTATGCGATTTATTCAAACGTTTGCACCAGGGTACGTACGCACGGGTGAGGTATGGGAGGGGTGGGGAATTGTCGGCTCCGTTCCCGGTGGAAAAGGGAGTGAGGCAGGGGTGCGTGTTAGCCCCCATGCTCTTTTCCCTCTTCTTTAATGGGTTGAATGCACACTTATTAGGAGCGCGAGATTTGGACTCCCCTAGTCTAGCTGGGCGTAAAATACTGGCCCTAATGTTCGCTGACGATACCCTCTTATTGTCAAAGTCATCTGGGGGTATCCAGGGCACATTACAGGCTTTCTGTCGCTTTTGCAGTCTGAGGAGTCTAGAGATCAACCTCTCTAAAACCAAGTACATGGTCTATAACACCAAACAACCCAATTGCCCTCATCCCCATCTGGAAGGAATGGCGCTGGATCGGGTGTCTACTTTTGACTATTTTGGGGGTACCCTAAATGATAGAATGGACTGGGGATCTCACTTGGCTAAGGCCAACCTGAAGTTGGCCCAATCCTCTGGCGGTATCCTAAAGGTTTTTAACAAGACTTCTCTCAAATTGTTGAATCCGCCTGTGGAAATCTATAAAGCCCAGGCGAGAGGGGGCGCGCTGTATGGTGCGGACTTATGGGGTCATGTCAGTGCTGCCCCGCTATCCCTCACTGAGAATATCTCCATCAGGCGCCTTTTGAAACTTCCACAGCGTACCCCCCTAACTCCCGTAAGGCTGGATCTAGGTCTGGTACCCATCTAGGAGATTGTTTCGAATCGTCCGCTACTGTACTGGAGACGACTCTGTCCCACTCCCGAGCTTGCGAGCTATAGGGAGGACTTGGGGGATCTTCTGTCCAGAGGGGGCGTGGGGAAGATCCCATGCTTAAATCACATCAAGCACCTCTCCCAGGCTCTCGGCATGGGGGACTTGTGGTCGTCCCCGAGGAGGCTTGCGTTTTGCTCTCCAAGAAATCTTTGAGTTTGGCACTAAAGCGCCACCGTATGGATCTCATATTATCACATTCTTCCATGGGCAGGCTGACAAACACCTTCCTTGACATCAAGGCCCATCCTAACTTTGAGAAATTTTTTGATGATATCCAGCCCCTCCTGGCCAAGAAACTATACAATACAGGAACCCTATGTGAAGGGTCCAGAGACCTGGTAGGTGTTGTATGGTTACTGCTTAATAAGTCAGTGTGTTACCAAAAATATGTAGGAAAGAAAAATTTCTTTCTAGAGTCCCCTCACTCACCGGGGTTGCCCCACGGTGACATGCTTCATCATTGGGGCCATCCCAGTTCTCTACGAAAAGGGGCGTGCTGCGACAAGGCGACTACGCTGTAGCACTGGTTTTGTGAGATGACTATGTGTGGTGCAAGTGTGGTGATGGTGGAGTGGGTGTGGAATTAAAAATACCGTGCTGGTGGGCCTCAACAATTTATTTTGCTCCTAGTGTGGTATAAAAATTAAAAAGGGGTAACACTGTATTCTAACTTTTACTGAGCTAGATCAGTGTTGTGGTCAACATGTTTCAAGCTCCCCCAAGCTTTTCTTCAGGACCATACAGGGTCCAGCCCTGTATTGCCACTCCTGTTTTCAAATGAAAAATGAAGAAAGTGTTGCTATTTAAAACGCGCAAGCTTCCGGGTTGTCAGGGAAACTGTGTCAACTAGAGTGCTCGCTGGGGCGGCCATCTTGGTAGTATGCTATCGCGCTTGGCGCGAGTCATGGTAAATAATAGTGATTAATCCTGATTTGTGCCCAAGGTGGAGATAAGAAATAATTTAGAGTGATGCTATAAATGGGGGCATCGTAAATAACTAATTTAGAACACAGGTTTTTTTTCCCCGGATGGATGAAGGTTTTTTGATACTGATTGTGTGATGAGGCTAATCAAGTCTTTACGAGAAACGGGTTTTGGCACTGGGTAGATAGAACGGCTAGTGTCTATCGCTTCTGGGATTGTAGTGAAGGGTGTTAAGTTCTTATGGAACTGGGGTCTGTTTATATTATTGCGGGGGCAATATTTCCATAGTGATGATTCAGTTTTCACTTCAGTTGGTTATTACAGATTCGTTTTATACAGATAGCTTAGGGGCGAAAGGCCCCCCATGGGATTTCATCATTCAGACCTTGGGTGTCCGTATGTAGGCGAAACACCCATCTTTGTTCCTTCTCATGGAGGATTCGTTCCTGATTGTCTTTGTTTTTAACTGTTTCTATGACCACCCAGGTTAGGTCATTGGGTGTATGGTTCTGTTCGATGAAGTGGGTGGTCATTCTCGTTGTAGCTCGTTTGCACCTGATGTTGCTTCTGTGCTCTACTATGCGTGTACTGACCTTTCTAGTGGTCATACCTACATAATGTAGGTTGCATGTGCAGGTTATCAGGTACACAACTCCACTGGTGTTACAATTGGAAAATCCCTTTAACTCCCATTTCGTAGTGTTGTTAAAAGTTATGGTTTTGGTTGGGGAAGTCAGATGGCACACACTACAATTGTTACACGGGAAATGACCATCAGGTAGTGGTTGTGATCTCACTGTCTGGATTATTGATGTGGGACGGGTACGTACCAAATAATCTTTCAAATTTTTCCCCCGCCTATGACTGAACATTGGGGTAGGTACGTTTAGGCCACCGCTGTTAAGTATTGGCCAATGTTTCTTTTGGACACATTGTCAGAGACTTGATTGTACGTAGTGATACAAATTGGTTTTCTGTTATCAGGTTGTGTTCTTTCTTTTGGTTCCAATAGTGCTTCCCTATTGTTGTTTGCCGCCCGTTTTTTAGCCTCTTTGATTAATTTGTTCGGGTATTTCCTGTTTCTCAGCTTGTTGCTCAAGTCCTCCGCTTGGGCTAAGTAGTCAGACTTTTTGCTACAATTCCTGCGTAAACGTAGGAATTGCCCAAAGGGGAGGTTTTGTTTGAGGTGGCGAGGGTGGAAACTGTCAAAAGTCAAGAGGCAGTTTCTTGCTGTCTCTTTAAAATGGGTTGTTGTCATCAGTCTGCCTGTCTCAGCATGGATGTTCAGATCCAAGAAAACTAGATCGGTCTTGCTCATGGAGCAGGTGAATTTCAGGAAGGGGTCCTGTGTGTTGAGCCAAGTTAAGAAGGTCTGTGCTTCTTCTTCTGTGCCTTGCCATATCAACAGAACGTCGTCGATATAGCGTTTCCAGTGTAGGATCTGGTGTCTGTGTGGATTCCTCTCATTCAGTATTTTGTTTTTCTCCAGTTGATGGACGTACAATCCGGCTATGCTCGGCGCAAATGTACTGCCCATACTGGTCCCATGTTGTTGTTTATATAGGGTTGATTCAAAACGGAAGAAGTTTTCACACAGTGCTAATTGGCAGCATTCTAGTACTACATGGCGAGGGGTGTGGAATTCCCACTCACTCTCGTACAGTACTTCCTCCAGAATCTGTAAGGTCTCTCTATGTGGCAAGCTGGTATATAAACTTTCGACATCCAGACTTATCAATAGACTGGATGTTGCGTCGAAAGTTAGGTCTTGTAATAGGCACAGTACGTCCTTGGTGTCCCTTAGATAGGTGTCCGTTTTTTGTACTAGGGGTCTGAGAAAGGCATCTGCGAATTGTGAAAGAGGCTCTAAAATTGAGCCTATACCCGAGACTATAGGCCTCCCTGGTGGGTTGTCTAGTCTCTTGTGTATTTTGGGGATGGTATAAAAGTATGGTATTACTGGCTTTTTGTTTGTTAGGAACTCAATTTCTTTTTTACTAAGCCAATCATTGGCTTGACATTCCTCTGTTAGGTATGCAATTGAGATTCTTAATCGTTCCGTTGGGTCTTCATCCAGTTTGGCGTAGTTTCTTGTGTCCCCTAATAAACAGAGGCATTCATTCCTGTAATCCGAGGTGTTTTGTAGCACGATCGCACCGCCTTTGTCGGCTGGTTTTATAGTAATGAGGTTGTTTTTTGACAGGTCCTGCAATGCTGATTGTTCAGCGTTGCTAGTATTATGAAATACTCTGATAGTTCGTGGGTCTAACTCCTGAACCTCTCTCATGACCGCTTTTTCAAAAGTTAGTACTTCCACAGGTAGGCTGTGTGATGGAGGGACAAAGTTTGATTTTTTATGTAGTCCAGTGTCACTCTTTGTTTGTTCTGTGGGTTCTTTGTCTTGGAAAAATACTTGCAATTTGACTTTTCTCAGGAACTCTTTCAGTTCACAGCATAGTTTGAACTTATCTGTTGTTGGTGTGGGTACAAATCCTAAGCCCTTGTTAAGCACTTGGATCTGTATGGCTGTACAGACCCAACGGAACGATTAAGAATCTCAATTGCATACCTAACAGAGGAATGTCAAGCCAATGATTGGCTTAGTAAAAAAGAAATTGAGTTCCTAACAAACAAAAAGCCAGTAATACCATACTTTTATACCATCCCCAAAATACACAAGAGACTAGACAACCCACCAGGGAGGCCTATAGTCTCGGGGATAGGCTCAATTTTAGAGCCTCTTTCACAATTCGCAGATGCCTTTCTCAGACCCCTAGTACAAAAAACGGACACCTATCTAAGGGACACCAAGGACGTACTGTCCATATTACAAGACCTAACTTTCGACGCAACATCCAGTCTATTGATAAGTCTGGATGTCGAAAGTTTATATACCAGCTTGCCACATAGAGAGACCTTACAGATTCTGGAGGAAGTACTGTACGAGAGTGAGTGGGAATTCCACACCCCTCGCCATGTAGTACTAGAATGCTGCGAATTAGAACTGTGTGAAAACTTCTTCCGTTTTGAATCAACCCTATATAAACAACAACATGGGACCAGTATGGGCAGTACATTTGCGCCGAGCATAGCCGGATTGTACGTCCATCAACTGGAGAAAAACAAAATACTGAATGAGAGGAATCCACACAGACACCAGATCCTACACTGGAAACGCTATATCGACGATGTTCTGTTGATATGGCAAGGCACAGAAGAAGAAGCACAGACCTTCTTAACTTGGCTCAACACACAGGACCCCTTCCTGAAATTCACCTGCTCCATGAGCAAGACCGATCTAGTTTTCTTGGATCTGAACATCCATGCTGAGACAGGCAGACTGATGACAACAACCCATTTTAAAGAGACAGCAAGAAACTGCCTCTTGACTTTTGACAGTTTCCACCCTCGCCACCTCAAACAAAACCTCCCCTTTGGGCAATTCCTACGTTTACGCAGGAATTGTAGCAAAAAGTCTGACTACTTAGCCCAAGCGGAGGACTTGAGCAACAAGCTGAGAAACAGGAAATACCCGAACAAATTAATCAAAGAGGCTAAAAAACGGGCGGCAAACAACAATAGGGAAGCACTATTGGAACCAAAAGAAAGAACACAACCTGATAACAGAAAACCAATTTGTATCACTACGTACAATCAAGTCTCTGACAATGTGTCCAAAATAATCAAGAAACATTGGCCAATACTTAACAGCGGTGGCCTAAACGTACCTACCCCAATGTTCAGTCATAGGCGGGGGAAAAATTTGAAAGATTATTTGGTACATACCCGTCCCACATCAATAATCCAGACAGTGAGATCACAACCACTACCTGATGGTCATTTCCCGTGTAACAATTGTAGTGTGTGCCATCTGACTTCCCCAACCAAAACCATAACTTTTAACAACACTACGAAATGGGAGTTAAAGGGATTTTCCAATTGTAACACCAGTGGAGTTGTGTACCTGATAACCTGCACATGCAACCTACATTATGTAGGTATGACCACTAGAAAGGTCAGTACACGCATAGTAGAGCACAGAAGCAACATCAGGTGCAAACGAGCTACAACGAGAATGACCACCCACTTCATCGAACAGAACCATACACCCAATGACCTAACCTGGGTGGTCATAGAAACAGTTAAAAACAAAGACAATCAGGAACGAATCCTCCATGAGAAGGAACAAAGATGGGTGTTTCGCCTACATACGGACACCCAAGGTCTGAATGATGAAATCCCATGGGGGGCCTTTCGCCCCTAAGCTATCTGTATAAAACGAATCTGTAATAACCAACTGAAGTGAAAACTGAATCATCACTATGGAAATATTGCCCCCGCAATAATATAAACAGACCCCAGTTCCATAAGAACTTAACACCCTTCACTACAATCCCAGAAGCGATAGACACTAGCCGTTCTATCTACCCAGTGCCAAAACCCGTTTCTCGTAAAGACTTGATTAGCCTCATCACACAATCAGTATCAAAAAACCTTCATCCATCCGGGGAAAAAAAACCTGTGTTCTAAATTAGTTATTTACGATGCCCCCATTTATAGCATCACTCTAAATTATTTCTTATCTCCACCTTGGGCACAAATCAGGATTAATCACTATTATTTACCATGACTCGCGCCAAGCGCGATAGCATACTACCAAGATGGCCGCCCCAGCGAGCACTCTAGTTGACACAGTTTCCCTGACAACCCGGAAGCTCGCGCGTTTTAAATACACCGCGAGCCCCGCTTCACATCAGTATGCGGTCGGGTGAGGAAGCATCAGGTAGTACCGAGCGGGTCTGCCGATAGGAAGTAAGTTTTAATACAACGCTAGATTGCAAGGATGCCGGCAATTTTAAATGGGCAAACAGAGAAGGAGCCTTCTAACTCTAATCTTGAAACTCCTTTTCAGCAATGTTTCCACGAGGCGTTCCTGCCCTTGCCTAAGACCATGGGGTGTAATCTAACACTCTTTTATGTAAATATAACCATCTGCCATGTTCCTATTTCGTGTGTATATGTTGTGTGTCTTGTCAATAGTCACAGTAAGTCTAAATGTTTGTGTGTGAAACCACTAAACCACTTGATTCACAGTGATTTATTTTTCCACACCGGTTTGAAAACCAGCACGCATCAGTATGATGCCAAGGGCACACCCACGCCCTAGATGGAGTGAGATGCATGTGAGTTGTTCCCCTTCTCTGAAGGGGTTGTCCATCATTTAACAAATGTTATTCTCTTTTACAGAATCCCAAGTAGAATACAAAACGTATGTACAACAACACGCATGTTTTATTAACAACAGCGGTAAATGTTGATAAGTAGTTTTTAGCAACACTTTCTTCATTTTTCATTTGAAAACAGGAGTGGCAATACAGGGCTGGACCCTGTATGGTCCTGAAGAAAAGCTTGGGGGAGCTTGAAACATGTTGACCACAACAGCTCAGTAAAAGTTAGAATACAGTGTTACCCCTTTTTAATTTTTATACCACACTAGGAGCAAAATAAATTGTTGAGGCCCACTAGCACGGTATTTTTAATTCCACACCCACTCCACCATCACCACACTTGCACCACACATAGTCATCTCACAAAACCAGTGCTCCAGCGTAGTCGCCTTGTCGCAGCACGCCCCTTTTCGTAGAGAACTGGGATGGCCCCAATGATGAAGCATGTCACCGTGGGGCAACCCCGGTGAGTGAGGGGACTCTAGAAAGAAATTTTTCTTTCCTACATATTTTTGGTAACACACTGACTTATTAAGCAGTAACCATACAACACCTACCAGGTCTCTGGACCCTTCACATAGGGTTCCTGTATTGCATACACTGACTGGAGGCCGACCTGGTCAGGTTTAACCTCCTTCTCCCCCCTTTTTTGTCTATGCAAGAAACTATACATCCAGTTTAGACATGGCTCATTGCCCCGGGGGGGAGTTACACATAAGTGGTTAAATGCCTCACACTTAGTGATTTCTTGCTCAGGGTGTGCAGGTAGCAGAGAGACAGATCTGCGCGTCCTGCTCTTCTGCCCCCTGTACACAAGGGCAAGAGCAACTGGAATCATTCAATTCTGCAAGTCCAGGGGGCTAAGGCAGGGGTTCCCAAACTTTTGACTCCTGAGGACCCCCACGAAATCACTACTGGAAGCCAGGGACCCCCAAACAATTTGTACAATTTAAATTTTAAAACATTAAATAGTAATTCACAAAAAAATACACATACAAGTACACACCAAACAAATACTTACCTTACTAAAGCTTTTAATATTTTATATTGAAAAATATGCAAAAATCTAAACATGTTAATGGGAAGGATGGTGCTGCATCTCAGCGACTAACTTTTCAATGTTTTGTTTTTGAATCCTCTGGTCAGATTCGATATTTACCAAGCGATTTCTGTACTTATTTTTTATTTTATTTATTTGTTTAAAGAGTTTTATATAGCGCTGGCTAGACCCGAAGGTATCAGAGCGCTTTACATGCGAATCAACATTGTAACAAAAAAAAGATCAACAATTACAAAATACATCAAAAAATAGGCAATACAATTAGGAGAGGAGAGAAAGGAGAGAGAAAAGTAGTGGAGGGGGCAGAGGAGATGAGAACGGGAGGATAAGGGAAGAGACAACAAGGAGAGACGAAAGGAAGTCTGTCTCAAGACAGACTGGGTAGGTGACGACCAAGGAGGGAATCCACGGCCCATCTCCCCTATAGCTAAACCAGGTAGCTTCATCGGGCATCAGACAAAATAGTTCAGTCTCAATACATTGAGAGAGGGGTGAAGGAGAGACATAAATATAGGGAGGATGCGGGAAGAGACGACAGGAGAGACGACAGGAAGTCTGTCTAAAGACCGACTGGGTAGGTGGCGACCAAGGAGGGAATCCACGGCCCATCTCCCCTAAAGCTAAACCAGGTAGCTCCATCAGGCATCAGACAAAATAGTTCAGTCTCAATACATTGAGAGAGGAAAGAAGGAGAGACATAAATATAGGGAGGATGCGGGAAGAGACGACAGGGGACACGAAAGGAAGCCTGCCAAAAGACTGACTGGGTAGGTGACGTCCAAAGAGGGAATCCCCGGCCTGTCTCCCCTATAGCTAAACCAGGAAGCTCCATCGGGCATCAGACAAAATAGCAAGATCTCAATTGACGAGGGAAAATTTGCAGATAAACAGGGTGGGGACTAAGGGTCAGGACAGGTGAGGGCAAAGGTCAGTAGCAGGAAAGTGGGGTGGGGGCGTTTACTTGCTCAACCATCAAAGGACCTAACAATCCACACAATCATGCTAAAACATACGCATCAAATAGGCAAGTGTGTTTTTACTGCTGTTGCAGACTGTGCTGCACCCGTTACGTGAGAGAGGCAGCTTCACTTATAATTCCTAAGCTTTACTTGTTCTGTGACTGTAGGAAGTCTGTACTGATATACTGGTATAAAGGTTTTCTGTCACAGAGTAAAGCTTCCACTGCCTACCATGCTGCGCTTGTTATGCAAAGGAGGGAGGTTTGCACTCATGCCCTTGCTGTATCCGTTCTATGAGGAATGGAAGCCTGCAATGGTGATTCTAAGCTGTGCCTGTTATGTGAGGGATGGTGTGGTATACTTCTATGAACCTGGGAAACTTGTCAACTGATGCACCTTGTGTAGCTGTTCTGCGAGAGAGGAAAGCTTGCACTGCCAATGCCACTATGTGTTTGTTCTGTAAGTGATACTTGCACTGTTGGTGATGTGCTGTACCTATTTTTGAGGGAGAGAAGCTTGCCCTGAAACTACCCCTCATGTTTCAGAAGCATTAATCACACCCACTACTGTATACCTGTCCATTGGTGCCATTGGAGTGCATCTGGTAGTGGGTTCAAACCATGATCGTGAGCATCCACTTGATACCTGCCTTATTTGAACATTTGCAGAAAGGGCTGTCCCCTTCCTCAGATAAACATTTTAGACATTCCTGTGGATTTGAGATTGTGGTAGAGCCAGGAAATGGTAACAGTTTGAATAAAACAGTGTATGCTTTTTCCTCTCTACCCCAAGTGAGGTCCGCTGCAGGGCTTGGCCTATTAAAAGCCTTACTCTGACTTCCCACACTGGACCTGGTTTGCAGATATTGGGTATAGGTTTATGCTAGCCTGTTTTGCTTGGCCTCTCTAGTATTTCTGCACTGCTGCCTCTGGTTGACCCCTCCCCCATTCCTGTCCTCCCCTAACATTCTTCATGTCGTTCTATACCTCCATAACCTTGCTCAATACCAGTCCCTTGCTTCCTCACTGTACCATTCTCTTCCCAGTACTGCTACACACATACATCACTAGATTTCTTTATGATTAGTAATCCTAATAACTTATTTTCAAAAGAGCTCCAAGCCTCACTCTTGCAGTTTCAAAGCGCTGGAAATAACAGATGTAACTACTGCTCAATATAACAGTTCTCCACTTACCCTTCTCTGGAGGGTGGCAGGTAAGGCTTCTGTCCAATAACTTAAGCTCACAATTTCAAGGTCACACCAAATGTCAGAGGAAAGACAATGCAGTATTTCGTCAGTCTCTTCCCTTTTCTACTCAGTTTCTGATGCTCTGGCCTACTCCAACGTGCAGCATTCCATCGCCCTGCTTTTCTTCTAACCTCCTATGCATTTATGACCTGCACCTCAAGATCTAAGGGTGTTTATTTTTAATTTCTCTTGCCAACTTTTTACCTCTCAACCCCTAGTATTAACCCTGCTGCCTAACATGGCACTTTCATTGTGCCGGTACACTGCTAACATAAACACTTTCATTCCTGCCCAGCCCAGTGCTGTCTTATGTAATCAAAGTCGGCTCCGTCCTTCAAGGCCGCCTATATATTCCACTGGACATTTTCTTCTGTTGTTCACCACAACCCAATTACAAACTGCCCCCAACTCAATGTGCTTTAACCTCACCCAATCTTTTCCGCCACCATATTCTCTTCCCCAGGTTTGCCATGTAACACCCTACTTTCATTTTTGACAATTACCAATAATGTAGCACTCTTAACGTAAGGTCTATTATTTAGAATAATATTACACCTGGAATCCGCTCGATGTCAGGTCACCTCTGCCACCCTCAGCAGCTGAGAAGTGACAGGCGTGGGCTCTGTAAAAGCACCGTTTTCCTTACTTTCCTTTTTGTGACACTAGTTAAGAAAAAGCTCTGTAAAAAAAAACACACACTCACACATATGAAAATATCACACATAGGCAATCTGAAACATTGGCAAATACGTTACATGAGGTGCTGATGACATAAAAAGGAAACACGTTATGCACACGCTTTTACAGTAAAAGGGCATACTTACAAAACACTCACATGCAGTTCCAGAGTGAGAAGAGCCCTCCTGCCGATTTGAGGTTCTAGAATGTTCTTCTAAAGGGACACGTGATAGCAAAATGCCCTGGGCCTGGCAGCAAACAAGAGGAAACGCTACGTCGGTTGATGGGCAGAATTAAAAAATAAAATGAGGCCAATCGCCCTTCAACTCGCACCTAAAGCTGAGCCAGATTATATTGTGGTTTTGCCGCCCCTGCGCTAACATTCACATCTCTTGTGAGCTGTGAAGGCACATGGGCATTTTGTCTTTTTCTACGACATCAGGCACTCAAGTCCTGCGGACCCCCTGGGAATGTGTCACGGACCCCTGGGGGTCCGCGGACCACAGTTTGGGAAACGCTGGGCTAAGGGACTACAGGGAGGTTTTCAGAATTCTTAAATTTGATACCACCCCCCTTACAGTGTTTGCTGTCGCAAGCTTTCTCCTGTCCATGCGGTTCTCAAGGTTTGCAATATTAAAATCTTCAAGATAATTATCCACCGTTCCTGTAGTTGTATGAACATCGTTGCTCATGAGGTTCCTCTTCTTTAACAAAACTGTTTGGGATCTTTCATCGCGAGTATGTACTGTTTGTAGAGCTTATTATCTCTGTATCTGCCTAATTTTCTTTTCTACGAATTTAGTATTTTTTTAAGACTATATTGTATTTTTTGTAGTATTTTCACTTTTACTTGCAAATGTATAAATATGTATTTTGATGGTTCTTAACCGATAATAAAAGCTTTTGACTGACTGAAATTTACTATTCCAACTCCAGTGATTGCAACAGTAGGGTAAATGTTGGATAGTGGAGGGGTAAAAATTACTATTCCCACTCCAGTGAGTGCAACAGAAGGTAAAGTGCTGGATAGCGAAGGGGTAAAAATTACTATTCCCATTCCAGTTAGTGCAACTGTAGAGATGGTATTGGATAGCGGAGGGGTAAGAATTACTATTCCGACTCCAGTTAGTGCAACAGTAGGGAAAGTGCTGGATAGCGAAGGGGTAAAGATCACCATTACCATTCCAGTTAGTACAACAGTAGGGAAAGTACTGGATAGCAGAGGGGTGAAAATTATTATTCCCACTTCAGTGAGTGCAACAGTAGGAAAAGTGCTGGATAGTGAAGGGGTAAAAATTACTATTCCCACTCCAGTGAATGCAACAGTAGGGAAATTATTGGATAACAGAGGGGTAAAAATTACTATTCTCACTCCAGTGAGTGCAACAGTAGGGAAAGTATTGGATGGCAAAGGGGTAAAAATGACTATTTCCACTCCAGTTATTGCAACAGTAGGGAAAATGCTGGATAGCAGAGGGGTAAAAATGACTACTCCCACTCCAGTGAGTGCAACAGTAGGGAAAGTATTGGATAGCAGAAAAACAAAAATTACTAATAACTTTGAAACAATTTAAAATGTTTTAATAATCTTACAAATAAATAAACAATATTTCAAAAATATACAATTAAATATATTAAACATATAAAAAGAAAACATATTATAATGTTAATTACATATAACAAAAACCTACAAATATGATATTAAAGTTTATTTATAAACAATATTTATTTAAAAGGAACAAATATTCACCAACAAATTATTTAAAACATAAATGTATTTATTTTATTTCCTACCCTATAACACCACACCAATAAAAAAAAGACATCAACATTGTTATTAAAATGCATTTGCCTAATTAACATAATAATTAATGAGCTTAAAATATATTAATAAAAATATATTATAAACATTCATTAAGTACACATTCTTTAACACTATAGTATCCACACCACACTTAAAATTAATTACACAATTACAATGATTAATTACTACTTAATTAATTTAAATTAATTTACAAATAATTAATAATTCATCAATAAAAAATAAGTTACTTCCCACCCTTCCCACTGTTTACACTTATAAACACCATAACACACACCTAAAATTAATTACACATTTACCATAATTAATTACTAATTACCTAATTTCGATTAATTAACTAATGAATGATTCATCAATAAAAAATTAATTACTTTACACCCTTCACACCATTTTCTCCTACAAACACCACAAAACACACCTAAAAGGAATTACAATTACCATAATTAAATACTAATTAATTTATTTAAATTAATTAACTAATTATTCAACAATTACTGCTAAAAATAATTTACACATTTAACACTATAACATCACAAATAAACAAATATTAATAAATAACACTTATTCAATAAATTGTAGGGGGGGAGGAGCTTCGCGCGCAACCACGCTGGTCGCGTGAGCACAGGGCTCCCGAGACCCTCGCCGCCTCCCGCATCTATCCTGAATTTTATCCTGACTTTGACGACGGGTTATTGAAATAGCAACCCAGCTGAGATAATAGCTGCTTTCAGAAATCGATTTGGACCCCGGGAACCGAAACTACGATACTTTGAACTTTTGCGGCCTGCTCCATGGAACTGCCCGGGGCTCGAGTCACTGTGGTGCCCGGGTAGTAATTGAACAACAACGGTCTGAGGGGTCCTGCCCAAGTCCTTGGAGTTAACTTTCGGTTTCGTTTTTGGTTCTTCTGCCTCTTCCTATCTCAACACCGCTCTGGCAGACCGGGAGCCAGACCCCTCAACTTCACCGTATGCCAGTTGCCGAGTGTTGCTGGTCGTGATATCCTGCCGAGGCTCACACTTGGAGATCCCCGTGGGTGAATTGTGAGGAGTAATTTTTACCAGGTCTCAAAGGCCCCTTCGGGGGGCAACATCTAACATGGCGGGCAAACCCGATAGCAAGAAACGGAAGACCAAGACCATTCACCGAGGGGGTGCTACTCAATCGAACATTATGGATCGCTATACCCATCCTAAAGGGTCCCCATGTGGTCTGAGTAGGTCTCCGGAAGATGCGGGTGACGGCTCAGCCGCAGTGGATGATTTGACCTTGCGTGATGTTATGGGCGCCATTGCTAGCATGAAGAACTCCATAGGCCAACAATATGAGGTACTGGCTCTAAAGCTTGACACTGTGGCAATCGATGTCAACTTGATCAGGGCAGACTTATCAAAACTAACCAAAAGGTCAAAGCCCTAGATTTGAAGAGCTCCAGCCTTACGACTGATGTGTTCGATTTACAGACGGAGGTTCGCAAATTGCGATTCTCCAATGATCTCTTTGCTCGCCGGCTGGACGATTTTGAAAGTCGGGCAAGACGCAATAAGGTACGTATCATTGGGGTCCCTGAAAAATCAGAAGAGTCAACCGCGGATCTCCTTGTGGAAGATCTCATCTTAAATCATCTTGCCCCCAAAGGCCTGAGCAACTTTTTCGCTGTGGAACGTGCACACAGAGTACCGGGTGGGAAGCCGAAGCCGGGTGCCCCCCCACTGCCTATAATCGCCAGAATTTTCAACTTCAGACACAGAGACGGTATCCTGCAGGCATCTCGGGTGGGTGGTCCCACGAAGTTTGAGAACACAACGGTGAGCTTCAACCCTGATTTCACCCAGTTCGTTCAGTAACAAAGGATGGGGTTCCAGGGGGTGAAGCGGGGACTAAGAGACATGGGTATGTAATATGCGATGCTTTTTCCAGCTCGGCTACGTGTTGAACACGATGATCGACGTTCTTCTTTGACCACCCCGAGAACGTGAGTGACTGGCTGTATAAGTTGTCTACACAGCGTGATCGTTCGGAACATTCTGGAGGTGCTGAGGGTGGCCCGTTGGAACAAGAATAAGAAGTAGTTTCTGGTTTTCGGACAGTGTACAGAATTGGCAGCTGTGGTTTGATGACTTTTGTATTTGCGATACTTATGGTGTTATACCCAGAGGTGGCGAGGGGGGTGGGACTCTACCTCCTCCGGGTTTCTTTTTGTAGACTAGTTTAATGTTAGGGCGACAGGCACACTGCAAGGTGGGGTGGCTTTTGAGTCTAACGCAGGGGTGCAGGGTGGAGGGGTGTGTTTCGGGTATTTGTTGGAGGGTGGGGGGGTTTGGGTGTGTTTTATTTTGTTTCAAGGCAACGCATTATCTTGCATTCTGATCTGGGTGCTGTGTTCGCTGTGGGGTGGATTCTGCTCTTACTTCCGGGATGGGGGGTAGGGGGTTGAAGTTATTGTGTTGGAATGTTACCGGGTTTGGGGATAGGATAAAACGTGGAGTAGTGTTGCAGCTATTGAGACACCTCTCCCCTGACGTTGTGTTATTGCAAGAGACACATTTGATCGGAAACGCATGCCATGCTATGAATCGGCGAGGTTATCGTCTAATTGAACACTCTGGATCTAGAGGGGTGGGTATCCTAGTCAGGAGTTCCCTCCCCCTGGAGTTGGACGACATAATTCTTGACGATAGGGGACGCTATGCTGCGCTCACGGGCAGGTGGGAGGGAAAACTATTTCACTGCTTTCTGTGTATGTTTCACCTGGTCTGCAGACTACGACCTTTGCTGATCTGGGGAGAGTAGTGTTGGGGCTCCCTGAGGGCATTCTGGTGATGGGTGGAGATTTCAATTCTGTCGTTTCCGGTAGGGAGGACCGCAGCCCCCCAGGGACCTTACGAGATCACAGTCTTGGTTGAGTGGCTTTCTGGAGACGTTGGGACTGGTAGATTGTTGGAGGCTGTTGCACCCGGGACAGGCGCAATACACCTTTCACTCTGGTGCTCACAGTAGTCTCTCTAGGCTTGACTATGTCTTGATGCAAGCAGCACAGGCCTCTTCGGTCAGGGAAGTCAGACATCTGGCCAGGGGTATTTCGGACCACTCCCCACTGTGGCTTTTGATAGACAAGAAGATAGGTTCTGTGGGTCGAGTAGCTCCGATCAATCCTTGGCATCTCCGTAACCCCAAAACCTGGACAGAGTTGGTTAAGTCTTTTGATAACTATTTTGCTGAAAATGTGGGGTCTGTGTCCTCTTCTGTTTCGCTGTGGGAGGCTTTCAAGACGGTTAACCGTGGCCAGGCGCTATCATTAATCGCAGGCACCAAGAAAAGTAAAAATGAGGCAGTGGTCCGCCTTGAGACTGAAATAGCTGTGTTGGAAGGGGATTTGGAGTTGGGTGTCACTCATGATAAAGTGCATGTCCTCAGTCTTAAACAACTAGATTATAGGGCCCTGGTAACGGACGCTGCTAGAGCTATGAGTAGAGAGCAGCAGGGACAGCTGTATGACGTAGGAGACAAGGCTGGAAAGCTGATCGCTTGGTTGGACAGAAAGAAAAGGGCGAGTCATGTGGTTCCTGTGGTTGAGAGAGCTGACGGAGTGCGTGTGACTGACCCGGTTGAGATTGTGGAGTGTTTCGCTGAACATTTTCGAAATGTATATTCCCCATTCTCTGACAGACCAGAGGAAGACTCACATCTGCTGTTAAGGAACATTGCGTTGCCTTGCCTATCGGACCCAGACAGGGATCTGATGGATTCAGCATATTCGAACAATGAGGTGGCAATTGCTATTTGTTCCGTCCGCTCCGGAAAAGCTATAGGCCCTAACGGTCTCCCCATCGAGCTTTACAAGTTGCGTCCTGACAAAATGGCGCCGTATCTTCGTGATATGTTCTTGGAATCGTGAGACATCGGCTCCCTTCCCCGTGAACAGCGACTTGCGACCATCGTGGTGATTCACAAGGAGGGGAAACCGCAGGATCGCTGCGCTTCCTATAGACCTATATTGCTCCTGAATGCAGAGCCCAAGATCCTTGCAAAATTGTTGGCAAACCGATTGATAAAGGTGATCGGTGATCTGATCCATCCGGATTAATCTGGTTTCATTCCACATCGTAATACAGCATTGAACTTGCGGCGCCTACATGGCGTCCTGGCGAAAGCGATGCCGCTGCGTGAACCGGCCATTTTGGTTTCCTTGGATGCTACAATGGCCTTTGATACAGTGGAATGGCCATATCTCTGGGCTGTTCTTGCAAAGTTCGCTTTCGGTCCCGGTTTCATCGGCTGGGTAAAACTCCTGTATGAGAAACCACTGGCTCAGATTGTGGTGAATGGTCGGGTTTCAAAGTCCTTTGTTCTGGGGAGGGGCACACGACAGGGGTGCCCGTTGTCCCCACTTCTTTTCGCCCTCGCTTTGGAACCTCTGGCGGCTTGGCTGCGATGGGAACCATCACTTAAGGGTATTCAGTGGACCCCTGATTTTGAGGATCGACTATCACTCTATGCAGATGAGATCCTGCTGCATCTCACGTCGCCTCGGAAGTCGTTGATAGTATTGTTTGATGTGCTGAACTCGTTCGGGAGGAACTCCGGCCTTGTGATTAATTGGACAAAGTCCTGTGTTTATGTACTCTCGGGGGACACTCCCCCTTTGCTACGCGTCTGCCCCATACAGGTGACGCAGATGGGATTTATATATTTGGGGGTCTTTATTTCATTAGACCCCGTTGTCCGCTACAAGCGTAATTTGCTTCCTCCGCTCCAGCGGTTGAAATCTGACGTCGTGGCCTGGTGTGGTCTGCCATTGTCCTCCCTCGGGCGTGCAGCTCTTTTCAAAATGATGTCTTTACCACGGTTTTTGTACGCGCTTCAGAACACGTTTAATGTCATTCCGGCGAGTTACTTCCGTGAGGTGGAGAGTCTGCAGAGGCGGTTGATATGGGGTGGACGTCCGCGTATCGCCCTCGCCAAATTGACGCTTCCCTGGTATGATGGCGGTATCGCACTTCCGGATATTAAGCGATATTATTGGGCCTCCCAGCTGGGAGCGATTAATCATGCAATGTACGGCCCCGCGTTAAACCCTGCATTTGAGATGGATAAATGGCAACTACCGGGTGGAGATTATAATAGGGTGCTTTACTCCAAATCTGTGGGAGGGAAACTCTCAGGGCCCACTAAGATAGCAGTGCGAGTGTGGCAGTGTGCGAATGCGGCAATGGGGTGGACGGACCGATTGACCCGGGTGACTCCGCTCTATGTGTCTGAGAGACTGGGCAGTTTGTGGAGGACGAAAGGCTTTGAGAAGTGGGATATGATCGGTATTTGTAAGGTTAGGGATCTCTGGACCAAACATAGGATTAAGACCTTTGAGGAGTTGAAGGTAGAATATGAACTTAGTGACAAGTAATTCTTCCGCTATGTACAGATCCGCCACGCGTTGAGTTCGGTTTTTCCCGCCGGTGTAGCTATCCCGGAATCATCATCACTCGAGATCGGGTGCTTGACGGATACGTTCCAGACAGCACTATCTCTCTGATATACAAGAAATTGATTAACGATCGTACAGACCCGTTGGTACACCTCAGAGAGGTTTGGACCAGCGACGGTTTAGAGCTGGATGATGAGGACTGGCAATCTGCGATATCCTCTCCCAAGGAGGTTGTGATTCCAGCCCGTCTCCGACTTGTGCAACTTAAGATCCTGCATCGGATTTACGTGACTGGCCCTCGCCTGATTCGTATGGGATACTCTATGGATGGGTTGTGCAAGCGTGGATGCGGCTCAACTGGTACTTTCCTCCACATAATTTGGGAGTGCCCGGAAGTGGTATTGTTTTGGAATTGAGTGCATGCAGTGATGGAAGAGGTCACGGTTGTTCCACTGCTGCCCGAAGCTAGGCGTTGTTTGCTGAACGTTTGGGAACCGACTGATTATGATGTGGCGCAAACTCGGTGGGCGACCCTTGGGAATATGATCGCCAAGAGAGATATAGCACAGTTGTGGGGGTCCCAGAGGCCGCCCACTATCTCGGCATGGAAGGAGAATGTGAACTGGTGTATGCTTCGGGAGAAAACGGTGTATGTGGCGCACAGCAGACCGAGGAAGTGGGGAAAAATTTGGGGCCAGTGGAACTTGTACCAGGGTGATTTTGCACACCGCCCCTCACTGATATTCCAGATGTAACTCTTTCCCCCTGATCTGACATTCCTAGTATTGTTTAGTCCTAAAGTGTTGTGACGCTGTTTTCTCCCCTGCTCTCCCCCTTTTTTTGCACTGATGATTTATATCAAATTGTAATGCACTTCCTCCCCCGCTTGAATGCATACCCAGCTGTACTGCATACTATTGCCTTGTTTGTTTATGTTCTGTTTTAAAAAAAAATGTATTAATAAAAAGAGTTACAAAAAAAAAAAATGTGTATATAATGAAATTATTTCCCACCCAATTCCTCTATATACCCACAACCCGCTATGGAACAAAAAACACAACATTTGTTTAAAAGTAATTAATAACTACCACAAATATTCAATAACATTTATATAATTAAATTACTTCCCACCCTATTCCCCTATAAACCAACATCCCGCTATGGAATTAAAAATACAAAATTCAATTTAAAAAATGTGTTAACTATTAAAGTTTTAACACGTGTAATACAAATACAAATAATTCTTATACACAAACATCACACACATTTAAAATATATACTAAAATATGTAACATTAATAAAAAAAATCTTACTTTTTAACAAATATATTTTTACAACTGATATTAAACACTACGATATTTTTAAATCAATATTACTTACCTTAAGTCGATATTCTTGACCACAAGGATTTTACTATCGATATCCCTGACCCACGATATTATTACCACGATATTTGTGCAATTCGATATCTTTACCTCAATATTCTTTCCCTGCACCCAAAGTGATGAATGAATGGAAATTGAACTTAGTTAATTACATTGTCCAGTCCCTAGAAGTACATCAAAGCAAGTGCCCCAGAAGGGGAGCCTGTGGGTGCAGCCTGCCTGCCAGCTACATTGTTAGGAGGCTGCGCACAGCTTCCCTGTATGGGAAATTGCTTTCAAGAACACGGTCAAGGGTTCAAGCAATGTATTTACTTAAATGCTATTATCATTAATGTAAGTTGCCCAGAAGCTCTGAATGAATGAATAAATGTTTTTTTTGTTTTGTTTTTCCAATAGGGGTTTATATCACTTCAATTCAAAGCCCAAGGTTTGCATACATCACATTGATGCAGGTATCATTAGGCATTGTCACGTCTGTCATCATAGTAACATCATTTATTATCACAGTTGCAACCCTCAGGCGTTCAAGTAATTCTCTAATAACTCTGCCTTTCCCTTCAGTTCCCAGGGATGTTGCCTTCCATGTAACCCTTCTATTGGATATAGTTCCTACGGGTCCCTGCATGGCATAAGCTAATTGGAAATCGCTAATAAGATAGCAAGTCGGCTCGCACGCCGTGGGGGGCATGGGATAACCATGGGTAGGGTAGGGTGGTATCTCATTTTCTTTAGGGTGTTGTAATGAATGTGCTTTTCACCAGAAGGACACACCCAAACCCTGCACTCCCTCCTGGGAGGCAAATGTACCACAGCACCTTTAAATAATACACTTTGAGCAGCACTTCCCCAAAGATGAGAAAAGGACACAGCACTCCCTTCGACACCACCATCTTCCCCGAGAGCTGGAAACACGCCGAACTCAGCGCTCTACTCAAGAAACCAACAGCGGACCCCACCGACCTCAAGAATTACCGCCCCATCTCGCTCCTCCCGTTTCCAGCCAAAGTCATCGAGAAGACCGTCAACAAGCAGATGGCCGCTTTCCTCGAGACGAACGGATCCCTCGACCCCTCACAGTCCGGCTTCCGAGCCAACCACAGCACAGAGACCGCCCTCATCGCCGCCACCGATGACATCCGAGCCCTGATGGACAACGGAGAAACAGCGGCCCTCATCCTCCTAGACCTCTCCGCGGCATTCGACACGGTCTGCCACCGCACCCTAGTACGGCGCCTCAGCAACGTCGGAATCCAGGACAAGGCGCTGGAATGGATCATCTCCTTCCTCGACGGGAGAACACAGAGAGTCCGCCTACCACCGTACAAGTCAGAGGCCACCGAAGTCATCTGCGGCGTCCCCCAAGGATCATCTCTGAGCCCCACCCTCTTCAACGTCTACATGAGCCCCCTCGCGGCCATCGTACGCAAACACAACCTCAGCATAATCTCCTACGCCGACGACACCCAGCTGATCCTCTCCCTGACAAACGACCCCGCCGCCGCCAGAGCCAACCTGCACGAAGGGATGAAAGAGGTAGCCGAGTGGATGACGACCAGGTCCTCATCCTGGGCTCCTCTCCCTCCGCCTGGGACGACTCCTGGTGGCCTCCCGTCCTGGGCACCGCACCCAAACCGACAGACCATGCACGCAACCTGGCTTCATCCTGGACTCCTCCCTCTCCATGACCAGGCAAGTCAACAACGTCTCCTCGGCATGCTTCAACATCCTACGCATGCTACGGAAGATCTTCTGGTGGATCCCCACCGAGACCAGGAAGACCGTCACCCAGGCCCTCGTCACCAGCCGACTGGACTACGGCAACGCCCTCTACGCCGGTACCACCGCCAAGCTCCAGAAGAGACTCCAGCGGATCCAGAACGCCTCAGCCAGACTCATCCTCGACATCCAACGAACCAGCCACATCTCCGGACATCTGAGAGACCTTCACTGGCTCCCCGTCAACAAAAGAATCACCTTCCGCCTCCTCACCCACGCACACAAAGCCCTACACGACCAAGGCCCGAGCTACCTCAACAGCCGAGTCAACTTCTACGCTCCCAAACGCCACCTCCGATCAGCCAACCACGCCCTCGCCGCCGTCCCCCGCATCCGAAGAGCGACTACAGGAGGAAGGTCCTTCTCCTACCTGGCCGCCAAGACCTGGAACTCCCTCCCTCCCGACCTGCGCCTGACCCAAGACCACCTCTCCTTCAGGAAGAAGCTGAAGACCTGGCTGTTCGAGCAGTAGCGGCTCCCCCCCCCCCCCCCCCCCAGCGCCTTGAGGCCCTACGGGTATGTAGCGCGCTTTATAAGTGTCACTGATTGATTGATTCAGGCAAGGCAAGAAAACAAATTCTGGTGCATTTAAAAATAACACATACAATTTCAATAAAGCAATGTTTAAAACGGTAGGCCAAATATATCAGTAAATGCAGATTCCCAAGTATCAATTAACTACAATGAGCAATTGAAATAAAATGCAGTATATATACAGATAGCAAAGAGTAGAAAATATTTACAAGAATGTCTAGGAACACCTCACCGATCGATTAAGCAACATCCTGAACTTGGACAAGACAGAGGTCCTCATCCTCGGCTCCACACCTTCAGCCTGGGACGACTCCTGGTGGCCGACAACTCTAGGAACAGCTCTGACAACCACCGACCATGCACGCAACCTAGGGGTCATCCTCGACTCCCCCCTTTCCATGACTAAGCAGGTCAACGCTGTCTCCATCCTGCTGTAACACCCTCCGAATGCTCAGCAGGATCTTCAAGTGGATCCCCACAGAGACAAGAAGAACAGTCACCCAGGCCCTCGTCACCAGCAGGCTGGACTAAGGAAACGCCCTCTACGCAGGAACGTCGGCCAAGCTCGTGAGGCGACTGCAACGCATCAAGAACGCGTCAGTGCGTCTGATCCACGACATCCCCCGCTGCAGCCACGTCACACCCCCACCTGAGAGACCTGCACTGGCTCCCCGTCAACAAGAGGATAACCATTCAACTCCTCATCCGCGTACACAAAGCTCACCACAAGACCGGCCCAGCATACCTCAACAGACGACAACTTCTACACCCCCACCCGCCAGCTCGGCTCCGCCAGCCTCACCCTTGCCACAGTCCCCTGCGTCCGAAGAACGACCACCGGCGGCAGATCCTTCTCCCACCTAGCCACCAAGACCTGGAACACCCTACCCACCAACCTTCGACAGACCCAAGACCTACTGGCCTTCAAAAGATCCCTCAAGACCTGGCTCTTCGATCACTAGCAAACCCCCTCCCAGCACCTTAAGACTCTCATGGGTATGTAGTGTGCTTTATAAGTGTCTTGATTGATTGATTGATTGCCAACAAATGAGCTAAATGATCCTCAGGTAAACTTTGAACCCACTTTAACTGGCCGGGGCTTAGTTTCCATCATCGACTTCATGCTGGTTTCTACTAACTACCATCACAGCATACGGTCTTTTAATACTGAAAAAATCACACTTAGCGATCACTACCCGATTAGTGCTATTTTCGATATGGGCCCCAGAGACAGACAAGCTACGGACCTGACAGAGGCTCTATACTGCCACGGGGTCTCTCTGGCTAGATCTAATGGCTATGCAATTAAGTGGTGCAAAGTCAACCCTGAGAAATTTATTCATGATCTAGTGTCTGACGACCCCAATTCCTTCATGATATGCCTTGACGATAATCCTAATTCTTCAATGGTCGTAACTGCCTTTGGGGAAATCACATCCAAAATAAGCAGTAATCTAGTTAGAAAGAGGAAGAAATGTGACAGGGATAGAACAATGGGCTGGTTCAATTCTGGTTGCACCAAAGCCCACCAATATCTAAAGGAAGTACTAAAGAGGGTTCCAAGAGACAGAATTGAGATCAGGGGGACCAGAGCAGCTTATAAACTTGCGTTACACAAACGGAAATTGGAACTTAAGGAAGCGGCCTGGGAGGCCTTGAGAAGGGCTAGTGAATCAAGAGATAACATTATGTTCTGGAGAGAGGTTAATGCCCCTATTTTTAATGACAGACAAACAGATTCGATTGAGATCGCTATTGAAGAATCTGTCTGGGTCAATTACTTTACAGATTTGTTTAAGAAAGATGATCTGGGCAGTTTAGAAAATGTATCTGTAGCGGACCCATCCCATCAGGACTCCTCACTAGTAGGTTCTTTCATAAATGCCTTCCCACTACAGATAGTCTTTACATTAGCAGAGGTTGAGATGGCACTACAGGAAAGCTCCAAATCTAAAGCCCCAAGCCCAGACGGGGTCCCTGTGGACATCTATAAAGATAATACGGACCTTTGGGCACCACTACTGACTTATGTTCTTAATAGCTATAATTCCATCGGTTTTCCAACAACATGGTAGGAAGCAGTTGTGGTGCCCATTTTCAAAAAGGGAAATCGTCAGGACCCCAAATGTTATAGGCCGATTTCCCTGCTAGATTCAATAATGAAAGTAGCTGGCCGAATCATCTTGAATAGGCTGCAATCTTGGGCTAAGGATGCAGGCATCCTTTCCAGATTCCAATATGGTTTCAGAGAAGGGATGGGGACCATTGAGCAAGGTCTCAATTTGTCATTAATTATAGGTAAATACATGGCAGCTAAGAAAGGTGATCTCTTCATGACATTTGTAGACTTGAGCTCAGCTTTCGACTGCCTCAGTCACAATGTCTTGTGGAAAACCCTGACTGAATTAGGGATTGATAATTCCATTCTTGACTTTTTAAAGGAGCTTTACAGAGGGGTAGGTGCGAGGGTCCGATATGGGAGAAATGGGGAATGCACGTCAAAATTCCCCATTAAAAAAGGGGTACGCCAAGGCTGTATACTGGCGCCACTCCTTTTTAACTTATACATTAATGGTGTGGCAGCCCATCTAATGACACTTGATGTAGATTACCCCAAAATAGATGGCTGTGCTGTTCCAATTCTACTTTATGCTGACGATGCAGTCATCATGGTGAGAACACAGCTAGGCCTACAGAAAGCATTGTCTAGTTTTTCTGATTTTATGAGTTCTAGAGGCCTAAAGATAAGTGTGGGAAAGACTTTTACTATGACCTGTTCATCAAAATCTAGTACCCAATGTAAAACCTTTTTAAACCAATCAAAGGTTAGCCAAACAAAATCATTTTCATATTTGGGCATTATGTTTAATTGTAGAGGCACATGGACCTCTGCCATATCCACCCGCAATATGGCTTTTTCCCGAGCCATTGGGGCCTTGAAACAATTTACAAACAAACTGGGTGGCAAACCGGTCCAAATCCTCCTTGATATCTATGCTGCAAAATGTGTATCTACAGCAACTTACGGTGCTGGTATATGGGGGACGGGGAATATCCAAGAGATACAGACAAAGGAAAATGCTTTCCTCCGATATCTCTTGGCCGTCCCGAGGTCAACTTCCAGCACCGTTTGTCACAGAGAGCTTGATAGGGTTCACATATCTGACCTAATCAAAATTAGCCCAATTATGTTGTGGCATAAGATATGGACCTCTGAAGACACAGTTCTTAATAGACTTATTATCGATGATTGTATGAAATTAGAAGGGGCCAATAACATTACATGGTTGACTTACGTTAGAAACTTTTTAACTACCCTAGGTCTCCCAGAATTATTTGATTCCCCTACCTCATGCGATTTAATCTCCAAGAAGTCTCTTAAGAGAAGCTACCTGGCCCTACTGGAAGATAGACGTGATCTGTCCAAGAGAGGTAAACCTAGTATCATACAACATCACTTGATACTATACGGACAGGGCCTACACCAATACCTAATACCTATCCCCAGATAACTCAAGATATACTAGATCATTGTTATCTAGGATGAGAACAGACAGCTTGTTCAGACTGATAACTTTTCCAATTATAAATCATTGGTCTCACAATTTAACTAACTGTCCCTGTGACAATGTCTCAGCACAGTCCAATATACATTTTATTCTTTTTTGTAAATATTTTACCTGGGGAAGGAAAATATATCTATTACCCCTTTTAAAATCATGGGGCTTGAGGCAGTGTAGACCTGCTCTGATTAAATTGTATATGCTACAAGATGATCTGACTATTTTAGTAGCAGCAAAGTTTTTAAAATATGTAATTAGATGTAGGCTGTCGATGCATTAGGGGATGGCAGCTGTAGACTCTATTTAACTGTACATGATGTATTTTTAACTTAACGACTGAATTGTTTGCCACTTTAGGCCTGTGTTGTCTCTTTTTAACATTTGCTTATTTTGCACAATTTGTATCCTATGGTATATACTACAGTGTGGTTCCTCATGCTAATACATTTTGTTCCTACTGATTTTTATGAAATGAACTGATTTTATACTTGTCTGTAAATGAAATGTTTAAATATGCTTATATGACTTGCCTTGTAAAGTCGAATAAAGCTACCATTGACTTGACTTGATTGCCAACTCAAGCTGGGGGGAGCCCTTCACCAGCCAAAGAAGGAGTTCGATCTGTGACAAACTTCCACCGGGCCCCCGAAGGCTTCCAGCTTAAATATCATTACTAAACGTGAAATCAAGCTTCTAGAAAACCTCGCCCCCTTTTCATTGGAAAAAAACAAGCTGGCTGTACCAGTCTGCGTCAAGGCCAAGACGGAGGCCGGCCAAGCTCCCGTATTTTGACTTTGAGGCAGAGTTTCACATTCTACAGATAATATCCAGTTCACTCTGGTCAGTGAAGAGCGAAAAACAAGTGAGGAGCAGAAATACATTAAATATGAATCACAAGCACTGCTGTGCATGCAGAAGTAAGGCAAAGTCAGAAAGCAAGAAGACATGAGGCCATGTCAAAGCTAATAGTAAGAACTCATAATTATCATAACCCAAACAACTTGCAAGCGCTGCTGTGCATGCAGAAATAAGGTAAAGTCAGAAAACAAGATGACATGAGGCCATGTCAAAGCCAATAGTAAGAAATATACTGTTCTACCAAGTGGCAGCTCTCGCTAATAACAACAAGTTTACAAGAGAGGAGAGAAGTAGGCATATGCAGGACTGTCTTATAAATCCAGGCTAGGATAAAATAACACACTAAAGTCAGTTAAAATGGTGGTAGTTGAAGGTCATCATAGGGTGCCCAACCACGAGAGTGGCTCTTTCACTACAGTTGTTCAGTAAAATCGTGCACTATAGAATCCCTAATATATTTCTAGCGCCATCTGCGCTGTCCTCTTTTCTTTGTGCAAAGCCACCCCCTCTGACTTGGCCAATTAGAGGCTCCAGCACTTGAATGTGGGTGATGAGGGGGATTTCAAACTTGTCACAATTGCTTGTTTGGCTAATAAGAGAGCTAATTCAATGAATCCGGTAGTGGCTTCCTTAATCTTGTATCTAGGAAAGAGCTCAAAAAGGCAATGATTAGAAGTAGAAACGTTAGTCCTCTGAGTGGCCTGTTCAATTTCGGTCCATATCACCCTCCAGAATAGGCTCAAAATCGAGCAAGTCCACGACAAGTGAATCAGATCTGCTGGTGAAGGAGGGGCATCTTGGGAAGGCATTCACTAATCTGGGGAATGTTAAATGCAATCTGAGGGGTTAAATATGCTCTGTGCAGAGTACAGAATCTGTTGTTTTTATACCAAGGGTTTACAGTGATACCCCTGTACCTGCTGTCATTCAGTATCATTAAATACCTGCCATAACGTCATTTTCCATGTGTTTTTTTAATGTAAAAGGCCCTAAGGAAATAGTGCGCCCTAAGTAGTACCATCTCCCAGATGTGTATGTAAGGCCTGCCTCATCCTGACGATGCCGAGCTAGCCAATAGGCCAACCACTGGAGTTGTGCCATAAGGTACTACAAAGAGAAGTATGGTGCTTCCATGCAACCTTCGGATGGAGGAAGCATCAAATTAGATAATGTATTTCTACACCTGTCTTTTCCCCAAATTATATCTATTAACACGGTGTCTAGGTCGCGAAATGTTCAGAGAGTGATGAGGGTTGTAAGGTTGGCAAAACAACAGAGGTGTCTGGGAAGCATTACCATTTTTGACAGAGCAATTTGGCCAGTTACTGATAGAGGAAAGAAGGTCTAGAAGAGGATTTGTGAACAGAGTGATCCAATACCTCTGTCCATGTTGCCCTACAGGAGGTCCGCCTGTTTGTGTTAGAGTTGTAATCCTAGATATTTACATGTAGTAGGTGCCCATTGAGAGGGTCTAGTATCCAGTTATATTAATTGTTGAGGCAATCCATTAAACCTAAGGATTTGAGGTAATAAACTTTAAGTCATGAAAATGTACTGAATTCTTTTATAATTTGCGCAATGGAAACAAGGGATACAGTGATGTCTCTGACTTTTAAAAGCATATTACTGGAAATCATGGACGACTTTGCGGCCTTGTCCAGATATATAGTTAAGGCAAGGCTCTACTGCTCTTGGATGGCACTAGGTGGCACAGATCCATGGTTACCCTTTCCGCTGAAAG
Source organism: Lissotriton vulgaris (assembly GCF_964263255.1). Lineage (NCBI taxonomy): Eukaryota > Metazoa > Chordata > Amphibia > Caudata > Salamandridae > Lissotriton > Lissotriton vulgaris. Next base: position 1,489,400,338 of record NC_141693.1, read on the forward strand.
CCCTCTCGACTCAAATACCTGGTAACACTGGTAAACAGAGCGTTCGATGGAATGGTCGCAGATAATCTGGGCCCTTTGATTGCCCAGATGAAACTGGACTTTGAGAATGATCCCTGGGATTCTCCATGTGAGGCAGGGTGCAGGCGGTGAGGATGGTCACATTGTCGCACTTCACTTACACAATGGGTATGCTACCTGTCGTGGTGCCTCTATCCACCTTACGCCTTAATGACTCTCAAATCTGGACATTTGTTTGGGACTCCTCACGGCCCGGCTTGGCTGTGTCCTAGTCCTCCTGTGGAGGACTAGGCCTCCCTTTTGTGTAACACTATGCACTTGCCCTCCACCTCTCGCAACTGGCCTACCTGCTTCCAGGTACTGCGGATCTAAAAAAGTGGGCACAAGTGGGACAGTCACTACTCGCTTGGGGCGATGGCCTCAGCCTTCTTTACTGGGGCTGTGCTTCTAGTCACGCGTTTCGCACCTGGTGCTTCAGGCCACGCACAAAGCCTGGCAGCGCGCTTATCGACTACTAGAGGTGGACCAACGAATGCATGATATGGCGCCGCTGTGAGGCAACAACAATATGCACATAGGTAGCCAATTCCTCTGGAGGACTCCATGGATGGATGGATGGAGGTGGGCATACGTACCATGGACCAGATATTGCTTGACTGCGATATGAAACCCTTCATCCGGCTAAGAGAATAATTTGGCTTGCAACCATGACAAGTCTGGCACAATCTGCAGTAACAATACTGCCTGAGGCAATGCCTAGGCCCACACATGGGCCCAACAATCTTCCCCAATTATAACCTACATAGTCACAAAGGGCAGCCACGAGGGTGTGATGTCGGGACTCTATAGTACACATGCAAGCCGCATTTCTCCCAAAATTTCATACGCAGTCTCCACACCTTGTGGCAGGACCACTTGCAAATTTGCATCAAAGAGGAGGACTGGGCAGGCATCCTGGTAGCCTTTGGCAAGGGCACCTGGGAGGCCCAGTTGAAAATCTGTCTCCTTAAAACTCTTCACAAGTGGCACTGGACCCTGACAAAACTGCTTATGGTCGGCCTTCTACCCCACAGGAACTGCTGGAGGAGTTCAGACGTCCGTTGCGACCTCACCCACATTCTTTGTGAATGCTCTTCGGTCCGGCCATTTTGGTCTTATATTGGAGACCACTTGACAGCCTCCATGCCACTGCCTCTTAGCCCACCTGTCATTCTCCTCCATGATACTGGAGATTCACCGGACTTCGGTCTTGTGCAGCATCGCCGCCTCCACATGGACCTGGCTACGGCCAAGATCTGTATCCTCCGGCACTGGAGGTCAGAACAGGAAGATTGGACAGTGGCTATGATACAGAACATGTCATATTGTAGTGTAGTTCCTATATTCCCAATAGGCTCTGCGCATTGGAATAATATACACTATAGATTAGACATAGGACTGAGGTTAGTATGTCTCTATCGAGTATATTAAACTTAATTGTGTGTGTGCCAGCTAACTCAGAGGTCACTAGAAACTTTCTTGAATAAACAAGAAGGGATTATTTTTTGACAACCGCATAAACATAACAACTTTGTTTCCACTAGAACCGGAACACTATCTTCAGAGTCGTGGAAACAATAGATAACTAGTTCACTCAGTCAATCGTGTATGCTTCGTTTCTACAGAGTTTGCACAGAAATAGAGAGACGGGTGTTTCAATAAAAAAGAGTTTATTGAACAGTCTTCTTTCTCATGCATGAGAGGTGAACTGCTAGAATACGAAGTATAATGCGTACAGCGTAAACAGTAATATAAAATAATACTGTAATAGCATTGTCTCTTGCTATGACATATATAAAACTACATACATAAATAACACAGGCTAATATACTCAACTGGTGCTTCTAAAATACGCCTAGCCCAGTGTACCTAACCTAGGTCTAGTACAAGGGAAGAAGTAGGTGTTGTCTTTAACATAGATTTGGTTTTGCCAAGAATTGCCAAAGGTTTCTCTAGGTTCTAATCAGCTCCATACTTTAGAATGAGAGACGTTGGTATCTCTTTCCCGGGACTCGATTTCCCAACACCCGCAAGGGGAGTCAGAAACACTGGAGCTGGAATCTTGCCAGGAGGAGCACAGCTTCGGATCAGTGCTGCAGCTGGAGAGTTGGCTTCCTTCGGCACTTGCTTTAGCGAGCTGAGTTGTGCAAGTAGGTAGTTGAAATGCACCGAACCACACCGTGCTTTGCCATAGCAAGTAAAGGTATATTTATACCTTGAAGGTGTTTAGGAATGCCAGTATTGACGAAAAGTCGGGCATATGAACGTCATGAATGAACCCTTAAGGAATAGGGCTTCATGCATGATAAATGAGTTCTTGGAGAAATCAATATTCAAGCAAGGGAAACTCCCTAACAGCTTAAGAGCCTGGTTTTCCTAGAACTCGTTGGGACGTAGATGAACGGATGGAAGTAGCCATGCCTGTATTTGGGTAGCTTGGACTATGCCTAAATAAGAACTAGATATCTATGCCTATATAAGGGCAATGTGAAATGTACATATATATTGGCATGTATCGGGAAATGCATACAGAATCTAAATCGAAATACAACAACATGAGCGTGTCATTTATAACTTACAGGCCCAGTCAAAAGTGTTCCCGCAGACGTGAGCCCCCTTCCTCTGGGACGCCAAATGAGGGGGGAGATATTAACTCTACCCCCCCACCTTTTGCCCACCTAATCTTCCATGACTGGCTCAATTGGGTACCGTGAAGACTACCCTGGACACCTCTCCAAGAGGCTTACAGCTATGCCGCCCATACCACACCATCCAAATTCTGCTTCACACCACCCCCCTTCTGCAAACCCAGTCCTCGCTGCCAGACACGGCCTTCCCCCTTCCATCCTATCACTCCCCTACCTCCACCCACACCTGCCATCCCCTCCTCCCCCTCTCCGTCCCATCCCCTTGCCTCTCCAGCCCCCCTTCCATGCCCTCATGATTACCATCCGCCATCAACTCATATCTGCGCCTTCCCCCCTCCCCCTCCGTACACGCAGATAAGAAGATGCCCTATTGGTGGATTGCCACTGCTGCACGCCCGCTACCCCCTCCTTGTAGTCCCCTCAGGGTCCCCCTCTCTCCTTCCCACTGGTAGCACATGGTCTTCTTCAGCCTGACACTGCGTGGCTTTCTTCTCCTCCTAACCAGCATGCAATCCTCCCCTCCTGTATGGAAGGCCCCCTAAGCCCCATGAGGGAGGTTACGTCCTACCTCCCTCTGCCCATCCCCAATGGGAACAACGACCCTTTACCCTCCCCCCGACCCTTAATAATTGCTGTCTGGGGAGACATGCCGTGCACAGCCAGCCAGACCTTTCGACTCTTCTGTGTTACGTTCCATCTTCTCTGCCTTCCCCCGCTCATGCCCCCTCCCCTACTTTCTCCTACTTCCTCCCCTTCATTAGTAGCATTTGACTGTACTGTTTCTTCCTCCCTGTACCATATTGTAACCATGTCAAGTGATTTTATTTCAATAAAAAATGGCAACACAAAAACATGTATATTACCCACTTATAGGGATATGGCATCTATCTAGTCCCCAACTGAGATATCTCAGTCCGATCCCTGTGATCTAAGCTTGGTCATCAGGGTCTCAAGGGACAAAAACTACAGGGAGTATGAGGGACCTCCCTGTCTCATGCCTCTGCTCATTGGGTACAAGTTGGAGATATGTTGTCCAGTCTTTACTCTGGCTGTAGGGTTAGTGTATAATAGCCATGTCCACCCAAAAGCATTGAAAGACCAGGAAAATATATTCCCAGCCAAATGTGTCAAACGCTTGTTCAAGCTCCAGGGAAAATCCATGCTGGCTGGGGCCAGGCTGGGGGCCCGCTTTAATATAGAATAAAGACGCCTGATGTTCAATGACGTGTTACGCCTAAGGATCAACCTGTTCTTTTCTGTGTGTATCAAGTCCAGCATGAGGGGAATTATGCGATCCACTATAACGTGGCTTAGGTTTTTGTAAATATTGGCCTAAAAGAGGACAATAAATATAAATAATAAAAATATTGGCCTCTAAAAGGACAATACCACAGCATCCGGTCCAGGTTTTAATATAAAAATAACTTATACTTCCACGGTTGATCCTGGAATAGTGCCTACAATCTTGTTGTAGGAAATGTAAAATATAATAGCGCAATAGAAAATGTAAAACACAAGAACATAACGCAACAACAAACACAAGCAGAAAACACACCGATGTGTGTGGTTAATAATCAATTTAGACCCAAGTCTTGCGCTGACAAAAGTAAGGTGAAAAGTTTACTTGGGCACACAATGGGATAAGTAACTTGAAAGGGTTTCACATAAAGGCCAACTCGAGTTTAGCAAGCATGAACATTTTTATGGGTTTTAGCACAAGAGATCACCAGCACGCTCTCCATGCTTCCAAACAGTTATAGCCTGATTAGACGAGTGCAGGAAATTAAATAAGCTTGGAACACAGAGATCTCTGGTGCACAATGGTAAAAGCGCACACTCCATTTAAATTACATTTACCGCGAATGCACATGTATGTATGTTCGTTTGCTAAGCATTGTTGGAACGGCATTAAAGAATGTGTAGAGGATTAGGTCAGAGTTTGGGATTATGGCGTCACAGGCCTTTGAGTGTTTTTCCGTCTTTAGTCTGTATCCTGCAAATCAATTATTATTTACTGTTTGTAATAAAGTATTGTGTAAGTTATGTATAAAAAGAGCGGCCCATGAAGCAGTAATTTGAGAGAGACCAGCAGTCTGCCTGTTTGTAAGGAGGGTTTTTTAAATGTCGTGACAGTAAACAGCTGTCTTTGCATTGCCAAGAGGAGCCTTTGTCTTTTTCATTTTGGAGGCTTTAAATCACCCTGCAACAATATTCACAGCATCATGCAATCATTACAACTTGGGGAGTAAGCTGGATGCACATGTGGTGTACAATTCCACTGGAAGGTCTTCGAAATCAGGAGTGTGGCTCCGAGAGAGGGAGAGAAAGGTTTTCATGATTTATTTGCTCGAAGATTTGGGATTCTAGGAAGGCTTCATAATTTTCAGGCACTCAGGTCAGACCCATTTCCTCCAGGATTCCACCAAGCTGCACGCCCGGAGAGGCAGCACAACCCTGGAGTAAGGAGGTGTCATATACACAGAAGAAGTCAGTGTGACTTTGAATAGATTATATAGGAGCTCCAGAGTAATGCAGGTGGGTGAGCCAAATCAGTAGTCTGCCTGGCTTATCAGGTTCTTCATGTCTTTTAGCGGGGTATGAAGACCAATCCAGGCACCTCATGTGCTCGACTAAGGTGGCATGTTTTTTATGGGTTTGGGCTAGATCCTTACGCGCATCTCTGTTTAATATCCATGCTGTTTCGAAGTGAGGCAATGTTTTTTCAGTTTTCCAAAGTTCTGAATCCATCTCTTGTCGGCGCACGATACGTCTTTGACGCAGGTGCTCCTGACCACTACTTTATAGGCCTCCCATTCTATTAGTGGGGTGGATGCCATGCCTTCATTCATCCAAAAGTATTCAGTGATTGTCTCTCCAAATGCGCGCCTGAAAGGGATGTCTTCGTGCCAGAGGGGCTGATGTATTGAGGTCAGGATTGGAGTGACTATCCTTCCCAAGGACAGTTTCTTAAGGAAGGGATTGTGATCTGAACAGGTTTGGTCCGGATATTCAGCGTAGATAATTGTGGGACCTAATAGTTCTGTACAAGCGCTTCTGGCCAGCCGGACATGAAGGTTTGTAAGAAACCACAAGGTCATGCAGCTTTGAGTAAAAAGAATACTCTCTGTGGCTGGCATTCCTGATACGCCAGGTGTAGACTAAGGACAATAAAGAACATCCCCGTAACTATAGTAACTGTGGCCCTCCTTAATGGGCTAGTGCCCATTAAGGAGAATGCAATTCTTTCCCAACTAGGGATGTTTAGTGCTCATGGCAGTTACTGGGGAGTTGTCAGGAACCAAGCTGTTTGATCAGTTACATTCAATGAGACTCGGAGCCAAAAAGCCAAGAACCTCCAGAAGGCGGGCCCATCAGTGAATCATCCCTCGTAATCAATCTGTCCTCTAAGATATTAAGCCCGCTTGAAAAACAGGTACTAAACAAAGGACTAGGATTTGTGATGACCAACATTGGAGACCCCTTTATGTTCCAATGTGAATTTAGCCAGTTCTTCAGGAAGCTCAGACTTCATTGCTTTTTTAAAGACAAAACAAGCGATGAAGGGCTGACCTTGGACAAGAACACCGGGTTGAAGGTCAAATCCAAATTCCAACCCCCTGTACACACTGTGCCCCCTCAGGTCCTGGCTTTGAGAAGGCTGTAGGTGATGATGTTACTAAATTGTGGAATACCCAACAAAGATCTTTCAAAAATCTGTCTAAGGCAGAACAGATGGCACTGAAAGTACTTTCTGATGATCAGTCAATAACGATAAAACCGGCCGATAAAGGCGGTTCTATTGTCATTCTCCATACTACTGATTATCGGACAGAATGCCTACGGCAACTGAATGATGGACACTCATATTTGATTTTACATCAAGACCCCACTGAAGATCTTATGAAATGGATCAGATATATAGTGGAGGAAGGATCATCAGAAGGATGGATTCTGAGAATGAGGCAGCATTTCTAGTTTATTTATTTATTTATGTTCTTGTATAGCGCCTGAATAGACCCCCGAAGGGGTATCTCCGTGCTTTTGCCTGTTGAAGGAACATAAATTATACAGGTTCGTGCTCGAATGACTGAGTAAAAGATGAGTGTTTTAACTGTCAGTAAAAAGATACGTTTTAAGGGTCTTACGGAAGGACAAGTGGTTGGTGATTTGTTTTAGTGTCTGGGGGAGAGAGTTCCAAAGAACAGGACCAGTGTGTGCCAGGGCACGGCCTCCCTGTCTGGATTTTTTTATTCTGGGTACCTGCAATAGCTGTAGGTTGCTAGAGCGTAGTGAGCGCCTAGGGACGTTGAGTTGAAAGGCTTTAGTCAGGTATTTAGGCCCCATGCCTATCAGGCACTTATGGATGGAGCACAGGATTTTGAATTTAGTGCGTTGCCGCACGGGAAGCCAGTGTAGTTCAGCAAGCAGAGGGCGGGAGGGAGTTCTGGGTGGAGCATTAAGAACTAACCTTGCCGCCGTATTTTGGACTACCTGCAGTTTGTTAATTTGGCCTTCGTTAGTTGATAAAAGAAGGCCATTGCAGTAGTCCAATCTGCTGATAACTAATGCCTGGACTAAGGTCTTTCTGTGTGTGTCTGGTAGGTATGAAAACACCCTTCTCAGAAGTCCGATAGCCCGGAAACATGTACGGGCAACTTGGTTGACATGATCTTTAAATGTAAGGGCTTGGTCGAATAGCACTCCCAGGTTTTTCACGGTCTGTTTCGGGATGGGAACAGGACCTAGTTCAAGAGGACACCACTCATCAGACCACAGTTTCACCGCATCCCCGAACAGTAGTACTTCTGTTTTGCCAACATTACATTGGAGGCAGTTCTTGGCCATCCACTCTGATACTGCCCTCATTCCATCTGCAAAGGATTTTTTTAGGGCGGGTGTAAAGGTTTTGAAAGGGAACAGAAGTTGGGTGTCGTCGGCGTATGACACCGGGGTGAACCCAAAGGACCTCACCAAGTCGGCCAGGGGGGCCACATACACATTAAATAATGTGGGGCTTAGGCATGAGCCCTGTGGTACTCCCCTGGTGAGCTCCCTGGAGATGGATTTATGGGAGCCCAGCCTGACTTCTTGAGAGCGGCCAGAGAGGAAACTCTCCATCCAGGACAGAGCTACACCCTCCAGTCCCACATCCCTCAGACGACCGAGAAGCACTTCGTGAGACACCGTATCAAAGGCAGCGGATAAATCCAACAGCACCAGAATCATAGACCCTCCTTCATCCAGTGTCATCCTGATGTTATTGGTCACTGCTAGGAGGGCTGATTCGGTGCTGTGGTTTGGCCTGAACCCAGATTGTGAATGGTCCAGGCCTTCCGTTGCCTCGATATGATTTGATAGGTGGGTGTTCACGTGCTTCTCAGTCATCTTAGCTATGTGTGGTAGGAGGGAGATGGGCCGAAGGTTTGAGAGGTCTGTCCAGGGGGAGGCAGCTTTTTTTCTTATTGGGTTCACCAGCGCAATCTTCCATTCCCTTGGGACTTGCCCTTCAGTCAGTGAGATGTTCATCACTGACTGTATGGAGGGTCCCAGGAGGGTGATCAGAGGGGAGAGCATTTTGGCAGGAAGGAAGTCATTGGGAGACCCAGTTTTTATGTGGCTGATGAGGGGTGGTAGATCAAGATCGCTGACTGGTGGGAAAGAGAGTAATGAATTTTTGTTCTGAATAAGCGGAACTTTGGGGAGGGAGGTCGTAATTCCAGCACCGTTAGAAGCTAGGATTTTGTTGTAGATGAGATTAATTTTGTCCTCAAAGAACATAGAGATCTCATCACAGAGTTTTTGAGAGAATTCATCGGGGCTCTCACTAGCTGTGGGTTTTACAAAACTCTGTAATATTTTGAACAGCTCCTTTGGACAGTTTCCTGCCTCTGCTAATTGTGAGGAAAGACTGTTCTTCCTAGCTTGCTTTATGTTTTTGTAATAAGTTGACTGGGCCTTTTGAAAGATTAACCTTTTCTCTTCAGTTTTTGATTTCCTCCATGCTTTTTCTAGACGCCTGCATTTCTGTTTCTCTATTCTAAGGGCTGATGAGTACCATTTTTCTTGCTTGGTTGGAAGATATTGTTTATGAGGTTTTAGTGGGGCCAGGATATCAATGGCTAGTTTTAGTGAATTATTAAGTTTTCCTAGTGCAGAATCTGCAGTGTCTTCATCAGTGAATGTGGGTTGTGTCCATTTATCCCGCAACTTTTCCCCTGATATTTTGCGCCATTGTCGGCGCAAGATTGGCGAGGGCAGTGTTTTGTGCAAGGATTTTGTTGGACCAGTCAAAAGAAAAAACTCTATCAAAAAGTGGTCGGATCAGAGAATTTCATTGGCCGGGAGGCATTGTATTTTTGTACAGTTGGAAAATATAGAGTCTAGGGTGTAGCCACCTGTGTGGGTAGCACCGCTGTTTATTGCTTTTAGCCCCAGGTTGGACAGGTCGGCTTTTAGTGAGATCGTTTCAGGGTGTGCCGGGTTATCCATGTGTACATTAAAATCTCCAAGGAGGATGAAGTCCTCCTTGGCTTTAAAATATGGGGTTAGTAGCTCCAACAGGGATAGGGCAAAGTCAGGTTTGGATCCTGGAGGGCGGTACACCAATGCGCCTTTCCAGGAGCTATGACCCGCCGTGTTGATTTTAAAAATCATTATTTCCAAATGGGGACTTGATCTTTGATCTAAGATAGTTACCTTAAATGCGTCCTTGTATATGATGGCTAGGCCACAGCCAATTTTATTGGTTCGGTCAAAGTGAATTATTTTGTAGCCTGAGGGGACCCCTAAAGTTATTGCTGTAACTGTATGGGGTTTCATCCATGTCTCGGTGAGAAAACATGTGTCAGGTTGCATGGTGTTAATAAGATCCCATACCTGGATTTGATGTTTTGGGAGGGACCGAACATTTAATAGGAAGCATTTTAATCCCTCTGTTTTAAGAGCGTTTTCATTTACATTCATCCTGACGGGTAAAGATTGAAAGCGGCATTTTAGGCACAAAAAGCAACCCTCGAGATGTAAACAGGGAATGTGTGTATCACAGATTCCCCATGGTTGTAGATCAAGGAGAGATTTGGCAGAGTATGTAATAGTTCTAGTACCTGCAATGTCTGAATGCGTAGTGGTGGAGCCCATAGCCCCTATGCCACGTCCTGTCACGGACGGGCTGAGCACCCGGTCACACCATACTTTTACATTCTCCCGAAAGTGCATAAGCCGCAGAGGCCACCCCCCGGAAGACCAATCATTTCCGGCATAGGGTCGGTATGAGAACCGCTGTCCACTTTCGTAGATTTTTTCCTACGACCCATCGTCCAGAAAATGCCTGCCTACCTTCAGGACACAAAGGATGTCCTATGTGTTTTACCCGACATTGAATTTGACCCCGAAAGAGACCTGTTGGTCTCTTTCGATGTAGAGTCCTTATACACCTCAATCCCTCAGGATGAGACCCTTGAAGTCGTTACATCCATCCTGAGTGAGAATATTTGTCACACCAGAACACCGGTACCATTCATCATGGCTTTAGCCAGGTTAGCCATGAAAGAACATTTTTTCAGTTTTGAGGACAAGATCTCTCTCTAGATATCAGGCACGAGCATGGGCAGCGTTTTTGCGCCGAGCCTAGCTAACCTGTACGTGCATTATTTCGAACAACAGCATGTACTCACCCCCACCAACCCATTCCACTCATCTATCGGATGGTGGAAACGTTACATCGATGATGTGTTGGTGGTGTGGAGAGGGAGCTTAGACTCTATTAACGAATTCCATCTATGGTTGAACAGCAGGAACCAATACCTTAAGTTCACGGTGGAGGCACATAAGGAAAGACTAGCCTTTTTAGATCTGTCTATATATGTTACACCCTCAGGCCTGCAGAGTGAGCTATATAGAAAACCAATGGCAAGAAACTCTTTACTTCTTTATAATAGCCACCACCCTAAGTCTCTACGCGAGAATCTACCGACAGTTCCTGCGGGTGCATAGGAATTGGTCAAATAATGAGGACTTCACTACCCATGCCAACAATTTGTCATTACAATTGAGAGAAAGACACTACCCCAAGTCACTGATAAGAAAATCCCGCAAGAGAGCAAATAACAACAACCGGGATGCTCTTTTGGAACCACCGGTTCCCAAAACTCCAAGTGGAAGACTTACATTTGTAAGTACTTTCAATACTAGGAGCAACAACATCCAGAAAATTATCAGAAATCACTGGTGGATTCTCAAACATAGCAATGATAAGATCGCTTTGCCGCTTTTTGCATTCAAAAGGGCAAGCAGTATTCGAGACCGCCTCGTGCACACGCGTCCAAAAGAGAGTCCCAAAAGAGTTTTGGGCACCCTATGGAATTTACCACCTGCAGTTGGACACCACCCATGTGGTGGTTGTTCAGTTTGTCCCCAGACGAAACACTCCACAGAGATTGATATAGGTAGCAACAGACCCTGGTCTCAGTCACACTTCAGTAACTGCAACAGCAACAATTTGATTTACTTGTTAACAAGTTCATGCTCCATTAGGTATGTGGGTATGACTACCTGCAAGGTACGCACACGTATGCTGGAACACAAAAGTGCATTCCGGTGCATAAAATCTATGACAAAGCTAACTAGACATTTCCTAGAGAAACTACACAGTGAAACAGATTTTCAATGGACTGTTTTAGAGAAACCGTTTATACCCACACACATAGGCGATGTTTCTAGATATTTGTTTCAGAAAGAACAAAAATCGATTTTTAAGCTTTGCACAGACAAAGAGGGACTAAATGATGACATTCCATGAACCTCATTGTAGGATCCAGACCTTAAGTAAGATATACCCAAGTGGGGTCTGGTTTTGTCATAATTCAGTATCTAATTACTTACTAGTCCTTATTGTAGTTTGTTCTCTTAATGAATGGGCGTGGTGAGAAGCAACACCAGGCACTGAGTATTAAGTTTGACACTCCAAAGAACAAACTAGATAAGGTGGACAAATTGACCAGGTTGTTTTGAAGGCAGGTTGGAGCTACATCAGATGCCCAACCCTAGGCTCACATATATGTTTTGGATATACTTTCAGTGTATTTGTTGACTGGTAGATACAAACCATACGTCTTGGGGGTGTCGACCAGTGGTGCCGTCATAGGGCACAGAAGAATGTACATTGCAGTCAGCTCTATTAACTTATAAGATTGCTTTCCTGATTAAGTTGTAGAATTTGGCCCAGTCACTTGTACTGTTACTGATCAGCGGGGATGGGTGTTTCCGCTCTCTTTTTTAGTGAAAGAAAATGAAGATAGTGCTTGACAAAATGCTTGAGTGGGTATCGGCATTCTCATTAAAAATAGCCGATCTGAGTAACGACAAATTGATGGTTTAGAACTACTCAGGGGGACGTTATGACGTCATCCCGTAGTTCTCCTAACAAGAAAATTATGACTATAGAAATGAGCATTATCCCGCCGGAAGCAAGAACGACTAGGCCGGCTTTGAGCTTACACGCAGCATTGCTGAAGTGATCGGCAAATTTTTCTGGGTAATTATTGGAAATAAACATATCTGATTGAGCGGGACTACAAATTGTGATGCTGTGACGTCACTTTGTAGTTGCTCCCACCTGAGGTGTCGCGAGAGGAGGAGGCGCCAAGTAGAATGGGGGTGAAGTTGCCGTCAACAACAAACGGTATGCGTCCTCCGGTTTTCTAACAATGTATAATGTATTGTTCTGCACGACTTTGGCGTAACAAACTGCTTTAGGATCGTGTTTGGTGGCAATACGCTTGGAATCTCTGTTTAACATCATTCTTACCCGGTGCGAACCTTGCACAATGTAACCTTTTCATTGGCTGGCTCAATATTGATACGCAATGCTCGTTTTTGAAAAGTAGTTCCAGCAATGATATTGGGATAAATACGCTCTATCTCTTCCGGTCGGTACCTCCCCCAAGTCTCAGGAGTGAGCTTGAGGTACCGACGGAGAGGTAAGGCACTTGCACATCTGGGGTAAATACACTTAGAGACCACATAAACACTTGTAATGGGCCAGAATGCTTAGTATAGCTATGGAGATTAACATATATCTCCTTTCAATTTCTTTAAACAGTTTGTTATTTATAACATGGAAGCCTTAAATCTTTTCATGAGGCATTTTGATGGTGGCAGTAAAATGGGGGATGTATACTGAAAACCGTGTGAGATTAGCAGGTGGGATGCTTTGAGACTGTGGGGGGTTTTATGTGACTAGTCTTTTTGCTGAAAATGGAGGAAGTCGACACATAAAGCAGAGGTGTGAGGGGGACACTTTTGGAACTACCTATTCAGTAGTCTTATGGTGTCTCTCCTTTCTGCTTGCATCTTTCTTATCCACAGAGCGGGCCTCGTAGACATGAGCACGGTCCAGGTGAGGTGAGGTCCTTTCCCCTGTCATAACGGGTGAGCAAAAACGTAGAATTTGTTGTTCTTGAATATATGCAGGGAAAACATATCTCTCTGTGGGAATAGTGAACGCTGTTACTCGACACTAACTGTAATAAATATATTTTCTTCTTAGATCCATATTTCCTAATGACATGGAGAATTAGTGTATCACGGTTGGTACAGGTTGTATCGTTTCCAACCCTTATTATTTAATGTTTTTCACGCTATTTGATTTGGTCACAGTGTCTATTCAATAGCAGTTGCAATAATTATAAGAACAGAGGCCCTGATGAAAGCCGAAGGATTGATAGTCCGTTTGGCAGAAACATGTTGGCCCCCCTTTTTTGGACAGATATTTGTTGATACTGTCTTCTTTGCACTGTTCTGGTTTTTAATTAGGGGATGTTGTTCGGCTAAGGAATAAAAGTTTGCGTATGGAGGGCACATCACCCTATTTTAACTCACTATTTTTTGGGTTTTTTTGCACTGATTTTTTGCTTTATACCTATCAAGAATCAGCTATCAGATGGTAGGTTGTAGATAACTGTGGACCAAATCCAATCCCATCTACCAGTTGTGTGTCCTTTAGTCCCTATGATCAGGGGACGAGCTTATTCACACTTTGGATGGCCAGATGATATGACTGATCACCAAGTCTTTTTGATGGGAATCCACTATCTGATGGTTTGGATTTTGTCAATCAGTTTTTGAAATTGATTTGTTGTCTGTGCAGTGTTCTATGTTATTCACTAACCAGTAGTTGTTCCCTTTTGTGACGCTGTCCTGTGGTAACCTGGGTACCTTTTTGACTTGATAGTCGGTAGGGGCAGCCCGACCAGACTAGCTGCCCTCTAGACTCCCTGGTTTCATTTTTTTTTTTAAGTTTGTCTGGATATCTTTATTTATACCCTTCCAATTTTGCATTTCTTTTTATGAACTTTTTTTTTCAAATTTTACGAATGGAAAAGACACATATATACATTCAATACTATTTACAATACATATACATCATACAATACATAATTCTTGAAAAGAGAAAACAATGTACACAACTCTGACTGAAAAAAACAATACAACATAAAAAACTTACATACACAACAGATACTGCCTCTCAATATAAAAATTAATGAATAACAATCAGTATTCAAAAGAATAGCCTTCAGACAAAGTAAAAAAAAAAGAGAAGAAAAAAAAAAGGAGATTATTGCACCAAAAGGTGTCCACATTTTTTGTATACAGCCTGCGCTGTTTTACTTAATCAATAAGAATGTTTTCACTCCTTAGGTTTTGCCGACGCGTTTCAAATCCAAGCAAGCAAGTTCTTGGATTCTCATCAGGGCTCTGTGACTTATCTGTAATAGGTGTAAACAACAATAAAGTTTTGTTTATTGATGCATTTCACCCTCTCTTATTCTCAAACACATTTCTCACACTATGAGGTTCTGCATATCTACCTGCGTAATTCGGGGTGGTTGAATAATCTTTGTGATTGGAATCTGTCCACTCGCAGCATGATAGGTCAAATAGTCCTATAAACAAAGAGTTTGTTATTCTAAGCAAGCTTAACAATTATCTGTAGTTTTATTAGGCTAAACGAGGCTAAACTTGGACTGGGAATGGTAATACCTTAACCTCATAGCTGCTATGGAACGTCCAGCTCCAGTGCTGGACGTTCCATTGTGCAGGTGAGGTTCGAATGTTCAACGGCAACACTACGGAGGTAGTGGTGCCGTCGGCCGCTGAACGTGCTCCGCACCTAAGGTGTTATAATGGAGGTGGATGTCACGATGTAATCAAGGCAGATTATATCGCATGTATTCTCTCTTAGTTTCTTTGACGATTTTTTGACATCTCTTATCACGGGCTGGCGGTTCAAAAATAATATTAGGGGAAAGATTTAGTTTAAATCAAACCTATTGGTCTTTTGCGCCCCATGTACGCGGCAAGTACCTGTTCATTTCAGCGGCATCGCTATTCATGATGTAACCGGCTTGCTCCGGGAACGACTCCAACCTCAAGACACGTTTTGACTCTTGTCCTAAAGCGTGAACAAACTACCGTGAGGGTCTACTTCAGCATAATTATCGAGTAATTTGCGGGGAAGAAGGGAAAATTTGAAAAGACGCTACCTGTTTTCTTTCGCCGCCAGCAGTCTCACTCTCGATTGTATCCACAATGGCGGCCATCTTGGAATTTTCCAATAAGTAATGCAAAGTGGTCGAAGGAATTCTGGTACTTGTGGTTCCTATACTAAGCATATATATCACTGAGAACTCGCCTGCATATCTAGCGATACTATAGGTCTGTCATAGTTACTAAATATATGCACATCGTTCTTATATCAGAGCACTTTGGGTCCTCATTCTGTTCGGCACACTCAAACGGGACACTTTGTTCATTGCAAAGATATATACAAAAAATCTTAGTTAACGAGAATACTATATTCTAGTGATCTCTGATAGATTATTAAGACCAGTTTGGGTACTATTAAATTTCAGGATCAAGTATGCCTCTTTCTGCAGTAATACCTTATCCACATCTGCCAAATGTTTAGTTTGGTTCATATAGAAAAGAATTGACCATTTGAACTCATTCTCACCATGGCCTTTGTCCTCAAAGTGTTCAACCATGGGGGCTGTCATAACTTTCTTCTTCAGCCTAGATCTGTGTTGGGTAATTCTCGTGTTTACTTGCTGATTTGTTTTGCCAATATAAATTTAGTTACATGTAACAAAATTTATATTTGACTACCTGGTTTCTGTTGTTGTTCATATAATGTATCTGGGGATTTGAACCAGGCAAGGGTCTTAAAACTTTGTATCCCTTTGGCCCTCTCTTCACTGTTTGTTTTTGATGATGTTGATGTTTCAAACTTCTCAATTGCTGCAGTTTGCTCAAGAGGAAGCTTTTTTGGTACAACCTTAAAAAAAAATTAACTGTTACTTTCCTATATGTTGTGAATAACAGTTGGGCAAACTTTATCCCCTTAAGCTTGAGGATACCTACCAGTTTTTGGAAGCACTGACTTCACGCTAGGCAGTAAGCGTAAGCGCAAAATCCGTTCCGCTCGCGGATTTCCGGTAAATCCGCAAACTCCCGCAAATTTACCGAAAATCAGCAAATCCGCGAGCGGCGGATTCGGGGGGCAAAAGTTCAAGCCTTCAAGCTTAAAGTTGTTGTAACTATTTTAGGATGGCGCCGGCAAGCTGCCAGCGCCATCCTAAAATAGTTACTAAGTTAGCTTCAACAGGAAGCACTAATAGATCAAATAAAGCAGGTGCTCGAGCACCTGCTTTATTTTATCTATTAGTGCTTCCTGATGAAGCTAATTTAGTAACTATTTTAGGATGGCGCTGGCAGCTTGCCGGCGCCATCCTAAATTAGTTACAGGATGATGGATGGACAGCTCACTCAAGGGACCCCTGCGCACATCGGTGTGCATAGTAACACACACATGGCCGCTGGAACTAGTTGAAGCTCAAATTCAGTGACTCATTCATCAGCCCAAAAACAATCGTGAGCGTCGTCGAGGCTGGGCAGGTGTGCCTTCTTCCCAAATCTACCGTCGAAAATCAGCTGTGATGCTGGATAGAGGCCTTTGTATCCTTGACTTTCACGAGCGCAATCCTCGTGCTGTTCCTGTGACCAGGAGCTTCTTTCTCTTGATCTGCTGCTCTGATCGGTCTCTGATCTTTTATACACACAAGAGGCATGTGAACTCGCATGGAAGCCCCGCACGTTTGGCCCCGCTCACACACTCGCGGTGTGCACCGTCTTCCCGCCATTTACCCACTATGATGGACAGCTCACTCAAGGGACCCCTGCGCCCTTCGGGGCGATTGCATAGTAACACACACATGGTCGGTGGATCTAGTTGAAGCTCAAATTCAGTGACTCATTCATCAGCCCAAAAACAATCATGAGCGTCGTCGAGGCTGGGCAGGTGGGCCTTCTTCCCAAATCTACCGTCGAAAATCAGCTGTGATGCTGGATAGAGGCCTTTGTATCCTTGACTTTCACGAGCGCAATCCTCGTGCTGTTCCTGTGACCAGGAGCTTCTTTCTCTTCATCTGCTGCTGCTCTGATCGGTCTCTGACCATTTATACACACAAGAGGCACTTGAACTCGCACAGAAGACCCCCCCCCATTTAAAAAGCCTGCAAAAACCGCGAATCCGCAAATTCGCGGAATTAGCGGATCCGCGAATACGCAAATCCGCGGATCCGCGAAATCCGCCCATGCTCACTAGGCAATTTATCATGTCATGATGGCACAGTCCATTACTGCCACCCTGTTTAAAGGACTTGTAAGATCCCTAACAAACAAATTCAGGCCATCCATTAGGGGAGTGTTACATTTTGATCAATGACATATTATTGTTGAATTCAATATAATTTCACAAAAATATAACAAAATAATATAATGTACAAAAAATTGCATCCATAGCTAATTAACACAAATATTGATCAAATATCGCCGTTAAAAATATCTATTTCTACTACCATTAAAACCATAAATATTGTAAACAAAAAATTGTTACCTATAAATATAGAAAAAGTAAAAAATATAGAAATAAAAAATATCGACTATACTAATATCGTAAAAAATGAAGCCAAATATTATAAACTATTTTAACTTTCTATTTTACTTCAAACAACAAATAATATTGAACTCCACATAAATAAATACATTGTCTAAGTAGTTTATTTAAATAAAATAAACTTTAAATATAAAAAACTAAAATAAATGTAAAACAATTCTTTACAAACACAATATACTTTTTTACAATTAATGTGATATAAAAAAATATTAGGAAATAAAATTAAAAATAAAACATACCTACAAATAACACAAAAAAGTATATATATTTATCAGTAAAAAGGAAACACTTAGGGGCTGATTCCCATCTCGCCCGGACAGCCCTCCCAGAGCTGTTTGTAGCCTTACCTTGTGACCGACGCGTTCCAGGAGCCGGTCCGTCCGGGCGATGAAGTACGATGCGCAGATGTGGAAAAATCCCGACCGGCACGTAGAGACCATTTCCAGCAACATTTCCCGTACGAGTCGGTACCATAAATGCCGATTCGAGTCGCCTGAAAGCTGTCACAAAGCAGTTTCCGGCTGCACAAGTACGATGCGTACTTCATACGAGCCGAACGGGTTGCCACGTCCAACACGTCACAGCATCCGGAAGAGTTAAATAGCAGGTACGATTCAGGCCACAACACGATCCACAGCTAAGAGAGGGACCAACTCTCAACGTGTACGAGACGGAGCAACAATCAGCAAGTACGAAACAAACCAAAGATGAATCCCATCGCACAGGTCATCCCAGTACTGTACATATATGACCGGATCAGGAACAGACGGGTACATCGCAGACGGTAAGTCCGACACCCACCAAACAAACAAACGTCACAAACCCGCGAAATGCCACACGCACATAGGGGATGGATATCCCTTCCTCCAGCAACAGCCAAGCCATAGGCGATGCATGGCCATCACTACCAGCAGTCCCCAACACATAGGGGGGTGCCCATCACAACCAGCAGGCCACACTCATAGGGGCCTGGATGCCCATCACCACCGGAATGCACTACCCGTAGGGGGCTGTATGCCCAACACCACCAGTATCCCCCACCCATAGGGGGCAGGATGCCCATCACCCCAGTACCCCATCCTCATAGAAAGCTGTATGCCCATCACCACCAGTATCCCATACTCATAGGGGGCACAATGCCCATCACCACCAGTACCCCCACCCATAGGAGGCTGCATTCCCATCACTATTACCATCCCCACTCATAGGGGGCTGTATGCCCATCACCACCAGTACCCCCTACTCATAGGGGGCACAATGCCCATCACCACCTGTACCCCCACCGATAGGAGGCTGGATGCCCATCACTATTACCATTCCCACTCATAGGGGGTAGAATGCCCATCACCATAAGTACCCCCTACTCGTAGGGGACACAATGCCCATCACCACCAGTATCCCCACCCATAGAAGGCTGGATGTCCATCACCACCAGTACCCCCATCCCACTGGAGGCTGGGTGCCCATCAATCAATCAAGTCACTTCACTATTACCATCTACACTCATAGGGGGTAGAATGCCCATCACCACCAGTACCCCCTACTCATAGGGGGCACAATGCCCATCACCACCAGTACCCCCACCCATAGGAGGCAGGATGCCCATCCTTATTACTATCCCCACTTATAGGGGTCTGTATGCCCATCACCACCAGTATCCACTACCCATAGGGGGCTCTATGCCCATCACCACCAGTACCCCCTAACCATAGGAGGTTGGATGCCCATCACTATTACCATCCCCACTCATAGGCGGCGGTATGCCCATCCCCACCAGTATCCACTCCCCATAGGGGGCTGAATGCCCATCAACACCAGTACCCCCTACCCAAAGGGGTAGATTGTTGATCACCCCCAGTACCCCATACTCATAGGGGGCTGTATGCCCATTACCACTAGTACCCCCACCCATAGGAGTCTGGATACCCATCACTATTACCATCCCCACTCATAGGGGGTAGAATGTCCATCACCACCAGTACCCCCTACTCATAGGGGGCAGGATGCCTAGCACTACCAGGATTCACACACATAGGATGAGTAAGCAAACCCCCTTACCAACTTTGTAAGATTTAATGTTTGTGTGTGTAAAATGCTCACAACACAGATCCTGACAGTTAACATACATTTTGACTCCCAACACATGCGTGCCCAAAAGGTGATAGTGGGGTCCAAAATCCAGCAACTCTGGACCAATGTGGCAATGGGGTCTAAACCCCCCATCACTACACTGACCAAAAGGAGATAGAGGCGTTCAAAAATACAGCATATCAGGAGCAATGTGGTAATGGTGTCTAAACCCCCCATGACTACAGTGACCAAAAGGTGATAGTGGGGTCCAAAAATCCAGCATCTCAGGAGCAACGTAGTAATGGGGTCTAAACGCCCCATCACTACAGTGATCAAAAGGTGTTAGGGGAGTTAAAAAATACAGCATATCAGGAACAATGTGGTAATGCGGTCTAAACCCGCCATCACTACAGTGACCAAAAGGTGTTAGTGGGGTTCAAAAATCCAGCATCTTAGGACCAATGTGGTAATGTGTCTTAAACCCCCCATCATTACAGTGGTCGTAAGGGGAGTGTTGACATGAAAATAGCAGCATCTCCAAACCAGCATGCATGATTCCTGGTCCCAACACCACAAGCAATGTTGTGGCAATGTAGTGGTTGTGTCACATACAAACATAGATTTGGTGAGACACAGATTGCTGTGTATCACAAGAACACCCTCTGCCGTGTGCAGACAACCAATGGCCATGATCCCTGATAATTACTCCAGTGTACAATTAGACAATGCGACAAGTGAGCACAATAATGCATACACACAAATCTATACGAACAGACACACAAACTAAGGAATCCTGTGGAGACTGTAGATGTCAGGTGACCAAGTCCCATGCCATGGCAGCAATGGAACACACCAAACATGATGAATGTGCAGACTGATGAGCCAGGAGATGAAGGGACACTAGGGAAAAACCTCCAAACTACATACAGCCAATGGACCGCAAAAGCCATACCAATGAAGTGGAGCAGATTAAAAAACACAGACAGGCAGCCCCACACTGCATATGATACACAACATGTGTGTGTGTCTCAGTGTCCCCAGGCAAGTACACAACACATGACAGTGGGCAGAACTCCAATGACACAGATGTGTACAAAGCACCATTTAAAAGTAACTCATGAACCGGGCATCCCTTGGTGGGCTAGCAGGCATCGTCAGGTGAGTGGGATTCCAATTCATTCATGTGACACAAGCTGTGTGGCACAGCATACAACACAGCAAGAGTCAGCCCAACACAGCACTACCCTCAGGGAACCAGCATTGGGGTGACAGTAGCTTGTACAATCCCACTGTGATAAAGGTAGATGTTGCCCATACTATGGAGTACAGTCACCTGCGCGCACTGGGTCATGTGTCCTGACCAACAAACTGCCATCACACCTACACAAACAAATCACTGGCCAGGAACAAAAAGAAAGTAGGGGCCTAGCCATGAGACAACTCACATTTGGCCAGCTTCAACACAACACACCTTGATTTGCAACAATGTGCATCAGCTAAGCACACATGGACTGGTGACATTGCTCATGCACCCATGACAATCCCAGGGGTAGTGGGGGATCGAAGGTTCCCAAAAATACTCACACATGGCCAGTAAACAACCCTTGCGAATGTCCACCACACTGCACAGTATGCAGTACTTGGGCATGACGTGAAATCTACCAGAATCATTGGGATCACTCCCACAACAATGATGAACCAAAGGAGAGCCACAAAGAACACATGTCGACACCTTCCAACATTGCAGCTATGACCCTGAAGAGTGGGAATAGTCACACACACATACAAGTGACCCGCTCACTGACAGATACTACATAGGGATAACTACATCATGTTGGCAACACAGAAGTGCCAAGGGGAATCCTGAATGTGTGCCACGTGTGTTTGACAACATCCCCGGGCTTTACAAATAAAACACCTAGGGATGACACCCTAATGACTAGTAGTGTGCCATGCACCAAAATCCCAGGAAACCCAGGACAAAGATGTTGGATGAACACAGGACAACTCAGCAAGCGCCACAAACAGGAACATCTGTAGGGAACACAGGCTGTGTAGAAAAAGTGAATGGAACACACACAGGCATGCTCACACTACACACACCATGGCTCAGGCAATGTCACAGTATGACACACTGCCATGAGGAGACTCCACTCCTGGGGAAGGTTAGCTGTGCCAAACGTTGCCTCTGCAGGGCTCAGTCTTGTCAGCATAACACTTGCTCAGTGAGCCAACAATTGCAACACAATGAAAGGTCTGGTCATATCAGCCTGTGTACGGGAGTGTCCCTTGAGTCATCTGCACATACGCAATACACATGTAAAGCAAGGTACCCTGATGCCACAGATGTCTTGTGTAACATTGATGCACACAACTGCCTGTCCCTCCCATAAGCACCAGCTAAGGTGTGCAAGATCTTCATAGTGTGCTGCATGCTACACAACCTGGCAGTGAAGAAGTTGCCTCTCATCCAAGATGACGATGCCTAACATCCGCCAGCCGTGGAGGATCCTGCCCTGGGGCATGATGCCAGTGATGGAGAGGGTGAAGGGGATGTCCGGGACCAGCTGATCCACAACTTCTTCTCATAAATGTCAGTATACAGTGATGTGGTTTCAAATCATAGTGTTTACCTGATTATTAAGTTGTGTTTAAATACTTTGGGATTTGTTCTTGGGCATGTACATTGTAGTTGTATGCTGTAAATCTGTGTATTTGATTGTGATTTCTGTATGTCCTTCACAGGGTACTTCATTAGCCGTACGGTGAGACCTGAACCCCGACACCCAGATTCCTGTTCCCGAGTGCAACTAAAAATCCTTATTTGTAAAGCACGAACTGCTCACCCTTACTCGTCTCAAGGCGCTGGGGGCAGTCATGGAAATTAAGTGAGCTATTTCCCAGAGTCACATGGTGCTGAGCTGTGCTGCCACCGGGGATCGAACTGTGAATCCTGTGCTCCGAAGTGAGCTGCCCTGGCCGCTGCACCACACCTCTCCACAAGTAGTCATTGTACCAAACAAGGATGTGCCACACACCCCTGTACCCCTGAATCGTAGTCAGCCGGCCTCTCAGTCTCTCTGCAATAAACTATCAGAATTTTTTGAGGGAATAATTTAGACTATATATGCCTCCTCTCCCACAACCAGCAGCATGGGATTGGAGGAGGAACGGACTACCCAGAATTTGTTGTCCCCCGCCTTTCTAGAATTTGCAGATATCTCAGAGGAAGACACCCTTGTAGAACTACTCAAATGTAAATCTGGATCTCCTAATGATCCCTGGCCGGTGAAGCAATATAAGGCATTGGCAGTTCTTCTCAACCCCTTCCTCAACCCCATTTGAAATGACTCTCTGAGAACGGGTAGGTTTCCTGATAAATGGAAACATGCCTCCCTAGTTCCTATTCTGAAAAAGCCCAATGCGGATCCAGACAATCCGAGCAACTACAGGCAGATATCCCTCCTGTATGCCCCGGCAAAGATCTTGGAAAAACTGGCACACTCTCAGCTTACCAACTATATAGAGTCCCACAGGCTTTTACATGATTCTCAACATGGCTTCCGGTCGGGCCACAGCACGGAGTCGGCCCTGATCGAAATGGCTGATCTGTGAAATGGACGCTGGATTGTGGGTCGAGGGCGGTGTTAGTGCTGCTGGATCTTTCAGCAGCGTTTGACACCGTCTCTCACAAGATTCTGTAGAAGAGATTGAGTGCTTTGGGCATAGGAGGTACCGTGCTGAAGTGGATTGCCTCTTTTCTATCAGACCGTACGCAGCAGGTATACACCCCTCCTTTCACATCTTCCAACAGGCCACTTAAATGGGGAGTTCCACAGGGTTCATCCCTGAGCCCACTCCTCTTTAATGTCTATTTTACCCCTCTGGCTGAAATGATCGTACGAGCCGGTGTCAAAACTACCTCCTACGCTGATGATATTCAGCTTCTTTTCACCTTTGATGAGCCCACTGCCACAGCATTTGATCTTTTGAAATCTTGCCTTAGGAATATATCGAAATGGATGGACTCAAACTCTCTGAGACTCAATGCAGGAAAAACGGAGGTGCTGTTTTTTACCTCACCGAACCCTCTGGAATCCAGCCTATGGTGGCCGGAAGACTTGAGTCAAGCTGCCATACCTAAAAACTCAGTTAAGAACCTTGGGTCCGCTGGGACAACCATCTCACCTTCGGTGCCCAGGTGCAAACCGTTGTAGCATCCTGCTTTGCTAAGATCAAAACAATAAAAAGGCTTAAAAACTATTTGCCTACTGACAACCGAAAGACTGTGGTTCACGCCCTGATAACCTCCCATCTCGATTACGCCAATGCGCTTTACCTAGGCCTCTCGGCAGGTCTGTGTCACAAACTACAGACTGTCCAAAATGCTGCGGCTCATCTGGTGGAGGGAATACCTCCCAGACACCATATCTCCCCGTACCTCCGCAAACTACACTGGCTTCCCATCGCTAAGAGATGTGAGTTCAAAGCTATGACACTGGCCTTTAGAGCCACGAAGGGTAAAAGAACAGCCCATCTTAAAACTAGCTTACGTCCCTACTGCAACTTTAGAACACTGCGTTCGAATTTCCAACTTCTTCTGGTTACCCCCAGATTCAAAAGAACCCGAACGGGAGGGAAAACATTTGAAGTCTGCGCATCACTGCGCTGGAATAAACTCCTGATACCCCTCCGCTCCTGTCAGTCAGAACCTGCGTTTCGCAAGTCCCTCAAAACCTACCTCTTTGGCTCATAATCCCTCATTCCCCGCCCTCTGCTACATGATCTAACAGCGCCGGGACGCCCCGTTGGGGCAGCTGTTCGCTTTACAAAACACACAAATAAATAAATAAATAAATACTTTAATTGTTTCCCACTTGGTTACTTTTAGATCACTGTCACGTGAGGTTATCTTCCATCAGTTGTGGGATTCTCAGGTTGTGAATCCTTAATAAACCTATGCTCCACAATGGTATGTGCTTCGTCTGTATACACACATCCAAACGTCATTTGCATTCTGTACCTGTGGGCTGATAGCCACTGACTCAGGATGGGTGTGGTGTATGTGCATTCCAATGTATTTCCTGTCAACATCAGTGTAGGCGATGTCAGATGGCCATGGTGAATATGTGTTATGTTGCCCTAGTGGTGTGCCTCATATGTGTCACATTACCATGACTCACATAACTGTAGTAGTTTGCATGCCCAGTGTTCCTCCGCAAATCATCATCTCCATGACGCCAAGCAAGTTTAAATCACAGCAGAGGCAAGTATTGTGTGGAGGTGATTTTATTTATAAACGTGCGTGAGAATAGTGAACATAATTGGAAGTGCTGTACATTGTGATGTTAATCCAAAGTTCACAGGTGAGTTGGTAGTCTTGGAAGATGAAATGTCCAGAGTAATGGTAATGTAGTTTCTTATATAGCGCACGTATCACCACTAAGGGTATCTCAGCGCTTGCTTTGGGAACCCGTCCTGGTTTTTCCCTGTGGGATAGCCCTGCTGGGCACCCCCAAGGTGAAAGCCAGGCATCCCGCCGCGGGGGCCGTAGTGGAGATTGAGCAAGCTATTGCCCAGAGTTGCAGAGCGTGAACCCCTGATTCAAGTAGGCACCGAAGCGAGAATTATCAGGTCCGTGGACATTTGGGCTCCAAACCCTGCCGCGTCGGGAATTGAACCCTGGTCCCGGGCCGACCTCTGCTTCTGGGTCTGCCTCCTCTAACCGGTGAGCCACACTTCTCCAGTAAAGTCCACTGGGCCCGATTCACAGAACTAACTCAAGACAAAATCCTAAACTTACTTTCATTTTGGTATTCACAAGAGGCACTTACTCATTTTGGTATTCACAGAAGGCACTTACTCATCTAATTTTAAGACTTTCGGTATTCACAGAAGGTATTTAGGAGTCCTAACTTTGCTACTACTAAACTGAGAAAAATCCTAACTTTAGGTCTTTCGGTATTCACAGAAGGCATTTAGGAGTCCTAAAGTTAGGACTCCTAACTTCTGTGAATACCGAAATGATTAAGTGCCTTCTGTGAATACCAAAATGAGTAAGTGCCTTCTGTGAATACCAAAATGGTAGTAAGTTTAGGATTTTGTCTTAAGTTAGTTCTGTGAATCGGGCCCACAGTAATTAGATGCATTGTCACAACTTAGACCCTCCAAGTCAAGTGGGTGAGTTGAGTGTCAGTTGACAAGGTCAAATGGTTTGCACACAAAGGACGTTATCAGGAACAGGTGTTGAGTTCCTGGGGGATGTGCAGGGGCATCAGCATCTCACTTGCCCTTCTTCGGATGACCCCTTTTCTTGCTCGGGGGACCCTCAGGTGCAGGCTGTTGCGGCGACGGGGACTCTCCGCCAGAGTCCTCCTCCCTCCCTGTGGCAGTTGCGGATGTTGTGGCAACAGATGTTGTGGGCACATAGGGAGGTGTTGTCATGTTGGTGCTGATCTGGCGGAGGCATGTCAGTATGTCCCTATGCACCACTGTTAGATCGTACAATTTGTCCCACTTGGGCTCTATGCAGGACATGTGTGTCTCCACCCGGTACATGTGGGAGTCCAAGCTGGCATAATGGGCAGCCTGCTGTTGTTTTAGGTCCTTGACGATTCGCACTACCTGGCCAAAACCTCCAGTGCTTTCATTGTACGCATCCATGATGCGTCCCAGGTGTGGGTCACCATGCAGTCCAGCCCCCTCTGCAGGCTGTGACCTCTGCCTGGCCACCCTCCCACTGCCACGAGCCACAAGGGCAGGACCTGCCGTGACAGTCACAGGTGATACTGGGCCCCCTTGGGTGTTGGCACTGGTGGTGTTGTCTGTCGCTTCCTGGGTTGCCTGTCTACCTGTGCTGTCGGTGGTCTGTGGAGTTGGTCTGTCCGTGTGGGCAGGGGTACTCGGTCTGTTGACTGATGTTGCAGAAGTGGTTGCAGGGGGGACAGATGTTCCTACTGCTGGTGCTGCACAACGACTCACAAAGGAGGGGCCAGGTTGTTTGTGGTCGTCGTCCGAAGAGGACAGAGACTGATCCACACCGGTGAGCTCCTGGTCTGCCAGAGTGTGGGACTGGGACTCTTCTTCAATTCATGCGGTGGCTCCAGCATCCCCTATGGTTGGAGGAAACACACAATGTATGTTATGGTTCTACCAACATCAATGTTTCACACACACAACAGTTGCCACTAGATGTCATTATGAGAGTCAGTACATTGCATTGTCCTAAGTTGTGACAGACAGAGTTTGATCTGGCTGAAGCACTTTGTCCTGGCAAGTTGAGGTATGTCAATGTGCACATCAAGCTGCGTGCATGACCAGCTCATGTATTGATCAAGTGTCTGTACATGGCCATTGCTACTCAAGTGCAATCCCATGCCTGACACAGCTGTATCATTCCTGTCCACATTTGTGCTCTAACGATGACATACGTACAATTCTAGTTAGGGTATGTTGCAAGCTTGGGGCATGTGTGGTGGTCGTTTTTGTTGGTCTTTGTACATCACATTAGTCTCTCTGAACAACATGGTTACAGTCCAGTATGCCTCAGATCTAATGGGTGATGCTATTTGGTTGCCTGTGTTCCTAGTCCACATCTCATTTCATGCAAGTCATGGTTTTACCGCAGCTAGTGATGTTGGTGCAGAGTTTTGTCCATGATGACATCATGTATCTTTTCAAGTTCCTCCATGGTGAGAGGGATTGGGCACTACAGCTCTCTTGCTTCTCCATGCGCATGACAGTGATGGGCAGAGGTGTGTGTGTTGTAGTTCAGCTGCTGTGAGTTGCATGCCTCCTCCAATGCAGTCCAGGTCAGTCATTGTGTCTGGAGTGTCTATGACAGTGAGTGATGTGTTGTGTGAATGATGCATACAACACAGAATGATGTGGTATTGAGATGCAGCTCACACCTGCACCTTTTGGTAATGACACCATGCTACAGTGTCACCTACGTGGGCATGTACATTTTGGTCACAGTCAGGTGTCCCGTGTCAATGATGTCTAGATAACATTGTGTGTGCTTGGTGCTATGTACTATGTCTGCATCTACCCAATTGTCATCTACGAGACACACCTTCACAACCAGTTCAGGGGACACCCCAGGGACACTGCATCCCCAGAAAGTGAGAGGATACCTACAGTTCCAATGGCTTTGAGTGTAAATGTGTTTGAGTTGGCCAGTGCGTAGGTCTGACTTGCAGCCAAATCAGACATCAGGACCATGTGTCTGCCATCTTGCCAAGGCATTTACTTTCGGAGTGACTGGTACCAAGGGTGCTATTTGTTCTTGCTGAGAAGGTGTGTTTTGAGCGGGACCTGATAGCATTTGGAGTCATTGCAGGACCTCCTTTCACCCAGAGAGGCCCGGTAATCCCCCACGTGGCATGATTCCATAGCAGGGAGTCACATTTTACTTTCAGGATGTCAGGCAGTGGTGTCCTGTTGTTTGTTTGGGCACAATTCCCAGCAAGCCCTTCGACTCCCCACAGCAGTGCACATTGACAGAGATCTTGGTAGTGGCTTTTCACTCACTCTCTTGGGAAGCATATTCCCAGGTGTGTTGTTTGGTATTGGTGGGAGGTGCGTGTGTGTCAGGGCCTGCTGGTAGATGTAGTCAGAGCTGGCAGTATTCCTTCCCATTAGGCCAGATATCCCACCATGAGGCATGCTTCCATTGCAGGGAGTGCAAGTTACCTTTCAGGCAGTCAGGCATTGGGGTTCTGTTTGTTTGAGCCCATGTCCCAGCAGGGTCTTGTGCTCCCCACAACCGGGCATGGTGTCAACCATCTTGCCGCTCCCTGAGAGGTGAGCATGGTTCAGGGTAGCCTTGATGGGCCATGTGGGAGGAGGACTGCTGGCTGCGACTACAACTCCAATCATGCTTTTGGCTACACCCACCTTCCCAGCATACCCAACGTACCTTCCTTTTGACTCTCCTTCCCTGTGAGTGAGTGAGACAGCAAGAACAAGATGACTGTCAGTGGTGTCCTGTTGTTTGTTTGAGCACAATTCCCATCAGGGCCTTCTGCTCCCCACAGCAGAGCACATTGTCAGAGATCTTGGAAGTGGCTTTTCACTCACTCTCTTGTGGTGCATGATCACAGGTGTGTTGGTGTTGGTGGCAGGGATGTGTGTGACAGGGTCTGCTGGTAGATGTAGTCAGAGCTGGCAGTACTCCTTCCCACTAGGCCAGGTGTCCCACCATGAGGTATGCTTCCATTGCAGGGAGTGCAAGTTACCTTTCAGGCAGTCAGGCACTGGGGTCCTGTTTTTTGCTTGAGCCCAAATCCCAGCAGGGCCTTGTGCTCCCCACAGCAAGGACTGGTGTCAGTCATCTTGTCAGTACTTGTCCACTCCCTGTGAGGTGAGCATGGTACAGTGTGAGCTTGCTGGGACTTGTGGGTGGGGGGCTGTTGACTGTGACTGCAACTGCCATTGTGCTCTCTGCTAGAAGCACATTCCCAGCAGACCCAACCTTCCTTGCTTTTGACTCAGCTTCCCTGTAAGGTAGTGTGACAGTGGTGGCAGAATGGATAGCAGTGTTTGTTGGTGATTTATGCCACTGCCTTGCGGTATTTGTTGTTGGGTTTGTACAGGTTATGACATAGTTACATCTTACTATGTGATGGCAGGTAGTGTGTCTGTGTAACTGGCTGTCATGTCACAGGATACTTGCCTTTCTGTTGCTTTGGCTTTGGTAACAGTACTTGGTTTCACTGTCTCCTTGACAGTGATATATGTGTATTGCCGCACAATCTTGAGTATATAAGTTGTGTACTCACCAGGCTCTGGTATTCCTGTTAATCCCTGGATGCTCTCCGGTGGTAGGATGGCCCGCACCTTCTCCTCCCAGGACCTGAAGTGTGTTGGTTTGGCAGGAGGGCCACCACCGGTCTGCTTGCTCAAAGCATGCTGCCTGCTGATGAGCTTCTTGACCCTCCTGCGTACATCATAGTACCTGTTCTGTATATCGTCCCTTGTGCGCAAACAAGGTGCTTGTGCATTGACCTTGTCGACGATCCTCTTCCACATCTTTATTTTCTGCGACATGGGGGTCTGTTGGACCAATATGCCAAACAACTGTGGCTCTACTCTAAAGATTTCATCAGTCATGACTTCCAACTCACTATCTGTGAACTTTGAATTCTTCTTGGGTGGCATGGTGCTGGGTGTTGTGAGGATTGATGTGTGTGAAGGTGTAAGTGAGTGTGGTGGGTGTGAGTTTATCTGCGATTGTGTGATTGCTTCTTTTGAAAGGTGCAAATCGTGTGGATGTTGTGTGATGTGTGAGTTGTGGTGTGTCTCTGCAGTGTGGTGGTGTTATCTGCTGTCCTATATCTGTGGGTTGCAGAAGATCATGGTAGGAATTTTTGGCCTTTATATAGGTGGAGTTGTGGGTGTGCCTTAGTTCCTTGTTTGTTGTTGTTGTATTTATTTGCTTTGCGTTGCTTGTTTGGTTCTTTTTTTTAGTCTTTTTTCCTTTGGTTTTATTGGGCATGATGGAGACATTCATTTGACCGGAACGGACGGTGCCAGTGGCTCTTGCGGGGTATCCGAATCTGTCACACTGACATTCTACTGTGTTTATACGCGTCGGTCGCAAGGGAGTCTACTGTTTGCTAGTCACTGTTGTCTGTGCGTCTCCGTCTTCCGGATTGCGCTCTGTACGGGTCTGTCTCATTTCACACGCATTGCATCGTACTTCGCGGGTCATTCTGCACGGGTACGTGTTGGTTGTCTCTGTTCCTGATGCGTGTCGGTTGGTTCGATTTGCGGTGCGTTTACTGGCAACTCACAGATTGCCGTACAGTTCGGTCATGCGGCTTGTATTTCGTGCATGTGGGTTACGATTCACACGCGTTGAATCGTACTAAGAGGGTCGTACGGCACCGGAACATGTCGGTCGGTCTCCATTCCCGGTCCGTGTCGGTCGGTACGGTTTACAACCGGAATCGGACCCACAATAGTATCCGCCATAACAGTTATAACTAGAAAAAAATTCAAACACTAACCAATATAAACAACTGTAAAGCAAACTAACCAATAAAAATAGGAAATTAATTAAAAATACAATATAAAAAGGAACAGAAAATTTAAAACTTACAACACCAAAAACACTAAAGTCGCAAGACAACAACATTCTGCCAGATTGCCAACAGAAAACCAAAAAAGGATAACTAGCTTCACAAATTAGTAAAACATTTATTTTAAACATAGTTGAAAGTAACTTTTTTGTTTAAAAAACATAAAAATACAGATAACTAACAAAACTCTTATCTTTATATATCTTCCAAACTTTCGGTACTACAGAAAAAGTACAATATCATCTACTGCATATAAAGTCACCAATAACATTAAACAATTGAATACATGGAAAAAGCTACATAAAATGAATCCACTTTTAAATATCAGCTACACCTGATTTCTTGTGCTGCCGTTCTACAGGGGGACTATAACCCCAGGAAGCATTGCCTTGCCCAGGAGGAGGTGCTTGGCAAGAGGAACACTTATTAGTGCGACAAGGAGTAGCAGGACACCACTTTGCCCTGATTTCTTGTGCTGCAGTGAGACTACAACCCACAGGAATCATTGCCTTGCTCAGGAGGAGAGGCTTGGCAAAAGGAGCGCTTATCAAAGGAGTCAGGGACCGCCACTTTGCCCAGATTTCAGTGCTGCGGGGGACTACAATCCAGAGAATCCTTGCCTTGCCTAGGAGGAGGGGCTTGGCGAGAGAAGCACTTATCAGCTCCACAAGGAGCAGCGGGAGGCCACTTTGCCGTGATTTCTTGTGCTGCGGAGGGACTATAACCCCCAGGAATCATTGCCTTGCCCAGGAGGAGGGGCTGACTAAAAGAGCACTTATCAGTGCTAGAAGGAGCCACATGACACCTCTTTGCCTTGATTTCTTGTGCTGCCGGGCTGTGGGGGATTATAACCCACAGGAATCATTGCCTTGCCCAGGAGGAGGGGCTAGGAAAAAGGAGCGCTTACAGGCACGACAAGGTGCCGCAGGACGCCACTTTTGATTTCTTGTGCTGAAGGCGAACTACAACCCCCAAGAATCATTGCCTTGCCGAGGAGGAGTTTCTTGGTGAGAGGTGCGCTTATCAGCGCGACAAGGATCCGCGGTAGTGGGACGAGTGCCAAGACCCTGCCTGTCTTCGCCCGTCATTGGCAGGAAGATGCCAGGCTGTACCACCCCTTTTGACACCTGGCTTAAGTTGTTCTAGCAGTGAGTTGTTTACCTTCAATATAATTTTATCTGACTGAGCCTTTCCCCACACATGGGACAATACTTTTAGTTACTAATAATATGATTCTCTTTTCTGTATGCCATTTTTCAAAGGAACGCGTCAACTTACCTGCTCTTTCAAACAAGCTAATTATACACCATTTGGGGCTTGTGGAGGATAATGGGGAAGAGAAAGTTACCTGGGGGCAAAGACAAATACAAAGCTAACTCCCCCCTCTACACCACGCTGGAATCCTTTCCGGCAAGAAAGAGTAGCTGTTGTCATCTCTAACGAGATTGGCCTTGCGGAGAGGCACCTATCCTTGGGCTTGGGGGAAAGTCTAAATACCCCCTCCCTGGGGCACTTAGATTGTCAACAATGTACTGGGCCTAGTGATTACCTGGCTATACACAGTCCATCATTAAAAGAAACCATGTCTGAGGTGCTCCAGGATCTTTTAACATCTAGAGGATGAGTCAGTTTCATCCTACATAAGTGAGTTGGCCCCCTGTCAATAGGTAATGATAGCCTAAGTTTGTCTGTAGCTCTAAGCTTCGCGCACAGAGTCGCATAGAACCCCCAGTTGTTGCGCATCAACCTGTGCTCTCCCAGCCATCTGTTGTAGGTGACTACAACTTCACCTGGGGTGAGGTGCTAGACAAATGTAAAGCTAATGTTGTTGCTGGTATAACCCCTTTAGTGGAAAGGATGAAGAGCCTGGAGAATATTATCTTGAATTTAACCACGTTAAGTGACAGGGACATGGTAACTTCTGCCACTAGTTTGGCTGGGATTACTAGTTCAGCTGGTCTTGTAGGGTCTGCAGGATCGGCGGTGCCTGTGATTGTTGCCACTTGTACAACCTGTGAGGACGGGCCCTTGTCCCCCGTTTGCAACCACCAGCCCATACTTCTGTTGTGTAGTCCCTATAAACTATATAGGATCTGCGCGTTTAGACAACATAGACTGTGGGAATGGTGTCCAGACTGATTCCAGAGAACAACGTCTCAACCGGTAATCATTTAGAGGGCAAGTACTAGGAGAGTACCAATCACTCAGGAAAGAGAAAGAAGGGAGACCACAGAATGTTTCATTGAGAAATAAATTCTTTGTTGTACATAGTTATAGCAACACTACAATACAGTTTATGAAAAAGTAACCAAAACACACAATTTGTGTACTGAATGTGCTTAGTGATAGTGAACGCCGCAATGACACAAAGGGGTGAGAAAAACAGCATGAACGGCGCAGGGATTATATACAGATTATGTGGTCAACGAAACAATAAAGATTAAATACAATGAGGGTTTTTTTTGTTAAAGTTGTTTAAGTAGACCACAGTGATGGCAAGTGTACGCTAAATAGTGGACGGCGTTTCGACCTGTTCAATTCCAGGTCATCATCAGGACAGAGTTAAGTTATTCAAAGTAGTGCTAAACAATGGAGGTAAAGGGCTCTCCACAGGTAGCGAGGAAATAATTTCACTGGGGAAATCGGTCCTTGCAGACCGGCCTGTCACTTAGTACGGTGGCCAGAGGTCCACGGGTAGATAGGGTAAAGCATATGGCCGATTTATAAATGAAATCGGGTTGAGGTGGTCCTGTGTTGTCAATGTGGCCAGCGTTCCACGTGGGTTTATAAGGGCATGAGGGCAGGGTTAAAGAGGGCCTGGTCGACCACACCGAAATTTGCAGAATAAATCCGAACTCGCAAGCTGCTGGAAGAATTTGTGAGGGCATCAGGCGGGCGATGTCAGACCACTGCAAGCAGGAGTGTCTGCTTGCAGGAATCTCAGCATCTCGCGCCAGTGTGTCAGCATGGAAGTCTTTCTCCTATGCCTGTCCTGGCAAAAATATGGTGTACATATACCAAAAAGGTACCCTCAGGGGATTCTACCTTGCTGTGTAATGTCGGTCGAGGATGACGGAAGGGATGACCCATATACACAGTTAATTATGCAGAAGGCGGTAATCCTGCTGTGATTCTGCGAATCTTCACGCATAATTAATGAGGCTAGTTTTCGAGGAAAACCACATAACATCTTATACAGAGCTTAACTAGGTAAAAGGCCAATACCAAAGCCCGTTATGTGGTGTAATGGCGTGGTAAATGTAGGTGAAAGGTTGGGGGAATACTCAGGCCTATATTGGGGTACCCTATGAAACATAACACCCACTCTTCATCTGACCTGATGACATACTAAAAAGGGAATGCCCTTCTAAACAAGCACATAAAATTGTTAAAAAAGGCGTTTAAAAATGCTTAGAAGTTCATAAAATCTCTAAAAATTTAATTCTATTAGTCCTATAAAATATGTTCATATATATTGTCTGAGCCATTGAGTACGTCTGAAAGCCATGTAGCTCAGTAATAGTATAGGAAAGGAAAAAAAATATTGTTTAAAATTCCAATTTTGGTTGTTTTGAAAAAGCCATACTTTTCCTAGCACATGGAGAGCCAAAAGTGTGGGAATCGCAACATCATTGCTGCTTGCCTCACAGACGACGGTCCCTGTAACACCTCACAGATCAGGCAAATTGAGCAAAGATGATCTTCCTCAGTTCCCACAGCCGATGCTTGGGCAGCATTTGTAGTATCCAAAGCCTGTGTGCCTGTCGTAGAGCCAGTATCCGATCCAACAGGAGCTGAAGCGTCCCGTAATGGCTCTAAGAATGCCGACATCAACATTGGAATACGCTGAGGACACTGCAGTATGTGGGCAATTAACGGCTCCAGCAATGCATCTACATCTGGTGGCGCAACCGATGGAAGTGTAAGACAGAGGTCCAACAGGCATTCTTGTCTGCAGAATAGGCAGTGGAGAACAGGCAGAACACAGTCAATCCAGACTGGTCGAAATGATAGGAACCAAGACTCACTTAGCTCCCGAAGTCGAGGTGTGCCAAGATGGAGGACCATGCGATCACGGTAACGTCACATGGAAGGTGAAAGGTAATTTGTCTAACTTTTCAATGCGCAGCATTGTATATTTTGCATCCCTTTGTGATGTTTATCTGCTTTTCAGTCAAATTATATGCAGAGAACAAACACGTACTGTTGATATATAACCAGGGGACATGGCCACAGAGCAGGGTTTGTAGCGTCCAGCTTAATAACATAATAGAACTTAACTGTGATTGTCTGTGTTGTAAGATGGACAGATCCTGTTCCATTATATATATAGCAGAAGATACAATGTTGCCCAGTGAGTACATTCTGGATATTAGTGTAGGCATGCAAATGTATGACGTTACAACGCATACTTTTACAACGCATACCTTTACAACACATTTTTTACAATACAACATCCATTACAACACATTCGATTACAACGCATGCCATTACAACACATTTTTAAAAACGACCTTTACAGCGCATTCCATTACAACGCATACTACCTTTACAACGCATACCATTACAACACATACCAATACATTGCATGTATGGTATTGGATAATGTAGGGGTAAAAATTACTATTTTAACACCAGGGGGTGCAACAGTAGGGTAAGTGTTGGATAGTGTAGGGGTAGAAATGACTATTCTAACTCCAGGGGATGCAACAGTAGGGTAAGTGTTGGATAGTGTAGGGGAAAAATTACTATTCTAACTCCAGGGATTTGCAACAGTAGGGTAAGTGTTGGATAGTGTAAGGGTACTATGCGTTGTGATGGTATGCGATGTAATTATATGCGTTTGTAATGACTGCGTTGTAATGACATGCGTTGTAGTGTCATGCGTTGTAATGGTTGCGTTGTAATGGCATGCGTTGTAATGGATGTTGCGTTGTAAAAGTTTTGTTGTAATTGTAGTGCGTTGTAAAAGTTGCATTTTCAAGGTTGTTTCCCAGGCATGCCATTGTCAACCACAGCCTTTTCCAAGTTAACTCTGTCAATTTCACGCAACCTCTCCGCATCTTACTGTTGAGAGATTTTCCAAACATCATTATATGTGGCATATAAAAAGCGTTTCCGACGTAACTTTTGGGGACCTAGTGAAACATCCCTGAAATCCATGTCATCTGACAGTAGGGACAAGTGTTGTTTCACCTGAGACAGTGTTGAGGTTCTTATCCAATCTAGGCATAACTTCTCAACATTGTATGATGCCACTACCTCCAGATGTTCTTGTTGTAAGTCAGGCCTATGGATACAAACCCTTTGGTGTTACCCCTGAATCTTGACTGACACCTATTTGAGATGATAGGCCAGACTAACCATCCCTTCCAATTGGGGTCTGTTGAATTGTATGAAATGTCCTGCATAATGTCATCTAGTGTAACCTCACCATTTTCTGTGTAATTTGGCCAATCCTCGAAGTATGAACATGAGGGAATGTGAGGTATGTTCAAGTCCTTAATCGTGGCTAACCCAAGACAGGAAGTCTATTGCAAACTGTTGTATAGGAAAATCATTTGTTCATTTTGGTATGAGGCATGCTTTAAATAGTGCCTCTGTTCCTTGACACTGCCATTCTTTAGTCCCCCAGACTGTTTTATGTCTCTAGTGTCTTTCCATAAGCCTAAACCCTGTTCAGACAGTTGGGCAATAAAGGACGCTGAATATTTCCATTTTGTGTTAGTAAGCATACTTTTCTTTGCAGATGAAGGTGCAAGCATATAATAATATGTGCGTGGATATAATGTATTAAATCCAGAAAAATAAGTTCTGTTGTACCAAATACATCATGTGAAACCCTGTCCCACACTAATCCGTCAGGAACTGGAACCGCAGTAATGTTCACATAGGACAGGTCTCTTAGTCCACGATGAGATGACGTATGAGATTTCAGCTCCAAGTTCACATTTGATACTGCAGAGCGTTCTGGGAGATAGTGTCAATTCACGATTAAGGAAAAGACAGTCACTAAACCTATCCAAAATAGTAGGAACAGTATTACTGTTATTATCCAGAGCTGTAGCCATGGTGAAACTAGGTATGTCTTTTTCAGAAAAATTTAAAAATCATGAAGTTGCTTTTTGCGGGAAACTGGAGCTGGCGGTGACTCAGGTTCACTTGGATCCAGAGAAAAAGTCTTGTAATCGATAAAGTGGCCAGATGCATTTCAATCTATCTTTGGTAGCTCAACAGGTTTTGATGAACTGGCAGCTGTCACTTGTAGAGGCATATTGATGTAGATGTGGGTTTTAGGCCGCATTGATATTTGCGTTTCACTTGAATTTTGTTGTTCTGTTTCAATAGGCAAGAAAGTTATGTCTTTCTGTCTGAACCTCCTGTATGGTAGCGAGAGGAGAGCAGCGGCTACATTGGAGCACATGTGGCCAGCTATTCAGGATCGGATACATAGTGTGGTTTGGTCAGATCAATTGAGATGAATCTCTTCTCTTTTTTGCCGGCAAGAGGAGGAAGAAGTATTGTTCTTGTTCCTTTGACAGCCAGGAGAGGTACAGGCTCTCTGTATGATGGCCCAAATTCTTTCTTGTCCACAATTATTTCTCTGACCAGATCTCTGATTTTTGAGATCCAGGCAGGTCTTGTCATTACTGATTTCACTTCCCCAGTGGCAGTGCGTTTTACTTGCATGTTGTTTTGTAGTGCCCAGAATTCATTAAGATCATGTAAAACAGCCAAAGGTTTATCGATATCAAAAGGTTTTTCATCTGCCACTGTGCTTCCAAAATAGAAATCAGGTATGTAAGAAAGTGGCTCTGTATATACTGGACCAAAGTAAGGTACAGTGTGCACAGAGTCCACAGTCCCCAGAGGTTTGGCAGAGGCTAAAGTTAGATATAACCTTACTCTCTAAAGTGGTTAAAGTGGTAGCTTGGTCGAGAAGTAAGGCAGTATCAGAGGACAGTGTAAAACATTTGTTGTACACACTCAGTCAGCAAATGGTCTCACACACTCAAGAACTGAACTCTAGGCCAATTGTTTTGTATCAAAAGATATAGTTGTTTTATTTTAGAACCAACAAGGCATCAAAATATACTTTTTCAGAATGGATTACTTTAGTTAAATACTTTTCAAATAGGCAATAGACTCTTTGAATACAATAGTTACAGTTTGTTGCAATAGGCAACACAATTTCAAACACAATGCAACATTGAGCTCAATGGGAATTTCTAGTTAAATGCAATTAGTTACTTCGTAGATTACTTTTCTAACCACAGGACTAGATCCTAGATTCAGTCCCGGGACATATGCTGTAAACAGTTAAGTAAAAGCGTTTTGGTTAGAGTATTGATTTTTAAGGAATATTATTGTATTTTAAAAGTTGACACTTAAAAACTTTTCCAGGTGAAATTACCAATGTTATCCTATGGAAGGAAATTGAAATTGCAGTTAAAGTATGTTCGCGTTACTTTTGTAATCCAGTGCTGGGCTTCTAGGTTCAGCCCTGGGACATCTATCTAAAACAGGCAAGTATATACGTTTTTATTGATGGCACGATTTGTAAAGAATATTTGTAAGTTTCAAAAATCGACACTTAGAAACTTTTTCAGTAGAAAGCAGGCAATGATATCCTATGGAAGGAAATTCAAGTTACTGGTAAGTACGGTTAAAATTACTTTTCAGGGTCAGTATTGGGCTAAAAGATGCATAAACTAAGGTCTCTCCTGATAACAGGTGAGTAAATCAGAATTTGTGGTTCGGCTGATTTTAGATGAATATTTTAAAGTTTCAAAACTCCACACATAGAAGAATTTTTCAAGTGAAACCAGTCCATGTTACCCTATGGAAGAAAAGTGAGTTATCGGCTTTTGGGTAAGTACTCGACTGGCAGATTTACGGTTCTGGGCATAGACTGAGGGGTCTCCCAGGGTCAGGTAGGTACAGTTGGTACACTCTCAGCGGCAAAGGGGCAGCTGGGTGCAGAGGTAGTTAGGCCCAATGTTATCCATTGAGAGGCAGGGGGCCTTCGGTTGGTGGCTGCTGGCTAGCAGGTGACGCGGCTGTGGGAGCTGGTCTCCTGGTCACTTGCTCAGGGCAAATGGGGAAGCAGGATAGGACAGAGGCTGCACTGCCAGGGGCACTCGGGCGGCTGGGTGCAGGGTGCAGGGTGCTTTTGAGCCGTCGGGCGCTCAATGTTATTCAACAGAGATCTTGAAAAGGGAACAAAGGCTGCAGGCTCGGGACAGAGGATCTTCTGAAGCGACCAAACTTCGAGGGGTAAGTTGAGATCTTGGAGGATAGGTGGGCACAGGAGGCGCCGGGTGCAGGGGTGTCTTTTGAGGTCGGGAATCTAACACCCTGCTGGTTGCGGTTGGAGGGGTCCCTTGTGCTGAGGCTGCAGGCGTCGTCAGGGTCGTCGAGGAGGGTCATTGGGCACTGGATTCCAGGTCAGAATCACCATGGTGCGTCCTCAGGGTCTTTGTTCACTCAGGCACAGGCCGGGCTCGGCGGGTGCAGAGTGGGCTGGATTCACGGTTCCGGGCTAGGAAAAGGGGTACTATTGTTTGAGCAGAACCACTGCTCGTGGGAGTCCCAATCTTGGGAGAGTCACAAGGCAGTCAGGTCCTCCGGGGTTTTTGAGGTTGCTGACCACAGAAGGAGCCGAGGTTTTGCAGGAGCAGGTTCGAGGGTCGACAGGCCTGTAGGGATGGGGCCAAGTCAGTTTGTGTCATCCTCTTCTTAGCAGCTACACGGCAGGTCTTCTTGTTTCTTGATCTTCTTGCTTGTTTCGGTATCGGGAACTGGGGAAGGAAGGTTCAGGGTGCCCCTGAATACAACGTTTAGGGGCGTTACAGGTAGGGTGAGGACAGGGACCCCTGCCCTGCGGCGAGTACCCCCCCTATCCTGCTCCTCCCCTGTGGGAGAAAGACAGGAGCCTATCTCCGATTGTTAAATAGAAGAAGGCTCCTTGAGGAATTATTTCCAATGTCTCAACAATTTATATTAAGTCTTATACAAGTACTTTACTTCAAAAGAAAACATAAGCAACATGGCATCTCCATAAAATTTTTATATTATTTAGAAAATGATGTTTTGATTTTTCACAAGATTCTAGAGGCTCCAATAATAGACAACAAAAACAACACTACAATTTCCTGTACATTTCCTGTAGTGTAGTACACCGTTGGTACAGTATGTAATATACAAATATATACATAGGGTGTTCCTGTACATGCAGTCAGTTAATCCATCAATACAATATATACAAATCCTTGTTTGGATAATTATGAACCAAACGGTGTATATGCGTCGACGTTTCGGTCTCTATTGTCTACTTTTCACCGAGACCATCCTCAGGACTAAGCGTTGCACATGGAATCTACAAAAACATATACAATATATACAATCAATATAAAGGATCCAGCTACTTATGTCCAATATATAATCGTCTGCTTACATTAAAATACCATCACCACACCCAGTGTGTCCAAAAACTTTACTAGATATATACATATGTACAACCATTAACTCCTTAACACCTCAAATAAGGTTCCTCTATACTCACTAGACAAGATGTCTTCCAAAGCCACAATCCACCACTACTTCTCAGGGTTATTGACACCACTCCTAGATAGACATTACACAGATTCAGTTTGTAATCCTATTCCACAGGCAAAGATATTGCACAATATCGGGTATGGAGCTTACCTCCACAGTAACTCCACTTGACACGTATAGGTTTCTCTTTAATCACGTGCACTAGGGCAAAAATCGGCTCTTGAATAGCCTGCCAACCATACAAACTGCAGGGGGAACAAACGTGAAATATCGAGTCACTTAAACCCCATCGACTTCGGGGAAAGCCCACTCTAATGTCCGTGACTCAGTCAGGGCAAGGGACTTACTTGGAAAGCTTTATCCACAGACGCGACCGTATCACTCAGGTCTCCGTCAGCGTCTGTAAACCTCGTTCATGAGCGTCAATGTACTCTGTCGAGTCTATGCGCATGCGCACACCGTAGCGCTCGAATCACCGCGTATGGCGGCCATCTTAGAAAGGAGTGTAATCTATAAAAATACCCATGTAAAAAGGAATTAAATCACCATAAATAGTGCAATAACCGCTAAATACCAACAATCTAATAAACAGCAATACAAGGCTAAAGGTCCTTAAAGGAAACAACA
This sequence comes from Lissotriton vulgaris, assembly GCF_964263255.1. Taxonomy (NCBI): domain Eukaryota; kingdom Metazoa; phylum Chordata; class Amphibia; order Caudata; family Salamandridae; genus Lissotriton; species Lissotriton vulgaris. The sequence goes on from NC_141693.1 coordinate 1,489,441,395, forward strand.
AAAATTAACAAAAAGAGTGGGTATCATGACCAGGACCAGTCAAAGAATACCTACAGCTCGCTAAAATCTCACTATTACTACAGGTTGCAGAAAATATATATAGGGTCAGAAAGTCAAGCGTTTCATCCTTATAAAGTTGCCAAATTGTGCCACTCCACACATTGGTTTAAACCATATTCCACTGTCTTTCCAGTCCAAATCCATCTGTTCTCTTTTAATGTAAGTAGACGATCCACATTGGTCCTTCTTTTAGAACCTTTAACAATCTCTATTACATACCATTTCATATCTTTAGGACCATGAGATTGTTGTATGTAATGTTCCACCAATGGGGCTGTTAATACTTTGCACCTAATGCGGGACTGGTGTTGGATTATTCTTTTCCTCACTTCTTGGGTGGTTTTGCCTATGTACAATAGTTTGCATGGGCATTCTATGCAATAGATGACATTCCTTGTGAGGCAATTCGAATGATGTTTGAAAACAATTTGTTTACCATTCAGTACACAGATTTTAGTTGGTGTAGTAGTGTCACATGCGGCACATTGTCCACATGGGTAATGTCCTACAATAGGTGGAAGCCCCCATTGATTATGTAGAGTGGAAGGTTTGGGTTCCCTATAGGTTTTAACCAAATGATCCCGAAGGTTTCTTGCTCTCTTAAACGCAAATCTGGGGAAATGTAGTTGGGGCTCAACTTTTTGTATCAGATGCCAATTTTTTGAAATAATTTTCTTGATCTGATTGGACTCTGTGCCAAAAGTAGTTATACAGGCAATGGTGTTCTCAGTTCCTTCCTTCCTCTTGTTTTCATCCAGCAATGCCGTGCGGTCATAGTACCACGCACGTTTGAGTGCTCGTTTAACTAGCCTATATGGGTACTGTCTGGCACTCAATTTTTGTTGGAGAATCTTAGCCTCCCTGAAATAGTCCTCCCTCTTGGTACAATTACGTTTGATTCGCAAGAATTGTCCAAAAGGGAGGTTATCTCTTAGATTTCTCGGGTGGTGACTCGAGTATTTCAGCAAGGTGTTGCGTGCTGTGGGCTTCGTATATAGGTCCACTACCAACAAACCATTGTCATTCTTGATAGTCAGATCCAAGAAATTTATAGACTGATTACTGTACTCAATCGTGAAACGTAAATTAGGATTTTGCTCATTGAGCCATGCATGGAAGGATAAGAGATGATCTTCTGGGCCCTCCCAAATTAAACAGACATTGTCTATATACCTCAGGTATATTTTAACCTGTTTACCAAAAGGGTTGTTATTGAAAATAACTTTCTCTTCAAAATCTGCCACGTAAAGGTTCGCTATATCTGGGGCGAAAATCGCCCCCATAGCCACCCCTTTACGTTGACCATAGAAATCGTCATTGAATATAAAGTAATCTCCGATTGGGCAGTGCTCCCCATCCTCAAGATGGCCGCAGCCCGCAGTTGTGCTTCACCTCGCCTATCCCACCTGAGGGGTGGAGTTGGCACAGGCTGGCACACCCCCTTTCCTCACTAGGGTTTCACGCCAGTCTTCTAACCAGAGAGGCAGTCGGAACTGGTGAGGGCCAGTTGCAGAGTACAGAAAGTGGACTGGAGAAGCTCACAAAGGCGGAATGCCTTTGAATCTTCCCCTGCCCATCCTGGGGGAGGAGACCTAGCACCTCGCCCAGGACGTGCATGGTTGCAGGCCCAAGAGAGCGGATGGCTCTCTACCCAGGGGTCCAGCAACATGTCTGCTGTGTGGCAGCCTAGGCATCCTCCCAGACAAGACGTGGATTGTAGTTTAGGTTTCAGGGGGCATCTCTAAGATGCCCTCTGTAGTGCATTTTAAATTAATTCCCACACTGGCATCAGTGTGGGTTTAATGTGCCAAACTTCTCAGTCTTCAGTGTTGCCATTCTCAGTCTCTAGTGTAGCCCTTATGGTGCAGTGGAGTTCGTAATGAGAACCTCCCTGCACCATATACTCTTAATGGCATCACTGCACTTACAATGCCCAGGAATGGCCCTGGGTACTGTAGGGGCACAGGGCTCATGCAACTGTGCCCACACCACTGGCATAGAGCACCCAGCTAGAGGAGTGGCTGATGTATGCCAGGGCAGTGGGTTTGTGGGCATGGCACACAGGGATGTGTGCCATGTCGACTCTTTGTTTAGTTCTGCACCAGGACACTCCGTCTGCAAAGGCAGTGTCAGGGTGCCCCTAAGGGTGGCACAATAAGTGCTGCAGCCCTTAGGGGTCTTCTCTGGTCACAATGCCCTGGGTACCTAGGGTACCATTTACCAGGGGCTGACATGTGGCCAGAGATGCCAATTGGGTTTAGGCTTTAGTACAGTTTTTAGGGAAGGAGCACAGGCCCTGGGTACCTGATTGGCAGGGACCCAGGACTCACCAAGGAAAAGCGCATCAGGTATCAGGCAAAAAGTGGGGAGGGTTACAGAAACAGAAACCCACTTCCTTACAAGGTACTCACATTCTTGTCCTAAATAGGACCTCGTAAGGGGTGATACCGCCTAAGGAACTTCTTGACATATTATTTAGTGCCCTCTGGACCCCATATAGGTGATTTACCCTACTACCACCTGAATCTAATACTCTTGCTGTTAAAGATTGCTTTAAGTCCCGGTTTTTCATCTTCACAACCAAATTTCCCTCTGGGTGGTACGGCAAGGAGTACCGCAATGCAACACCCTGACTTCCTATGGCTTCCTTGTAAGCCCTAGAGATAAAAGAGGGGCCATGGTCAGAGTGTAATGGGCCAACTGCGTATGTCCTAATGAAGACTTGCAAATCTTTTATAACAGTTCAAGCGTTAGCCGAGCGCTGAATCCACCGCCACCTAGATGTACTTGTTATCCCCAGCAGATTGTAAGGGGCCGCAGTGGTCCAAATAAACACAAGCAAGAGGTCTGTCCAATATCAGTAATGGTGTTTGTGGTGGGCATGCTACAGTCGAACCTTTCGTCTGTTGACAGATGTTGCACTTAAGTACAAAAATTTTTGCCTGCTTGGTTAGACCTGGCCACCAATAGTGTTGTTTTAGTAATTACATAGTTGCAGTAACCCCTGTGTGTGCAGAGCCCAGACCCTCATGTGCAAGAAGTGGAAGAGGTGTGGTGCAGCGGCCAGGGTGTCTGACTCCAGACTACGGGGTTCATGGTTCGATCCCCGGTGGTGGCGCAAGGTTACCCCAGCACCATGTGACTCTGGACAATAGCTTGCTTAATCTTCCTGAGGGCCCCCAGCGCCGGTACACCACTTCACAGGTAGCTGTGCGCTTTAAAAATACTGGTATATTTCATCTAGAACTAAACAAAACCTGCGATCCACGTTTGGTATTACTCTATCCCCCACTCCTGCATTTAAGCATACAGAATATTTTTTGCATCTAACTTGTATGAGTACTGGAGGGGAAAGTCTTTCAGTAAGGCTGTGCTGTTTTTGAGTGAAGCAATGACAGCTACCATTATCTGTCTGTCTATTCTCGTACTAGAACAAGTGATTACAGCTACGGAGGCAGTTCGTACTGCCCCCTTTGCAGCTTCATCAGCCAATTAATTCCCTTCATCGTGAACGCCGTCACCTTGATGACTCAGGGTGTGTATCACGTGAGCTCTCATCAAGTCTATTTCAACTCTGCCAATGGTTCCCAAAGCATTTTGTGCTTTATTGTGCAACCTTTTGAGTCTTTACACCCATTTTGTATCCAATAGTGAAGGTATTCATTGCACGACTGGACACAGTAAAACGAATCGCACTCTATAAGTGTGGGGAATTCTCGATCGATTGTATTAGTGCCAGCAATAGTGCTCTTAATTCTGCCAGCTGTTCCGTGTAATCTCTTAGAGACTGTGTCTTAGTGCTGCTGGGATGGAACTTGCCGTTCTGCATACGTCCCTTTACAATCGCACAAGCTGAGCTGTATTGCTGTTTACTACCTATGGCAGGCTGAGCAGAACTGCCAGTGTAAATAATGTATTCATACTGATCTAGAGGCATTATTTGATTCAGGTGCGGATATTCTTGTTGGTATTTCAGAAATGCTTGCATTTTTAGTGTAGAATCAAATTTGTAGTCTAAATCTGTTGCAGTGAGAGAATTAACCCGTTGTATCCATCTCGGGTGTAAAACTTTAGCATTTGGTATGCTTGACTTTGTAAAAGTCTCCAAGGCCAGTACCTGAGTTACTGGTATTTTTCGTTTCCTCTGAGCCAGTGTTCTTTCTCTCACTACAGCAGTATGTACTGCTGTAAGAATTTTCTCTGTTGAAACATAATGCATTTCAGCATTTGTGTACAAGTGTGATTTGTATGCTATCAATACTATTTCGCCTTCCTTGAAGGTCATGTAAGTGTACCCTGATGGACCCGCAATGACACGGATAACCAGATTTGTGGTATTTACACATGTGTGTAGGTGTTTTGAAGCTATCATGTCAACATGTAAGGAACAAAATGTATCTGTGTGTTCCTGTGTCCAATGTCTAATTGAAAAATCAGGTCTGATGACATTTTAGAAATATTTTACTTTTTCTGCGTGATCCAAAATGTAGGCTCTGCCAAAATTTAGGAATCCCATTATGGATTACAAGTTTTTTAGAGTTTTTGGAGGATGGAGGAGCGCACACTTTTCTGAAAAAAATAGCTGCTAGGCTTTTCCCTTCACTTGAAAGCTCATATCCCAAGAATAGGACGTTGAAGTGGGCTATTTTTGATTTTTTAAAGTTGAATTTGTAGCCCTCAGAGGCGAACCCTAAAATTATGTTGCTCAACCTGGTCAAATGATCCTTCAAATCATCGTCCATTAGATAAATATCATTCACATTGGACAATGCCTCGTCATCGCAATTTTGAAGTAACTCGGTTACCCTAGCTGAGAGCAACCCAGACTATTCTTATACCCTTTTTTTATAAATCTTTTTATTGGTATTTGTAAACTCAGAAAAAAAAACACAATAGACACATCTTTACATTCAAATTGATTCCTCCGATTTTTCCAGGTGATAATACATCAACAGTGTGGGTCATCAAGGGCACTCTGTCATTACATGCTAATAGACCGTGGACAGGATACAAGCGCCCAACTGTGCCCTCTAGCTGATAAACAGGAGTTAACACGCTCCACCCCGCTACAAGTGATGGGACAAGCGTTGAGGCTATTCTTATACCCTTGGGGGAGTCGACAGAAATGGCCTGAGAACCAAGCACTGAGAATGCTGTCAAATATCTGCTCTCAGGCGCTATATTTTGGCATAAAAATCCATTTGAGATATCTAGTGTTGTTTTGTATTTTTTCTGCACAATGCTATTCATTAATGAGGCACTGTGTGCTTTTTGTTGTACTGCAAATGTCTTTTTGCATGTGTTCAGATGTCTGTAGTATAAGACTAGACCATATGCATTATCAGGTTTCATTACACGAAACAAAGAATTATTAATTGAAGAGGTGCAGGTTTCTTTACACCTTGATATTCAAGTTGATCAAAGCTCTCCCTGACCTGTTTCTTCGCTTCTGTTTTAATAGGGTATTGTCTCTGTGGAGTTGGAGTAGTTTTTACTGGGATTACATCGTGAGGTGACTCAGCATCCCACCCTACATGGTTGCGATATAATGCTGGAGCAATTACTACTGCCCACTCCTGCGCATATGTATGTTTTAAGTATATTGGAACTAGGTCAGAAAAAGCTAGTAAAATTACAATTTCTCCCTTTGGGTACTCCATAACAATCTTAGGCGGACAATCTTTCGCAACCAAAAGGATATCATAGCCAAAAGTCTGGTTCTCCCAAAAGAGAACTTTAATTTTCCTGGGTTTGTCCCCCTCCATTTGGAGTGTTCTCATGTAACTGATGTGTGATACTTTCCCTGTGTTAGGTGTTTCCACCGTGATGTGCTCATTCAACTCCGCTGTCACCAGAAATTCCTTCGGGTTCTGGAGAGCTATTGTTACTTCTGCTGCGCTGTCTAGCATCGTCAGAGCCCATCCCCTGTTCAGAAGTTGATTCCTCAGAACTCTAACTTTAAGACCTGCTACCTTCTTCTTTTTAAATTGAGATTTTGATTTTTGTTTATCTTCTTTTTTGATATTTTATAGTCCGAAGTACGCTGTGTGTCTCTGGACTTTGTCCGTCCATCCTGACCGTCCTTATCTCTCAGAGTTTTTATGAACCCTGAAAGGAACAAGAGGAACATGTATCAGTATCCGATACCTGTCAGGTTTTTTTAAATATTATCACAATTCCTAAGGTTGTACCCCCTTTTGGAGGGCTCCTGTTGAGGAGACCCACCCCTAGATTGTGACCTATTTTCTTTATTCTTTTGCTTTTTATTATCCCATTTCATCTTGGAAAATCAGGTACTTGCTTGGTAGTATCCTTCTCAGGACCACCCTTGAATTGAGGTTTTGTTGCTCTAGCTCCAAAACTATCTCTAATTAATCATAGGTATCTTTGATAATTATAGGTAATTCACACTCCTGTTGTAAAGGAGTGGAATCCCTCAGGTGTTGGCGTATTGCCACTGCTGCTGCTTCCCCTTTTATGTTTGCTTATATAATAGTTGATACTTGGGAAAAATGTCCTAACCGACTTTATCCCTAAGTTCAGAGCAGGTTCTTATACATACTCATTCTCTATTTGCCAATACATCTGGCATTACTGCTATTGAAGGGATACTATGTGTTCTGGTATATTTGGCAGCGAAGTTGGTACCCCAAGAGGTACAATCCTCTATTTGGGAAATTATCCCCATTGGCAAGCAGATTGATAGCATTCTGTGTTTTTGTTGAGGGCTTGTGTGTGGAAACACTGCCACTAGCTGTGTTATTTTCTGAGCTATCCAGAATGGCATTTGCTCACGTCTAGTGGGCCTTTTATCCACAACTGCATGTAGCGTTTGTGGAGTTATTTTAGTTGCAGATCCCTGAATTTGTCCTGCTTGTGTAGCCCTTGTTGGCTGAAGGGTGAGTTTTCTCATAACAAACTGTCAGCTTTCTGTAAAGTTTTATTTCTTTGTATAGTGGACGTAGGACTGCTATTGGCATTGCGTCAATGTCTGGGTGAGGTGTGTAAGCCGCTAGGACCGGCCATGTTGCTACATCTCTGCTGAACAGACGAGTCTTACTTTATCTTTTGTATGTGGGAGGGTGCCTTTAAACCAGTTTATGTGCTCCTGGTAGGTGAGCGGAACTTCAATGTCCTCATACGGACAGTATTCCTCAGGTGTGTCATCTTCAGTGTAAGAATGAAATGCATTTGTGTGTGCATCTGCTTGTGGGAATTAACCCATGAATAGAATACCTCGGTTCTATATGATTCATGTGCCTCAATCAAGAATGTTACTGTTCCAACCCTAGCTGTGACTCTGTAGTCTGCTAGTTTTAAAGTAAGGGCAGCTCTGACATTTTCTGAAATGTTTATTTCGCCTTCTTGTTCTCCTTCCTCTACTGGCGCAACAAGATCTTTATCAGCCATTGTTGAAAAAAGTTTCAAGGAAACTGAGATAAGGTTTTATGCACAATAGAAACTGTTTATCCTTCAAGCTTGAATAAACCCATGGCCAACACATAGGATCTGCCTACTCATCTGTGGCAGATTATTATACATACTCATTCTCTATTTGCCAATACATCTGGCATTACTGCTATTGAAGGGATACTATGTGTTCTGGTATACTTGGCAGCGAAGTTGGTACCCCAAGAGGTACAATCCTCTATTTGGGAAATTATCCCCATTGGCAAGCAGATTGATAGCATTCTGTGTTTTTGTTGAGGGCTTGTGTGTGGAAACACTGCCTCTAGCTGTGTTATTTTCTGAGCTATCCAGAATGGCATTTGCTCACGTCTAGTGGGCATTTTATCCACAACTGCATGTAGCGTTTGTGGAGTTATTTTAGTTGCAGATCCCTGAATTTGTCCTGCTTGTGTAGCCCTTGTTGGCTGAAGGGTGAGTTTTCTCATAACAAACAGTCAGCTTTCTGTAAAGTTTTATTTCTTTGTATAGTGGACGTAAGACTGCTATTGGCATTGCGTCAATGTCTGGGTGAGGTGTGTAAGCCGCTAGGACCGGCCATGTTGCTACATCTCTGCTGAACAGACGAGTCTTACTTTATCTTTTGTATGTGGGAGGGTGCCTTTAAACCAGTTTATGTGCTCCTGGTAGGTGAGCGGAACTTCAATGTCCTCATACGGACAGTATTCCTCAGGTGTGTCATCTTCAGTGTAAGAATGACATGCATTTGTGTGTGCATCTGCTTGTGGGAATTATCCCATGAATAGAATACCTCGGTTCTATATGATTCATGTGCCTCAATCAAGAATGTTACTGTTCCAACCCTAGCTGTGACTCTGTAGTCTGCTAGCTTTAAAGTAAGGGCAGCTCTGACATTTTCTGAAATGTTTATTTCGCCTTCTTGTTCTCCTTCCTCTACTGGCGCAACAAGATCTTTATCAGCCATTGTTGAAAAAAGTTTCAAGGAAACTGAGATAAGGTTTTATGCACAATAAAAACTGTTTATCCTTCAAGCTTGAATAAACCCATGGCCAACACATAGGATCTGCCTACTCATCTGTGGCAGATTGCTTCGCTCCCACTCCAGACGTCTCTGGAATAATGTGAGTAGGAGTATCTGAGAAAAGCATGACTGAACTACTCAGATTTGACCGTTAAGTAAGTATCACAACAATGTTGGTGGCGCCATGTTGTGCAGTCCCTATAAACCAATATAGGATCTGCGCATTTAGACAACATAGACTGTGGGATTGGTGTCCACACTGGTTCCAGACACCCCCACCGAGTAGGTTTGCCTGTATACCAACCAGCTCACAGTGCCACTGTAAACTCCTCTTGCCAAGGAGAGAATAGTTGTTGGCAACTATTGAACATGACAACCCTGTCCCATCAGGGATCATGAAAACAGTACAGAACTTTTCGCTCAGTCACTCGTGCTCACCTTGTCTCACAGGCATAATCAGAACAAGCATTTGCAATGCAATAGGTCTCGCATTCATGCGAGTTTGAGCTATTGCCATTGTAAATGATAATGCCTATTATTTATGTCTTGGGTTTAAAACATAAATAAAAGGCATGGACATTTACAATATTATTAGCTTAAACTCTCGCAAATGCGAGACCTATTGCATTGCAATAAAGGGCCTTCTTGACTGCTTGTTTGATTGTAAATATCAGAGGAAGAGACCGTCCTGCGACGTCTTCAAAGTAGTGATAAATAGTGCAGTGAAGAAGATGTATAAGTGTTGTAAATTACACAGACACAAAGTGTGAAGTGAGAGTTACATATGATCCGAGCTATAAACCCTAACAAAGCTCTCCAACACCATTCGCACTGTGATTACACTGTCGCAGTCAGGAGGAAGAGCAGGAGGGGGGGGCTAATTCCTGCCCTCTCCATGATTTCAGTGTGCAGTGTGGAATTGCATAATGTCATTGCTATCTTCGGCCTAATAAACACTCCAGCTGTAGTAGGACCCTGGCTTCACCTCCTGGTGCAGGGCGGGCTGTATCTTATGGTACCCATGGAGAGAGAGATAGTCTCGGTTGCAGCTCCGGCCTCGTACAGAGCCCCTGCTGTTACTAGTGAGCGAGAGGAACTGAGGTGGTGGTGATGGTATTGGTGGTGGTATTGGTGGTGGTGGTACTGGTATTTGTGGTACTAAGGGTACTGGTGGCACTGGTGGTGGTGGTACTGGTGGCATTGGTGGTGGTACTGGTGGTGGTACTGGTGGTATTGGTGGTACTGGTGGTGGTACTTGTGGTGGCGGTACTGGTGGTGGTACTGGTATTGAGGTGGTGGTACTGGTGGGGGTACTGGCACTGGTGGTGGTTTTGATGGTGGTACTGGTGGTGGTGATAATGGTGGTGGTACTGGTGTTGGTAGTACTGATGGTGGTGGTACTGGTGGTGGTACTGGTGTTGGTACTGGTGGTGCTGGTACTGGTGCCGGTGGTGGTAGTGGTACTGGTGGTGGGACTGGTGGTGGTGGTACTAGTGATGGTACTGGTGGTGGCACTGGTGGTGCTGGTACTGCTGGCGGTGGTACTGGCGGTGGTGGTACTAGTGGCGGTACTGGGGGTGGTGGCACTGGTGGTGGTACTGGTGCTGGTACTGGTTGTACTGGTGGTGGTGGTGGTACTGCTACTGGTGGTACTGGTGGTGGTGGTACTGGTGGTAGTGGGACTGGTTGGTCTGCTGGTGGTGGTGGTACTGGAGGTGGTGGTACTGGTGGTGTGTACTGGTAGTACTGGTGGTGGTACTGATGGTGGTATTACTGGTGGTGGTGGGACTGGTGGTGGTGGTATTGGTGATAGGACTGGTAGTTTTACTGGTGGAAGTACTGGTGGTGGTGGAGGTGGTACTTGGTGGTTGGTGGGACTGGTGGTGGTGCACTGGTACTGGTGGTAACAGTGGTTGTACCGGTGGTACTGAAGGTGGTGGTACTGGTGGTAACTATGGTGGTGGTATTGATGGTGATACTTGTTGTACTACTGGTGGTACTAGTACTGGTGGTAGTGGTACTGGTGGCACTGGTACTGGTGGTGGTAATGGTGGTGGGGGTGGTACTGGTGGTACTGGTGGTTGTACTGGCAGTAGTGGTGGTACTGGTAGTGGTGGTGATACTGGTACTGGTGGTAATTGTGGTGGTTGTGGTGGCATTGGTGGTGGTACTGGTGGTTTTGGTGGTGGTACTGGTGCTGTTTGCGTTGGTTGTCCTGCTGGTACTAGTGGTACTACTGGTGGTGGTGGTACTGGTGGTGGTGGTAATGGTGGTGGTACTGGCAGTGGTGGTTCTGGTGGTGGTGGTGGTGGTGGTACTGGTTGTGGTGGTACTGGTGGTGGTGCTACTGGTGGTGGTGGTACTGGTGGTGGTGGTACTGGTGGTAGTAGTGGTACTGATGCTGGTGGTGGTACTGGTGGTGGTGGATGTATTGGTGGAGGAGGTAGTGGTGGAGATATTGGTAGTGGTGATGTTGTTAATAAAGCAGGCTTTTGAAAACAACCCGTCAGGTGGCTTTAGAACAGATGACATGTAACACAGATGTGCTGTTGTCAGCTTCAGTCCATTAGCACAGGATTATGTGCTAACTGGAATTCACATGACTTAATTTGCTAATGCTTTCTATTTCCATTTTACTTGGGGGGGGGGTTGAAAAAGACACAGATAATGCAGGGTTAAAGTGAATGAAAGTAGGCACCCATGTGACAGGGCTGCCGTGCTGCTTTAAAAAACACAAGCATTTGCATGCACTCGCGTCAATGCAAGACCTATTGCATTGCAAGTGCTCATTAGATTAGTGAATAGAAACACTCCCTTGCAGCCCGCACGGCAAATTAATAAGCACGTCCGCTAAAGTGAAAGCAGACCGCGCTGCAAATAAATAAAAAAAATAGTGCTTACCGACTTATGAAGGAGACCGTGTACCACCACAACTAAAAGATCCAGCCCTCATGGGAGGCAACAAATGGCGACATGGCGGTAACAAGGAAGCCAGCATTTACCAAGGATAATGACATCAGCCAATCAAAAATATGGGCGGAAAGAAGGCAAAGCTTCCACAGCATCCTGGACTACTGCAGAGCGAGCAGGGCAAGAGCGCTGCCACTAGGCTTGACCTAATAAATGGTGGTGAAGTTTTCAATAAGCATTTATTGAACCAGTGTCATTCTAGTGTAAAATAGATGTGCTGAAACAACCATATGACAGGAACATATATAAACTATATTAAGCCCCAACAGAGTAAATGGATGGAAGATTTCTACCCTAGTACTAAAATAATGGATATATGGAAGCATATAAATACATGGCAATAATAATGCGTACTCCTTCGATGCAACCCTAACTAGATGTATCTAAGTGTACCAAGCCTGTATGTAGGTGTAGAGCCAAGAATACCCCTAGGCTGAAGCCACCCCGCGAGGGATGTTAGACCACTGCAAGCAGGAGTGTCTGCTTGCAGAAATCTCTGCGACTTGCGTCAGTGTGTCAGCATGGAAGTCTTTCTCCTCTGCCTTTCCTGGCAAAGATATGGTGTATAAATACCAAAAAGGTACCCTCAGGGGAGTCTACCTTGCTGTGTCATGTCGGCCAAGGATGACGGAAGCGATGACCCTTATACATAGGTATTATATAAAATAATAAATACATTTAAAAAAAGTTGTTTAAACTAGACAATAGTGACAAATACAAAAATTAATGAATACATAAATGTATTTATTTGATTTCCTACCCAATAACACCACACCAAAAACAAAACAGTTCAACATTTTAAATTAAATGTACTTCCATAATTAACATAATTAATAATCAGTTGAAAAATATTAATAAAAAACTAATAAACATTAATTGACTATACACACTTTGCCACTATAATATCCACAACACACCCCTAATTAAACTATACAATAATAAAACACAATTAAAACTTATTTTTAAATTATAAACTATTACTACTAACAACTAATAATAAAGTAATTAAAATAGATTTAATACCCACCCTTTACCCCTTTAAAAGTAAAACCAATACACACAAAATTAAACAATTACCCAAAATAAATATCAAATAATTAACAATAATTAACAACTATATATTAATTAAACACACATTACTTCCCACCCTTTACTCCTATAAACACAACACACACCTAAAACTAAGTACACAATTACCATAATAAAAGTTTAATTTAAAACATTAATATTACAAAACTACTTAACACCCTTTACCCCTATAAACCCAAAAACACCTAACATTAATTACACAAATACCATCATTAATTACCAATTAATTATTCAAAAATAATTAACAACCAATTGTTAATTCATCAATTAAAAATAAATTACTTCCCACCCTTTACACCTAAAACATGACAACACACACCTAAAATGTATTACACAATTACCATAATTAATTGCCAATTAATTAATTAAAATGAATTAACAACCAATTAAAAATAAATTACTTTACATAGTTAAAACTACAAAATCTCAATTAAACCAATATTAATAAATGAAAAATATTCAATTAATTTAATATAATTAAATTACTTCCTACCCTATTCCCCTATAAACCCACAACCCGCTACGGAACTAAATAGGCAAATTTGAAATAAAAAAATTAATAACTACAAAAAATGTAGCACAAATTAAAAATACAAAGAATTCTTATACATAAAACATATATACATATAAAATATATACTAAAATACATCATATTAATTTAAAAAACAATATTTACTATATTTTTGCAAACGATATTAAGCACTTTGATATTTTTAGAATCAATGTTACGTATCTTAAGTCGATATTCTTGACCAGGATACTTATTACTCAATATTGGTGCAACTCAATATTTTTTACTCAATATTCTTTCTGCACACCATTCGGTCCTAAGGAGACCCTACTGATACCATAAGTATTCCATGTTTCTATGGGTTTCGATGGGTTGCAATCAGATGATTGGGATGTCGATGCTGTAAATTCTAGGTTTTCCGAATTGCAATATTACACTGTCTATGACACTGAAGATTTATATTTAAATTCTGCTAACTATGCAGATTTGTTCTGTTATCAGCATTATAGGGCATCGTTTTTTACATAGAGCTAATGGACAGCCTCCCCAATTTAATTATATTCAATGAGAACATTGCCCAACTCCATCACAGGGTAGTTCCAGTACACAAATGAAGAGGTACACTTATTTTACTGGTTATAATCTCTCGGACCCGGTATCATACTATTTTAAATTGGTTCCCACTCTTTCGAAAAAATATATGCTCATGCAGACCAAATTGATCTATGCATCCCTCTTTATCGATAACCTAACCCTGAAAGGATATGATATTGGAAAGACAATATTGACTTGAAATCGGTATGAGGCACTAAATCCTGACAAGTACAAGGTATAGAATCTTTATTCCATGCATATCTGATAACTACTCAAATCATCTTTCTAAATAACACTTTCTAACAAACTACTTGTTTGGGATTAGCTAAGATTAAAAAATGTATACTCAAACTATTTCATCCTTGGCCCTTTTTGATAACTGGCAATCTGATATAAATTATACTGAGGACCAATTAAATAGTATGATACGAAACAGTACATTTGATTCTTACATGGTACTTCCAACTGGGCGGGCATTATGGACATCAGACATGAATGCTTGTCATTCTTGTTTCATGAACACTACATCAGGGTTCACATTAAATAGACCTGATCCACGTTATTCACAAACACCACATTCCAAAACTGATACTACCTATTCTGTGGGTACATTATGTCAAAAATGGTTAGAACATTACACTTCGTCTGCCATGAAACAATATCTTTCTCTCCTTTCAAAATACATAAACCTTTCTGATTTCATTTTTGGGTACAAAATCCCCTCATTCAAAACGATTTGTTTATGCTGCATATAATGAATTTTGGAAATTGCCGCAAATGGAAGCTGCTATACGCTTACCTCAAATTGATCAGGATAATTTAGATAAAGTGCTTGCGGTTGTCAACAACAGTATTAACACATTATCATCTCGTATCTATACTTCAGATAATATTGTGCCCTCTGTAATTGATATTGTACAAAATTAAGTGTCTACCTTGTAATATTGTCAGAATCTACTTAGATCAGTCATGCAATTTGGCTGAACACTGCAAATTCTTAAAAATGGGTCGTTGGAATTACTTAAGTGGTAGCACATTGTTCTTACTGTTTAACCCCTTCGATGCTAATGACGAGCTCAGCTCGTCATCAGCCACGGGGGGCGTGTGCGGATGACGAGCTGAGCTCGTCATCCAACGCGGCTTTTTGAAAAAAGCCGCGTAGCGCAAAAATTACCGCCGCAGCGATGAGGTTAATCTGACATGCAAACAACAAACAATGACTATGGAAGACGCTAGTTATACCATGCTATATATAGAGAAACTTAAACAACTTTCCTTTACTGTAGCCCAGACTCATTACGCGGTTTGGTTAATACAATGAGTTATCTAGGTGCCCATCTTGATGGTTCAATTCACTTCCTGCATGAAACACTGCCCAGTCGGTAGATATGAATCTCTTGGGAGCAGCTACATACATGAGTTATGGTCCCTGCCTTTTAAATATTTTTGCCAACGAGCTGAAGAAGACGTTTTTCTTACAGGGGAAGAATGCGCCTTCACTACTGGTCATTCCCTTGTGTGTCAACAAGTAAAAATTCATGGCCCCTGTAATGTTTCTGCCCCCAATTTGGCTTTTTATTTGAAATGAACTCCTGTTCCAGCAATTATTCCATCTCTCACACTGCTTTAGAATGGCAGTTGTCTCGTCCTTAATAATCAGGACTGTTGCAGTCTGCAGGTGGGAATCTCGTATGTGGTGTCTGCTTTCCAGCTAGTTACTTGTTGCAATAACGTCCTGTTTCCCCTTCCACATGGGAGTGTAGATAATTTGTTGCAGCTTTCAGCCCGCGTGACCTTCCATTTGCAGGTGGCAAGAAAGTCTAGTGAAATACATTCATTGTTATACACAAATCTCCCCCTACATTTCAGGGAATTGATATATCAAATATTTAATGAGTCTGATACCACGGCATGTCACATTTTTTTAAACTTGTGGGCTCCATCCTCATGACATCTTTTCAAACTATTTTTGGAGTAATGCCTGCTTTTATACATTCTATTTTTTCCAGCATATTTGGTGGGTTCCCGCTGATGCTCGTCTCAATTTGTGACATCATCATGCTGTTCCTTCTATTCCACAATGGCTGCTCCATCTGTGGTCCTAATGTAAATAAACAAAAGGAATCAGCTCCTTGGGTGTAGGGCGTATCCTCCAAAATCGGGGAACACCCTTGTTGTTTTTGGTCCCCACACACACCAACAGGCCACTTGGTGTCATGCTTCATCATCGGGGTCATCGTATCCCTCTACGGGATACGGCGTGCTGCGACCTACGGATACGCGGGAGCACTTAAGATGACTATGTGTGGTGTGGATGGGGTATTGAAAATGTGAGTGTACGGTGAGGTTTAGATCTAAGTGAGTGAAATTTAAAAAGTACCTGGCTCGTGGGGTAGCAAAAAACTTTTAATGGACCGCCGGGCTGGTGCTATTAAAAAATGGAGTGTGGGAGGTTGGGAACGCAAACAATGTGCACTACCTCCTCTCTGAGTGCGTCGACATGTTTTGGTGTAAAAACACCTTCTTCAGGATGAGGTACACAAATCCCCACCTTACTCACGTTTCTATAACTTGTATCAGGATTACTAATAAAAGTGAGAACTATAGTGCAGGTAAAACAGTGTACCTAGCAAAACGCCGCTCATTGGCCGACCTATTAAGAGAAGGAGACAACATTTTTTTTGTGGTGGTCTACTTTTCAACAACCATAGGTAAAGTGACCAGTGGTTACAGGTGACAAAAGTAGCGGTAAAGGCCTCAGACTATAGGTGTCATCGTGCCTATAGTGGGATTAAAAAAGGATGACAAACTAGACTCACTGACATATAACATAAAACACACATTTTTTTAGTCTTGGCGTTTTTAGCGTTACTCGGAACATGATACCCTTAGTGGTCAAGGATTGGTAACTATAGTTTAGAGTGCCCCTGTAAAGAGAAAAAGACACTACATGTCCCTATGTAATAGTAACATACTGTTTTGTAGGGGTAGAAATGCCTCATGAGCCAGACGTCAGGGAATCTTCTGCTATTTAGCACCTGTCAAAAAAATGGAGTTCAGAGTCCCATTTTTACTTACATTGGCGTAGTGGAGATAGTACTGCTCTCTGCCAAGTGTACTCACGATTTCAGCGAGGAAATTCCTCCCGACCGACCCCTCCGTGGCTCCGGTGATTGGGACCATGGGAAACCAAAGTACGGGTATTTGTACCTTTTCCCGGGGCTCTGATCATTGTTAGATTGGATAATGATGGTTTCCTACCTGCCCTTGTAAGGGCTTAGTGCCGGTTCTGCTCGTGGCTGCGAGTGGTAGTGTTGCGATGCCGCGCATGCGTGCTGCCCGCGCCTTAACGCAGTTGTGTCTAAAACCGCGCATGTGTGTATCCAGCGTTAGTCTCCTAAGGAGGTAGAGTCTACCTAGACTTTATGTGCAGGCATTTGAGAGTGCTTGGAACAGTTGGGTAAATTCCTCCTAGATTTGGTTGTGGTGAACATTGCAGCGTTAAACCACCAACATGACATTTAAAATAGTTTCTGCTGGTCTGTAGACAGAAGGTGGTATTCAGATAGGTAATTTCTATGTTAATTGTCCCCAGGGAATGTCATCGTTCAAGCCTTGGGTACTAGTCCCCAGGCGAAAGAGTCCTTGTTCTGACGTCAGTTGTTCTACTACTGTCCACTTTATGTCGTTGACACAGTGTTCGTTTTCCAAGAAATGGGTTGCCATCTTTGTCGTGATTTTCTTGCAAAGTACGTTGCTCTTATGCTCTCCAATTCGCACCTTCATTGGCCTTGTGGTCATGCCTATGTATTCCAAATTGCATGGGCAGATGATCATGTAGATAACATTTCTGCTATTACAATTGGTCAGTTTTCGTTGCTCCCAATTGGTTCCGTTGGCAAAGATCAAATGCTTACTTTTCTGTGTGAGGTGGCAGCTTGCACAGTTCCCACAGGGGTAATGGCCACCTAGGCCATGTTGTGAGAGCTGTGGTTGTTGTGGTTTTGGGCGCATGTGCACCAACATGTCTTTGAGGTTTTTACCTCGTTTGTGTGCAAACATTGGTTTCTCAATGCTCAGGGTCCCACTGTTCAAAATGCACCAGTGTTTGTTCAGCAATTTGGACACTTCGTTGGTGTTGGGGCTGTAAATATTTTCTCTGAGGATGGCAAATTGCACACCTCCACACACTTTAAACCAACCTCAAGGAACTGCCTCCTCAGATTTGATAGTTTTCATCCGCGTCATCTACACACAAATTTACCTTACGGACAATTTCTGAGGCTAAGGCGAAACTGTACCCAGATCAAGGATTATAAGGCACAAGCACAAGACTTGAAAAAGTAATTGCAGAAAAGACAGTATCCTGAGAGGATCATTGATATCGCAATGAAACGGGCAAGAAACAATAACAGGGAAGCCCTGCTAGAAAACAAAATCCCAACAGATGAGGGAGCCACCAGACCCATATGCGTGACCACTTACAGCCCCAACACCAACGAAGTGTCCAAATTGCTGAACAAACACTGGCAGATTTTGAACAGTGGGACCCTGAGCATTGAGAAACCAATGTTTGCACACAAACGAGGTAAAAACCTCAAAGACATGTTGGTGCAAACGTGCCCAAAACCACAACAACAACCACAGCTCTCACAACATGGCCTGGGTGGCCATTACCCCTGTGGGAACTGTGCAAGCTGCCACCTCACACAGAAAAGTAAGCATTTAATCTTTGCCAACGGAACCAAGTGGGAGCAACGAAAACTGACCAATTGTAATAGCAGAAATGTTATCTACATGATCACCTGCCCATGCAATTTGGAATACATAGGCATGACCACAAGGCCAGTGAAGGTGCGAATTGGAGAGCATAAGAGCAACATACGTTGCAAGAAAATCACGACAAAGATGGCAACCCACTTCTTGGAAAACGAACACTGTGTCAACGACATAAAGTGGACAGTAGTAGAACAACTGACGTCAGAACAAGGACTCTTTGAAAAAGAGCAAAGGTGGGTTTTTCGCCTGGGGACTAGTACCCAAGGCTTGAACGATGACATTCCCTGGGGACAATTAACATAGAAATTACCTATCTGAATACCACCTTCTGTCTACAGACCAGCAGAAACTATTTTAAATGTCATGTTGGTGGTTTAACGCTGCAATGTTCACCACAACTAAATCTAGGAGGAATTTACCCAACTGTTCCAAGCACTCTCAAATGCCTGCACATAAAGTCTAGGTAGACACTACTTCCTTAGGAGACTAACGCTGGATACACACGTAAGAACCGGTACAGCGCATGCGCGGTTTTAGACACAACCGCCTTAAGGCGAGGGCAGCACGCATGTGCGGCATCGCAACACTACCACTCGCAGCCGCGAGCAGAACCGGCACTAAGCCCTTACAAGGGCAGGTAGGAAACTATCATTATCCAATCTAACAATGATCAGAGCCCCGGGAAAAGATACAATTACCCGTACTTTGGTTTCCCATGGTCACAATCACGGGAGCCACGGAGGGGTCGGTCGGGAGAAATTTCCTAGCTGAAATCGTGAGTACACTTGGCAGAGAGTAGTACTATCTCCACAACGCCAATGTAAGTAAAAATGGGACTCTGAACTCCATTTTTTTGACAGGTGCTAAATAGCAGAAGAGACCCTGACGTCTGGCTCATGAGGCATTTCTACCCCTACAAAACAGTATGTTACTATTACATAGGGACATGTAGTGTCTTTTTCTTTTTACAGGGGCACTCTAAACTATACTTACCAATCCTTGACCACTAAGGGTATCATGTTCCGTGTAACGCTAAAAACGCCAAGACTAAAAAAATGTGTTTTATGTTATATGTCAGTGAGTCTAGTTCGTCATCCTTTTTTTAATCCCACTATAGGCACGATTGACACCTATAGTCTGAGACCTTTACCGCTACTTTTGTCACCTGTAACCACTGGTCACTTTATGGCAAAGGTAAATACCCAGGCAAAAACAACGTAAATATCTGGCAAAAAAATATAATATGATACAATGAAACACACACAAGAAGGGAAATAGAACAACAACGTGCTATGATGACATCATTTTTTTTAATTATATTGATAAAAGTTGATATGGACATGTTCAATCATACAGAAAAATTGTGTTTAAAATACATTAAAAACAAAGCAAATATTCAATCACAGTAATATATAATGTGTGGGGGAAAACATTTTTTTTTTACCACTGGTCACTTTACCTATGGCTGTTGAAAAGTAGACCACCACAAAAAAAAATGTTGTCTCCTTCTCTTAACAGGTCGGCCAATGAGCGGCGTTTTGCTAGGTACACTGTTTTTCCTGCACTATAGTTCTCACTTTTATTAGTAATCTTGATACAAGTTAGAGAAACGTGAGTAAGATGGGGATTTGTGTACCCCGTCCTGAAGAAGGTGTTTTTACACCGAAACATGTCGACGCACACAGAGAGGAGGTAGTGCACATTGTTTGCGTTCCCAACCTCCCACACTCCATTTTTTAATAACACCAGCCCGGGGGTCCATTAAAAGTTTTTTGCTACCCCACGAGCCAGGTACTTTTTAAATGTCACTCACTTAGATCTAAACCTCACCGTACACTCACATTTTCAATACCCCATCCACACCACACATAGTCATCTTAAGTGCTCCCACGTATCCGTAGGTCGCAGCACGCCGTATCCCGTAGAGGGATACGAGGACCCCGATGATGAAGCATGACACCAAGGGGCCTGTTGGTGTGTGAGGGGACCAAAAACAACAAGGGTGTTTCCCGATTTTGGAGGATACGCTCTACACCCAAGGAGTGGATTCCTTTTGTTTATTTACATTTGCCCAGGGAGAACGAATCCATCTCGATCTATTTCTCTCTCTCTCCCCCCTTTGTTATTGATACCATCTGTGGTCCTGCTTGAACAGGCATCGCTGCAGCTGTACCGTGAGCGAATGCTACAACTTTTTGGAATGGTGCCATTAGACACTCTGGATGCCAAATTTTATCTAACCTTCGATATGCTTACTTCACCAGTGGGCAATCTGTATTTCATTGCATCAAGTGCCCCTTTCAGTGGGCTCTGGTTATCTGCTTGGCTACCCCATCTCACGCTGTCCTTGATTTCAAAATGTTGATGGGTCTCTTAGTGGTCCAGAACCAGGACTGTTCCTTTGGTATGCAGCTTGTGTACAACCCAGCGTTTGGGCCAGTCGCCAGAGGTGATCCCTGAGCAACAGAACAGCGTCAACACAGGTGCACCTTGGATGGTCCTATTGACAACTGGATACAAGGAGCATGTTTGTTCCTTTAACCTGTTCAATTAGATGGCTGACATTTCCAATTTGCAAGGTTCGGATTTCTTACTGGAATTAATGTTGTTCCACTTGGCATTCTACATCCTGGGTCCCGGCGATTCACTGTAATTGGATACATTTTTTACCAAAAATCTTTCCTTCTAATTCGGCAATACTATTTTTCAGATGCTTTCAAGATGCAACTTGTTATAGGCTTTGGTTCTGCTTATCATCTGACTTCTGTCGTCATTTTAGTGCTACCATCCTGAACATGGGGAGGGTGTCATATGTTCCATGCAGGCCCATTGTACTTTTTCCTAAGTTAGCATGAGCACTTTGCAGTCTGCCCTCTGCTTTGCGAACGTTACTTTACAAACTTATTTTGCTTTGTGCTACACTGTACTTTTGCACAGACCTTGTTGTTGTTTTTGCGTTCTGTTCTTTCCTGGGATATAGTCTGAACACTGTAGACAAGGTCAAACAACAATGCCCCTTGTTATTGTATTATGGTCAGGCCCTAGCACCTAGACAAAACACGCAGATGCAACTGTTGTGTGGGGATACATACTTTTGTCATATAGGTATGCACAGATAGGTAACTACGCACACTTGGAGAGGGATCTTTCCAGGGAAGACATTGTGATAGCACCTGAGACGTAGAACTTTCATTTGTGTATGCTAAGGTCCGGGGTCTGCTGCCAACACCCAGAGATCTTCTGATATATAATCATTTTGCTTCTGTAGAAGGGGAGAGATGTTAGGCTACCCTGTCTTATATAATGACAGCTCCTTTTATGATTTATAGACTTCTTACTATGCTGACCGTATTTGTGTTAGGCATTTTCTTACTTATTGCGGCACGTATACTGTATAGTTAAAATAAACATTTTAAACTTTCCTCGTCTCTCTGTCAGAACTTATTGTCGACTAGCAAGAGTGTGAGAGCAAAAAGGTGTGTCCTGCAACTGCAATTTCTGAGAGGGTTGGGAGTGTTGTGTTCTGGGCTGTCTAATCACTTGTTCCTCAGTGAATGAGTAGGAGGACAAGTGAGACACTATAGCTATTCAGTTCCCGGCTCATGGGTACTCAGGAGGTAATTTGACTCAGTCCCCCCCTACTAAGGTTCTATGATCCCAAGCCTAGTTTTGTGACTCTGCAGAATCCCTGAAACATTCCATAATCGAGGTAGTGTCATCTGCAGTGGTGATGTAGTGGATGTTTTCTTTGTGGATGATGGAGATTCCACCTGTTTGTTTGTTCATGCGGTCCCTGTGTGCTGTCTAGTAGCTATTGGGAGTTACAGAGGCGATGTTGGGAGTGGATGCAGGGTTGAGCCAGGTCTCGATGAGTAAGATTACGTCGGAGTGAGGGCCATGTGTTGGGCTGCAAATGCATCTAGCTGCCACCTTCTAGCATTGTGCAAGTTAAGTTAGCATTTGCGGCACCATGTTGTCTCTTCGCCGCCATTTTGTACTGTGATTGATATAAGCTTCTGTCTCATAGACTATCTGCCCAGCAAAAGCTGGTTTGAGTTACTCCTCATTATCTTATTCAAGGTTGGATTCTAACATACTAATGAATAGCTTACTCTGTGCTTGCATGCCTTTCCTCTCTCGAAGCCCTGCTCCCACACTACAGAGCTTTAAGTTTGAACAAGACGACCTTGAGAGTGTGATATGTACCCATTCTGCAGGTGTTAGCTCTTCCTTCTGTACCTCCTTTGTTCACCAGTGCCCGAGCTGGAAAATTCCAGCCTGGGCGGGACTTTGGTGTGTTGGGAGATACATATTATGTCTTATGGAGTGTTCTGAGGTCATTCCCTCAGCAGCTATCTCATGAGGCTGGTCAGATCGGGCTCCGCTGCAGTGTATTACTAATAAATTACTTGGTTTGTATTCTCTACTATCTTCCCGACTCTTCATTTCTTGGAAGGCAGCGAGGTGGTCACGAGTGACCCGGGTGGCCCGATTTAGGTCACTTCCTTCACATGATGGTGTACCCATTTTTGGTGGCGTGCTTGTACAGTGATTGTGCCTTAAGCAGGAGGCAGGGACTTGTTCCGCAGTTGTGGTCGTAGTGGTTGGTGCAGTAGTAGTTGTAGTGCATGCGGATGCAGTTTGTAGGAGAAGAGACAGTGCTGACAGGTAAAAGGTCCTGCCGTAGATCGAGGTAAGGTGTGGCAGCAGTTGTTGTAGCAGAGTCTGGGGCCCAAGGCTTGGTGGCGGTGTATCTTCGTGTGGCGGGAGAGCCAGGTTTCCTAACGCTGGGCGCTTGTTCTGGCACAGAAGGGTGCAATTGGGCTTGTCTTTGGCGTTCCAGTGGCATGGTCGAACTGCGGCCTCTATTAAGTAGGTCATGGGACGAGAGAGTAGCACTGGGCAGTGGTGAGAGGGGCTGGCGTGAGGCAGGAAGCAGGAGGGAATACTGTGGCAAAAAAACGGCGGGGAAAGCAAGCAGGCAGCAAGAGCAAGGCAGGTGGAATTCAGCAGGTAGAAACACGGAAACACTCGAATTACGAATATAAATTAATACTAAACAGTAGTAGAATCTGAGTGAAGATAAATGAAATAAGTGAGGACTAAACAGTGGGCATAGATGTACAAAATGATAACAAGCAAGACAGTAAACAAAATAATTGATGACTAAAAAGTGAGGAACAGTAAAAATTAAACAAAATAACACATTTAACAATGTAAACAAAATTAAATACGCGAGGCATTAAGCAGCAAGGGAGAGTTGGAACAAAGGACCTGCTCAATCGGGTGGAGCTGAGGCTTTCATTAAATAAGTCCTGGAAATAAACAAAATAACAAATTAAACAATTTAAACAAAATTAAACAAGCGAGCCAGAAAGCAGCAAGGGGGAGCTGGCACGAAAGACCTGTTAATTTTTCTGTCAGTTTTTTTTTGTATGAACACCTTTATCATGTTTGGCCTTTAGCATTTTCTTCCTGCAGCTTGCGGGTTTGCTTGACCCCCGATTTAACCCTAAACCGATTTTCTCTTTTGTCGGACTTGGAATCTAATGACTTATGACTGTTAGACCTGGCATCATTGGCGTGAGTCTCCCTTCCATTTTGATGGATTGCCTCTTCTGTTTTGATATGTTTTTGCTGAATTTTTGGTTTGGGCACTGTGTCACTGCTAATCAGTGCCACAGTGCAAGTGCTCCCTATGTTAAATTGATGTACTAATTGGATTCCATGATTGGGTTATTTGATTTATCTGTCAGCCCCTAGTACAGTGCACCATGTGCGCCTAGCACTTGTAAATCAAATGCTGCTGGTGGGCTTCCAGCACTGGTTGTGCCACCCACAGAAGCAGCTTGTAAAGTGTGTCTCATGCCTGCCATTGCAAGGCCTGTGTGCAATCTAGCACTGCCATGTCGACTTGGCCAAGTGCACCCACTTGCCAGTCCCTAAACCTTCCCTTTGCTTCATATTAGACACCCCTATGGTAGGCCCAAGGGCAGGGTGCATTGTAAGTATAAGGTAAGACATGCTCTGATGTGTGTAGCATGTTCTAATAGTTAATTACAGCCATTTTCGCTTTTCAATATTGAAGGCTACCTGTTCTGATAGGCCAGCATGGGCAGTTAAATTATTACATTCTTATAACCCTAACTGACTCAGGGAACATGGTAGAAATTTGAATTTAGAAGGACTGAACAGAGTAATAAAATACATCTTTTAGTAAAGTTGGTTTTAATATTCTGTGTTTGAAAATACCACTTTTAGAAAGTAGGTATTTTCTTGCCTAACTATCCAGGCCTGCCTCTGCTGGGTTGTGTATTCCTTGTCTGGGTTTGTGAGTGACAGGGCTGGGGGATTCCAGGAGACAGGCTGGGGAAGCGCAGTGATGAATAGAGAGATCTGCATATAGATGGGAGGGAGGAATTGCACCTGGGACCTGAATAGGTCTGGGCCTTCCCTCTATAATGTTGGCTCCACCCCCTGTGGCTCTGCCCTGCACTGTGAAAGGAGAGGAGGAATCATGTCAACAGAGTGCTCCTGAGCTGTATCTTCCATCCCATATGCTGGCTCCACCTCCTGTGGGGCGGATGATGTCTCTGCCCTGCACAGTGAAAGGAAGAAGAGAGTCATGTACACAAAGTGCTCAGGAACTGGTTTGGACTAGGCAGAGGCCTCTCTGCCTTCAGAGAACAATGGATTTTGGGGTATAAATATTGGGACCCTAATCCCAAGAAATTAGATCACTTCTGGACAAGAAACCTTTCTACCAAGGAGAAGAACCAAGGAAGCTGCAGGAGTTTGGACTGCCCCTCTGCCAGTGTGCTGTTTGCTGGGTTGGCCTGCAGTGGATGCTTCATTGCCAAGGGAAAGGAGAAGGAACTTTGTAAGGACTTTCATCTACAGAATATTCCCCAAGGGCTTGAACTGTGCTTGCCTTCTGCTGAAGTCTCAGGGACAGAAGACTTCACCTCCAGCTCCCCCCTGAATTTCCTTGCTGGGAACTCTGACTCCAGACACTTGCGTGCCGCTGGGAGCTGGAAGCGCGACGCATTTAAAGAAGCGTGTCGCCGCCGCAGCTGAAATTGTCGCAACGCCGGAGAAGCGAGCCTTCGCCGCATCTCCCTGGAAGCGTGTGTTCATCGAAGCTGCCACATTAGGTAAATAACTTGCCTGCGTTTAACTTGGACATTTCCAAAACTCTAATCATCTCGTTGCAGTAACTACTTATTTATACCATATACCATAACAGATCTATAAAAATATATTTGTTATTAATTTCTATTAGTTCATCTTTTTGTTTTTGTTTTTGTTTTTTTTTCGAAGCTGCCTGCTGTCGCATCACCGGAGAAGCGTGACGCCCTCGAGAGAGTCGCCATCGCAACATCTGAGGAGCGTGTCGCAGGGCTTGTTACGGCTCCAAAGTACAGAGTCGTTGCAAGGCTGCCAGGGTGTCATCGCATTGTCTTCGCATCACCGCATCAAGGGCGCCATCTTCTCGCATCGCAACTGGATCATCGCATCAAGGCGCCATCTTACGCACCGCAACTGGCCCGCAGGCCAAGAATCTAAGCATCACCTCCGCACCGGTAAGGATGACGACGCAGCTCCTACTCTGCGCAAGCATTGAGGCACGACGCATCCTCTCCCCCGGATCACGGAACCGACGCATCTCCCTTTTTGCGAACCTTTTGTTTACTTTGCGTTACGCATCTAGGTACTTTGTTGAGGCTTTGTCGCATTTATCATCAACTTGAACTAAGCAACTTTAATCATCTTTTAAGTAATCTTAAGTGTAGTATGGTGGATTTTTGTCGTTTGTGGTCTTGTGTTTAAGTCTATATATAAGGAATAATTATTTTTATAAAACCTGTGTTCTGTCCATCTGTAGTGTTTTCACTCTATTACTGTGTATATTCACAAATGCTTAACACACTGCCTCTGAGATAAGTCTGTCTGCCCGTGCCAAGCTACCAAGGGGGTGAGCAGGGGTTATTAAGGAATGTAATCCCCTTATCATGACTTAGAAGTAAGGGTCCCTATTTAGACAAAGGTGAATTCCATTGCCAACTAGAGACCCCCAAACCTAACAGCATCGATTCTACTGCACCTTGGAATGGAACAAAGATATCAAAGGCCCGCCATGTCTCTGCAGGACTCCTATCAATAGACTTGGCTTCCGCAAATGGGCCTGCCACAAAGCTTGTTAGTTTAAATATTGCTGGTATTCGGTCTTAACAGCAGGGCTCGCATGGATGGACTTTGTCACCAATTTTGACATCATAATGTTACAAGATACTAGGGGCCAGATGTACGACCATTTTTTGCGGTCGCAGAGGGGTTTCAAACCACAATGGCATCCAAATTTTGTGGACTGTTTTACTTAATAAGTTTAACTTTTTCCTTATTAGCTTCTATAATGCAGTCTTTGATGTAGGATGCCAGATAGGTATCCTGTTCAAGGCATTATCGCTTTTAAAATTGAGGTCCTTAAGCCTTTCCAATAATTGTCATGTGGTCGCAGGGGGTGATTTTAATGCCAAGCTGGACATTAAGTCTACACTACATGATCCCTTTCTGAAAGTTGATAATATATTATGTACCCAAGCCTCTGACCGCATGGGTTTGAAGCTGTTTAACACCTTAAGTAACCTTGGTCTACGCAACACACTGGAAATCTTGAGAGCCTTCCACAAACAACCTGCCACCTTTGTTGGTTGGGGCAAAGGCTCAGTCATAGATTATATTTTTATTTCCAAGAACTTGGAACAATTTGCTAATTCATGAGGGGTGACTGAGAATAGCTTTAGTGACCATAATCCTCTTGATTTGCACTTAACCTAACAGACTGTATTCAAACTCACGTCGTCCCTGGTGTAACTGAGCTGTCCCAGGATGATAGTGGGTTAAGGCTAAGCTGGAAAGCTACCCACACTCCCACCCTGCTGAACATACATTGGTTCTAATCTTGATTTATTTGTCAATCGTTTGTTAACCATTAATCCCTTGCCTTCCAACTTTCTAGGCACATTCAGGGTTCGGAATTTAGTTACTAGAAACATTGTGTTAGGTCATTTAAGGGCTAAAGGGGTCCCTAAATTTGGGTGGTTTCGACAAGGATTGTAGAATTGCTAACCAACGATTGCATGATGCCCTTAATGCTAAGCCGAGGAATCAGCAGTGTGTCACAGAGGCAAGGTTAGTCTACAAACAATCAATCAAAAACAGGAAATCTGTAATCAGAGGAAACATTGGAACAGTCAGGGACACAAAGGAATTCGGGGCAATCGTAAATTGATGGAAGTTTTCATTCCCCATGTCGAAGGGGTTAGGATCCAACATTAATCCTGAAAAAATGGTTAGAGAACTTCAAATTGACCTATTCTTATGGGGGCAGCCCCATGGCTCGTGACGCGCAAAGTGTAGCACAGTTTCCACTGGAGATTAGATTGGGTTGGGCAAGGTCTCTGCAGAAATATAGGGTAGCCCATCTAATAAGGAGCCGGGCCCAGGGGGGATGCCCATGGACCTATACAAGGAGAACATTCAACTGCAGGCCCCTGTAATTACTGATGTTCTAAACAAAGCAGCTTCTTTCTACATTCCTACCTCCAGGCAGACTGACACAATTGTGCCAATGTTTAAGAAAGGTAATCTACAACAATAGGAGAGAGAGGGAAAGTATGGGACACTCTGTCCCCCGGGTCAATCTTTGTCAAACAACAAAAGAGTGTCAAAATATACTAAGTGTGTAAGCACAAATACAGAGAGAAGATGAACCTTAATAATCCACTTTAAGAATTATTCGGAATTAGGTTTGCAGGAGATCCCAGGTGCTGAGTGGGTGCCAAGCGTTGCGGGCAGTGTGCCATTGTCGCCTCCACCCCCCTCCCGAGACCTATGGGGTGTAGATCCTTTATTTAACAAACTATACAGATTCCTCGCAATTTGAGGGAAGTCCCACGATATGTTGGTTTGTTTTTTGCACCTTTAATTTTTACACAAAATTTTACACAAAATGTTAACTTTCACGTCCTCTTGTCAGGGTGGGCTTTAGCGTGCCCATACCGCCGGGGTACACTCCTCATGGTCCTGAAGAAAGCCCAGTAAATGACACATAACGGGCAGAAACATGTCGACCCCACTTTGAGTGGAAATACTGTAATGGCTGCCCTTCTGCTGGCTCTTTTGGAGAGGGAGAATGATGGAGAGTGACTCCAGCCTATCACCCCCATAGCATAGGGATTAGGACTATAGACAGGGACCCTGTCTTACATATATTAGGGCATTTTCGTGCCATTTTTCTTAAAGTAAGGCTTATGAATTTAAGTTAGGGGATAGATATATAAGTATTAGTTACGATTTGCTCATTTGCTAACATGCTGGGCTATTTTCCATGGAGTTATGCATATTGTGGGCTCCGTAGGCCTTAAACGAGACAGACTCCATTTTGCTTTCTGCCCGGTAGCCGAGAAGGCTTTTTAGGTCAAATGTAGTGTTTTAGTTTCAAGCTGTTGTTCGCTTGGAGAGAACCGGTTCAGGCTGACCCTTATCGAAGGAATGTATTTTTCTCCACTCCGAAGACACAACTTCAGGCCGGCCGGCTGGGAAAGTGTCCTTGGTACGGGGAGGTACAAGAATTTGGTGGGCGGCAGGTTACTGGCCGTGAATTTCCATGAAGGAACGGGCTTTGATATTAGCGAAGGTGTTAGTCAGTTTGTTAGTTAGTCCGTAGGCGGCATCTAGCCGTTAGCATCTCTGCCATTAATTATCTCATGGCGGACAGTCGCCATCTTTGAAGTCCTAGAAAGATTTAAGACCTTTTTCACATCTGAGGAACTCTGGAGTAAACAAGAGTGCCTAGCGACTCATCCACAGCGCTAACCGCATCCATCGTAAACAAACTGGAAGTTGAGCAAAGCCCCCTCCAACATAGACTCGACGTTTACATCGTGCAACGCCGAGGGTTACAGACTAACTAGAGGTGGCGTCCCAATACTAAGAAATACGGCGCTTCGCGCCCGCTGAAAACATAAAAACGCCAGCATCAATTACTGCTCATAACGGAGACCGATATCCTGTTTGAAAACGTCTTGGCTGCTAAACACAACTTAAGGAGTCCCCCTAAAAGAAATTGATCTGAAGATCAGATAATAGAGACTACACATCAAAAAGGTACCCAGCCCCAAAGCCCTGAAGACGAGCCTGCCAAGTACACAGACAGGCTCAGAAACGCGTCGGCTTACAGGCTCTTGACCTTCATTCGTCTTAAGTCCGAATGTTTTTTTGCGCATAAGGCTTTCGTGTTTTGATAAATACATGGAACATTGATTGTACTAGTAGCCTCTTGCGCTATCAGGCCAACAGAAAAAGAAAAGGAAAAAATATTCAGCTTTAGTGGCCTGACAGAAAGTATGTGGACAGGGTACTCTCAATCCTAATGAGTTATTTTTTTTCTCAAATGTTTGTCTTGTATATATTATCTAAATGTGAAAATGTTTTTTGTGTTTTTCTAAGTGTAGTGTAAATTGTGTTTGTAAATATATGTAAATACATGTGTCCTTGTGCAGGACAGCAAGTAATTCTTCGGACAGTCATAGTACTTGTAAAAATTATAGCATTGACTCTTCTTGAATTTCCTAAAAAATATATAGGTGCACAGAAGGATTTAATACCTGAGTGCAAGATTCTGCCCTAAATAAAAATTGAGCAGAACCAACAAACGAGTGACCGGGTCTTCTTCTTTCTTATAATTAATTATCTCATGGCGGACAGTCGCCATCTTTGAAGTCCTAGAAAGATTTAAGACCGAAACTCTCTGAAAAAGACTGAAGGAGAATTAGCGCGGAGCGCACTGATACAGAGAGAGAGAGAGACGGTAGCTAATAACCAGCAAGGTTCCGGTGCCCTGGAGGGAAGCAGACGAGGTTGAGCCTAGCGGTGCAGACGTGTACTTGTGACGGCTGGGGTGTGACTGCAAGGCGAGCCAGGACACAGAGACGAGAAGGGAACCTAGATGACTGCCGAGCCCAGACTTCATATTAACCAGGTGATGTCCGTCCATTGCTCATAGAACGTGCACTCTAATCTTTACCTTTTCTTTGCAGAAGTTATGTTGCATAGTAATGTGATTTGTGTCTACTGTTAATAAATATCCTAATTCTTAAGGAATTATCGTGTGCCTCGTGTTCATGTTCAATCTTGGTAAATGCATCTCCTAGCCGAGCGTTGTTTATGTGAGCGGATGTGAAATCCCGATCAGGTAAATAGTGATCGAACAAAGAGGGAGTGAGTGGACCTTTGATGCCAAGAACAGGAGGTACACCATATAATTTGGGAACCGTATCAAACGTCATTATTATAGTTTTATCCCGAGTAGGTAACTGAGATATTATCCTGATGATTGTTCATAGGAATGTGGTCGTCGTTGATATGCGGCGTTAGTGAGAACGTTGGGTGGGAGACCAACGCCTATACCCACAGGATTGTGGCTTGAATAAGTGAGAACGCCAGGGAGGATACTGGCGTGTAGTTTCGCAGGATTGCGAACAGTTTGGAAACGGGAGCATTGGGTTCTGCAGGCCCATGTGTAGACACACAGGATTGTGTGTCAGATCTGCCCTAGGGTAGACCGGTCTGGGTCGAGGTGGCCGCGAGACCAACTGATGTGAATAAGATATTGTAGAAAATCTATGTATATTCCCCATCCTTAGGTATGACCTATACATATATATATATATATATATTCATTGTGAATATTGTCTAAGGAGGGAAGGTGAGTACGTTTTGGCTGGGTCATAGGGGCCCCTGGGGGCTGATCCCATTCCAACGGAAAATCCAGCCATAACATCTGGCGTCACGAACTGTTTACGAAGCCTGTGTGCATTGTATTGTTTTAATCTTGTTGGTTTGCGCTCGGCTTGTACGTATAAAATTTTGTTTATAATTGTGTATATAACTTTGTTGTGTCATTATGTTTGCGAAAAAATCATCGTCGGTTTTCAAGTTACCGATTCAGATTCCCGGCTGGGAATGTACCCCTTATGAGGCTTTGGCCCGTGAGTGGGCTGATTCTACTGGTTTGAGTGAAAATTGGTCTTCATGCCTGGAGCAGGCGGAGCCTGCCGATGTGGTGTTGTGCTTGCAGAAAGCGCCAGTAGTGAAGGGTGATGAGCTTCCTATTTTAGGACGCAGAGGTTGGATTGTTCTTAATGCATATAGAATACTGCATGAGAGGTTTGTACAGCTACAAAAGCAGTTTAAGGACATGGAGGGGCAGTGTGTTGAGTTGCAAAATGCGCATACTCTTTTACGTTGTCAAAATAAATTGCTTGCCGACAAACTTGAAACATATCAGACCATTGCTGAAAGAGCTGCGGTCCGTATTGCACGTTATAAGTATAAACATCGTCGTGGTCGTGTATCTACACGCAAAGTGCGTATGGTTGTGGCAAAGGCTGGAATGGATTGGAACCCCGATGAGTGGGACGGTAATATCTGGGATTCTCATACTTCTGACTCCTCGGCAGAGGAGGGTGATAAGCGCGAATCCTCTCGCTCCGGACGTGATTGTAAATCTGCTTCATGTATTGATACAGGTCCTGACAACGGCCGTGCTCGTTCTTCCCGATCAGATGACGTAGCTTGCCCTGATTGCCATACTAAATCTAAGATGCGGGCTTCCTCGGAAGCTCTTCCTGAGGTTTCTGCTCACCCTGTTTTTCGACGAAAATTACAACAAGCCCCTGGTAATCCGGCTGGTATAGCTTTAGATTGTATTGAAGATTTTACTCAGCAGGAGGTTAGTGACATTTTACAACGATTTCGACAACGGCCTGGTGAGGCCTTGCTTACTTGGATGGTGCGTCTTTATGAACTTGGCGCTGCCGGTATTTTTCTTGATGCTGTTGATTGCTTACGGTTTTGCTCTTTAAGTTCTGATTCTACGATTCAAGATCATTTTCGAAACTATAATGGTGCTGGTCAAATTACTTTGCTCCAGCTTGCGTCTGACGGCTGTAATCATAAATATCCAACTGAATCTGATTGGCCCACTGATGAGAAACCGTGGTACACTTTGCGCGATGCGTCGCAACGTTTAAAGGAGGAAGTTATGAAAACTGCTATCTTCCTTAGTACTGCTGATAGGTTATTGGATGGTCTTTTAACATCTTCTGTGTGCAATCGCATTATTCGTTCTGCTCCTGTTGCTTACAAGCAGGTCATGATGACATTATTGATTAACCAAACTGGCAATCCTTTGTCTGCTGTGCTTGAGTCTGTTCGTCAGCTTGGTGAGCTGGGTGAATGGTTTAAACCTGAAAGACAATCTCGACCTGAGGGTCGTACTGGTGGGGACTATAAGTTCTCTAGACGTGACATGTTTCTTGCTCTCATTGCTGATGGTGTCAAGAGGGAAGACATTAACGGTGAGCCTAATAATCGCTTATGGGACATGTTTCGTAAGCGTGGTTTGGATCGCAAGGAGGGTGCCCGTCGTGTGCGAAAGAATGAGTGTGATCGTGGTTCGGATGACAGTGGTGATGAGAAGCGACGTGTGAATTCTGATCGCAATGATGATCGGCGTTTTGAACGTGATGGATCCCCTCCTCGTACTGACGGGAGGGGGAGAGAGGATGATCGTGAGAGGGGGAGAGATGAGCGTGTTTCTAACAGACGGAAAGATGAAAGGAGTTATTCCCCTGACATGAGAAGGAGAGAGGATCGTAACAGACTTTCTGACCGTAATTCACAATTTTTTGACCATGAAACTAATCCGTTTCGTACTGGAGACGGATATGAACAAGAAATACTGATACCAAAGAAAACTGAGAGCATTTACCCTGATTTGTCTTGGTTGACGGAACGCGGGAAAAAGGACTAGGAAATAGGTCAAGCTCCGGTACGCAAGTGGGCTCACAGAGATAACAGACCCTATGTAGATATTGAGATTTTTTGGAAACATCGTAATATCCAAAGGGCCCGAGCATTGGTTGATACTGGGGCGGAGGCCACTTTAATTCATGGTAAGTCAAGGAAATTTCATGGACAGTCTTTCACGATTACTGGTTTGGGTGGTAAAGAGACGCCCGCAGTTCAAACTGCACTCGAAATTAAAATTGGTAGAATTCCTCGTAGAGAATACTCTGTGTTGGTTGTGCCACTTTTGGAATTCATAATTGGAATTGACATTTTGAAAGGAATGACTTTACATTTGGATGATGGTTGTTATCAATTTGGAACTAGACAGTACATTTCGACCAGACCCGTACGGGTTGGCCGCTTACGAATGCCACCTGTTAAAATACCTTTGGCCACGAAGGTGGTTTGTCAGAAGCAGTATCGTATCCCAGGTGGTCATGAAGAGATTACTGCTACTATTCAGGATTTGGTTGACGCGGGAGTCATTACTCTGGTCACATCTGCTTGGAATAATCCCGTTTGGCCCGTGCGCAAAAGTGACAATTCTTGGCGCATGACTGTTGATTATCGAGAACTGAATAAAAATACACCTAAATTGACTGTTGCAGTGCCTGACATTGTCACGTTGATTCAAAGAATTCAAAAGCATCCAGGTACATGGTATGCTTCTATTGACATTGCTAATGCATTCTTTTCAATTCCGATTGCCCCCGAATGTCAGGAACAATTCAGTTTCACATGGAATGGACGTCAAATGACGTTCCGGAGTCTTCCTCAAGGCTATATACATAGTCCTACGATCTGTCACCGGCTGGTGGCGGAGCATTTGTCTGAAGTGCCTACGAATCCACAAGTTCAGGTTTGTCATTATATTGACGACATTTTGATTCAAGGTGAATCGCATGACCAAGTACAGTCCCATTTAGATCAGGTCATTGACTGTTTGCGAGCGAAGGGCTGGGAAATTAATCCCGACAAATTACAAACTCCGTCCCAAAATGTAAAATTTTTAGGTATTAATTGGCATGAGGGTCACAGAGAAGTGATCCCACAAGTAAAGCGTAAAATACTTGATTTTGCAGTTCCCAGAAATAGGAAAGAGGCTCAATGCTTTATTGGTTTGTTTGGATTTTGGCGTCAGCATATTCCCCATTTGAGCCAGATCTTGGCTCCACTGTATCGAGTCACCCGTAAAAAGAATGCGTTTGAATGGGGTGAACATCAACAGACTGCCTTTAATTTAGCCAAAGAAGCTATTCAGTATGCTTTGGATTTGTGGCCCGTGAGTGAAGGTGATGTGGATTTGAATGTGTCCGTGGAAGGCTTGTATGCCAATTGGAGTTTGTGGCAAAAGCAGGGCAGACAAAAAGTGCCATTAGGTTTTTGGACCAAAAAATTACCCGAGGCTGGTGAGCGTTACTCACCTTTTGAAAAACAGTTGCTTGCTTGTTATTGGGCTCTAGTGGATACCGAGCAATTGACCCTAGGCCATGCTGTGATTTTGAGGCCTGAAATTCCCATTATGCAGTGGGTTTTGAGTTCACCGAAGTCTCACCGAATTGGACATGCTCAGGAGGCTAGTGTGATTAAATGGAAATGGTACATTCAGGACAGGGCACGTGTGGGTCCGAAAGGTGTGTCGGTTTTACATGAGCGAGTGGCGCAGGCGCCCTCCAATGAGACTGAAAGTGAGTGTTCGGTTCCCGTGGTGCAGGAGTCTCCCGTGAAGTGGGGTAAATCATTTGATGATCTGTCCGTGGAGGATAGAAAACATGTGTGGTTTACGGATGGTTCTGCGAAGTTCATTGGTGACAAAAGACATTGGAAAGCTGTTTCATTCAACCCGATTACGCAGAAATTGTTGAGCACAACTGGAGATGGTAAGAGTAGCCAATATGCTGAACTCTATGCAGTTTACCAAGTTTTGAAACAGGAACTACCTGGCACATGTCATATTTTCACTGATTCCTGGTCCACTGCGAATGGACTAGCGGTATGGTTACCGACATGGCATTCTCATAATTGGGAATTGCATTCAAAGGAACTGTGGGGCAGAGAACTGTGGCAAGAAATTTGGGAATTGCTCCCGCAGAGTACTGTAACAATCTTTCACGTGGATGCTCATACTCCAATTGACTCCCTTGACAAATTTTTCCATAACATTGCAGATGAAAAGTCTAAAATTGCTGAGGCAGTGGTGGACATGCAGGATTCTGATTTGGCGGGATTGGCGAAGTGGGCCCATCAAAAAGCAGGACATTTTGGAGAGAAAGCCACTAGCAGGTGGGCTGCCGATAGAGGAATTCATATTCCTTTTTCCTTAATAAAAGATGTCATTCTACATTGTCCCATTTGTCAGCATTCTAGGAAAAAAGAGGTGCCTCAGATTGTTCGAGGTCACTTACATCGAGGTAAATTGCCCGCCCAAATTTGGCAGATTGATTATATTGGTCCACTCCCTATGAGCAGAAATTGTCAATATATTTGTACAGTGGTTGATACTTATAGTGGCCTTTTGGTCGCTTTCCCTTGCAAGAACGCTACCCAAGTGAATACAATTAAAACCCTGGAGCTGATTATTCTGTACTATGGTGTCCCATTCCAAATTCAATCAGATAACGCATCCCACTTTCGTGGAAGATTGGTGCAGGAATTCTGTACGGAAAATAATATTGATTGGGTATTTCATATTCCATATTATCCACAAGCTTCAGGTCTGATTGAGAGAATGAATGGCTTGTTGAAAGAACAGTTGCGCAAGTTGACTGATGACCGTTACAGCTAGTGGAGAGATGTCCTACTTCAAGCTTTACTGATTTTAAATAATCGCCCTTTGTTACATGCTGAATCTCCTTTAATGCGTTTGTTTCCTCCAAATGTTGATGCAAAACCAAATTCTGTATCGAACACTGTCATGTATTGGGAAATTACCCCGGTGCTTTGGCTCCGTGTAGAGCGACCCCAGGTTCCGCAGGCCTCGACCTGCATGCTTTAAACGATGCTAAATTTCCAGGAAAGGATCGAATCATTGTTGAAACTGGCGTTGGTGTCTGTATACCTGCCGGTAGCTTTGGATTAATTGCCCCTAGATCCGGCCTGGCCCTGAAAGGTGTACAAGTGCTCGGAGGAGTAATTGACAGTGGAGAGATTAAAGTTCTCCTGCTTAATAGCAGTGAGACGGATTTGTTCATCAAAAAGTCTGACCGTGTTGCTCAGTTACTGATTATGCCTGTCTTCAGTGGTGAGATCAAAAAAGGCTCTGCCCCAACGTTGCTAACTGTGCGAGGACAAAAAGGCTTCGGATCGTCTGATCTTCCTGGAGCTAAGATTTGGGTGCAATCGCCTAAAAATCCTCCTGAACAGGCTGATATTATTGCGACCGGTCATGACAACACCGTTTTGGTGATGAAGCCAGGGAAAGATGGCTGGGAAGCTGTCCCAGCTGATAAATGTTACTTACGAGAATGATTAAGGTCTGTGTTTGTATTTTTTCAGATCATTCTTTGGATTGCTGCTGCAGGATGTGTCGGCGCTGGACTCCTTTTGGCCTGCTACGCCGGGAGAGGAGAGGATCCACCGACGCCGGTTGATGGGATAATTCGAGCCCCGCGGTCTGCGTGGGTTACATCGTCCAACTTCTGGATTACACTCACAAAGCGGGTGACGAACTCTCCGCATTTCTGTCTTACCCCTATGAAGTCTGTTACTGACATTTTAGCGACCTGTTTGGTTGCTGTCCCTGCATCTACTGAGACTTTACGTCATATTTTTAATATATCTAATGCCCGACCTAATGTTATTCTAGGTGATTTTGCGGCCCATGAATTTTGTCCCTCATGTACTGCTCTTCCAGACCTTGATGTCCCTATTCATTCCCGCATTACTACTTTTAATATTACCCCTGGAGACCTATGTTTCATCATGACTTGTGACCCTAAAGCTATTACTGAGTGCTTGAAGCTGAAGCTCCAAGCCGCTACCTCCTTTTCAGCTCATCAACGTTTGTTATGTTCAAAAAGACTTCCGAATTCATGTCTTTCAGTTAAAAATAATATGACCTGTAAACGTTTATTAGTGGCCACTAGCCATTATCGTTCAATGTTATTGCCAGCTGGATGGCTCTTTTCCTGTGGGAATTCGTCTTGGCCCTATATTCCTGCCAATATTTCTGGTGGCCCATGTGCCATCACTAGATTGAGTTTGCTAATGTTTTCCTCACATCCTACTTCACGTTCTCGTATTGTACGTGATTCAATATCATTGCATGAAGATTGTGATTCCTCTGTTCACCTTTATTCCAGATCAGAGTACCTTGGTTTAGCTTTTTCTATTATTGGTGTGCCTGCATTGGCCGTTTATAATGCCAAAACAATCGGCAAAATGGCCTGCTGGATGGTTAAGTCCATTAACCAGACATCTACTGTTTTATCTGATCTCTTATTAGACGCCCAAGGTGAACGTAGAGCTATTTTGCAAAATAGGGCCGCCATTGATTATCTTTTGTTGAAACATGGACATGAATGTTCTGATTTTGAAGGCCTATGCTGTTTTAATTTGTCTGACCATTCTAAAGCTATCCAATCCCATATTGACAAACTTCACGACTTGACTGCAGAAATTAGACAACATATAGATCAGAGTTTCTTTGACTGGCTTTTTAATTGGTTGCCTGACTTGCATTCCTTTCGACAGATTTTAGGGGGGGTTATTGTCGCTATTTGTATCTTGATAGCTATTTGTTGCTTTATTCAGTGCATCCCTTCCTTGCTCCAATTTTTTAGACTTAGTAAAAGACATAGGTCAGTTAATTTTGTTTCCTATTATTCTTCTACTGATGTTAGTTCCATTTAGTTTGAGGTTAATAGACTGGAGTCAAGGGGTGTAATGTAATGGCTGCCCTTCTGCTGGCTCTTTTGGAGAGGGAGAATGATGGAGAGTGACTCCAGCCTATCACCCCCATAGCATAGGGATTAGGACTATAGACAGGGACCCTGTCTTACATATATTAGGGCATTTTCGTGCCATTTTTCTTAAAGTAAGGCTTATGAATTTAAGTTAGGGGATAGATATATAAGTATTAGTTACGATTTGCTCATTTGCTAACATGCTGGGCTATTTTCCATGGAGTTATGCATATTGTGGGCTCCGTAGGCCTTAAACGAGACAGACTCCATTTTGCTTTCTGCCCGGTAGCCGAGAAGGCTTTTTAGGTCAAATGTAGTGTTTTAGTTTCAAGCTGTTGTTCGCTTGGAGAGAACCGGTTCAGGCTGACCCTTATCGAAGGAATGTATTTTTCTCCACTCCGAAGACACAACTTCAGGCCGGCCGGCTGGGAAAGTGTCCTTGGTACGGGGAGGTACAAGAATTTGGTGGGCGGCAGGTTACTGGCCGTGAATTTCCATGAAGGAACGGGCTTTGATATTAGCGAAGGTGTTAGTCAGTTTGTTAGTTAGTCCGTAGGCGGCATCTAGCCGTTAGCATCTCTGCCATTAATTATCTCATGGCGGACAGTCGCCATCTTTGAAGTCCTAGAAAGATTTAAGACCGAAACTCTCTGAAAAAGACTGAAGGAGAATTAGCGCGGAGCGCACTGATACAGAGAGAGAGAGAGACGGTAGCTAATAACCAGCAAGGTTCCGGTGCCCTGGAGGGAAGCAGACGAGGTTGAGCCTAGCGGTGCAGACGTGTACTTGTGACGGCTGGGGTGTGACTGCAAGGCGAGCCAGGACACAGAGACGAGAAGGGAACCTAGATGACTGCCGAGCCCAGACTTCATATTAACCAGGTGATGTCCGTCCATTGCTCATAGAACGTGCACTCTAATCTTTACCTTTTCTTTGCAGAAGTTATGTTGCATAGTAATGTGATTTGTGTCTACTGTTAATAAATATCCTAATTCTTAAGGAATTATCGTGTGCCTCGTGTTCATGTTCAATCTTGGTAAATGCATCTCCTAGCCGAGCGTTGTTTATGTGAGCGGATGTGAAATCCCGATCAGGTAAACAGTGATCGAACAAAGAGGGAGTGAGTGGACCTTTGATGCCAAGAACAGGAGGTACACCATATAATTTGGGAACCGTATCAAACGTCATTATTATAGTTTTATCCCGAGTAGGTAACTGAGATATTATCCTGATGATTGTTCATAGGAATGTGGTCGTCGTTGATATGCGGCGTTAGTGAGAACGTTGGGTGGGAGACCAACGCCTATACCCACAGGATTGTGGCTTGAATAAGTGAGAACGCCAGGGAGGATACTGGTGTGTAGTTTCGCAGGATTGCGAACAGTTTGGAAACGGGAGCATTGGGTTCTGCAGGCCCATGTGTAGACACACAGGATTGTGTGTCAGATCTGCCCTAGGGTAGACCGGTCTGGGTCGAGGTGGCCGCGAGACCAACTGATGTGAATAAGATATTGTAGAAAATCTATGTATATTCCCCATCCTTAGGTATGACCTATACATATATATATATATATATTCATTGTGAATATTGTCTAAGGAGGGAAGGTGAGTACGTTTTGGCTGGGTCATAGGGGCCCCTGGGGGCTGATCCCATTCCAACGGAAAATCCAGCCATAACAAATACCCAAAACATTATTTGGTAAATTTCCCAACACATATTTTTAACCATGTCAGGTTGACCACTGAATAAAACTTTTTGCGTGGTACACTACATTGACATTTTTAACTCACAATTTTTCACATCACTGTCACAAAAAACCAGCTTCGCAGTATCCTTGCGTTGAAGCACAGCAGGGAGGCATTCGGCTTCTCCTGGTGGGCCAGATGATGAAGCATGTCACCAACCAGGGTGGTGAGTGAGGGCTTTCTAATAAATTTCTAATAATTCTAAAAGTGGATTATTAAGGTTCATCTTCTCTCTGTATTTGTGCTTACACACTTACTATTTTTTGACACTCTTTTGTTGTTTGACTAAGAAAGGTAATCGCCAGGACCCTCTTAGTTACAGATCAATTTCTCTCTTGGATTCTGTGGTTAAGATTCTGGGGAGTATTATTTTGCACAGAATTGAGGACTGAGTGGAGCAAAATGGTTCCCTTTGTGACACTCAAGTTGGTTTCAGGGAAGGCTTGGGGACCTTGGAACAGTATCTGAATTTGCACCTTATTACAGGAAAATATGTGATTGAGAAGAAGGGCCTGTTTTATTTAGCTTGTATGGACCTCAGTAGTGCATTTGACATTATCATTTGCTCCAAGTTAAGGAGTATTTGATGTAATATAGGCCTACATTTACTTTTGGTGGAATGTCTCCTCACTATGCCCTAAGGGGTCAAATGCTTCTGTAAGGTAGGGAGCCTAGGGGGAACGCACAGATCCCTTTGCCCTGTCCCGCGGAGTTTGCAAGGGCTGTGCGTTGGACCCCATTTTATTTCTTTTATATATTAAGGGCCAGATGTAGGTAGCCAATTACCGGTCGGTAACGGCGGAAATTACTGAATTTCGGCAGTTACCGACCGGAATTGGGTAATTGAGATGTAGGAGCCAAAAATTGTCAGATTCGGTAAATACGAGTCGGTAATTTACCGATTCGGAATTTACCGAATTCTTATTTACCGAATACTTACTAACCGAATCGGTAAATAAGAAATAGTAAAAAATGGGTTTTGAGATGTAGGAAACCTCAAAAATACTGAATTTCATGAAATTCGGTATTTAAGAGTCGGTATTTACCATGGAGTGGATGCAGGTGGTAACCAGTTGCAGGCTATAAAAAAGGCCCCAAAATGCAACAGTGTGACCAGAATAGTGGCATTCTACATCATTGCAAAGCGGCTATGGCTACAGGCAGCAGGAGGGAGGGTTTGGATGAGGGAGGAGCAAGTCTATAGGCAGAGGATTACGCTCTTCCAACTCACTGAGGCAGAGAAATTGCAAAGGTACAGATTACACCCCCAAACCATCCTGGAGTTGATCAGGGACCTGCACCCACTACTGGAGCACCCAACACCAAGGGTGCACGCCATCCCACCCCATGTGCGGGTGCTCTGTAGCCTACACCTCCTTGCATCTGGGAGTTACCAGAGTGTGATTGCTGCGGTAGGTGGGGTGTCACAGAGCTGCCTGTCCAGTTTCTTCCATAAGTTCC
Source organism: Lissotriton vulgaris (assembly GCF_964263255.1). Classification (NCBI taxonomy): domain Eukaryota; kingdom Metazoa; phylum Chordata; class Amphibia; order Caudata; family Salamandridae; genus Lissotriton; species Lissotriton vulgaris. The sequence continues at coordinate 1,489,482,874 of NC_141693.1, forward strand.
TGGAGGCCATGATGCAGAGAATGCATCATTACATCAGCTTCCCCGACACACATGCGGAACTGCTCAAGACCAAAACTGAGTTCTATCAACTGGCACAGTTCCCTCACGTCATAGGCTGTATAGATGGCACCCACATCCCAATCTGCCCACCTACAGCCACAGAATACATCTACAGGAACCGAAAGTCAACCCACTCAATAAACATGCAGGTGCTATGCAACGCTGGCAACATGATAACAGACATTGTGGCCAAATTCCCTGGGAGCACCCACGACTCATACATATTCCAGAATAGTAGGATCTACACACGCCTTGCTGCTGGAGAATTTGGGGAAGGATACCTGCTAGGTAAATAACTGTGACACACCCTGATAGATAGTGCAGATGAACGTATTTTGATCTTGTAACTCATGGCACTCTATTTCTTTTACCTAGGCGATAGCGCTTATGCTGTTCGGTTCTTTGTTCTAACCCCCTACCTGAATCCATCTACCAGCAGTGAGAGACGTTACAATGTGGCACACAGAGCAACACACAACGTTGTTGAACGTACATTTGGACTTTTAAAAAGCAGGTTTCGCTGCCTCCACAAGAGTGGAGGTGCACGGCAGAACACTCCTATCATCTGCTGTAAAATCATTGCAGTATAGCAGAAATTATCCCTTGGCTGACGTACTAATTTTTACCTAATCATGCAAACACATTCTTATGCAAACACCAAACCATATGGGTTCCAAGACTATCCACACTTCTATTGAAGGATTATTAAAGAGAGTTTTTTTTATTTTGTTTTTTAGATAAAAAAGTGAGCACAAAAGAAATTTTTTGTACACAGATACACATAAATTAAAACATATGTAACTTATAAATCATAGTCCTAAAGCACATTCACATAGCTAACATGATTACAACACCAATTTAAAAACAATTCATTACTCAATTTTATACAATAAAAAAAGGATTTTAAAAACAGTTGTCACTTTTTACACACAATACATTCAATTGTAATCAGAGTGAGGAAAAAGAAAACATTAGGGGAGAGACAAACAAGAGACATCAATTTTTAGTCATTAGAGTGACACATCTGAGAACCTGCTTATTTGAAATCTAAACCTAGGCCCAATATTTAGTAGACTTCCAGGTCAGATTGGTTCTCTTGATTGTGTGTTTATCTGCGTCGACGCGTTTCGATGGCTAATTACTGATATGATGCCATCTTTTTCAAGACTTAGTGATTAGTCTCTCCTATGGTCTGGGCACTGGGTGGTTGCCACTGTCAATTAGATACCTGTGAACAAATGATATGCTATTAGATTGTGAGACTCGCAATCCTATTAGTATTATAAGAAACCTGATAGGTTTTCTTAAGTTCTTCATAGACCCTCGAGATCAAATGAGTCAGGGTTTTATTCTCTGTTTTCTTATAGTGCTCTTATACTGAAAAAGGGGCAATCCTTGTTATTTCCTAACTTTAGGGATCCCACCTTGCTCTTGCCATGATGTTCACTACTGTCAGGAGGGCATTTACTATTCAGTTTCACATTTATTAATTTCTTGAAACTCTCCGCTACCAGTTTGAACTGAGTCCCCAAACAAATTTCTTCTATTATTTACCTTCTCACATGTCAATTAGCATGCTAGAAAGAGCTTTCCTCGATGTGCCATACATTCAATTCCTCAAAAAGAGCGGCAATCTTGGGAGCAAAGATAGAGCATTTTTAGATCTATGGATTATTCCAATTATTAAACACACGTTGTAAAATTCTTATATGTTAGGTAAACAAGTACCTTTTTATGATGATCAGGGTACTTAAAGTCCGCCTCTCTTTACACTTCATTAATCTGTACCTACAGCTTTTGATGCGCGCTGGTTCTCCTGCAATATATATAATATGTACTATTGTTTACACACTGTCCTGTTACAACATTGCATAGTATTATAGAAAAGGGTGGGTATTGCTCCTTACCACTCGTGTTAACGTGGTACTCCTAGGAATATCTTCTTTGACGGACTCTAGTTTAATAAACTGGGAAGCTCCAGCTGGTTAGATGCCTCACTGTTCCTTTCTATAATATTTAAAGAGAGTTGGTCAAAAGAGTTTGTTGTTAACTCGTCTACCTGGGGAATAAACTATTATCCACTATATGCCATGCTGAACAACCTTGCCACAAAGAAAGGCACAGAAGTTGAAATAACACATCATGAGGACATTGATGATGGAACTGAACAGCCAGAGCCCTATGCAGCAGGAGTGGCGCCACCTATTGATGGGAGACTGAGACGAGTAGAGATCGCATGCAGCTATTTTTAAGTAAAAAGACACCGCCAGGGGTTGGTGGTGAATGACGTAGTTTAATGGACACTACGGTAAATGTCAAATGACACATCATTGTAGTCCAAATTGTGACAAGCCTCACTAGGCAGGCAAGGGTTACCTCATCCTAACATGTCCTCTCGAGTGTGGGCAGCATTACTGTCTGCGCCCAGCACAACACTACGGGATGCCTGAGGTTGGGATTGAACATTGGCTGTTGAGCCAGGGCCTGTAGACTGGCGTCTGCTGCTCCTCCGAATGTTCTGTATAGGTGTGCTGCTGCTCCTACTGGTGGTGTCATCAGTGTCCCCCACACCTACATCTCAAGCGTTGGCTGACTGGTTTGTAAGCAGCACTTCCATAGCTGTTGTAACTCTCCCCATCCCCCTTGAAAGATCTGTGAAGCAATGCACCAGCCCATCCTGCATTGCAACAGACCGGCGACATAGCAGGGAAGTTGCTGTTGCAAGACGGTTCATGGCCTTCGTCTGATGCTGCATATACTGCCTCTCCCTGCGCCTCTGTGTGCGGTCATCATGCAATTCTTCACAAAGTGACATCAATGCACTGGGACATGTCCCTCATCCCATCTGCCATGTCCCTCATGCTCTCCGCCATGGAGGTGATGCCCCGGTTCATGTTGTCCATGTTACTGTTCAGGTGGGCATTTGTCTTTGTACTGCAGTAATTGCTTTCGCCTGCAGGCGCCGCACTATGACCATCGTGGCCTCCAGCCCGCAGAAGACCCCATCACCATGGCCACTTGTGCTTCCCTCCCGGACCCTACGGCGTCTAGCACCTCTGTGCACAGCTACAGGAGTGGACGGCAGCCCAGCAATGTTTGCCTCCACTGGCTCAGTTTGGGTGTCACCCTCCCTTTCCTCATCAGAGGACGTCGCAAGGATTTGTAGAGGGGGAACATCATGCCTCCTGGGCCTGAAGACTTCCGACACCTCTTAAGCTGATGATGGTGACTGTGTTTGTGGGTCCTGCTGTGGAGAGTCATAGAGCAGAGGCGACGAAGGATGTGGTATTGTGCCTGCCTCTGGTGTGGCAGCTGCCTGTGTTCTAGGTGCTGGAGGTGTTACAGTGTCGGGCCCTGCACTCCTGCTTGCATCCTCACTCCTCTCCCTTTGGGGTGCCCTTTTCTCTCTCTCCTGCACAGTCCTGCGGGATGACTCTCCTGTGGACAGATATGGACATTGGCTTAGTGGTGCTGCAACCATGCTTTTCAATATTAAATTACAATCCAGTAACACAATTTCATGGTCCTCAACTGCCTCTAAATGTAGTGTGTGGCATGCCTGGCATTCTTTCATGATGACTGTACTTATTTATGTTGCAATGACTACCTCTCCCATGATGCATTGCTGGTGTATCCCAAAGCCTGTACTGGAGTGTGTAACACACAGCCACATTGGGGAAGGGAGACAGGCAAGGGGGGAGGAATTATGGACATATCCCTTACCTTGTTTTGTTGCAGCTCGGGCTGAACTGTAAGCATCACCAATCCCAAATATGCTCTCTGGCTCCAGGGTGGACTCCACGAGCTGTTCCAGGTCCGTAAGGGCAGGTGCCCTGCTCCTTCCTCCCCCTGTGACATTGGCCTCTTTTCTCTGTGATGCCAGCTTCTTCTTAGTAATGATCCTCAGATCATACCATCTTTTCTTGAGGTCATCCACTTCTCTTGTAGTCACCCCTATGGCGTTCACCTTAGCCTGGATTCCCAGCCAGGTGTTCCTCTTCACAGCCTCACCTACCTGCAGAGACTGTTTGCGAAAAAGCTGGGTGTGGTGTTTTACCAACTCCTCCACCAGCACCTGCAGTTCACCTGTGCAGAACTTTAGTTTTCTTTTCCGGTCAGCACCTTCCATCTGGGAGTCTTGTGAATCCATACTGCACTTCTGCTCAGCTCAGTACAGCCAAACAGTGTCTCACAGCTCTCCTGGATGTTCTGTTAGTCTGCACCTGCATGGGTGTGGCCACTTCCTGGTTGTGGGGTCGGGTGGATGCACAGGATTGGTTGGTTCCTCTGTTGCTTGGTTGAGGGATGGGGTGAATGCACGTGATTGGTTGTTTGCTCATTTGCTTGTTTTTTGTATCTCTGATTCGGTATTTACGGATTCGGTATTTACCGAATCGGTAAATACCGATTCAGTAATTCCCATTCATTCCTATGGGCCTAGATGCCCATAGGAATGAATGGGAATTATCAAATCGGTATTTACCGATTCAGTAAATACCGAATCCGTAAATACCGAATCGGAGATTCCGAATGTTACCGAATCGGTAACTTTTACCGATTTTTTACCTACATCCCATTTACCAATTCTAAAATACCTAATCGGTAAAATTCTGTAATTTAGAATCAGTAAAATAGGATTACCTACATCTGGCCCTAAAGGTTTAAATTAGTTTTTAGTATCACAGGGGAAGGACATGCCCAAGATGAAATAAACTTTTATCCCAGCAATACTCTATGCCGATGACGAGGTCCTGCTTTCCCGAACCCCAAACAGTCTTAGGGGTCTTATTGATGCGTTTGTTGTATTCATGGACAACCTAGAAACGAACATAGTTAAGACCCTTTATATAGCTTTAGGGAAGCAAAAATGCAAAATCAGGCCAATTCCCATCAAAGGGAAAAACGTCAGGCGGGTTAGCGAGTTTGCCTATCTGGGATCACTTTTGATTCAAAGAATAGCTGGTTACTGCGTCTTGCACACTGTTGTTTGTGTTTTAATCAGTCAGTAGGGGTTCTAGTTGGACTGGCAGCTACAGTGGGGAGCAAGTCTATATTGCTTCTGTTGGAAGTCTACCAGTTTTAACTTATGGGGCAGCCATATTGGGGTACCAGAAATGCTCGAAAATTCAGCAGGAGGTGAACCATTTTTGTAGATGATTACTAGACCTCGGCCCAAGTAATTTACAATTTTTCCTCTAAGAAGAACTGAGTTTATCTTATGTGAAAGATCATTTAAAACTTGCCCCACTCCTCCTATGGATGGCGGTTTCGAGCAAACAGCATAGTCCCTTAACTGTGATGTGATCTTAGACTGTTTAGAATTTGATAATGTCACAAGATTCCACAATGTGGGTTACATAAAGAACACGACTGAGACATTGGGCAGGCCTGACCTGTATTGCTTTCCTCATAATTTTGTACGGGTAAGCGCATTAAGGTTAAAGAGTTGAAATTAGATCTGCCTCTGCCACCAGGGAGCAAAGGGAATTGGATAAATTAACCTGGAGCGAATATCTAGCCATCAAAGTTTTTTGATTGTCTTGAGCCTTACTCTTCCCGGTGAGAAATGTCTGGAAACGGTCCATTCTAACTAAGTTTCAGGTAGGCTAAATCTTAAGTCATCTCTGCTTTCCAACAGGCCAGTATGATCCTAAACGTATACTAGTTTGCCCCTGTGATAATTCCTCTTTGCAGATGCTAGAGCACTTTACTTTTTCTGCTGCTATTATGAGCCCTTCTGGTGCAGACACTTATTACCTATTCTTAAAGCTTGTGAATATCGGCAATACAGACCATCATTTTATTTTCTTCGATTGATGTCCGAGCCTGCTGTTTGCTACTCTGAGGGCGGATTTTTAAAAAGTGCCCTGCACTGGTACAACTCAATTAATTTTTAGACTCATCTTTAGTTTTAATCTATTTTTTTATTGTAACTTGTTTTTTGATGGTTAGGCTATGTTATGACTGTACTTTGTTATTTAAGGATTTTAGCTGATTTTATGATGTGTCATTTTATGATTATTGTTTAATAATTGAATAAAGAGATATGAATGAACCTATCAACTACACCTTAAATGTAAAAAATAAAGCTAAAAGCCCTCAACCCCTGCATAATACCCACAAACAAAGTTTAAAATATAACTAATACAACTTTTTTTTACCCCAACAGGAAATTAACCACATGATACAAACAACGCCTAAACTGTACCAACAATCAACTATTCAAGGTTGTTACTACCATTTTGATAAAAGCATTTGGAAGCATCGCCAACAACCTGCAATAAGTTTAGAATATGCATTACCTAATTGCACTAGCCTATGTAGCTGCAACAGAGGTAGCTAACTACTACACCTTACTTATAGAAAGCCAATTTTACCAATAAAATTAACAAAGCTAAGTCCCTCCACAGACTACTTTGTAAACACTTGGATTGGCAGACTGGTCACTTATGAGCATAGACGCCAACCTAAATTCCACATACCATGGTGGAATGTCTAAAACATCACCGTGGTTCAAGAAGCCAAAACCAACAACGCAGTAGAAGGATGGTACGATGCCTGACAAGTCATAATAGGGAGAGCCCAACCTACATTCTACAAAACCTTAGAATACCAACAAAAATAACAAAGCTACAACAACTAAGAATTGGGCAATCAGTAACACAATGTACACCTAAATTAGTAAACAAACCTGTAGAGTGTAAGCATGCTACAAAGTAAAGTTAGAATCCTTATAAACAACACTACTTAGAAGTAATAGCAAAATCCCTGTTATAAAAACACTTGACTACCTAATCACTAACTTACAAAGCTTATCAAAACTACACACCACCACAACTTAAGTTAAAAAACTACAAATAACAAACAAAAGAAGACTGATTAATACAATTAATATGATTAATAATTAATAAAGAAAATCAAGAAAATCAACAACCACACAGCACAACTTTCTACAAACACAAAATGGAACAAAGTAAATCCAATACATAGAGGAAAAAGTGAAATGTATAAAAGCAGGAAAGAAAATGAAAAAGTCCAAGGTAAATCCATCACGGTATTCCAAATTTATAGGAACCATTCAAAAGCCCCCCAAAAACGGAAAAAAAGAAACACTCCAGGAAACCCAAAAATCAATCGAAATTAAAAATAATGAAATCGATTTATTAGAAACCAAATTCATTTTCTTTGGGAAAAAGCGCAAAAACCACAGGTCCATAATCAATCAATCAATCAATCAGTCAATCAGGTTTCTCATAGCGTGTGACTACTCACCCGTGAGGGTCTGAAGGTGCTGAGTGGGAGGGCGTGAATCTGCGGTTCAGTTGAAGAGCCAGGTCATGAGGTCCTTTCTGAATTGCGGCAGCAATGGCGATTGCTTGAGGTGCAGAGGCAGGGAGTTACAGGTCTTCGCAGCGAGGTAGGGGAAGATCTTACGCCTGCAGGTCTTGATTCATGAAATGGTTTCTGTTATGTAAATCTGGAAAAAACATAGAATACCCACCCACACAAAACACTATTTTTAAATACAACATCAACACTACATTACAACTGTAATGAACACAATTACAATATCTTAAGTAACACTTGACTACTACTAAATTCTAAGTAGGCTTAATGCATTACACCAGAAAACAACAGAACACAAAATATGATTAAATAACCCTCAAATAAAAACAAACACTATAACGACCATTAAGTGGTTCAACCCACATCAACCTTGCCCCCATAACCCTCTAGAAAAACTTTAAAAAGATCTTAGGTACAGAACTGCGCCTAATTTTCTTGTCCATGATAGGATCCAAAATACGCTGTGACTTTCTCCCATAGCAACATTATCAGGAAAGGGACCAGCACCACAGTCACACTCCAGACTCTTAGAACTATCTCCCATAGGTTTTCAGACATAAGGATATTGACATACTGAAAATTATTCCAGATGCTCTCTACACTATACATCTACTCACACAAACAGTCAAAAACCATTCAGATTCCACACAACTCCACCCTCTACGCTCACTGCTCCATTCAAAATCTCTCCAACCTTGACTGGATCATTCCACTTAAAATTCAGTTCCATCTGATTACCTGGTATTTTGATAATAACCAATTCCCCGTCATATACAATTCTGTTGGAAAGTTTCCTCCTCTTAACCATCATGTACTCCTTCATCTTCCTCTATACATTCACTCACTTTCTCACATTTTCAAATATAGCCTCTTTCAACACTGTGGATTTCTCCAACCCATTTATCTTCCATTTTAGCCACCAAGGAACTAAACAAGTACCAGATTTGCAGTCTCACAGCAGTTCAAAAAGAGAAAAGGAAAGGAGAGTTGCTTGGAGAGCTTTACCCCAACAATTTCCACCGTTGACAGTCAACTGTATGGCTTTCTTTGCTGCCTAGTTGAAACACTCAATCTGTCTGTTGGCTTCACGATGATAATTTGCAATATATTTATGAGAAATGACACATTTTTCAAAAGATACAAGATAACCAACACACTCCACTTGTAAAGTGGGACCGTTATCAGAAATTAAGCATCAAAGCAAACTTTCAATGCAAAAGACATCCTCCAAAGAATTGATGACAATATCAGAGGAAACATACAAATTGACTTTAAACTCTGGCAAAAAAGTATCTATAAACACAAGAGAAAAGGCTTCTTTGATACAGAGAGCACTCCCATGATTATACTTCTCTTGTGCCAATTATGTTTTAATTGTGGTGAATGATTTGAATTCTCCTGGTAATATCCGTTTCTCAGGCTGCCAGACTTTTACTTTGTTGAGGACTGACTTTTTCATAATTGCTTGCAACCAAACCATCTTGTCAGACACAGACTTCAAATCAATGTCATGGAGGCCAAAAACAACCTCATTTTCATTCATCATGACGCAATTGCTGAACTGCTAACCAAAATAATACATGAGGTCTGCATGTTGGTTACATTTTTCAGCTATATCTATTATTTCAAACTAATATGGCTAACATTTGACAGCTAATGTGGCTAACCTGCCTATGAGGGTTCTTCCCTCACCCAGAGAAAGCATTCTCAGAAGTGGTTTCTGATCGGTCCCATTCATAAATGTGGTCCCATTTCCCAGACAAACATCTTAAAGTACTCAGCAGCAATGGTGCAAGCAAGGAGCCCTGAATCATGAAACATCCTAGAAACAGGAGCCACAATCCATTCATCATGGCATTCCACTGCTCCAATACTGCACCCAGCCCACAATTGCTGGCATCCACAGGAATGATGTATTCTCTTTACAGAACAAAGGTTTTCAAGCAAGATGCATTCACATTATCTTTCTTGAGAGAATTAAACGTGTCTTTCTGCTTTTCTCCCCGTAAATGTAATGTTATTTTTAAGACTAGCCCTCAATGATTCCTATTTCGTAGATAAATTCTTCACAAAACGTGCGTAGAACTAGAGTGTCTGAGATATTCTAGCATAATCTGTAGACACTGTATTATTACAAAATTGCCTTTGCAGTACTATGCTGCTGTATTATATGGTGTTGAACCTATGGGGTTCTACCCAGAGTAAGATGTTTTATTAATTAGTAATTTGATGGTGGTTTTTAATAGTTACTATTTGGAATGTATTCATTGAGATATATTGATTATTACAAAGAAATTAATATTTTGTATTGTGTTTACCTTTAGTCCTTATGAAGTTGAAGGCATAACACCAGTACGATTAAACACGTGTTGGCTAGAGTCTTGAAGATAAGAATTGAAGAATCACAAGAATGGACAATTTTTGTGTGGACCATTAATTATAGTATGCCCAAAGGTGTCTGAAAAACAGAGCTATTCGGCTATTTAAGGATGTGTGGTGGCCGTCTTTCCTTTTAGAGCACCATAGTATGGATGAGATATATGCAGATTGACGTTCATGAAATAGTGGGTGTGCGCCTGTCTATACCCTGCCACCTACTGTTATATTTCGTCTTCTAGAAAGGTCACATTCAGTAAAGTTTCAGTTTAAGCCCAGGCTGGCATAGCTTGAAGGACTTGCACCAATGTTGCATCATACTGTTCTTAGTCCCATTCAAGAATATCTCCCTGAAAGGCAACTTCACTCTCCACACCATTCAGCGAGACTCCTTCATGATCTTTTGAAAATAGATGCGCCCTTTCAAGACCAAAAGGCATCCTTTTGTACTGGAACAAGGCTTCTAGAGTCAGTGAGATGCGTAGATCCTTCCCCCAGAACAGCCCAATGATATGTGTGGTTGCACCTGCCAATGTCTAGATCATTTCACGCAAGCTTTGGAGAGGCTCACGAATTATCCAAATTGAATCATTTAAACTGCGGAGATCAGTGTAAAAAGGGCACATTCCTATTTCTTTAGGCAAACCCACAACTGGGTCCAAGCATGAAGAACATTATACAGGAGTTGTTATGTTCTCAGACTATAGATCACTCAGTGTCTCCTTCAAATTCAGTCTAAAAGAGAAGGGAACGTTCCTACGTGGTGCCAAAAGTGAACAACTCCTTCCTTTCATATAATGCAATGCTCAAAGTATTTCCCTAATGTGTAGAAAAAAAACTCCCTGAATTTCTCTTAAACCTAAACCCAAACCTAAAGTAACAATTATTCCCAAGACACTTTTAGAGTCCCTTGCTTCTTCGGCATCATTACACCTGGCATCTACCACATAAGCTTGAGGATCAGCCCTGGATCCAAGCATTACCACAATTTTCTCCTCCTGCAAGCACTCAACAATAGAATCACCTATCTCTGCGTTTGTCAGGTATTGAAATGGTATGCACTAGCCTCCAGAAACAGATCTAGCAGGTCGATGCGCCGATCCCAAATCCCCTTTGCCCTACCCCACAAGGGGACGGAAACACTCCACCCATACTGCAGTGCGTAAGGGGAAAAAAGGATATTGAAACCAAACACAGCGGCACTCTTCCTATAGAAACTCCTAGTCCAGGTATCCAAGGAATAGACTTTCTCTAGGAAAATACCATCTACAGACCATCGTTGTGTGTAAGAAAAAGAACAAGCATTAATTCTGTAACCACACACACACCCAAGGCACACTATAGATCACTAAATTACCCCCTGTGCCTGTGTACTTACATATGCAGATGATCAGGGAGTAGGCAGTCTAGTTAATACAGTACCCACAAAGGAGTGTGAGAGTATGCTCAAATCCGTAAAATAAGTAACACAAATAGGCAGGTGCTATACGTCTTGCACCCACTTGTAATGCAGAAGAGAAGCCCCATCAACAGCTGAGCCCGAGTGATTAATTAAATCGGGCTTCGCTGTCCTGAATGTCTCTCACTGAGCCCAGGAAGAAACCCCAGTGCATAGGACCGGTATAAGTCCCGAAACCTCCTGAGGCGGGTGTAAATGTTAAACAAAACGCTCCTCTCTAGGAGCAATCCAAGCAACATTTACAATGCAATAGGTCTCACAACTGACAATTTTGTAGCTATTGGCATTGTAAATGGTAATGCCTTTTAAAAAATGAAAAGCCATTGTTATTTACAATACCGAAAGCAACACCTATTGCTTCTCCTCGGAGCCACTGCGTCTCCCCTCCCCCCGCAACACCCTTCACCAGACTCCATGCTTTTCACTCTTGTACAACCCCCTTTTACGTGGAGAGTCGAGGTTTGTGCGTCCCTGGCACGGGCTCAGGCTGTGCTGTCAACCTGCGCACTTTGTACCAATGATGTCAGTGAATGGAGGCTAATGAGAGGCGCTGCTCTGAGCCATCTGACGATACACGCCAAGGCGCTACTCCAACGACAGCGAAGTAAGAATGTGTTGCACACCAGACACAGAGGCAAATTTTTATCAGAGCTCGTTAACGCGTCTGATCACCCACCCGTCAGCCGACGAACTCCAGCGACACCCCTGCTCCGAGGCGCCATCTGCACTTTTTGAGGCTGAGGCTTGAAGGAATACAGATACTCTGGGCAAAAACCACCATATGTCTATAGTTAAACCCTAAAAACTGTATACCCACATTCTCTGATATTAACACAGATGTACACACAGTTAAGACAGAAGAGGGACACATAAGATACAAGGGCTTTCCTATCGTCCTATACACATCACAGACACAGACATTTAAAAACACTAAGGCGTAACTCCACATAAACACCGCAGAACCACACATGTACAATGAAACACAATCATAATTATCGCCCCTCCCCTTCGCTTCTCATTTTAGAAAGAAATTGGTTTTTGAATTGGGTTAAAGAAATACTCGTTCACGGTGCTTACAAGCAATAGAAGGATGGTTTGGGCCGCTACGTATATAGAGATGATTAATATTCAAGTCCTCACACGCCTTTCATTTGTATTCGCAAACCCACTTTCCCTTATTAACATTTCAAATCTTAGTTCAGTCATTAAGTTGCCCCTACTGGTCATGCAACTATTTTGCTCTTTATATAATCAATCACAATACTTCCACAAAAGATACCAAGAGGTTTTACGTAGAGCCCACGAAAGGTGCTTGTCAGGTATTTACTGTCCATAATCGGGGGTGGAGGCTTCCCACATATTTCTCGGGAACATGTTATATAGCCTTTCTTCTTCCTCAGACATATACTGCTCCTGCAGATCACCATAGAAAAAGATTTGGTAGAGGGGTTATTGATGCGGAAGACACAGCCGGACAAGAGGGAGGAGATTTTCTGAAAGGGTTTCTTCCCTTTTGGGGTCCAATGGTTAATAGTAGAAACATCAGACGCCTAGTTCGTGTGGTCGATGCTATCATAAACATAACTTCTGGAGCATTGAGTAATTTGACAGCTGAACTTCAGGCGGATCGCCTTATGATCTTGCAGAACCAAATGGTTCTAGACATTGTCCTTGCAGATAGAGGAGGAGTTTGTAAATTGATTGGGTCTAGTTGCTGCGTTTACGTTCCTGATAATGCCCCTACAGTATACCAAGCCATTTCTAAGCTACATGTCATCTCCGAGTCCATTCATCAGGACACTGGAGATTGGTCTGTGATAGGATGGTTTTGGGGACTACTGTCCACGTGGGGATGGAAAGTGTTAACTTTCCTTGGAGCGATTCTAGCGATCATCTTTTCTTGTTGTCTTTGTTTAAAGTGTGGTCCAGCCATTTGCGGACTTTGTGCCACTGTTTGTGTTTCTAAGCCAGTAACACAGAAAACAGAGAATATTAGGATGATGTTGCAGCAACAACTCAATGACCTCATGACCATTGATATCGACTCAGACTAACATGAGTCCTTTTGTGCTTTGCCTGAGTATGGCAAAAGGAGGGTCTGAGGTTACGTGGTTTTCGACTCCACTTCGTATCTAGCCGCCATTTTGTGTTTAACCGCCATTTTGTGTTGCCTCACTCAGGCAGCACGGCGAACGTGGTGAACGCGATGTTTTTGCCTTTTCAGCTGCTACGTGTCTCTCTCGTTAAAGAGTAACTCCTGCACATGTTTACGAAACCGATGTCAGGGTTTGCCGAGTCTGTAAATCCATGTCTAGACTGATTAATCCATATCTTACTCCACTGTTTGGGTCCCACCATTCTTCTTGACTCTATCTTGTTTAACTGACCTTCGCTATTCTCTTCGTGTGTTCTCTTGTTACATAAACTATCCTTTGAAGCATTCAAACATGTTCTACCACTTGCAAATTGAATTATGGGCACTAGTGTTGATTAACTTGAGGGGAGGAGAGCACACAGGGTCTGAAAGAAGGGTGTGTTTTAGACATTCGATAGCTTGTTTTCAAACTATTCCTATTTGTCAGTTTTGTATGTTTTGGGAGTTGTCATTGTAAACTTGTGTACTATAATAGACTGTGCGCCACGGAATTAAGTGACAGTCTCCTGAGAACCTACCATTGGTGTACTTACAGGACAACTGAGCTTAGCTGCAGCTAATAAATCTGCTTTTCTATGCCTAACAGAGTGTCTTGTGTCTCTGTCTGCCAAGGCAGGTGAACCCGGAGATCTTAGGCGTGCCCTGCGCCGCCTGGCCCATAAGGTCAGGTTCTCCAATTGGCGGCCCAAAGTGTGGGCGACTTCAGTGGTAGTAGTTTTACCCAAGGGTCGTGAGGAGCTTCGCAAGAAAATTCCGGAGGATTTCGCGAACCACGTGAGCGACCCCTGTATGTCGAAGTGGACCGAAGGTCTTTTGAAGCGCGGCTACTCCTTCCCGACGGCTGCTGACGACTGCTGCCCTGACTGTCGCCCTGCCTTGGCCCTCTGGTGATGATTAGTATCGTAAGACGTTAGACGGACATCTGTTGGCGTGAGAAAACATTTAGTTAAGTATTCGTGGGTAGCGCCCACTTTTTGTTTTTGTTATTCGATTAGAGCACTAACCGAAGCTGAGGGGTAAGTACGTTTGTGCTGTGACTATATTGTCTAAAAATCCCTTGACGTTTGTAAGAAGTCCAGTTCGTTACAAAATGCCTGGATTTAGTAAGTTTAGGAAATTTTGTTGTTTTGGTTGTTCTAGGGATTCACGGCTAGAGGATTCTTGTCCCATTCCTCCGGTTGGAACTCCCACTTAAGAGCTCTATTCAAAACATGGTCTTGGTCCTATTATTTTTAATGAAACATGGATTCGATATACCAGGAAAGATGGTGTCTTAAGGTGGCCACAAAATGGCACCTTTGAGCCTGATATACTAGATAATTTGGAAACGATTTTATTTAAGAGAAAAGCCCGGCCGGCAATGTTTGACTCTTTCCGCCTCTGGCGTAAGGAAGCCAAACAGAAAGAAATTAAGCAAATGAAGAAAGATAAGAAAGAGCAGAATATGACGATTTTGCAGGCTGCCCAACAGTTTAAAAACGATGAAGCTGATCAGATGGTTGAGGTTTCGGAAAGACAGCATCGTATGGCAATAGACAGATGTTATACCTACTGCCTCGAAGAGTAAGGGTTCTGACGAAGATCCTTTCATGTCCCATCTATTGACGTTACCTCCACCTTATGTGTTAGGTGCTAATGCACCTCCATTACAACCTGTTGCTAATCCAGCTGTTCTGGTTCCTGCACAATTGCATCTTCCTGTGATTTCACCTCGCCCCCTTTGCCACCGACTTCTGTACCCCAATCTTCTGTGCTTCAGTCTCCTTTACCCTTACCTTCTTTTGCTACTGGTTCTTCTGTTTTACAGAATAAGTTGTCTCCTGTTCTAGTGTCAGATTCTCCTACAGCTCAACACAGTTTAGTTGAAACTGTTTCTGGTCTTCTGTCACCTTTTCTTGGACCTCTTTTCTTTTCTCCTGCTTCGTCTCGAAGACAATCGCGCAGCCAGATTCCAGATTTGGAAGAACGGACTAAGTTAGATTCTCTTGCTTGTAATTGGATCATGAGTAGTTTACAATATAGTGTGCGTGGTATTTTAGACACCTTTCTGCAATGGAACACGCCTACGCAGAGGTATGTCTTTAATACTATGTGCAACACTCTTATCAAATGGTGGGAAGATATGGATTTGAATTCACCTCCTCAGGATTTGTTCGAAGTACAGGATCAATTTGATAAGGGACTTATTGTGGGTCCTGATGTAGAGTCTGCTGTTCAGAAGCTTGTTACTTTCCGATCTTCCTTTTTCTCTCAAAATTCTCTTGAGCCTGATCCTGCGGTTCGTCGTAAAATGGCACAATATCCTATGCGAGAAGTTCCTCCAATATGGAGAGAGGCAGACCCAAACGCTCATCCGCCTGTCCCTGCTCATTTTCAGCGCATATGGGTACATGATCCTTGGAAAAGATCAGAAGTGTTGGCACTTAAGCAGTCTTTACCGGACCCTCGTAAGAATCCTGCTGGGTATTATAAAGAATTGTCTCAGACTGTTAATGTATGTATTATGAATTTGGCAGATATTGATTTACTTATGGGAAATGTAGTCTCACAAGCTTTATGGGCTAAAATTCGTAGACCAGACCATGATCAATCTTTAGATGGTAATTGGGCTGCTATTACAGCCGCAGAACAAATAGGTGGTACCAAGCCTGATGATCCGATTACGTAGTTGCCCAGTAGAATAATAGATCTTATGAAAACGATGATGCCTGCTGAACGCGTTAATTGGGTTAAGTTAGCAGCGTGCAAACAAAAGATTGATGAAAGCGTCTCCGATTTCTTTACTCGTTTCGAAGAGACTTTCATCGACCATAGTGGTCAAGATATGAGTACTACAGGTGGACAGAGATTATTTGTAGATAAATTCGTCTTTAATGTGCTTCCAGAATTATCGCATAAATTGAAACAATCAGAGAGTTCATGGGCTGTTTCTTCAACTGCCCAGATATTAACTACTGCTCAATATTATGAGAATAGGGATAAGGAAGATAAGGAAAAAGTGGAGAAAAAGACTAAAGAATTAAAACGAAGGTTCTTCTGCAACAGGCTTATCCTCCTCGTTCTGCTCAGCCCCAATTTCAACAGCCTCCACCGTTTCAGAAGCTGTTGCAAAAACTTGTATCTTCAGTTCCGCGATTTCCGTTGGGTCCTAATCAATGCGCCTATTGTAAAGAGGAAGGTCATTTTAAGAACAGTTGTCCGGTTTTGT